>NC_132914.1:44204835-44861501 GCF_047675955.1 Chlorocebus sabaeus | reverse complement strand
TTCTTGCAAAGCTCCCATTGCCAATAAAGGGCATAGACTCAATTTTCTCCAAGATATGTGCATCCCCAAGCCCATGTTAACCTCGATACCATCCATACCCTCTCTGTGGGCAACATACCAGATAGCAGAGGCAGTTGTATCACTCCTATATGCAGACATCACCTTCTAACCTCAGATATGCAAATGTTAAGAAAACTCCAGAGCAGGACTTTTCAATTTTTTCAACAACAACTCATAATAATAATGACATTTTATTTCTAGTCACAGAATACACACATAAACACACACACACACACAAACACACACACATGCCATGGAACAGTATCATTATTACTTGATTTGTACTCTGATATTTTTATTCTGTTCCAAAGAAATTCTGGTCAGGATGCACTAAATTTATTTTTACAATTTACTAATGAAGCATTACTTTAATTTTGAAAACTACTGTACTAGTGCATAGCCAGTCTATCTTATAGTTACCTGTTTTAAGAGAGCTCTACCATCGTAGGCAAGCTATTTAATTTCTGAGTCCTCAGTTTTCTCATCTCCCAAATGAAAAGGCCGAACCAGAGTAGTGATTTTTTTTTTTTTTTTTTTTTTTTTGAGACGAAGTCTCCCTCTATTGCCTGGGCTGCAGTGCAGTGGTGAAATCTTGGCTCACTGCAACCTCCGCCTCCTGGGTTCAAGTGATTCTCCTGCCTCAGCCTCCCGAGTAGCTGGGACTGCAGGCATGTGCCACCACGCCTGGCTAGTTTTTGTATTTTTAGTAGAGACGGGGTTTCACAATATTGGCCAGGCTGGTCTTGCACTCCTGACCTCGTGATCCACCTGCCTTGGCCTCCCAAAGTTCTGGGATTATAGGCATGAGTCACTGCGCCTGGCATTAGTGATTCTTAATCCTGGTTGCACATTAGAAATACCTGGATAACTTTTAGATACACTTGTCTCCAGGTTTTTGCCCTCAGAATTTCTGATTCTGATTCTGATTTAATGTTTTTAGGGTGGGGCCTGTGCACTGGTACTGTTTTTTTTTAACAAACATCTTAGTGATTCTGATGGAAGTGATCTAAGAAATACTGCATCACATCATCTCAGCAACTGCTTATAGTTTCCACAGTCTGTAGTGCCTGGCACTGGGCCTGTGGTCAGTGCTCTGAAATGTGTGTTAAGTGACTGCACCAACCAGCCTGGTCACTCTGGCAGCCCTCTGCCAACACCCTGGGCTTCGTGCCATTTCCATCCATTCTTTGATCCCTTTTCTACCTTAGCTCAAATAAAGAATCACAATCTCCCCTCTCTCCTGCTCAATTCATAATTATGTCCTTAAATATTAAAATCACATTCAAACAGGATTGCTAATACTCTGAGAGGCAATTACATGGTAGTAGCTAAAACAATAGCATGAACTTGGAACAATCTTTAATCTTATTTGACAAATTTTTTTTTTTTTATTTTAGTTTTTGAGATGGAGTTTTGCTCGTTGCCCATGCTGGAGAGCAATGGTGTGATCTCAGCTCATCGCAACCTCTGCCTCCTGGGTTCAAGTGATTCTCTCGCCTCAGGCTCCTGAGTAGCTGGGATTACAGGCATGCGCCACCACGCCCGGCTAATTTTGTATTTTTAGTAGAGACGGGGTTTCTCCATGTTGGTCAGGCTGGTCTCGAGCTCCTGACCTTAGGTGATTCGCCCACCTCAGCCTCCCAAAGTGCTGGGATTACAGGTGTGAGCCACCGTGCCCAGCCCTATTTTTTGAGAGAGTCTCTTTTGTCCACTTTGGAATGCAGTGATGTAATCACAGTTCACTGTGGCCTCTATCTCTTGGGCTCAAGGGATCCTAATTAAAAAATAATCTTTTGTAGAGATGGGATCTCCCTGTGTTGCCCAGATTGGTCTCGTACTCCTGGGCTCAATCAATCCTCCCACCTGGGCCTCCCAAAGTGCTCAGATGAACAGTGTGAGCCATTGCACCTGATGGACAAATATTTTTATAGCAGTAACTATGTGCCAGTCACAATTCTAAGGGCTTTATAAATATTAATTTAGTTGTCCATAATAATCCTATAAGAGATGCTATCATCCCTCTATTTTATGGATTAGGACTCTAAATCCCACTGCATTTTTGCTCAATGTTTTGCACTGATTTTACTCAATGTTTTGAAGGACATTATGATTATTATTATTTATAAAACAAAGGATGCTGCATGAAGTAAACAGAGAATTTCAGTTAATATTTTATGTGAGGCTTGAAATTAATTTAATCCTTGGAGTGGCTGCAGCAGGCAGACCTCCTATATATATGGATTTCATTTCCACCATTACAGGTATTTCAGTGGAATTGTTTGAGAACCTGGTATTAAGGAATTACTCAATAAAGCACTTTTAATTTGATACCCTCCGATAAGGCCTGGTGTGGTGGCTCACGCCTGTAATCACAGTACTTTGGGAAGCCAAGGCGGGCGGATCACCTGAGGTCAGGAGTTCGAGACCAGCCTGGGAAACATGGCAAAATCCTGTCTCTACTACAAATACAAAAATTAGCCAGCTGTGGTAGCGGGAGCCTGTAGTCCCAGCTACTTGGAATGCTGAGGCAGGGGAATGCGTGAACCTGGGAGGTGGAGGTTGCAGTGAGCCGAGATCGTGCCATTGCCCTCCAGCCTGGGTGACAGAGCAAGACTCCCATCTCAAAAAGAAAAAATAAGAAAAATACACTCTGACAGCAATTTTCTTGAATACTCTTATAATAATGGTTTTCTTATTAAATCTTTTTATCTAGCCATGAACATTTTATGAAGTTCCCCATACAAAATCAACATTTTTTGTTGAGTTAACAAATATGTACTTGCCAATAAACAAATAAGAGACCAGTATATCATCTGTCAACTCAAAGATACACAAATAACTTCACCTTGATGTATAAACATTTATTTATTGGTTGATTATAAAAGACACAATCCCAAAGTGAAGATGACTCAGCATGCAAACGAGTGTTTTTACCTTTTGCCTTTACTAACTGGCCCAACGGGCTAGGTTTATAAAGTATGGGGAGGCTAAAGATCACCTCTACCTGTCTTAGTTCTTAAGAAGGATCTTCAGCTGCATCTAGGAATCAAATTGACACAAGGCAGATTAACAGAACAAAGACATACAAGTTTTATTCTTCTTATTATCATTATTTTGAGACAGAGTCTTGATGTGTCACCCAGGCTGGAGGGCAATGGCGCGATCTCTGCTCACCGCAACCTCTGCCTCCCGCGTTCAAGCCATTCATTCTTGTCTCAGCCTCCCGAGTAGCTGGGAGTACAGGTATGTGCCACCAGCCCAGCTAATTCTTCGTATTTTTTTAATAGAGACGGGGTTTCACCATGTTGGCCAGGCTGGTCTCGAACTCCTTACCTCAGGTGATTCACTCATCTCTGCCTCCCAAAGTTCTGGGACTACAGGCATGAGCCACTGCGCCTGGCCCAGTTTTATTATTTTTACATGTGTACTTGGGGACCCTCACGAGAGTGAAGATCTGAAGAAATGGCCAAAGCAGAGAGCTTTTATATGTTTTAGAAAAAGAATCATAAATTTGTGAAGAGATGGGCCAGGGGCAGTAAATTCAAGGGGAGTCATTAGGAGACCTACGGGAGTGTGTAAAGCTAGTGGAAGATAAGGGTTTCTTCAATAAGTTAATTTGTACAGATCTATTGCAGCAGCAAATCCTAGTCTTTGGAGGTAAGGGTTATTTTCTTGCCACAGTGTGAGGAAGGCAACCTCCTCAAAGGAATTTTTATGGCTTGCCACATGAAGGAAAAGACAGATCAAATAATTCTTTCTGCAATTACAGTTTCTCAAGTGCTTGTAGCTTGAAATAATCAATGTATCAAATTGGCATATGTTGGGAGTGGATCATCCTTAACTCCTTCAAATGCCATACCTAATTCCCAATCTTTGACTTCTTTCCATCCTTGAAACCAAGACCAGTTATCTTCTATGTGCAGATTCATCTCCGCCATTGATGTACATCTCTGCTGTCTGTCCAGTTGTGAGCTTATTTCCCCATGCTGATAGTGGGCTTTTGGGTTGTTTCAAAGACCAACTTTTAAATAAAACCTCATTTCAGATGAGTGTCATGTCTTTTTCCCCTGCCTGGGTCATAGTCAATAGAGCCCCAACTAACTGGGAGGGGCAGTCTGAGGGTACAGTCCTGTTATGCCCACTGTCATACTTCATGGTAGCCAGGCTTTCTGTAAGAAGTGTATCTTGGGGTAAACAAATAGCCCCAGTTGATGACAAAAATAATCTCTCTCTTTTTTTTTTTTTCCAAGATAGAGTCTCACTTTGCCGCCCAGGTTGCAGCGCAATGGTGTGATCTCCAATCACTGCAAACTCCGCCTCCTGGGTTCAAGGGATTCTTGTGCCTCAGCCTCTTGAGTAGCTGGGATTACAGGCGCCCATTACCATGCCCGGCTAATTTTTGTATGTTTAGTAGGGATAGGATTTTGCCATGTCAGTCAGGCTGGACTTGAACTCCTGGCCTCAGGTTATCTGACTGCCTCCGCCTCCCAAAATGCTGGGATTACAGGCGTGAGCCACTGCGCCTGGCAAAAAATCTCTTTACAAGAGAATGCCAGCTAAGAAATGTATAACGAATGGTAAAATGAGAAAAATGAACATTTTCCCACCCCAATGAAGTCATTGTTTCAAACAAGAATGATCAATCGGTGCTAAAACAGTTACGTGAAAGAATAGGAAGCCAGGCGTGTTAGCTCATACCCACAATTCCAGCTCCTCAGGAGGCTGAGATGGGAGGATCACTTGAGTCCAGGTATTTAAGATTAGCCTGGGCAACATGGCAAGACCCCATCTCTACTTTTATTTTTTTTTTAAAGATTGACGAAGAATTGAAATATGTATATGGTACCAATGTATCACCCCACAAGATGCTTGGTGGTTGCAACTGGACAAATGAAACTTTTCTTTTTTTTTTTTTGAGACAGAGTCCCGCTTTGTTGCCCAGGCTGGAGTGCAGTGGTGGGATCTCGGCTCACTGCAAGCTCCGCCTCCCAGGTTCACACCATTCTCTTGCCTCAGTCTCCTGAGTAGCTGGGACTACAGGTGTATGCCACCACCCCCGACAAATTTTTTGTATTTTTAGTAGAGACGGGGTTTCACCATGTTGGCCAGGATGGTCTCGATCACCTGATCTTGTGATCTGCCTGCCTCGGCCTCCCAAAGTGCTGGGATTACAGGCGTGAGCCACCACGCCCTCCCCTGAACAAAACTTTTAAGTAGAGGCTTCTGGCTGTTTTCCTTTTCACTTGGTGATCAATCTTAGCATCTAATTCTGGGAAAACCATTCATGTGCCTCTGGTTGTGGTGCAATGCGAAGTACACTGTCTTTTCTATGAAATATCCTAGCAAAAATGTTTCACTTGAATCTAATCAAAACTTAAGATCTAACATTCACTTTATAAGAAATACAGAGGATAGGCCACGTGTGGTGGCTCACACCTGTAATCCCAACACTTTGGGAGGCTGAGGCGGGTGGATCACGAGGTCGGGAGTTCAAGACCAGCCTGGCCAAGATGGTGAAACTCTGTCTCTACTAAAAATACAAAAATTAGCCGGGTATGGTGGCAGGAGCCTGTAATATCAGCTACTTGGGAGACTGAGGCAGAGAATTGCTTGAACCCAGGAGGCGGAGGTTGCAGGGAGCCAAGATTGCACCACTGCATTCCAGCCTGGGCAACAGAGTAAGACTGCATCTCAAAAAAAAAAAAAAAAAAAAAAAAAAAAAAAAAGAAGAAGAAGAAGAAATACAGGGGATAAAATAAAATTTAGATAACACCATGAAGAAATCATTAGACAAACCCAGAAAGTGGAATATTCTACAGGATAAGTCTTTTCAACAAGTTAATGTCTTGGAAAAAAGAAAAAAAAGACACAGTGGTGTTGGATTCTATTCTAGCTTAAAAGAGATTTGAGAGACATAAAAGCCAATGCAATGAGTGATTCTTTAGTGGATCCCAGTTTGAATAGATGCTGAAAACATTTCTGGGACTGAGTATCAGATAATATCAGCAACTTATGTCAATTTTGTTAGATATGATACTAATCCTGCAGTTATGTGGGAAAATGTCTTTATTTCCAACATATGAAATATTTATAGATGAAATATTATGAACTAATTTACTTTAAAATACTTCAGAAAAAAGATGAACTGGCAAAATGTTAACAATGGTTAAATCTGGGTTATGGCTACACGATTCTATGTTTTGTTTCTTTGGAAGAATAAAAAAAAGTGGTGGTTTTCAAAGTGTGGTCCTCCTCATCTGAGAACTTACTGGAAATGCAACTTCTAGCACTCTACTCTAGACTGAGTCAGAAACTTGGGAAGTGGGGTGGTTGGAGGACAGCAGCAGTGTCCTAACAAGTCCACCCGGAGATTCTGATGCACAATAGAGTTTGAGAGCCACCGCCTTAGGGCTGGTGCAGGTAGGGAAGAGTGGATGGTAGGGAAAGAATCAATCTGGTGGTGAGACATCATTATCCAGAGGAAATACAAAATCAAAGACTACTTGCCAAAAATTAGCCCATGCTACGTAGACATGGGAGTAAGAAGTAAAGACAAGTCCAGCTCAAGAAGCCAGCAAATGGTCAAGACAAAGAGGTATCATGATTACAGGGCACAAGAGGGTACTTTGCCCAGAGCCTAGATGAGACTTGTCAGGTCACATGGGCTGGTTATGTCTTTTCTTCCAAGGATGTCTAGCTTATCTACAGGAGCTCCTGCTGGTGCTCTCCTTTTTCTAAAATAGGCCCTTTCCTAGGGACTGGAGTCTGCTCCTAACAACGTTGTTAAGTGTTGATAGAGTGTGCTGCTGTTGAATGACTCTCTGCTCAGCCTCGGAACACTGTTTATTCTCTACTTCCCAATTACCATGTTCCACTGGGATATGTCTTGGGACATTCTGTGACCCTGTGCCAAGCATTGAATACCTGGGCTGGAACACTTCTGCTGCACACCACACTCCACAGGCTGGACTGGGCATGGCCCAGAACTTATTATTAAGATTGGCTGTCTCAGTCTCCCATTTTAGAGGAAGATGAGGGCAATCATTTTTGGTCCAGTTTATCGTACTTCACTTAATCAGCCATTTCCACACTTGTCCCAGGCTTACCTAACAAATATTAGCTCCTGTTTGGGCACTGCTACATCAGAAAAGGGCTTCATATATAAAATATCACTCACAAACCTTCTTTTCTCTTCACTTACCCTAACCATTTTATTTGGCATTCTCTAGACTACTATTTCCCAAAATACATTTTTAACAAGATGCTAAGGCTGGGCACGGTGGCTTATACCCATAATCCTAGCACTTTGGGAAGCCAAAAAGGGAAGATCACTTAAGGCCAGGAGTTCGAGACCAGCTTGGGTAACACAATGAGACCCCATTTCTAGAAAAATTAAAACAAGCCGGGCACAGTGGCTCACGCCTGTAATCCCAGCACTTTGGGAGGCCAAGGCGGGTGGATCACAAGGTCAGTAGATTGAGACCAGCCTGACCAACATGGTGAAACCCTGTCTCAACTAAAAATACAAAAATTAGCCAGGCCTGGTGGCAGGCGCCTGTAATCCCAGCTACTCCGGAGGCTGAGGAAGGATAATCACTTGAACCCGGGAGGTGAAGATTGCAGAGAGTCGAGATAACACCACTGCACTCTAGCCTGGGCGACAGAGCAAGACTCAGTCTCAAAAAAAAAAAAAAAAGAAAAGAAAAATTAAAATAAACAAAAAAATAGTTGGGAGTGGCGCCTGTAGTCTCAGTTACTTGGGAGGCTAAGGCAGGAGGATCACTTGAGCTAGGAATTCGTGGCTACAGTTAGCCATGATCATGCCACTGCACTCCAGCCTGGTGACAAGTGAGATCCTATCTCTAAAAATAATAAATAAATAAAGACACAATGTATGAAAATGGTTCTGGGTTAAATACATCTTGGGAATACTAAGTTAAACACACTTAGTCAAGTTTATTTTGAACTTCTCAGAGCCTCTAATCTATTAAAGGTCATTGTGAATTTCCATGTAAAGCAATTATAGAAAGAATCCTTTTACAAACATCCTCACCTATAGAATGCATATGGAGTAAAACCAAGGGGCAAAGTGATATGTTTTAGGAAATGTTTCTTTAAAGTTAAATGGGTAAAGTCTTGTGACAAAAACTACAGATGTTCCTCAACTTACAAAGGGGTTAAATCTTCCAATAAAAACTACAGATGCTCCTCAACTTACAAAGAGTTTATGATCCATCATAAGCTGAAAATATTGTAAATCAAAAATGCACTTAGTTCCCCTAAACTTCTGAGCATCATAGCTTAGTCTACCCTACCTTAAATGTGGTCAGAACAATTGTATTAGCCTACAACTGGGCAAAATCATCTGGCAACACAGGACACTGTAGGGTATCTATCAGTTGTTACCTTAGTGATGGCATGGCTGACTGGGAGCTGCTGTGGCTATGCTGCTCAGCATTGAGAGAGATCATTGGGCTTTTTGTTTTGTTTTTTTCCAGAGAGGGTCTCACTCTGTTGCCCAGTCTGGAGTACAGTGGTATGATCATAGCTCACTGCAGTCTCCAACTCCTGGGCTCAAACCTCAGCTCCTAACTCAGCCTCCTGAGTAGCTGGTACTACAGTTACTTGACACCATGCCTGGCTAATTGTTTAAAATTTTTTGTATAGAGATGGGGGTCTCACTATGTTGATCAAGCTGGTCTCAAACCTGGGATCAAGCCTGCCAAAGTGCTGGGATTACGGACGTGAGCCACCACACTTGGCCTTTAGACCACTCTTTAATGAATGCATATTGCTTTCCCGCCATCGTAAATTTGAAGAATCGTACATTGAAAGTTCGTAAGTCAGAGACTGTTTGTATATCTATAAAATTAAGCATGCCATGGTAGAGCTCTTTCTTGAGTTATGAGAATGAGAATATTATTCCTGGAGTTTATGGAAACAAACATACAATAGTTTAAAACAACGGTAATTTCTTTCTCTCACATTCACCTTTTTTTATTTTTTATTTTTTGAGACGGAGTCTTGCTCTGTCGCCCAGGCTGGAGTGTGGTGGTGCGATCTCAGCTCACTGCAAGCTCCGCCTCCCGCGTTCACGCCATTCTCCTGCCGCAGCCTCCCGAGTAGCTGGGACTACAAGAGCCCGCCACCACGCCCAGCTAAGTTTTTGTATTTTTAGTAGAGACGGGGTTTCACCGTGTTAGCTAGGATGATCTCATCTCCTGACCTCGTGATCTGCCCGCCTCGGCCTCCCAAAGTGCTGGGATTACAGGCGTGAGACACCGCGCCTGGCCTCACATGCATCTTAATGATCTAAGTTTTTGAAACAACTTACCTTTGCAGAAGTCGTGAACATAAAATTGTCGAAGAGAGGGGCTGCCGCTTTGTACAACTCCAGATTTAGCCGTGAATGTTGCCTCCTGGCAGCGAGAGCAAGAGCTCTGTGGCTGACCGTGAAGGGCTGTTGTTAATCCTACTCTGGGAGGGAAGGTTTGTTTTGTTTTCAAATGCTGGACCTTGCTTTCTTTGTACATATGGAAAAATATTGTTACAGCTTTAAAATCTGGCCTTTGGTATAATATATTAGTATAGAATCCTGTGAGAAACATGCTGCTTCGATGATGTCAATGTAATCATTAATTTTACTTTTCCAGGAAGTTTAAGACGAGACTCAAGTATCTGTGAGTGCTGTTGTTTCTTGAGGATGGAAAATAGGCCAAATGAACCCTGCATTCTAAACCTCAACAGTGGAGCAATAATTTCTCTCACGGATGCTGAATAGTTTTGGTTCTTTTTACCAGACAAGAGCTTGATTGCTTTGCTAGGTTTCCTCATTTAAGGAGCAAGGTGAAAATAGCAAATATGGGCAAAGAAGAAAGCCCTAGGCTGGAAGATAAAAGCCAGGATATGTATGAAATTAAAGGCAAGCATTCACTGAATGTGCTGTCTGAGTCTTACTCCCAGTGGGTGGAGGGGTGGGGTGAGAGGAAGAGGGCTAGCTAGCCAGCATAATTTAGGTAAAGTTGTGGGAATGTTCTGTAGACATTTTCTAAGTAATCAAATGCTGCTCAATTATGATTTTTTCACAATAGCTGTTTGGGCTGATGTTGCTCAATCTTAATACAAATTGCATTCTTAGTTGATTACTGAATGTGAGTGAATTATGTGCTTGAATATTTAACTAAAGCATAAATACTTGAAAACCTCTTTATCAGGCACTGTGCTAGTAGGCCTTGGGAAGTCCAGAGTAAACAAGACTCATGGAACTTTCATTCTAGTAGGGAGGCTAACAAGTAACTACTGAAGCCATTGCAGAGTGAGGTAAGCCATACAAAGAAAGTGAAGAGTGCTATGACAGAACATCATGGTACTTTCAGATGCAATGGTCCTGAAAGGCCTTTTAGGAGGGAACTTGCAAAGTGAGAATGGAAGGATGAGTTAGGAATTAAAAGACCTAGGAAGTACGGGATATAGAACAATGCGGTAAAGGAAACAGCAAGTGCAAAGACCCAAGTTATAAAAGAGCTTGTTGTGCTGTATGAATGGAAAGAAGTCCTGTGTGGTTCAAAGAATAAAGAGCAACAAAGAGAGTTCCAGAAGATGACATTGCCAGGGCAGGTAGAAGCCTGATCATGTTATACAGGTGAGGACATAGTAAGGGTTTTATTTTGGAGTGATGGATTTCAGGCTTCTGACTTCCAGAATTAGGAGATAAATGTGCTATTTTAAGTCACCAAGTCTGTGGTGTTTTTTTTATTACAGCAGCCACAGGAAATTAATACACCTTTGAAGGAAAAGATTTCCCCTGTTCGAGTCTCCCTGCACTCCTACCCATCGGAGAGAAACAGAACTTTCTCTGTTGAGTAGTTGATGCAATTTCATCCACAATATTGTGGATTCACCATTGATTCAGCATCTGATCCTCAGCACTGTATATCTAATAAGTCATTCTCCTTGGTTCATCAGGCATCATCAGATTAAGGATTCAGACGTACTGACCTAACTCACAAGAGAGAGTTATAAACCAGAACACCAATGTATTACCTTGTTCATGGAAATAGAAACACTAAATGTGTCAGCTTACTCAGATCAGCAGCTAAACACTGTTTGGTGTTGACTGGGAAACATAAAGGCAGAATGAAGGCAGCTAGCTCGTCTGGATGGCAAATGTTACCAAATCTCATAGTCTGCTGCCCTAATCTCCATGGGATTAGAACCTTTACATTGACTAGACAGGTTCTCTTTCACCTGACGATGCTGGGGCATTCTGGCAAATTCTGACTCATCACTCCCTTTCTAGAATCCTTAAAGACCATCATCATGCTATTTCAATAATATTCCTTCAGATGTGTTACAAAGATTAAATGTTGATTTATGGTAACTCTAGAGATTTAGACTGTAGTCTCATCAGAAACATTTATTTATAAGCCATCTCTTTATTCACTCATTGATTCATCCAGAAATGCTATTCAGTATTTATTAAGTGCCAGGCGTTGTGCTAAGATTTGAGACACAGAGATAAGATAAAGGTCCCATTCTCCAAGAATCTTGTTTTTTTAATGGATTAAAAGCTGCTAATGTATTCCTTCTGTAGATATATATAATTTCACCAATTTCTTTTGACTTCATGAACCTAATTTTTGCAAGACAGCATGTCCTAATTCTTGTCAAATTTAGGGATGGTGGTATTGGGGAGCTACAAACCAGTCAAATCAATGCAATGAAAAATCCTATTATTTGAACAATTTTAATCACATCTGATTTTGACTATTTTATCTAAGTATTAACATTTCACTAGTTGAGTGATACAGTGAGTCTAGCATTTAAACAGTCTTAGTTATGTTAACATTCTTAAAAACAGAGAAGTGGTGGCTGGGCCCGGTGGCTCAGTCCCAGCACTTTGGGAGGCCAAGGTGGGAGGTTGGGAGTTTGAGACCAGCCTGACCAACAGAGAAACCTCGTCTGTACTAAAAATACAAAATTAGCCAGGAGTGGTGCTGCATGCCTGTAATCACAGCTACTTGGGAGGCTGAGGCAAGGGAATTGCTTGAACCTGGGAGGAGGAGGTTGCGGTGAGCTGAGATCACGCCATTGCACTCCAGCCAGAGCAACAAGAACAAAATTCTGTCTAAACAACAACAACAACAACCCATCAGATCTGGTGAGACTCACTCATTATAATGGGAACAGCATAGGGGAAACCACCCCCACGATTCAATTACCTGCACATGGTTCCGCCCTTGACACATGGGGATTATTACAATTCAAAATGAGATTTGGGTGGGGACACAGAGCCAAAACATACTAAGAACTAATTGTTTAATGGAGAGGCATCCATTAAATATAGACATGCAAAACCCACAACTACTTTTGTGCAACTTCTTTATTTCAATTTTAGTTTTACACAAAGGCAAAGAGAATAGGGAGTGGGGGGGGGGCAGGAACAATGCTGGGTCACCCCCAGGAAGTGGGGAAGAGGCTGCAGCCAAGAAGAATGAGTCAGACTGCTCCTCCTTGGCTTTCTTGGTAACAGCAATGAACAAAAAGAAGACCAGGCATGGACTCCAGGCTTAAGTTAACAAGGTCAGTCTGTTCAGGCCAAGCAATGAAAAGGAAGTGTCAGATCTGTCCAATCCATGTTCATAAAGAGGAAATAAGGCCTAGGTCCATCTATTGAGGCCTTGGCTCTGGGTTGGCTAGGGCCCTTCTCTTTGAAGGTCGAGGCCGCTGTCCCCAGGGCACATAGGGGCCACGGGGACGATACCTGCCAAAACCCCTATGGACCACAGGGGCAGGCCGCTGATAACGGGGTGTGGGGAAGAAGGGCATAGGCAGCTGGGGACCAATCGCAAAGTTGTCTTGGAAGAAGAAACCTGTATGGGCTGATGAGGGGACATCTGAATGGCAATAGAATTGATCTGACTGGAAAGTATGGTCTGATGAAAAACAGGCATCTGGGGGACCCTGTGGGAACCGGGACATTCCCTGGTGAAGGGGAATGGGAGGAGGAGGCTGTGGGGGCAGGAGCGGGAGCGGCGGCAGTCGCTGGGGTGGGAACCCAAGCAGGGGGCAGTATGTGGGGGAAGGTAAGGGTGGGGACAGGGGTAAGGCCGGGTGATTTCTGTTGGCCTGGGGCGGCCCTTCAACTCTCGGGCCAGGTGTTTTCTTCTTGATCCACCTGCCCACAGGATGGCGCTGGGGCAACTCCACACCCCAGGCGTCAGCCACATGGGCCAGCAGCAGCTGGGAGAGGCAGCGGTGCACGCGTCCATTCCAGTGCACCCCGTCGAAGTGCAGGTTCTCCCTCGCGTGGCGGAAGTAAAAATGCAAGTCCAGTACATCGAAGTTATGTTTACGTGCCTCGGTGGCGCTATAGAAGTTGGCTTCGACCACTCTGTTTTTCAGGAAGGTGGCCTTCTGCTGCCGGAGCTCGGGCGGAAGAAAACTCGCGTTGACTTCCTCGCCCACAGGCATGGCCGTGTTCCACACCAGGAGGCAAGACTCGGGCAGCACCTGCCCCAGGCACCGGAACAGGTTCTCCAGGTTCTTCAGGTAGCTCCACCAGGAGTTCGCACCATACCTGGAGATGTCCCAGAGGCAGGAATTCATGATGACCAGGTCGGGGGCATGCTCGCCGGACTGCAGCTCTTTCAAGATGGTCTGGAGGTAGTCGGAGTACACACGGGTGAGGAAGTAAAAACGCACCAGATGGTGGTCGGAGCGGAACTCGCGGACCTCACGGTAGTGACAGCCGTTGTGCATGTGGCCCCGCTGGCCTCCGTCCACCAGCTCATCTTGTTCGAAGTTCAGCTCCCCCTTTGCTTTGAGCTGCTGGGGAGTGAGCAGGCAGTCCTTCTGCAGCAGAAGTACCAGGTCCTTGTATACCGCCCTATGCACAGAGTCCCCCAGGATGACCACGAACTTATTGTGGAGCAGCTGCCGCACTTCGGAGGCCCGCAGGAGGATCATGACGCCCAGGGCGCACGGCCTAGCTCCTTCCCTTGCACAGGGTGGGTCTGCGGATGGCTAGGACAGAAGGAGAGAACGGCTGGGAGGGACTCACCTCTGGGCGGAGCGCCCAGTGCAGGTCGGGGGTAGGGAGACCATGGGGAAGGGGATGGCGCAGTGGCCTCTGCCCCGAGGGAGTGGACCTGGAGTGCCCGCATAGCAGGCTCCACCAAGCCTGGACCTAGGAGATGGGCGAGAAAGCCAAAAGCCTTCTTTATCTAGTCGCAGTTTAGGCCTGGGGCTTGACCTCTGAATGGCCTGAGGCTGCTGTTGGAGGCTCAGGTTCCACCTGGTGGGGAGGAGCCAAGTATGGATCCACCCTTCCTAGGGCTGAGAGTGCTAGCAGGATGCCTAAACAAGAGCCTGGAAGCAGCCCAGAAGCCTAAGTGGAGATGGTTAGCACTATGCCACTGTTAGATAATGAGGACCCCAAGTATGCAAGAACATGGAGAATGTTTGTGATGTAATGTTAAGTGGAAGAAGTTACATCCCATACTGAATGCTCCATCACTTAAACTATATAAAAGAGATATGCATAGATAACATTGAAAGGAAATATGTAAAAATGTATCTTCATAGAATAGGATTATGGTTGACTTCCCTTCCCTTTTACTTTTGTAAGTATCCTTTATAGTCTTAAATTGCTTGCTATAGCTTTAAAAGAATTAAATGAAATGCAACAGGTAACACAAGGAAAGAGTACCTGTGCTAGGTCAAGAACATAAAAACAGGCCGGCCACAGTGGGATTATGCCTGTAATCCCAGCATTTTGGGAGGCCAAGGCGGGCGGATCACCTGAGGTCGGGAGTTCGAGACCAGCCTGACCAACACGGAGAAACCCCATCTCTTTTAAAAATACAAAATTAGCCGGGCGTGGTGTCACATGCCTGTAATCCCAGCTATTTGGGAGGCTGAGGCAGGAGAGTTGCTTGAACCCGGGAGGCAAAAGTTGCCAGTGAGCCGAGATCGCGCCATTGCACTTTAGCCTGGGCAAGAGTAAAACTCCGTCTCAGAAAACAAACAAAAACAAAAAAACAAAACAAACCCGTAAAAACAGACTTATTTTATAAGGAAGTAGCTGTTTCTCATCAATAGGACTGAAAAAAATCAGGATAAAACTGGAAATAATTTGAATACGTTTCAGCTGTAATATTATTTGCTTTACATTTGAAAAGAATCGGAATATGCCACTCCAAAATGTGCACTTTAGCATGAGGATTGTTTTGAGCAGAAAGCAACTGAAAATTGACAGATGCAGGAAGTTATCTGCCCTCCTTTTATCTGCCCTAGAATCAGGGCATATATTTCCCTTTGAGGAAGGTAAACACCCTTCCCCCAACCAGGGAAACAAGAGCAACTCTTATCAATCAGACAGGTTATCATCCTTTTCACCGAACACAGGGAATAGACACCAAGATGATTTTTCATAATAGACCTTACTATAACAGCCCTTATCTTCCATGAGCTCCCCCCATTTATTTCCCAGTCACTTCCCCACAATTCATCATCCCTTAAAGCCCAAAGCCCTAAGTTTCACTGTTTTCCGGTGCACTCCCTGCCTGCCAATATTAATTTAAAAACTGTGGCTGGTGCGGTGGCTCACGCCTGCAAACCCAGCACTTTGGAAGGCCAAGGTGGGCGGGATCACTTCAGCTCAGGAGTTCGAGACCAGCCTGGGCAACATGACAAAACGCCATCTGTATACAAAAATTAACCACTCATGGTGGCGCACGGCTGAGGCGGGAGGATGGCTTGGGCTCAGGAGGTTGAGGCTGCAGTAAGCAGTGTTCCAGCCACTTCACTCCCGCCTGGGCCACAAAGTGAGAACCTATCTCTAAATAAATGAATACATAAACAAATAAAATGTCTAGATCTGTATCTTGGCAACACACACAAAATAAATAAAATTGTATGCCTTTTCTCCCATTAATCTGTCTTTTGTTAGTTTAATCTCTATGCCCCCAGGTACTGAAGCTAAAAGAGTAGAGAAAAAGTTTTTTCTCTCCAGCACATTGGATGCAATGTTAAAAGCTGTGAAACTCATCCTCAAAACTTCAGATTATTTCAAGCTGCCATTTACAACTCATATCCACAGATGACTAAATAGTAGAAACACTAAAATACTGCTAGAGACTGCAAATGGGAGGAACATGGCATCCATTTCATCTACTTACACAAAGCCATGAAAATCCGGTGCAGCTTGAAACTTGTAAGATTTTATGCATTAGTAAACATTTTAATAGGTGTGGCTGGATAGCTATTATTAAACTACACATTCAAGTTTTAAAAGCTATATATCCTATTTTAGTTTTAAATGGATATAAATACAAAAATGAAAATATTAAAATAGGTAGAATATTGTTTCATAAGAGAACAGTTGAAAATATTGACATCTTCCCCACAAAGAATCTTCATTAAAATATAAAATATTTTTGCTATCAGAATAAAAGTTTTGGCTGGGTGCGGTGGCTTATGTTTGTAATCTCAGCACTTTGGGAGACTGAGGCAGGAGGATTGCTTGAGACCAGGAGTTTGAAACCAGCCTGGGCGACATAGCAAGACCTTCATCTCCAAAAAAAAAAGCAAACAAAGAAAAATGAAACAAAACTGAAGCAAACTCCAAATCCCTTTGGGACTCAAGCATGTTCATTTGTTTAGATTCGTTTATTCCTCCAACTCACACTTAATAAGTGCCTACCATATGCTCCACATAGGGAGCATAAAAATCAGTAAAATATGATCTTGCCCTCAAAAAGCAGACCAGAAATACTGGTTGATAACTGTATTATCATGTAGAAAGTGGTAAGGGCCAAGAACTGTGAAAGTCTAGGGGTCTTTGGGAAAAGTATTCCTTCCCACTCTAGACTCAAGTCTCCAAAGTGCAAAATGTGAAGACGGAAACCCTTTCCTTTTGTGTTTTCAGGGCTCCTGTGCCAACCCAGCTCTCTGTGCCTTCTCTGGGCCGGCACTCTGGCCATAATCTGTGCCCTAATGCGCCTCCCCATTAACACAGTTCTGTCCGGAAGCTGGCAGATCTGATAATTATTCAGTGCTGTCTCTGCCACAGTGTTGCTTATGGAATTCCCTAATGCGCTCCTTCTCTGCCAGCCAAGTGCCCTAGACTTGGAAAGATATTAAGTTCAAGTCCACTACTTAAAGACTGTCGGAGGCACTTAAGAGTTGAAGGAAACCAGCGTATGTCACCCCAAAATATGCCTCTCTGATATAAATATTTTTGAGCGAAGATGCTTGAGAATCAGTGGTGGCAGAAAGGGCCTCCAGATCTGCCCTTTCTTATCAAGCCATAAAAATTCCTGTGAAAAGGCGGCCTTCTCTGGCCTTCTCTGCACCAGCGGGAGAAGATAACCCTTGTTTCCAGTGATTTAAGAAGTGACCGCTGCAATGGAGCTGTATAAATAAACTGACCAAAAAAAGCCCTTATCCTCCACTAGCTTTATACTCCCCTTCCATTTATCTCCTAGCGACTCCCCTGGAATTTACTACCCCTAGCATATACCCCTTTGTCCTGTCATTTCTTCACAAATTGTGTAGTTCTTTGTCTAAAAGGTATAAAAGCTTTCTGCTTTGGCCATTTCTTGGGGTCTTCACAGTCTTATGAAGGTCCCCATGTTCATGTAAAAAATTAATAAAACATACATGCTTTTCTTCTGTTTATCTGTCTTGCATTAATTTGGTTCCAAGCCCACCCGAAGATCCCACTTAAGAAGATCCACTTAAGAAGATAGCTAGAGGCTATCCATAGCCCCGTCTACAGAGTACTAGTAAAGAGCATTGCGTTTGGAATCATACTACCTGGGTTTGAATCCTAACTCTTTTATTTGCTAGCATTTTGAACTTGGGCAAGTTATTTAGCCTTTCTCTGCCCTAATTTTCCAGATCTGTAAAATGGACCTATTAGTAGACTTCATACATCTGATGTAAGGATTAAATGTAAACTGTTTATAATAATACCTAACGAGGCCGGGCACGGTGGCTCAAGACTGTAATCCCAGCACTTTGGGAGGCCGAGATGGGCAGATCACGAGGTCAGGAGATCGAGACCATCCTGGCTAACACCGTGAAACCCCATCTCTACTAAAAAATACAAAAAACTAGCGGGGTGAGGTGGCAGGCGCCTGTAGTCCCAGTTACTCGGGAGGCTGAGGCAGGAGAATGGCATAAACCCGGGAGGTGGAGCTTGCAGTGAACTGAGATCCGGCTACTGCACTCCAGCCTGGGCGACAGAGCGAGACTCTGTCTCAAAAAATAATAATAATAATAATAATAATGCCTAACGAGTAGTAAGTGCTGATAAGAGTTAGTTATTATTATTAAAAGTTGAGCATCCCTAATTCAAACTTCCAAAGTTCTTCCAAACCCAAAACTTTTTGAGAGCCAACATGATGCTCCAAGTTACACTGAACACATTACTTTTTCACTATATTAATGGTATGTTGGCCAGGTGAGGAGGCTCACGCCTGTAATCGCAGCACTTTGAGAGGTCGAGGCAGGTGGATCACTTGAGACCAGGAGTTCAAGACCAGTCTGGTCAACATGGTGAAATCCTGTCTCTACAAAAAATACAAAAATTAGCCAGGCATGGTGGCACATGCCTGTAATCCCAGCTACTCGGAGGCTGAGGCAGGAGACCCCTTGAACCTGGGAGGCGGAGGTTGCAGTGAGCTAAGATCGTACCACTACATTCCAGCCTGAGCGACAGAGTGAGTCTCTGTCTCAAAAAAAGAGAGAAAAGTATGTCATATTTTCTACTATTAAGTGCTTACGTGTTAATAAGTGTAAGAAAATGATTATTTGCTGGGTGCGGTGGCTCACGCCTATAATCTCAGCACTTTGGGAGGCTGAGGTGGGCAGATCATGAGGTCAGGAGATTGAGACCATCCTGGCTAACATGGTGAAACCCCGTCTCTACTAAAAGTACAAAAAAAAAAATTAGCTGGGTGTGGTGGCGGGTGCCTGCAGTCCCAGCTACTCGGGCAGCTGAGGCAGGAGAATGGCGTGAACCTGGGAGGCGGAGTGTGCAGTGAGCCACGATGGTGCCACTGCACTCCAGCCTGGGTGACAGAGAGAGACTTCATCTCAAAAAAAAAAAAGAGAGAAAAGAAAATGATTACTTGTTGGTTGCCTCTAAACATATAAACTGAGTCAGAAATGATGGTGACGTCAAACAACCACAGTCCACATGAGTGGTTAAGATTGTGACACTTTTGCTTTCTGATGGTTCAATGCACACAGACTTTGTTTCCTGCACAAAATTTAAAGTATTGTATAAAATTACCTTCAGGCTATGTGTATATGCTGCATATGAAACATAAACGAATTTTGTTTCCACTTGGGTCCCATCCCAGCCTATGTATGGGCATCCCCACATACATGCAAATATTCTGAAATCACCCAAAAATTTGAAATCCAAAACACTTTTGTTTTGATTTTTCTTTTTCTTTTTTCCTTTTTTTTTTTTTTTTTTTTTTTTGAGGAGTTTCACTCTTGGTGCCCAGGCTGGAGTACAGTGGTGCAATCTCAGCTCACTGCAACTTCTGCCTCTTGGGTTCAAGCGATTCTCCTGTCTTAGCCTCCCGAGTAGCTGGGACTACAGGCATGCGCCCACCACGCCTAACTAATTTTTTATATTTTTAGTAGAAATGGGGTTTCACCATGTTGGCCAGCTGGTCTCGAACTCCTGACCTCAGGTGATCCGCCATCCTCAGCCTCCCACAGTGCTGGGATGACAGGTGTTAGCCACTTTTTATTCCAAGCATTTTGGATGAAGGATGTTCAACCCGTACTTAGGAAGTTTGAGAATACCAGGTTAATAATCAATAAAGGAGAGATTACAATATTTGTTCTGCTTGTTTGTCAGGGTTCTATGAAGATCAAATTAGATGATGCAAGTGAAATATTTTGGCTAAAACAAAATTAATGTTTACTGAACAGCTACTAGATCCCAGGTGCTTTACCAACATTACCTTTGTTTTTTTGAGACGGAGTTTCACTCTTGTTGCCCAGGCTGGAGTGCAGTGGCACAATCTCGGCTCACTGCAACCTCCGCCTCCCAGGTTCAAGCAATTCTCCTGCCTCAGCCTCCTGGGTAGCTGGGATTACAGGTGCGCATCACCACGCCTGGCTAATTTTTGTAGTTTTTTTAGTAGAGACAGGGTTTCACCATTTTGGCCAGGCTGGTCTCGAACTCCTGACCTCAGATGATCTGCCCGCCTTGGCCTCCCAAAGTGCTGGGATTACAAGCGTGAGCCACCACACCCAGCCCTTTATGAGATAACTCCTATTCCCATTTTACAGGGAAAGATATTGATGTGATAGAGCTAAGATTTAGTCCAAAGTCTATCTCTAATAGAAGAAGGATCTTTTCCTATCTTTTTCTTATTCATAGTCAGGCAACCCTCTCCTTTGCCCAGGAGAGGTGGTCACGAAGGGAGGGGATGGGTGGTGAATGAGTATAATCCCATATCCTAAGCTCAAGCAGGAGACATAAAAGCACATAAAGACTTTGAATTCAGAAGAACCCAGGCAGGGTGCGGTGGCTCACGCCTGTAATCCCAACACTTTGGGAGGCCGAGAAGGACAGATCACCTGAGGTCAGGACCAGCCTGGGCAACTTGGTGAAACCCTATCTCTACTAAAAATACTAAAAATGAGCTGGGTGTAGTGGCACACGCCTGTAATCCCAGCTACTCAGGAGGCTGAGGCATGAGAATTGCCTGAGTCCAGGAGGTGGAGGTTGCAGCAAGCTGAGATTGCACTACTGAACTCCAGCCTGGGCAACGGAGTGTGACTTTGTCTCAAAGAAAAAAAGGAAAGAAAAAACGAAGAAGAACCAAAACACAGTTCTATAGACTGACAACCTCATAGTGTCTGAGGACTTCTGGAGGTACTATATCCTAACCAGTTAACTTAACCCACCCAAATGTTGCTACAAGAGCTCAGGGCCAATATCTGACAAAAACATTTATCTGAGAATGTCTTCTTTTCTGAGTCAGAGTCTTGCTCTGTCACCCAGGCTGGAGTGCAGTGGTGAGATCTCAACTCACTGAAACTTTTGCCTCTGAGGTTCAAGCAATTCTCGTGCCTTGGCCTCCAGATACTTGTAATTACAGGCACTTGCCACCATGCCCAGCTGATTTTTGTATTTTTAGTAGAGACGGGGTTTCACCATGTTGGCCAGGCTGGTCTTGAACTCTTGGTCTCAAGCGATTCAGTCACTTCACCCTCCCAAAGTGCTGGGGATTACACATGTGAACCACCGTGCCTGGCCTTATTATTCTTCTCTAATGGAACATGCAGCTATGATGGTGAGAAGGAAAGAGAGAGGAAAATGATTGGGAAGAAGTATTCCAGTTAGAATGCAAAATGGGGCCAGGCACGGTGGCTCTTGCTTGTAAGCCCAGCACTTTGGGAGGCCAAGGTGGGTAGATCACCTGGGGTCAGAAGTTCAAGACCAACCTGGCCAACATGCTGAAAGCCCCCCTCTACAAAAATACAAACATTAGGTGGGCATCATGGCAGGTGCCTCTAATCCCAGCTACTCGTGAGGCTGAGGCGGGAGAATTGCTTGAACCCTGGAGGCAGAGATTGCAGTGAGCTGAGATCTTACCATCTTGCTGCTGCACTCCAGACTGGGTGACATAGAGACTCTGCCTCAAAAACAAAAACAAAAACACAAAAACAAACAAACAAACCTGAAATGGAAATGAAATTCTTGATAAAGAGGAGCACTGTAACTGTAACAGGATTAATGAAATCTGACACCCTCAAGACTATCATTTTGGGAAAGAATCGTTTAAGCTAAGAGACCAAGCATTAAAAATAAAACTTAACAAAACCAAAATGACACTTTCAGGGGAGTGAGTAGAGAAGAATAATTTGGAGACATAAACCTGTTCTGATTTTAAAAAAAGGTCGATAGCATCCATTTTCAGAGCTCTTTTTATTTATAAAAAATAAAACAAAAAAAGGATTTGAAATGGCCAGATCAGTGATCTTTATAGCCTAGGCATCTTTCTTTGCTTCAGATTTGATAAGCACACGTACTCATTTTGGTAGCTATTTTATAGATTCACTCATTCACTTAATAAAGATCACAGAGAGCCAAATAGTGCACTGGGTGCAAGGAGTAGGTATGAAAAGGCAATTTCGGCCAGGCTCCCACCTGTAATCTCAGCACTTTAGGAGGCCAAGGTGGGCGGATAACTTGAGATCACGAGTTCAAGACCAGCCTGGCCAACATGTTGAAACCCCCGTGTCTACCAAAAATATAAAAAATTAGCTGGGTGTGGTGGCGCGCCTGTAATCCCTGCTACTCAAGAGGCTGAGGCAGGAGAATCGCTTGAATCCGGGAGGCGGAGGTTGCAGTGAGCGGAGATCGCACCAACGCACTCCAGGCTAGACAACAAAGCCAGACAAGTATCAAAAACAGAGGCAATCTCGGCCCGGTGCTGTGGCACAGGCCTGTAATCCCAGTACTTTGGGAGGCCGAGGTGGGTGGATCACGAAGTCAGGAGATTGAGACCATCCTCGCTAACATGGTGAAACCCCGTCTCTACTAAAAATATTTTAAAAATTAGCCGGGTGTGGTGGCGGGCGCCTGTAGTCCCAGCTACTGTACTTGGGAGGCTGAGGCAGGAGAATGGTGTGAACCCGGGAGGCGGAGTTTGTAGTAAGCCGAGATCGTGTCACTGCACTACAGCCTGCGGGACAGAGCGATTCTCAGAAAAAAAAAAAAAAAAGAGAGTGGCAATCTCTTCTCTCAAGAGGAGGGGTGGGAAAATCGGCACTTAAAGAGCTGGCTGCTAAAATTGATGTATGTAAATGAAGTACCTGAGAGTGTTGGAAGAGTCTAAGCCAGAGGAGGGAGGTTTATGAACAATCATTGCAACCTGATTCCAACCTCGAATTAAAACACAATTTTTTTTTAAAGTTTCGAGATAATTTTAAAAATCATAGTTATGGCCGGGCACGGTGGCTCACGCCTGTAATCCTAGCACTTTGGGAGGCCCAGGCGGGCGGATCACAAGGTCAGGAGATCAAGACCATCCTGGCTAACATGGTGAAACCCCGTCTCTACTAAAAAAATACCAAAAAAATTAGCCGGGCGTGGTGGTGGTCGCCTGTAGTCCCAGCTGCTCGGGAGGCTGAGGCAGGAGAATGGCGTGAACCCGGAATTCGGAGCTTGCAGTGAGCCGAGATCGCGCCACTGCACTCCAGCCCGGGCTACAGAGAGAGACTCTGTCTCAAAAAAAAAAAAAAAAAAAAAGGCCGGGCGCGGTGGCTCAAGCCTGTAATCCCAGCACTTTGGGAGGCTGAGACGGGCGGATCACGAGGTCAGGAGATCGAGACCATCCTGGCTAATACAGTGAAACCCCGTCTCTACTAAAAAATACAAAAAAAAAATAGCCGGGTGAGGTGGCGGGCGCCTGTAGTCCCATCTATAGGGAGGCTGAGGCAGGAGAATGGCACAAACCCGGGAGGCGGAGCTTGCAGTGAGCTGCGATCCGGCCACTGCACTCCAGCCTGGGCGACAGTGCGAGACTCCCTCTCAAAAAAAAAAAAAAAAAAAAAAAAAAAAAATCATAGTTATAAACAGTTCCATGTTTCTTTCTGTTTTCAAAGTAAACTTTGGGCTGAGGCTAGCGCTGTCACAGAAATATGCATTAATAATGTCTACTACCACAATAAATTATGGCATCTTGTTTATATTTCCCTGTTTGGGGATAATTAATTTTTTAACAGCTTCATAAGCTATGAATTACAACTCATTGACTATTGCTTTACAATGATCACAAACCAAACACGTAGCATTTATCTTTCATTGAAGTTTTGTAATAATTATGCTGATTTTTTTCTTTTCTGATTGATCTTTAGTTACAAGAAGAGGTACATTGAAATAAGCCAGTTGCTTTAGAGATCCTGCAGAGAAGTTTTAAATCACAGAGACAGTTACTAACAATCAAGATGTTTTGATTCATTGTGGGAAGTACTTGTAACTATAAGTTTCTTGCATATGACTATCTTAATACAATACCGTACTGGGAATATTGGGGGATCTAACCAATAGTTTGAACTTTCCAAAATTCTGTTAAATTTTAGTGGACTGGATGGTACAGATAAGGAATTATTTTTAATGAGCTCACCTGTATAATTTATCTATGTCTTGGCATTTGCTTAGTTTTCTAAGTGAATTTAAACTTGCCAAAAATTAAATTACATGCCATATACAGTTCTGAGAGAAAAAAGAAAAGCAAACAATTCGAACTTTTCTTTAGGAAAACTTATGTGGACTGGGGATTCTCTAGAGACTCATATTTTGATTTGAGGCCAGTCAGTGAACATCCATCGACCCACACAACACCAAAGTGGAAGAAGTAATGCAGGCCTATTTTCAAAAGCGGCTTTAGGAGCAAAGGAAACATACAGAAAAGTACTGAGAGATGCTATGCTGTGGTAAGTAATGCAATAGAAAAATAATTGCCAGGCCAGGTGCAGTGGTTCAATTCTGTAATCCCAGCACTTTGGGAGGCCAAGGTGGGTGGATCACTTGAGATCAGGAGTTCGACACCAGCGTGGCCAACATGGCAAAACCCTGTCTCTACTAAAAATACAAAAATTAGCTAGGCACGGTGGCACGCGCCTGTAATCCCAGCTTCTTGGGAGGCTGAGGCAGCAGAATCGTTTGAACCTGGGAGGTGGAGGTTGCAGTGAGCCAAGATTGTGCTACTGCACTCTAGCCTGGGTGACAGTGTGAGACTGTCAGAAAAAGAAAAAAAAAAAAAAAGAAAGAAACAGAAAAAGAATTGCCAAATAACCACTGGAAAGATTGTTAACTGATGTGAATCCCCTTTCTACATTGACCTCACTTGCTATGTAGGTCTCAGATCTGCAGTCCATTAATTAATTGAGTAAAAATGTAGAGAGCACCTGTGTCTATCTACAGCTATGACAGCTGTTACTGCACATTTGGCTCACACCCCTCAACATCGATCATGATTCCCCTATGAATCCCTGCATCATGAAACCACACCATAAGGCCTGTATTTCTAAGTTCGTTATCCAGGTAGTCCTTAAACACATCTAAAATCATGCAAGATAAGTGAAAAACGGAAACTAGAATAAAGATCTTCAAACTGGGCTCCATGTAATCACAGGTTTACTTTGTGGAGGCAGGAATCACTGTGGGTATATTCAGTTTGTATTTATATCATCCCTACCAGGCCACAATCTGAAATTTGTAATTCTTTTAAAATAAATTACCAACAGAAGAATCCCAAACACTTTGAGTCTGAAAATTACCAAGTTTAAAAATTCTTAAAGCAGCATATTTTCCCATAATAATAGTCTAATATAAACAACTCCTATGGATTACAGAAAGAAATGCAGAGGGCATTTTTATGAATGAAGTGGAGGTTCTTAATAAGTGATATACAGGTAACTTCTATAAAAACAAAAGATAAAACTATGGACCATTAATTCTAGTGACCTCACTTTTTTAAGCTTTTGTTTTATAGCCTTTTGTAAATATTCCCTAAAATAAATAATCAAAGCATTTCATAGACACAAAAGTACGATTTCAATCAAGTACAGTCTATAGTAAACATCTACATGATGGTCTTGCGTCCATTATTCAAAGTATATTTGCTAACTTCCTACCTATTACCCCTTTAACACAAATGAAAGATACCGAAGGTGGTGATCTGGCTTTCAACTCCAGGCAAAGAAGCCAGACAGGGACTCTGTCCCTGGACAGCTGCGTGCTCTTGGGCCGGTTGCCCACAGTTTTGAACCAGTTTCCTCTTCTGTAAAAAGGGAACAACATTACCTACCTTGTTGAATAATAGTGAAGATGAAAAGAGATCCCATACATCAAGAGCCTAATACAAGACCTGCCAGACAGTAGGCCCTTCTAATCCTTTGACTCAGCAAGCCCTCCCACAATGATTCCAGAGAAAACACAGGCCTGCAGACAGAACCCTGCCTCGACTCCCTCCTCAAACCTTCAAATCCTCACCCCGCTTCCCACTCCTGCAAAGGCAGAGAGGTACCTTCTTAGGCGTAAAGCTTCCTCAGCAGCTCAGGGACTTTGCTCCCGGATATCCCCCAGTGAGGGGATTATTTGCATTCTGCATTTTCTTTACCCTACTTGGCTTGGATCCTTCTTTTTAGCATTAAACACATTCTAGCTTCTTGCTTTGAAAAACAAAGGAAACATCTTTGACTCCACCTCCAGGACAGTCCTATCTTTTGCCTCCGCTCCAAGGCCACATTTAAAAACAAAACTTGCTTGCACCGACTGGGTCTAGGTCTGGGCCCCACCTCCCACTCACTCCTCCGTTTACTTCAATTTGGCTCTGACTGCATCAAAGCAAAGGAATGTTTGTTAGTAAATCGCCGATGATTTCCTTGTTGCTCCTTTCAGTGGTCACTTTTTGGTTCTTACAGTATGAGGGGTGGGGGCATGACTGACTGCTCCCTCTGAGAAACCCAGCCCTCAAGTCCACGTATTTGTGACACCCTTGCATCTTGTCCTTCCCTAGTATCTTTTGAGGGTTTATCTTTCTCTTGCAGTTCCCCAAATGTTGGTCTTTCTCTCTCTCTCTCTTTTTCTTATTTCTCCCTCCTTTCCCGGTCTTTCTCAAGGCCACTGAAGGGGTCCTTTCTTCTCTTCTTCAACATTCTTATCTTCGTGTGTCCACCCATTTTCAGAGTATCAGGAAATGAGGTAACCATATGTCCCTATTTGCCCCAAACAGTTCTGGTTTCCGCCTGTTTTCCCAGAATGATTAGTAGCACCCCAAACCCTTAAGAGTCCTGGTTTGGATGGTAACAACGGACCATCCCCTTATCAATTCCTATTTGTATGCAGATGACTGAGAATTGGGGCAATAAAGCACATTGGCTGAGAGGGAGGGGTTCTGGGGTTGGCCCCTTGGGTTTAGATCCTGCTCCACTGCTTACTAGCCCTTGAGTCCCTGAGCCTATTAAGCAACCTCTCTGCCCTGAAGAAACCTCGTCAATAAAATGGGAACAATATAACTGCAGTTTTCCTAACAAGTGGGGGTTAAATGAACACATGTAAAGTTATTGGCGTGACACCACCACATTTCTAAGTACTCAGTGAATGTAGCTATTATCTTTGTCTCTAGCCCAGACCTGTCTCCTGAGTTTCATACATATTCAGGTGGAGAGAATAAAAAGTTCTCTGGGGTTGAGGGGTAGGAGGTAGGAAAAGCAGTCTATGCAGGACCCTATCACTTCCCAATTCTTTCTTTTTTTTTTTTTAATTTTTTTTTAAGAGATAGAGTCTCACTCTGTCACCCAGGCTGGAGTGCCATGGTGCGATTACGGCTCACTGCAGCCTTTATCTCCCGGGTTCAAGCGATCCTCCTGCCTCAGCCTGCTGAGTAGTTGGGACCACAAGTGTGCATCCCATGCCCGGCTAATTTATTTTTTTATTTTTTTGTGGAGACAGGCTCTTGCTTTGTGGCCCAGTCTGGTCTTGAACTCCTGGTTTCAAGTAATCCTCCTGCCTTGGCCTCCCAAAGTGCTGGGATTACAGCCATAAGCCACCGCGCCCAGTCTCCCAATTCTCTAAACACTCATTTATCTTCCCATCAAACTATGGCTGAATTCCTCAAATAATTGTCTCGCCCAGTCTCCCAATTCTCTAGACACTCATTTATCTTCCCATCAAACTATGGCTGAATTCCTCAAATAATTGTCTCGTGACCTTTGAACAGTCTCCCTAAAGGTAAATATTGCATTGACCAACAATGGGAATGATGGCAGCACATTCTCACCATGCAGTTTCAGAGAGCTGCTGTATAATTTTGCTTGAAGCACTGGCTGGGAATACATAATTGGGTGGAAATAAACTTTACTTCTGAAATGTGTGGATAAAGTCATTTTTATTTTTGATGACTGGTTTTGTTTTAATTGTGAAGAAATCCTTAAGCTGATCTGTATCCAGGCAATCATTTAAAATTTTTTATGTTGGCCGGGCGTGATGGCTCACCACCTGTAATTCCAGCACTCTGGGAAGCTGAGGCGGGAGGATCACTTGACCCAGGAATTCGAGACCAGCCTGGGCAACATGGTGATATCCCTTTCTCAAAAAAAAAAAAATTTTTTTTTTGATGTCTAATGAATATTGGAAACAATATATATATTTTCAAGATACAGTTTAGGGAGGAGGGGAATGTTGCAATATATTTTGGGAAGCTGAGCACAGTGATCAATGTCACATTTGTTTTTGGCTTTATGGTTAAATATTTTACGTTCCCCCAATTTTTCTTCGTCTTTAAAAAGTTTGTCTTTGATTAAAACATTATTTTTTAAATGGTATAGTTTTAGTTTTATATGTTTTCTTACATAAAACTTCATCATCTAAGTTTTAAAATTTCAAATTCATTTAATATGTTAGCATAATTCCAACATTTTGCATTCTGTAAACTTTTTATATTTTGGGATATGATCCTTTCTTCTTGGGATCTTCTGAAAGACTGCGGGGAACGATAGGGTTTGTGAAAGCCCAGAGGCCTTTTTCTCATGTCTTTATCTTTGTTTCTATGACTCACCTTTGAATGTTCCCCAACACTTTCCTCTTACTAAAATTCTGTTCTTTCAGTAAGACTCAAGTTAAAAGACAATTTTGTCAGAGAGCCTTCCCTACTCTCCCAAGTAGAAAACTCTCTCCTTCCTCTGAGGGATGCCTCTACTTAACCTTTGGTTCTGCTTTGTTCTATAATTAACTGCCCATGTGCCATTCTATCCCACTCTATGCTAGTTCTGGATGGCAGAAGTGGGTCTTACCCATCTTTGTACCCCTCAGGGCCCAGTGCCTGTGCCTAATAATCATCTGCACTCACTGAGCACTCACTTTGTGACAGGCCTACTCCATTCTCACAACCCGGTGAGGGAGGAACTATTATTATCTCCATTTTATAGATGAGTAAACTGAGGCATGGAGAGGTAACATAAATTGCCTAAGGTTGGCTGGGCATGGTGGCTCACGCCTGTATTCCCAGTGCTTTGGGAGGCCGAGGTGGGTGGATCACCTGAGGTCAGGAGTTTGAGACCAGCCTGACCAACATGGTGAAACCCGGTCTCTACTAAAAATACAAAAATTAGCCCGGCGTCGTGGCACACACCTGTAATCCCAGCTACTCAGGAGGCTGAGGCAAGAGAGTTGCTTGAACCCAGGAGGCAGAGGTTGCAGTGAGCCAAGATCGCGCCACTGCACTCCAGCTTGGACAACAGGAGACTGTCTCAAAAAATAAATTAAAAATAAATAAATAAATTGCCCAAGGTTGCCCAGCTAGTAAATGGCAGAACTATTCTTTTGACAATGTATCTTCTTCTCCTTGTTCTTTTTTTTTTTTTTTTTTTTTTGAGGCAGGGTCTCACTTGGTCACCCGGGAGTACAGTGGCATGATCACCGCTACTGCAGCTTCAACGTCCCAGGCTCGATCAATTAATCCTCCAACCTCAGCCTCCTGGGTAGGTGGGACTTTAGGCTCATGCCACCAGAGTCATTAATGACAGTGAATCTTCCGAATAATTAGATAAGCTTAAGGTTTCCTTTTGTTTCTTTAGGAGTAAGTATGGCTCCAAAGCCTGAGCTTTTAATCTCAGCTATAAATATTTGTTTAAATTAAGAGAAAAAAAAAATCTTATCTAGATAAAAATATTTGCATGTAGCTTTCCTTGTTATTCTCTGTTGAAAAACAAAATAATATTTTGTGCACAGCTTTAAAATTTTCTGTGAGAAAACAAAGCAGGTGTGAAATAACTTAGTTCAATTTTCATCACTCTGTTAGCTAGTCTTCTTAAAAGCCAATGGAAAACCCAGTGCTGCACTAAAGCTATATTTGTGTTTCAAATGTTTAGGCTTATGCTGACTACTCTAGATTCTAACCAGTGGCTGAATTAAAAGTTCCCATGGATAAAACACAAGGGCAATTGGAGAGCTAATAATGACGAGTGCTTTCAACTGATGAACAGGTTGGATTGTGACAATTCTGCTCCAGGACTAGCTACAAAAGTCCATTTACTCAGGAACAAGAACCCGGGGTTGAGTCAGCAGGCCTGGATTTCTTCCACCTCTAATGCTTACTTTATCTTTGTGCTGCTTAGTTTTTCACTTATTAAATAGGGGAAATAACACCTATGCTCCTCTGAAGGGATTACACAAAAGAGTTTTAGAAATGGATATTGTTTTATTATTGTTGCTATCATTTTTGTTACCATTTTTGTAGTATTTAAATTCTATGTGTAATAGTGTTTCTATGGAAAAAGAATTTTTTTTTTTTGTTTTTTGAGATAGAGTCTCACTCTGTTGCCCAGGCTAGAGTGCAGTGATGTGATCTTGGCTCACTGCATCCCCTCCTGTCTCACGGGCTAAAATGATTCTCCTACCTCAATCTCCGGAATAGCTGGGATCACAGGCATTTGCCACCATGCCCAGATAATTGTTCTATTTTTAGTAGAGATGGAGTTTCACTGTATTGGCCAGGCTGGTCTCGAACTCCTGACCTCAGGTGATCCACCCACCTAGGCCTCTCAAAGTGCTGCGATTACAGGCCTGAGCCACCTTTTTCCATAGATAGCCCACCTATGGAAAACATTTTTTGAATTTAAAAGTGAGATTATAAGAGCAAGTCTCAGCCAGGCAGAGTGGCTCACATCTGAAATCCCAACACTTTGGGAAGGCCACGGAGGAAGGATTGCTTGAGACCAGGAATTCAGGCCAAGCCTGGACAACAAAGCTACATCCATGTCTCTACAAAAGAACAAAAACAAAAACAATTAAAAATTAAAAATTAGCATGATGTGGTGGCACACGCCTGTAGTCCCAGCTACTCAGGAGGAGGCTGAGGTGGAAGGATATCTTGAACCCAGGTGTTTGTGGCTGCAGTGAGTTGTGATGACACCACTGCACTCCAGCCTGGATGACAGAGCAAGACACTGTCTCTGCCTTGGCTTTTACTCACACTATGTTGTAGAGGATTCTGGAAACTTGAGTTCCCACTGCTTTGCCTGTTGGCAGTGCAACTGAGGACTTGCCAGTTTCAAGCTCCACGGTTTGGAGTGGAAGAAAGAACAAGCAAGGTCCAGGGACTAAGGAAGCTGAGGACCAAGAATCTGTGCTAGTGAAATGAATGTCCTATTTCCCAGGCACACCGATTAACTTCTCACATTAGGCCTTTCCCTAGGCCATGGTTTTCCCCACTTCAGTGCCAACACTGACCTAGGGGCTTTTCTCCCTGCTGCCATGTCCAGCCGAGCTCCCCCTTCTCTCTTCTCCTCCAGCTCCAAAAATAAGTCAACAGCTCTGCACTGCCTACCTTAGAGTTAACTGTGGAAATCAAATGAAATGCTGTGTAAACTCTACAAATGTTCACTGCTATTGTTATTCGGAGCCACCTTAACATATCTGGAAAGTGGGCTTAGTGGTTAAGGGAGATTTCTAGTTAAATGAAGCATTTAACTTATTATTTAGCAATATTAATTATTTAGTGGCATTATTTAGTATACCCTCCAAAATGTGTTTACATGTTTTACCAGTTTATCTCTTTATTCTTCTTAAGAACTCTAAGAAGGCCGCAGTGACTCACGCCTGTAATCCCAACACTTTGGGAGGCCAAGGGGTCAGATCACTTGAGGTCTGGAGTTCAATACCAGCCTGGCCAACATGGTGAAACCCTGTCTCTACTAAAAATATAAAAATTAGCTGGGCGTGGTGTCGTGTGCCTGTAATCCTAGCTACTTGGGAGGCTGAGACACGAGAATCGCTTTAACTTGGGAGGCGGAGGTTGCGGTGAGCTGAGATAGCGCCACCGCACTCCAGTCTGAGCAACAGAGTGAGACTCCGTCACACACACACACACACACACACACACACACCCCCTAAGAAATTCTTTCTTTTCTTTTCTTTTTTTCTTTCTTTCATCTCGCTCTGTTGCCCAGGTTGGAATTCAGTGGTGAGATCATGGCTCACTGCAGTAACTCTGCAGACTCAATCAATCCTCCCACTTCAACCTTCCTAGTAGCTGGGACTACAGGCCTGTGCCACCATGCCCGGCTAATTTTTATAGGTTTTTTTAGAGACAGGGTTTCATCATATTGTCCAGGCTGGTCTTGAACTTAGACTCAAATAATCCACCTGCCTCAGCCTTCCAAAGTGCTTGGATGACAGGTGTGGGCCACTGCACCTGGACTACATACTCTTAATTTTCTCCATTTTATACATTTAAAAATTAAGGCTAAAAGATCGAGTAATCTGCCCAAGGTCATCCATTTCATAAGAAGCAGTGTTGGAAGTAAAAACTGATGCCAAGCCTTTGTGGTCAACCACAACATACAAGATTGCAGACAACAAATGCCTCACGTCCCTTCTGCAGTTCACAACTAAATTGGTTGTTTCCTTTCACTGTCCATTTTAATAAATTTACTAGTTTATCAATCACTAATTTTTTGTTATTGCCAAGCACCAGTTGTCTCTTTAGCGTTACATGGGGTGGGCTGGAGGAGGCTAGGGTACTGATTCCTCTCTACAGTAAGTGCCCCAAAAATGACAGTCTCAAGAAAGGCTGGTCAGAAATGCCAACTTAATGTTTCAAATAAAATGGAAAAACTGAAAAGTACTTACTCATTAAAGTAACTGGTGATGTTTAAGCATCTCTCTCAGTTGATTCTAGATCTCGTCCCTAGATAGCTTTCTTCCTCTCCTGCAGATCATTGTGGCCAGACGGGAGATCTCTGAGCTTGGGCTATAGGGGAAATAGGTTAGCCTTTGGGTGCTGCTATGCTTGCAAGCCAGCGTCTGGGGAGAAGATGACATTTCCGGTGGCATCTGGGGCAAATGACACGAGTCAGCATTTACTTTCTTGCTTTAGGAAGCAGAAGACTAATGACCGAAGCTTCAAGACTTTGACATGTATGAAAACATGAAATGTTAAGTCAATACAAAGACAGCATCTTCCTGGAATTTGGTTTTGAGCCTGTTTTCATTTCACTTTTCTCAGTAATCTGGGTGTAGCTTATTTTGACTCTTCTTTTGATTCAACAATTCAGACCCTCGGCTCTTATTGTTCTTGCTGGTGTGGTGCGTTCACGGCTGAGGAGGTGGTCAGAAGAGGAAAGGAGGAAGTGAGAAGAAACACGGAAATGGTAAGAAGAACTCTACTTTTCTAACTAATATTTCGTAGTAGTAATCTTGTGTTTCTGTGCAATGTGTTACAGTTTACAAACCACTTTTATTTTTATTTATTTATTTTTTTTGAGATGGAGTTTCGGTCTTGTTGCCCAGGCTGCAGTGCAGTGGCGTGGTCTCGGCTCATTGTAACTTCTGCCTCCCAGGTTCAAGCAATGCTGCTTCAGGCTCCAAGAAGCTGGGACTACAGGCACCCATCACCACACCGGGCTGATTTTTGTATTTTTAGTAGAGACGGGGTTTTGCCATGTTGGCTATGTTTTGCCATGTTCTTGTCGTGAACTCCTGACCTCAGGTGATCCACCCGCCTCAGCCTCCCAAAGTGCTGGGATTATAGGGGTAAGCCACCGCGCCAGGCCACAAACCGCTTTTAAATCCTTTCACTTCATCTCTCCACTGCCCTCTTGATGGAAAAATAGCTCAGTCCACACTACAGGAAACCACAGGCCTGAGCCCTGGCCTCAGCTAGATCCAGTATGTGGCAGAGCAAGACAAGAACTTTCTGCTTCCTCCCCTAGTGTTCCACTTGAAACCAGCAGGTAACTCAAGGGGACAGTGTGCTTAAAAGGGAGACTGTTCGCCTGGCGCCGTGGCTCACGCTTGTAATCCCAGCACTTTGGGAGGCCGAGGCAGGTGGATCACCTGAGGTGAGGAGTTCGAGACCAGCTGGCCAACATGGTGAAACCCTGTCTCTACTAAAAATACAAAAATTAGCTGGGCGTGGTGGCGGGTGCCTGTAATCCCAGCTACTCGGGAGGCGGAGGTTACAGTGAGCCGAAATCACCCCACTGCACTCCAGTCAGGGCGACAAGAGCAAGACTCCATCTTTTAAAAAAAAAAAAAGAGGGGGTGAGGAGGTGGTCTTCTGATCGATTAGATAAGCGTAGGCATTTGTTTTCTTTTGTCTGGAATAATATGATTTCGGGGAGGGGAATATCACTTTCCCTACAAATACCAAGATGAAAAAGAAAAGGAAATAATGAATCAGAAAAAAAAGAAAGAAAAAAAGAGAGAAAATGCATGATTACAGAAGATCCCAATGCATGACTACAGAAGATCAGAATATGCCACCCCCAGGTTCCCGTAATCCCAGCTGCTTGGGAGGCTGAGGCAGGAGAATCGCTTCAACCCAGGAGGCGCAGGTTGCAGTGAGCTGAGATTGCACCATTGCACCTCAGCCAAGGCGACAGCAGGACTCCATCTTAAAAATAAAAAATATGCCACCCCAAAATATAGTTATTTGGCGTATTTCGAGCTGATTATTCTGAGCAACTGCAGACACAGGGGTATCTCTGAAAAGCTGTCCTTTTGTAAAATAAATTTATATTTATAAAAGAAATCTACATTAGTCAAAGTATCTGTATCAGGAAGAGTCCTGCTCTCAGACAACTTTTATTACCTGGGAGACTTTTCATTTACATAACAAGACAACCTTTATTCACTATACATTTCTTCTCATCACCCTCCTATAACTTGTCACTAGTTCTCTGCAAGCCCCAAGTCCCTATTCCTTCCTGTAGCTCAGGATAAGCTTCCATCATCTGGCCTTTCTTTGAGTCTCATGTTTTGTGGGATTCCAGTGTGTGTGCATATAATTAAAAATGTTTTCTCCTTTTCTTTTTTTTAATTGAGATTTGGTCTCATTATGTCGCCCAGGCTGGTCTTGAACTCGTGGGATCAAGTGATCCTCCCTTGATCCTCCCTTGATCCTCAACTTCCCAAAGTGCTGGGATCACAGGCATGAGCCACTGAGCCTGGCCAAAAATGTTTTTTCTTCTGTTAATCTGTTTTGTGTCAATTTAATTTGTATCCCAGCCAAAGAACCTAGAAGTATGGAAGAAGCCATTTTCCCTCCCTTACAGTACAAAATAACTAACCAACAAGAGTAAGAGATTTCAAAACAGTCCTGAATTACATGCTCTGAAGACTTAGTTTTTTTTTTAATGGTATGCTATTTATGTAAACTGGATTATAATGTGACATAATTGTCTTTCCTTGAAAAATATCATTTTACTTTACATCACTGTCTACTCAGTGTGTGGCTTAAAATTAATTCCATACATTGTGCATTGTTTTCATCCTCTTCTCTATGGCCATCAATAATGTTATCTTGCATTTCCCCATGAATTTTAGTACAGTCATTACCATGAAATTTAATACAATCAAGGCAGAACCCAACTGATAGCCTTAATATTTTATAATTCAGAGTAATCTATTACATATCTTTGAAAATCTGCCATTATTTAGTTCTAGCAATTCTATAAATGAATTGCAAATCTTTCTAGTTCTGTAGATTTCAGCTGGTCTGTGCACTGTGAGAATAGAAGAACAATCTTTGTAATCATCCCAAGACCAGAGAACGGAGGAGCTGTAATAATGAAAATGATAATTCCACTTATACTCTTTAAACTTAAAGTTGTTTGAGATCAACAGATTTTCAACTGATTTTCTGGCTTCCAAGAACTTATTATGCTCTATGTAGACAGCTACTATTGCTATTCTGGCTACTAGTGCTATTCTGGCCCTATTTCATGTTTCAAAGCTCAGTGAGCCATCTCTTTTTTTTTACCCACCAAACTTGGCTTTTTCTTAAACAGTAATGACAACTTATGCACATATAATGTTTTACCCTGTGAATGTGCTTTCACACAGATATCCTTTAATATTAGCAGCTCGTTAGTGGTTATAGCCACAGAGAAATTTAAACTTTTCTTTATGCAAGCCATTATCGTTTTATCCACATTTTCTAACTTAAGGAATGCAATTATTTTTCTTATCTTCTTGGGAATCCTATAAGTGGGCCAGAAATCAGCCCATTAAATATATACATATATACATTAATTTCAGTTGGCTGGTGTGTGTATGTGCTTAAATCTATTCCTGGGCTGCCTTAAACAAATGGGCCAAATTTGGCAAATAACAAAACTATGCTTTTGCTTTGCTTGTCTGACTTAAACAGTACACATATTTTTGATAAGTCCTCTTCCAAGCACTCACATTTAGTATTTTCAAGCACATATGAATAATGAATAATTTGTTTCTATTAGGGTACAAAATCTTCTCTGATAGCATATTAGGAACTTTGAGATTCTGGATTAAAACTTCTCATGAGTTCGATTTAGTAACAGAACTAAATTTTGCACTAAGTACGTGCAAACTTTGTGCTGATGAACAAGGCAATAGTTGTTGGGATTTGAGATGTTGCAGATTGAGAAGAGCCAAATCAGTGATTTCACTATTCGGGATGGATGGAATGAGAAATGTGAATTTATAAAAGATCCCATTCTGTCAGGATTTCTTAAATGTTTCCACAAAATTCTTAGAATTCTTATGTTTTATGCAAGTTCCGTATTCTGTTCCAGTGTAGCTTAGTGGTTCAGAACATGGCCTTTGCAGGCAGAAAAGCTGGAGTTCAGAGTCCCAAATTAATAACCCACAAGCTGTGTGACTTTGGGAAAGATACTCAACCCCTCTGGCCCACTTCTACTTGTGAAGTTTAAACATGCAAAGTGCTAAGCAGACTGCTTGGCACTTAGTAAATGCTCATTTTATTCCAGGGATTGGTATACATGCATCCATGCTTTAGTAATGCCAAATAGTTCTTTAAATGACTAGCCACTAGAAAAAAATGTAAATACTGACAAGTACCTTGTTTGATGGGCACTGTTCCGTGGGCTGGTATGACACCATCACTGCAGGAAGAGACTGCGCAAGTGGAAGGGAGATGACAGAAATCATCGTTAGGTCAAGTTGAAGCTCGGGGAGATTGAGCAGCTGCCTCAATCACACAGGTTAACTACTGAGCTTGGACTAAAGACCAGGCTTCCTGGGTACCGGACTCATAGTTCCAGAGCCATAGTTCATGAATTTTTTTCTCTGTAAGAGAAAAGACTGTAAGCTCTTTCACAGAGAATAATTTAATACCCTACAAGAATTGGGTCTTACATTATTTAGCAATGCCCCTTACCTTTAAACCACAGTTTAGTTTTCTAATTCCAGTTCTCTCTCCTTTTTTCTTTTTGTTTTTTTGAGACAGAGTCTTTCTCTGTCACCTATGCTGGAGTGCACTGCTATGATCTCAGCTCACTGCAACCTCCACCTCCAGGCTCAAGTGATCCTCACACCTCAGTCCCCCACCGAACCCCAGTAGCTGGGACCACAGGAGTGAGCCACCACGCCCTGCTAGTTTTTTGTATTTTTGGTAGAGATGGGGTTTCGCCGTGTTGCCCGGGCTGGCTTCGAACTCCTGGGCTCAAGTGATCCGCCCGCTTCAGCCTCCCAAAGTGCTGGGATTACAGACCTGAGCCACTATGCTCAGTTCTCTTTTATTTATTTATTTATTTTTTTTGAGACAGCGCCTCACTCTGTCTCCCACACTAGAGTGCAGTGGTGCGATCTTGGCTCATTGCAACCTCTGCCTCCTAGGCTTAAGCAATTCTCCTGCCTCAGCCTCCTGAGTAGCTGTTATTATAGGCATGTGCCACTACACCTGGCTACTTATTTTTTTTTTTAAGTAGAGTTGGGGGTTCACCATGTTGGCGAGGCTGGTCTTGAACTCCTGGTCTCAAGTGATTCACACACCTCAGCCTCCCAAAGTGCTGGGATTACATGCGTGAGCCACCGCGCCCGGCCATAAGGTTGTTTTGTCAAGGAAGATGGAAATAACTTAATATTTTTGGATGTGTGTTATTCTTCCTTTCTTACTTTATTAGATTAACATTCATCAAGTGTTCCCTCGGTCAGGCACAGTGCTTAGCACCTGAGATATGAGGTTGAGTAGGACATGGTCTTCTCTATGTCCTGTAGCTCGCAGTGCAGGGAGGGAAAAACACAGAAGCAGATAATTAGAATTCAATGTTGGGAGTGCATTTATGGCTTTATGTTAGAGTATCACTTCTAATACTGAAAAGGGACTTTTAAAATTCCACTGAAAATGTGAAAATGACTGAAAACAGCACCATAAAAAATAGCTCCTAGTCATATTCTTTTCTGATGAGTATTTACTGTGTACATACGATTGGCCCACATTGCATCCTTTGTTTTATAAATTAATCATATATCACTATTCTATTTTATTGGTAAAATAGTAGGCTTTTAAGTATTTTTCCCAATTATCACTTACAAAAATATTGTTACAGCTTACTTTTTTTGCTCTTCCTTTTTCTTTTAGGGTGCTCTTTTCCTTAACATAGTTTGTTGTTGCTTCTCTGAAATACATTTATTTATTTATTTTTTATTATTATTACTTTTTTCAGACGGAGTGTTGAAAGACTGGAGTGCAATGGTGTGATCTTGGCTCACTGCAGCCTCCACCTCCTGGGTTCAAGCGATTCTTGTGCCTCGGTCTCCCAAGTAGCTAGGATTAAAGGTATGCACCACCACACCCAGTCAATTTTTGTATTTTCAGTAGAGGTAGGGTTTCACCATGTTGGCTAGGCTGGTCTTGAACTCCTGACCTCAGGTGATCTGCCTGCCTCGGCCTCTCAGAGTGCTGGGATTACAGGCATGAGCCACCAAGCCCGGCCTGAAATACATTTAAATAAATGAAGATGGAGAATCAGACATTGGTTTCATTTATCTGAATCTGGTGCAGTTTAATTGTAAATCTTAGAATCATATGTCAGTATTCTATTTTGTTAGTCATGATTTCTAAGTGTTACATAACTGTGGCCCCAGCCACTTTATATTTTGGTATCATGACAAAAGACTGATTGTGGTTATTTTCTACCTATGCATTTATTCTTAGTGATATATGCTGGTTAAATTATGGGATAGTTTTAAAATACATGACAAAAATAGCTAAGAGTAAAGAAATGTCTTTGTTTCCGGTTGAATAAAATGACTACGCAAGGTTCCAATTTAAAATAAATTCTAAACGAATCATGTTATTTTCCAAAACTGCTCCTCCTCTCAGAAGATGAAATCAATATCTACCCGGTTGCCCCAACACAGAAATCTCAAGATCATCTGTGACTCCTTCCTCTTCATCTGCCACAAGTAGAGTAGCTTCTATCTCCAAAGCCAATCTTTGATCAGTCCTCTTCCTATAGCCTCTAACTATAGCCTCTGCTTTAGTTCAAATCTAGAATCCTGCTGTGGTGGTGCGGTGGCTTCCAAGTTTATCTTCCCACTAATGTTCCTTTCTTCCTCCAATCCATTCTCTAAACCACAGTCTTGCTCTTTCTGAGACGCAGATCTTATAATTTTACTTCCCTTCATAGGCTGAATTTAACCTGCTAAATCATGTCAAAATTTTTCTGAAGATACCAGCCTTTCTGCCTTAATCAAACACGTTAGCCAAATCCATAGCATTACTGGGATAAAGCCTGAAGATCCCAAATTGATAAGGCATCTGGATTCCCTTTGATAACAGTATTCAATAACAATGAACACCTACTGAGTATACTATTCCAAGCATTTAAAGTGTATTAACTCTTTTTACGAAATCAACAATAATCATTATTGCTACCATTTATTGAGAGCCTGCTTTACCAGGTGTCACATATTCATTTATTCATTATTGTTACCTTTTCTTTTTGAGACGAAATCTTTCTCTGTTGTGCAGGCTGGAGTGCGATGGCATGATCTTGGCTCACTGTAACCTCCACCTCCCGGGTTCAAGTGATTCTCCTGCCTCAGCCTCCCGAGTAGCCGGGATTACAGGGATGTGCCACCACGCCCCAGTAATTTTTATATTTTTAGTGGAGGAGGGGTTTTGCTACGTTGGCCAGGCTGGTCTCAGGTGTTCCTCAGGTGTTCCTTCTGCCTTCGGGGTTACAGGTGAGCCTATTGTTACCTTTAAAACCACCCCGAAGGGTAGCTCTTACTGTCTCTGTGAGGAATACTGGAAAAGGGAAAGGACTTCCTGGAGGGCTGGTTCTGCCTGAAGCCAATCAGCTGACACTAAGCAGTGAAGCCAGAATCTAAGGTCTCTCTGCCTGCCCTGGTCTTTGCTCACCCTGACACCAGACACCTCACTGTGTCCTGAGCAGCACAGATGCCACACCCACAGTGTCACATAGAGAAGGGTGATGTAAATGAAAATTAAAACACTGTGACAAAGTCAAGGAGGGCATTTGTTTTTGTTGTTGTTGTTATTTTTGGTAGAGACAGGGTCTCACTATGTTGACCAGGCTAGGCTGGTCTCGAACTCCTGGGCTTAAGCAATCTGCCTGCCTCAGCCTCTCAAAATGTTGGGATTACAGCCATGAACCACTGCACCCGGCCAGTGTCAGGCTTTGTTCCCTACAAGTCAAATCAAAACAGCCAGCAAGCTGGGTTCCACCGGGTGGCTCACGCCTGTAAACCCAGCAGTTTAGGGGCCCAAGGTGGAAGGATTGCTTGAGCCCAGGAGTTTGAAACCAGTCTAGGCAACATAGCGAGACCCCGTCTATACAAAAATAAAAATAGGCTGGGCAGGGTGACTCATGCTTATAATCCCAGTACTTTGGGAGGCTGAGGGGGGTGCATCACCTGAGGTCAGGAGTTCCAGACCAACCTGGCTAACATGGAGAAACCCTGTCTCTACTAAAAATACAGAAATTAGCCAAGTGTGGTGGTGCATGCCTGTAGTCCCAGTTACTCGGGAGGCTGAGACAGGAGAATCGCTTGAACCTGGGAGGTGGAGGTTGCTGTGAGCCGAGATTGTGATACTGCACTCCAGCCCGGGTGACAGAGTGAGACTCCGTCTCAAAAAAATAAAATAAAAATAAAAAAGTAGCCGAGGGTGGTGGTGTGTGCTATACTCAGCTACTCAGGAGGCTGAGGTGGGAGGATCACCTGAGCCCAGGAAGTCAAGTCTGCAGTGAGCTATGATTGTGCCACTGCACTCCAGCCTGGGAGAGGAGACCCTGTCTCAAAACAAACGAACAAACAAAAACCGAAATCACTAAGTTTATCCCCCAGCACCAAGTCTGTCCCTTAACAGTATGGCTGCTTTGAGTTCAGGCATGTGTCTAAGGCAGCTGGTTCAGAGACCTTGACACCTGGTGGAGTCACAGAATGAAGACCCTGGGAAAATTTCTTATAGCTCATTTATTTAAAGCTTTACAATTGTTTACACTGCTCAGGAAAATAAGAGAAAAAAAAAAAAAAAACGGCCGGGCGCGGTGGCTCAAGCCTGTAATCCCAGCACTTTGGGAGGCCGAGACGGGCGGATCACGAGGTCAGGAGATCGAGACCATCCTGGCTAACACGGTGAAACCCCGTCTCTACTAAAAACACAAAAAACTAGCCGGGCGAGGTGGCGGGCGCCTGTAGTCCCAGCTACTCGGGAGGCTGAGGCAGGAGAATGGCGTAAACCCGGGAGGCGGAGCTTGCAGTGAGCTGAGATCCGGCCACTGCACTCCAGCCCGGGCGACAGAGCAAGACTCCGTCTCAAAAAAAAAAAAAAAAAAAAAAAAAAAACCCAAAACCGAACAAACTATGGGTGTTCAGAGAGCTGTGTTAGCCCACAAAGTTCAAAGGAGAAACTGTCATTCACAGAGCTTGATTAACCAGACTTAAATTTCAGGAGGAAGTAAGCTATGAAAAATCTGTATCCTTTGCCTGTCATATGCTTAGTTTGTTAAAGAAAACTAGAGAAGGAGCTTGTTATTCTTTAAATAGAAAAGCTTTAAATCAAAAAAGCCCTGAAATGTTTTATCTGAATAAGTTCTCTCAGCAGGTATCTTAAGAATAATTGATTCTAGTCAGGTCTTAGGGGCCAAGACCCAGATCACAAGGCTGGTGCAAGTTCTTTAAGTTGTGATTGTATCTGACAAAGAGGAATGCATACTTACATATTTGTGTAAGGAAGATTTCCTTATTGTCATTTCCTTCCATGACAATAGGTCCTGAAAGGATATTCCCTCAAGGCTCTGAGCTAGAGACCACAGGGTAAGTCTACATGCTCTTCTCCTAATAAGATTTTGGTAACATCTGATTGTTTGCTAAAATCCCATCTAAGCCCCTTCCTGCTTGGTCCACAAAAGCAAAGAGGAAGGAAGGGAGGTCAGTGGGCATACACACTGTCACCCATGCTAAGAGAAAAGGTAGTTGAGAGCTCTGCTTGCCCACAGGCCCATCTGCTGGGTCATCCTTGTCCTATCAGGAGAGAAACAGCACTTCCTTTCCTCAGTGGGACTGGGAGGAGGCAGCAGCCTTAGGTAGCTGGAAGGTGTGCCCCTGGGCCTCAGACAGCTCAGGGGAGGTGGCACAGGGCTTCCTCTTTCATAGAGCTAATTAGGTTCTTATCTGTGCTACCAGATGAGCCCAGCTGCCAGCTCCTTGCTTCATCTCAACCAATCCAACAGGCTATTCAAACCAACACTGATATTATCCCAGCAATTTGTTTTACATATTTTGGACAAACATTTAAAGTAATGTAGTCCTCCATCTGTCACCTTCAGGCTAAAGTCCTTTATTTTCTTGGTGCATTGACCATGGGGCTCCATCTAGGTCCTGAAAGGATATTCCCTCAAGGCCCTGAGCTAGAGACCACAGGATAATTCTCTTCTCCTAATAAGATTTTGGTAACATCTGATTGTTTGCTAAAATCCCCTTCAAAGCCCCTTCTACCTGGGCAGAGCCAGCCAAGTTGAGTTCAGCTTCAGTTGGATGCATATGTCAAAGTCCCTGGCCATTTGAATAGCCTTTACCTAAGGCAAGAGCAAATGCTGGCTAAACCATCTAATCACCATTTATTTATGTTGGTAGTGTTGGGATTTGAGAGCACAGAGTGGAAGGTAGAAACAGGGTAGTGTCTGTAACTACTGTCAGGTCTACTTCCTCACTTTCCTTTTTAACACACAAGGTCCTTAAAATAACCTTGGATTTTTTTTTTTTTCAGAGGCAAGGGAATGTAGAGATGGGGTTTCGCTATATTGACGAGGCTGGTCTCAAGTGATCCTCCTGCCTCAGTCCCCCAAAGAAAATCTAGGATTTAAAAAATGATCAATTCATATAAAGAGAGACTGAAAAAAATGGAAGTGAACTTTTGCCTTGTCCCCAGCAGGCTGAGGAATTACCAAGGAGGCAGGGGGTGGAGCAAAACACACCAAGCCTGATACCAATCATTGACAATATTATGGTTAGTACTTACTGAGTGCTGACTATGGTTGAAACTGCCCTTGCAAAATTATGACTGAGACAGTGAGAGATCTAACTTAACCAACGCTATCTTGCCTCTAACCTCCAAGCTGTCCTTGTTCATTCCTGGGTGTAGGCTGAACTAACTTTGGGAGAAATTTAGTTTATAGTAAAACAAAGATGATAACAGCCCTTTCCCAAAGCAGACCTCCTTCTTGTCTGGGGACTAGATGGCCTTTGTAGGATTAACATGAACCACAGATTAGAAATTATGGATAGGAGTCATGCAGCTGGAGGCTCCAAGATTCTGACCCTCCCTAAACTGCTCCTACGATCAATGCTTGAGATATTTTGCAGACCCTGCATGTGATGGATCAGCTGACATCATCCAGTTCGGTAAACTGGTTCATCTGATCTTGTGCCCTGCACCCAGGAACTGACTCAGCGCAAGAAGACAGCTTTGACTCCTTCTGATTTCATCCCTAACCAATCAGCACTCCTAGCTCACTGGCTTCCTCCAACCCACCAAATTGTCCTTAAAAACTCTGCTCTCCAAATGCTGGGGGAGACTGATTTTCGTAATAATAAAACTCTGGTCTCCCACACAGTTGGCTCTTCGTGAATTACTCTTTCTCTATTCCAATTCCCTTACTTTGGTGAATTGGCTCTGTCTAGGCAGTGGGCAAGGTGAACCCCTTAGGCGGTCACATGGTTATTGACCCTTCTTTTTCCTTCCTTCCTTCCTCTCTCTCTCTCTCTTTTCCTCTCTCCTCTTCTCCCTCCTTCCCTCTCTTTATTTCTTTCCTCCTATTCATAAAAAACTATTGAAACTGCCTTTGCAAAAATTACAACTAAGAAAATTATGTCAGTGAAAGAAATGTGACCTAACTGACTCGACCTTGCTTCTAATTTCCAAGTTGTTACACCATTCCTGGGTATAGGCTAAACTAACTTTGGGAGGAACTTAGTTTATAGTATAACTTTGAAACAAAGACGATAACAGCGCTTTGCCAAAACAAACCACCTTCCTACCTGAATACTAGACTGCCTTTGCAGGACCACCACATTAGCTACCAGATTATAAATTATGGTTTAGGAGTCATGCAGCTGGAGGCTGCAGGATTCTGAACCTTTCCAAATTGCTCCTGGGGATAACGTCACTATAATAAAACCTAAGATCAGTGCTTGAAGTATTTTGTAGACCCTGTACTCCATGGATCAGCTGGCACCACCCAGATCCATAAACTGGCTCATCTGATCTTGTGGCCTCCATCCATGAACTGATTCAGCGCATGAGGACAGCTTAGACTTTTCATGATTTCATCTCTGAACTGATCCATTAGCGCTCCCCACTTTCCAACCCCCTACCCATCAAATTATCCTTAAAATCTCTGATCCCTGAACTCTGGAGAGGCTGATTTGAATAATAATAAAACTTCAGTCTCCCATACTGTGGCTCTCCATGAATTACACTTTCTCTGTTGCAATTCCCCTGTCTTAATAAACTGCCTCTGTTTAGGCAGTGGGCAAGAAGAACCTGTTAGGTGATTACACTAGTGGCTAAATTAGTTTATGGTTACAGTATTTACATATAACCTCAATTACAAGGAAAATTAAATGATTATGGAGGCAACTGAGCTAGAGTATCCAGATTCTCTTATACTAAGAGTCACTGAGTATATAGTATTTATTGCTAAATTAGAAAGAAATGTTATGGCCCATCTGTAGACAATAAGGCAAATTCAGAGGAGCAATTAAGAGCCACCCAGAACCTTTACTTTTAGATGCATGACCTGCCTCCCCTGGTCTGTAGGCAGTGGAGGATTAAGGAAACAAGGCACAAGGTAGCCCTGGGAGTAAATTAACAGCATAATACACACTTCAAGAACACCCAGAGGTCTGTGAGTGAGACCAGGAGTTGCAAAGTTAAATGGCTGTAGGGACCAGACATGAGACATAAACAAGTAAATGAGCAGTGTTTGTTCTTTGTACATAGATTCACTTTGCATGGTGAATGGAAGCTTAATATGCTTCCATGTTTAATATGCAAGTATCAGGAAGTGAAGGACCTCTTCAAGAAGAACTATAAACCACTGCTCAAAGAAATTAGAGAGGACACAAACAAATGGAAAAGCATTCCATGCTCATGGATAGGAAGAATCAATATCATGAAAATGACCATACTGCCCAAAGCAATTTATAGATTCAATGCTATTCCCATTAAACTACCATTGACATTCTTCATAGAATTAGAAAAAAAAAATTAAAATTCATATGGGGGTTGGGCATGGTGGCTCACACTTGTAATTCCAGCACTTTGGGAGGCCGAAGCAGGCAGATCATTTAAAAGTCAGGAGTTCGAGACCAGCTTGACCAACATGGCTAAACCCTGTCTCTACTAAGAATACAAAAATTAGCCAGGCATGATGGCACATGCCTGTAGTCTCAGCTACTTGGGAGGCTGAGGTGGAGGATCGTTTGAGCCTGGGAGGCGGAGGCTACTTTTAAAAAGTCAAAAAACAACAGATACTGGTGAGGTTGCGGGGAAAAAGAAATGCTTTTACACTGTTGGTGGGAGTATAAATTAGTTCAACCATTGTGGAAGAGAGTGTGGTGATTCCTCAAAGACCTAGAGGCAGAAATACCATTAGACCCAGTAATCCCATTACCGGGTATATACTCAAAGGAATATAAATCATTCTATTATAAAGACACATGCATATGTATCTTCATTGCGGCACTATTAACAATAGCAAATAAATGAAATCCACCTAAATGCCCATCAGTAATAGACTGGATAAAGAAAATATGGTACATATACACTGTGGAATACTATGCAGCCATAAAAAGGAATGAGATAATGTCTTTTGCAAGGACAGAGATGGAGTTGGAGGCCATTATTCTTAGCAAACTAATGCAGGAACAGAAAACCAAATATTGCATGTTCTCACTTATAAGTGGGAGCTAAATGTTAAGAACCCATGGATACCAAGGGTAGGGAACAACACACACTGCGGCCTGTCGGAGGGTGAGAGGTGGGAGGATGGAGAGTATCAGGAAGAATTTCTAGTGGATGCTGGGCTTAATACCTGGGTGATGGGATGATCTGTGCAGCAAATGACAATGGCCCATGTTTACCTATGCAACGAAACTGCACATCCTGCATATGTACCCCTGAACTTAAAAGTTGGAAATAAAATATTTTAAAAAATTAAAAAAAGAAAAGAGAAGACTGGGCACGGTGGCTCATGCCTGTAATCCCAGCACTTTGGGAGGCCGAGGCAGATGGATCATCTGAGGTCAGGAGTTTGAGACCAGCCTGGCCAACATGGTGAAACTCCGTCTCTACTAAAAATACAAAAATTAGCAGGACGTGGTGGCTGGTGCCTGTAGTCCTAGTTACTTGGCGGGTGAGGCAGGAGAATCTTTTGAATCCAAGAGACAGAGGTTGCAGTGAGCCGAGATCATGCCACTTCACTCCAGCCCGGGCAACAGAGCTGGACTCTGCCTCAGGAAAAAAAAAAAAAAAAAAAAGGAAAGAAAGAAAGAACAGAGAAGTACTTCTTTATCACAAAGAATATACAGAGGTGAAAGTATGGTGGCAAATGAAAATTAATAACCTCAGTGTTGGGAACAATTGGGATTAGTGAGGATTGTGGCAAACTGGAGACCACATGTATCATTTAAGAGCACAGTGGTCACTCTGCTTTAGCAGATTACTTCATGAGGGAATATGGCTTTAAATTGCCAAAATTCCAATTTTTCAAAAATAAAAAAACTGTGAATATATATTTTTGGTCAGGCGCGGTGGTTCACGCCTGTAATCTCAGCACTTTGGGAGGCCACAGCAGGCGGATCACGAGGTCAGGAGTTCAAGACCAGCCTGGCCAACATGGTGAAACCCCGTATCTACTAAAACAGTAAGTCAGGCATGATGGCGGGTGCCTATAATCCCAGCTACTCGGGAGGCTGAGGCAGGAGAATTGCTTGAACTCGGGAGGTGGAGGTTGCAGTGAGCCGAGATCGCACCACTGCACTCCAGCCTGGGTAACAAAGCGAGACTCAGTCTCAAAAAAAAAAAAAAGTATATATATGCACATATACATACATACATACATACATACATATATATATATGAGCTGCATCCCGCTTTTTAAACATTTCCTCAAATAAAAAGGTACTGCATAGGTAAAACCAAACAGTTTTGCAGCTTTGCAATTTTTTTCTTTTTTCCTTTTTTTAAACTTATGTCTAGACCCGAAGGAGTCAAATTCAGGCAAATATCTGGGAATCAGGGACCACACAGAATCAGATCAAACTGGGGCTGTGTGTAGAAGACATGTGAGTAGTGAGGACTGCAGAAGCTATGGAAGAACTAGAGACAGAAAGTTCTGAAACTATCTTCGCCTTAGGAACAGACTTTTTCTTCTAGCTGTAGCAAAAACCAGTAATGGTTTCCCAGGCAACATCCAGTCTGGCATAACCTGGAAGTTCATGTGTTTCTGCAATGCAGTATCATCTCTTGATGGGCAAATTTTGACATAATTTTCCAGACTTTTAACCAATCCAGGAATGGAAGCTTAGAATGTTCTACTGAGTACCAACTCCCTGTCGTGGCAAATATTAACCCTTCTGTTATGTGCAAAGAGCTCTTAATGAATTCTCATTATCTTAGTAGCACATTAGAATCAGGTTCTCAAAGCCTGAATGCTTCATAAGTATTCTCTAGGTGATATTTATATTTTATTTGTGGTGCTTACAATGAATATAGATAATTGTATATTTGTAACATCAATATACTAACTAATGTGGTACTTGACCTAAATGGCTTTAAATATTTCTTCGTAATTGGGCAGAGCTTAGTGGCCTGTTTTCAGATAGATGCTCAGGTTTACACACACGACTCCTCAAAGACAGACTTAAAAATATTTGCTTCCAGGCCTGGTGCATTGGCTCACACCTGTAATTACAGCACTTTGGGAGGCCAAGACGGGCAGATCACTTGAGCTCAGAAGTTCAAGACCAGCCTGGGCAACATGGTGAGACCCCCATCTCTACAAAAATACAAAAAATTAGCTCTGTGTGGTTGCGCACACCTGTAGTCTCAGCTACTCAGGAGGCTGAGGTGGTAGGATCACCTAACCCTGGGAGGTTGAGGCTGCAGCGAGCCAAGATCGCACCACTGCATTCCAGCCTGAATGATACAGTGAGACCTTGTCTTAAAAAAAAAAAGAAAAAAAGAAAAAAAAATTCTTCCTTTGTTAAGGAATAACAATCAAATACTGCTGGGTAGTGTCAATAACCATACTATCTGTAACTTTTTAAAAGCCTTTCAAATAACTTCAAACAAACGTCTATATTGTTTTTTAGAACACTGGGGAAATAGAATTTAAATGGACAACTGTGTCTTTTAATCCACCTTGCATACGTCTGTTATTATTTAAGTCTCATTATTACTTTTTCCATTTACTCTGCAGTGATCTGAACTGACATGGCCTAGTGTTACTGGTCCAGCAAAGCAGTGGAATTCTGTAAGCACACTGCACTAATATCAGCAAGGCATTTGGTGAGGGCATTTGCTGCCAAGTTTTGGGAATTAAGATAGAGCTGCTACAAATATTCAAATGCAGGATTTGGGGTGGTCGTTAAGTCTTTAGCTCATTTGGATAAACGCCAACTCACTTGGGTAAATGGGAGTACGATTGCTGGATTCTATGTTAAGACTAAGTTTCATGTTGTAAGAAGCTGCCAATCTGTCTTTTGAAGTGGCTGTGGCATTTTTCATTTCTACCAGCAACAAATGAGAGTTCTTGTTGCTCCACATCCTCACCAGTATTTGGTGTTGTCAGTGTTCCTGATTTTCTAACCATTCTAATAGGGGTGTAACAGTACCTCATTGTTTTAGTTTGTAATTCCCTAATGACATATGATATTGAGTATTTTTTCATGTGCTTATTTGCCATCCGTCTGTCTTTTGGTGAGGTGTCTATTCAGGTCTTTTGACCATTTTTTTAACTTGGGTTGTTTGCTTTCATATTGTTGAATATTAACACTTTACATATTTTGGATAAACTTTTTTTTTTTTTTTTTTTTTTTTTTTGAGGCAAGATCTGTCTCTATAGCCCAGGCTGGAGTGCAGTGGTGTGAACTTGGTTCACTGCAACCTTCCAGGGCTCAAGTCATCCTCCCACCTCAGCCTTCTGAGTAGCTGGGACTATAGGCTTGTGCCACCATGCCTGGCTAATTTTCATATTTTTTTGTATTGTAGTGATGCGGTTTCACCATGTTGCCCAGGCTGATATTTTAGATAATACTTCTTAATCAGATGTATTTGCAAATATTTTCTCCCTGTCTATGGCTTGCCCTTTTATTTTCCTAACAGTATCTTTTGTCAAGCTGAAATTCTTAGTTTTATTGAAGTCTCACTTATCAATTTTTCTTTCATGGATTGTGCTTTTGGTGTTGAATCTACAAATTCACAACTAAACACAAGGTCACCTAGAGTTTCTCCTGTTATCTTTTAGGAGTTTTGTAGTTTTATATTTTACATTTAAGTCTATAATCCACTTTGAGTTAATTTTTGTGAAAGGTGCAAAGTCTATGTTAGATTAATTTTTTTTCTTATTTTGCATGTGGATGTCCTGTTGTTCTAGAACCATTTGTTGAAAAGATTAGTCTTTCTCTATTGAATTGCCTTTGCTCCTTTGTCAAAGATCAATTGACTGTATTTATATAGGTTTATTGTTTTATTTGTCTTTTCCTTCACAAATGCCACACTGTCTTGATCATTATAGCTTTATAGTAACGCTTGATGGCAGATAGCATCAGTCTTTCACCTCTGTTCTTCTACAATATTATGCTGGCTAGTCTGGGTCTTTTGCGTTTTCTTATAAACTTTAGAATAAAATTATTAATATTCATAAAATAACTCACTGGTATTTGAATGTGGATTGTGTTGAATCTATAGATCAAGTTATCAGGAAGAACTGGTAGCATGAGGAATTTGAGTCTTCCTATCCATAAGCATGAAATAGCTCTTCATTTATTTAGTGATTTGATATTTTTCCTCACAGTTTTGTAGTTTTCCTTATATAGGTCCTAAGATTTATACCTAAGTAATTTTTTGGTGCAAATATGAATGGTCTATTTTTGATTTCAAATTCCAGTTGTTCATTGCTTATATATAGGAAAGCAATTACATTTGTATACTAACTTTGTGTTATGTGATCTTGCTATAATTACTTACTATAATAGTTTCAGGATGGTTTTTTGCTGTTGTTGATTCTTTGGGATTTTCCTTCTTTTCTTTTCTTTTCCTTTCATTTCTTTTCTTTTTTCTTTTCCTTTTCTTTTTTTTTGAGATGGAGTTTAGCTCTTGTTGCCCAGGCTGGAGTGCAATGGCACAATCTCAACTCACTGCAACCTCTGCCCCTTGGGTTCAAGAGATTATACTGTTTGGGTCTCCCGAGTAGCTGGGATTACAGGCATGCACCACCATGTCTGGCTAATTTTTTGTATTTTTAGCAGAGACAGGTTTTCACCATGTTGGCCGGGCTGGTCTCAAACTCCTGACCTCAGGTGATCCGCCTGGCTCGGCCTCCCAAAGTGCTGGAATTACAGGCGTGAGCCACTGCGCCTGGCTTCTTTGGGATTTTCAACATAATCACATCATCTGTGAACAAAGTTTTATTTCTTTCTTCCTTCTCAATCTGTTTACCTTGCTTTTTGTTTGTTTGTTTGTTTGTTTTTTGGTCTTATTGCATTAGTTAGGACTTCCAGCACAATGCTGAATAGAAGTAGTGAGAGGGAGGGGACACCCTTGCCTTGTTTTTGATCATAGGGAGAAAGAATCTAGTTTCCTAACATTAAGCATGATGTTAGGTGTAGTTAGTTTGCAGTTATCCTTTATGAAGTTGAGATCCAGTTTCCCTCTGCTCCTAGTTTGTTGAGAGTTTTTTTTCTCTAAACTATGAATGAGTGCTGGATTTTGTCAAGTGCTTTTCTGCATCTGTTGATATAAGCATATAAATTTTTCTTCCTTAGCCTATTGATATGATAAATTACATTAATTGATTTTCAAATCAATTGAACCACTCTGTATACCTGGAATAAAATACATTTGGTTGTGGTGGACAATTCTTATACATTGTCAGATTTCATTTGTTAATATTTTGTTGAGAATTTCTGGATTTATGATTGTGAAAGATATGAGTCTGTAGTTTTCCTTTCTTTTAACGTCTTTGTCTGATTTTGGTATAGGATTAATGCTAGCCTCACAGAATGAGTTAAGTGTTTCCTTCACTTCTATTTTCTGGAAGAAACAGTAGAGAATTGGTATTATTTCTGCCTTAAATATTCAGTAGAATTAGCCAGTGAACCTATCTGGGCCTTGTACTTTCTGTTTTAGATGGTTATTAATTATCAGTTAAATTTCTTTTATATATTTTGGCTAATTCAGATTATCTGTTTCTCTTTGTGTGGGTTTCAGTAGACTGTGTCTTTCTAGAAAATGTTCTATTTTCATATAAATGATCATATTTGTGGGCATAGAGTTGTGACTAATATTCCTTTAATATTCTTTTAATGTCCATGGATCAGTAACAATGGCCCCTTTTTCATTTCTGATATTAGTAATTTACGTCTTTTCCCTTTTTTTGTATGTAATTGTATTTTATTTTATTATTTATTTATTTATTTACTTTTTTTGAGACGGAGTTTCACTCTTGTTGCCCAGGCTGGAGTGCAATGGTGTGATCTCGACTCACTACAACCTCTACCTTTTGGGTTTAAGCGATCCTCCTGCCTTAGCCTCCTGAGTAGCTGGGATTACAGGCGTCCACCACAATGCTCAGCTAATTTTTTGTATTTTTAGTAGAGATGGGGTTTCACCATGTTGGCAGGCTCGTCTCAAACTCCTGACCTCAGGTGATCCACCTGCCTCGGCCTCCCAAAGTGTTGGGATTATAGGCGTGAGTCACTGCGCCTGGCTATCATTGTATTTTAATATGCTTTTTTTTTTTTTTTTTTTTGAGACAGAGTCTTACTCTGTCACCCAGGCTGGAGTGCAGTGGTGCAACCTCGGCTCACTGCATCCTCCGCCTCCCAAGTTCAGGTGATTCTACTGCTTCAGCCTCCTGAGTAGCTGGGATTACAGGTGCCTGCCACCATGTCCGGCTAATTTTTGTATTTTTAGTAGAGATGGGGTTTCACCATATTGGCCACACTGGTCTATCATCTGTTTTTTTTTTTTTTAAATAAACTGTCAATTTGTGTACTTTGCCTACTTTTCTATTTTATCTAAGGAGTATTACATAATTAAGTGTATTAACATTTTGACCTGCCATCCATGCTGCAAATGTTTTTATTTCAGCTTATTATTTTTCTGTTAATTTTATGTTCATATATTTTCATATATAAACTTATTTATTTATTTATTTTTGAGATGGAGTCTTGCTCTGTCGCCCAGGCTGGAGTGCAGAGGCGTGATCTTGGCTCACTGCAACCTCTGTCTCCTGGGTTCAAGCAATTCCCCTATCTCAGACTCCTGAGTAGCTGGGATTACAGGCACCTGCCACCATGCCCAGCTAATTTTTGCAATTTTAGTAGAGACGAGGTTTCACCATGTTGGCCAGGCTGGTCTCTAACTCCTGGCCTCAGGTGATCCACCTGCCTCAGTCTCCCAAAGTGCTGGGATTACAGGCGTGAGTCATGGCGCCCGGCCCATATATATATACTTTAGATGAAGTTTTTCAGTGTTTTTAAATTGTTTCTTCCTTTGCTACTGTGCTAAATAATACCTAACATTTACTGAGCATTTACTGTATGTCAGGCAACATAATGATTTGTATGTATTATGTAAGTTCAGCTTGAACGATCCTTGAGTTAGGTACTATTATCTCCATTTTATGGATCAGAAAACTGAGGCGCAAATAGGTTGAGTATCTTGTTTCTGGTAGGCACATCTAGTAAGTGGCAAGGCTGGGATTTGAAGCTAGTTACTCTAATGCCAGACACTTAACTACAAAGTTCTACTGCCTCCTAGAAAAGCACTCTAAGTTGAAAATGATATTATTTACCTACTTTTTTATGGTTACATATTTTTAAAAAGTTACACACATAAACACTCTACTTTAAAAATGTCTATATATTCAAATTTCGTAACACAGTGTTATATGTAATAGTCTTTGCAAAGTTAAAGGAATTCATTTATTTTGGAACTGAAATTAATACATCACCTGGTTTGACTAATCTTTGGAAAATTCGGCTAATAGAATATTGGAAGGTGTGGGAAGAACTGTAATAGAGACCAGAAAACTAAGCAGTTTTTAAAAAATGCAATAATTAAGTTCAAGAAAAAAGCAAATGGTTAATAAAACATAACCATAACCAGTATACTGTAACATTAAGTTCTGACTGCTATCTGCATGGGCATAATAAAATGAATAATGAATATTTAACTATACATAAAAAGTGAATAGAGGGTGAGGAAATGAAGAATGAAAAAGTGGGAACAGACAACTCTGGTAGACTCAGGTTTGATTTTCTTAGATCTTCCTTACTCACCTCAATGTCTGATATTAAAGTCTACTGGGGCTGCTGTGAGCAATCTTCTTATTTCTGGCCCTTACTGCAGCATGTTACTTACAGGGACTATACCTTCCCTAACACATTACCCATCACTCCTCTACTCTACTATGGTGGGGTTTTTTTGGGTAGTTGCTGCCTGTAAGTGAATTTAGAAAGATAATCAGAGGAAGGAGGGTGGGTAGAGGGATAATGAATAAATTTATAGTCACCAAGTATTAGATAGATTTGGATTGTACATATAATTAATATGGAGAAAAACTGTTTCGTTTTCTCATGATCCTCATTTTTTCCCTTGAGACATAGCTGTCACTTCTAGAAATATTTCTTTTTTTCTTTTTCTTTTTTTTTGAGATGGAGTCTTGCTGCATTGCCCAGGCTGGAGTGTAGTGGCACGATCTCAGCTCACTGCAGCCTTTGTCTTCTGGGTTCAAGTGATTCTCCTGTCTCAGTCTCTGGAGTAGCTGGGACTACAGGCGCGCACCACCACATCCGGCTGATTTTTGTATTTTTAGTAGAGACGGGATTTCACCTTGCTGGTAAGGCTGGTCTCGAACTCCTGACCTCATGACCCACCCACCTCAGCCTCCCAAATGCTGGGATTACAGGCGTGAGCCACCACGCCTGGCTTACTTTTAGAAATATTTCTAAAGATGAATTCCAAAAGACTAAAACAGGCTTTACTTCCCCCCTCTCATACAAGAACACATTTCTTCATTTAACAAGTTAAATATATAATACTAATAAATAATTCACAATACTCAAAATGAAGATAATAACTTTAAAGCAGAGGAATTATGAAACAGGATGAGTGGCCAGTGTTGTTTCTGAACACAACAATTTCATTTATTATCTAATTTAGCCACATGGTACCTTTCTATTCCTCATTAAAACCCTGGCCACATATTGCTGTTTCTCCCATCTAAGGTCTGTTCTTTAAATAGCACATGGAACTCCTACTGGTGTGACCTTTCTTCTTGGCAGGTCATCCGAGAATATTAACTGGAGTACTTTCTCCCACAGTTCCCAGAAGAGCAGGAGACCTCAATATTCTGAGAAGCTTCACTGTTGAAAGCCTAAGCAGTTTGCCAAAAATGACTGATTTTCTTTAAACTAAGGAAATTTCTCTTGTGTTTGCAATAAGTAGCTATCAAAGGGACATTTATGGTTCTAAATTAGTTTCAGTACCTGTAAAGAGACCCATCCCAGCCAGGCACGGTGACTCACACCTGTAATCCCAGCACTTTGGAAGTCCTAGGCGGGCGGATCATGAGGTCAGGAGTTCAAGACCAGCCTGACCAACATGGTGAATTAGCTGGGCGTGGTGCCACACACCTGTAATCCCAGCTACTCAGGAGGCCGAGGCAGGAGAATCGCTTGAACCCAGCAGGTAGAGGTTGCAGTGAGCTGAGATTATGCCACTCTACCCCAGCCTGGGCGACAGAGCGAGACTTCATCTAAAAAACAAACAAACAAACAAACAAAAAAACCTATCCCTGAGAGGAGGCAGGCAGTGGGGAGACAGATGTGTTTCGGGAGCATGGAGGGAAGTTATCTGAAAAATGCTGGCTGCAAAGGGCAAGCAGCCAGTCCTGCAGGGAGGTCTCAACACAGTATGACCAAGGGCCCTCTAGGTGGCAGAGCACAGCAAAAGCACAGCAAGAGCATGTGATATTTATTCAAAATCAAGGGAGGCAGGCAGGAAACCAGAATGCAGCTTAGTGAGGGCAAGAGCAAGGCAGGGCCCCAGTCCCAGCAAGACTGAGCAATGAAATGGCTTTAAAATAACAACAATCTGCAGTTATCAAAATTGGGGCCAAAATGGCAGACACCCTGAAATAAACTGGTGAAATGCAATCTTAAAACAGATGAACAAAAAATGAGCTAGAATCTTGGAGACTATTTGGTTGCCTCATATGATTTATAGGACTGGAGCAATGTTGCTGATCCTCATACTGAAATTTATGTCACAGGGAGAAAATACAATTCTAACTTACTGGAGAACCATGATTGAAGCTACTCAGGGCTGAGTGTGCAGAAGTATATCTTTGTCTCTAAGGGGAATTGTAAGACATGCTTGTAGTTTATAAAAGTCATCCATAATTTTTAATCTTTTGTTTTGGGGGTCAGCCAAAATCCTATACCCTAACTATTGTTGCAATCCAGGTGAGTTAAGGCAGTAATCTGAATTACCATGGCGATTGAAGGTTGGGAAGAAGGTGATGGGTTGAAACAATGATTGGAGTGGAAAGGGGGAAGGGGGCAGGAATTGTGAGCAGGGAATTATTATAAGGAATGGTTTCCTGGTTTCTGCATTGGCTTGAACAACTGAGTGGACAGTTATGCTCATAGGGAGCTGGGATGGTCAGATGCCTGAATGCAAAATCCAGTCTCACTTTGTACTTCCTGTGTGTACATGAGTCAATTACTTAACCTCTCCGAGGATATAACAAATTTGAGAGTTCATGTTTTGGTACATATGAGAGTCTACTAATTGTTAAGCCCTACGGTAAGTGCTGAGAGTAATAAGACAAATAGAATACAGCTCTTGAATTCATTGTTTGCAGTCAGCTAGGAGAGACATGCAAAAACAATTCACAAGACACAGTGGGAGAAGCGCTAAAATATCTGTGTGCATAAAGCATTCAGTGAGCCCTGAATAATGTACTCTGCTTGCAAATGTAGGGATAAGGAAGGTCTCATGTAGGTGTGAGGAAAGAAGAATGGACATTGGAGCTAGGCTTGAATGAATAGTTTCACCAAAATAAATTTTCTTTGTGATCTTAGACAAATTAATCTCTCCGAGCCTTAGTTTCCTCATTTGGGGTTAATGATAGTACTTGTCCCAAGGAAAGATGGTTAAATGAAATAATGCATGAAAAATGCTCAGCACAGTGCCTGTTACACAGCAAGAACTCCATGAATGTTCGCTATTTTTATTACCATTATTACTTTGGAGAGGCCTGGGAGTCAGTCAGCTCTGATGGACTCAGTGATGTCTCAAACTCACAGCTAGTTAGTACCAGAGACTCGACCAGTATCCAAGCTGCCAATTTTATGCTCTAAAATGAAAGGAGAGCTCTGCCCTCATCCAATTCCACTTTTTCCACTGAAGATTAAATTGGATTCTTTTATGTAAAGTGAACACTCCCAAGTGACTTTTCCCCAAGGAAAGTTTTGAATGAAATCATTTACCATTTGTATGAGCTCATATCCAAAATGAGCACCCACTTGGATAGAGCTGGTCAGTCTGCGTCTGCAGTATACAATTTCACTTTGCTTACTGGGTATCTCTTTTTTTTTTTTTTTTGAGGGGGGAGGGCATCTCCAGTTTTTTCCAGGCTACGTATTTCTCCTATTTCAGCCTTTTAAACTCCCATTCTCTGCAGCCTATTTCATTGACTTTCATATCAAAGGAAAGTGAAAGCAAAAATAGGTTTTACTTGTGAGCAACATGCATTTACTGTCTGTTGTGATTTAGAAGCTCTTTGTTGGCACTATGGAAAGAGACAAAAAACAAACAAACAAAAACAAACGTAGCCTCCATATCTGAAATAGTTAAAGCAAACCAGATCCATATGAAATAAGAAAACAGTAATTCTAGAACAATGTATAGATATTCTACAGTGATATGGGGTGGATTGAATACATTTTTACAAAGAAGGCAAATTAAATTGGTGTTCTACTGATTTGGAGCTAATGAGGATGTACAGAGAGAAAACAATCAATCATTTATGTGGCAAGCGCTGTGTTAGGTGCTCCCGTAGAGTATCTGGAGAAAATGATGTCTGAATTAGCCCAAGAAAATGGTAATGGACTCAGATTGGCAAAGAGAAAGGCAGGCAAGTGGTTCTCATTAGAATCACCAGGTTCTAAAAAAACACAACACAACAAAACAAAAAAAAAACAAAAAATCCCCAAAACTTTTGTGTCCAGGCTGCACCCTCAGCGATTCTGCCTCAGTTCCTCAAGGTGAGCAGCCCAGGTGTCCAGCTTTATGAAAGTTCCCGGGGGAATCTATTGTGCAACCTGGACTGAAAACCTCTGCTTTAGAGCAAAGACTGAATGATGACTATGCCCAAGTCCTGGGTGGACAGAGGCAGGCCTGCGGTGAATATTTCTTCTTCCGGATTGCCATGGAAACTTGACTTCCCCCAATTTGCCTAGGATGAGAGTAAAGTGAATGCATTGGGTTGTGAATATGTGAATGTTTGCCTGGGGAAGGACAAAGTGAGGATTTGGGAGAAATAATCTTTTGAGATCTTACAGAACTGCTGAATGCTGACGCTGGGGTATAGAATTAGGAAGAAACTTAGAGATTTTAAACAAAAATTGTGGTCTCTGAGGAATTAAATGTATGAAGTTGTAAAGCCGGCAAAAGGTAAAGGAGTGAAAAAAGTCTGGAAACAGACAGCTCAGGGCTTTAGGGTAAGTGGTGTCACTTTGTGAAAACTGCTTCAATTCAACCTCATTTGTAAATGAGCATACTCATAGCAGCCCTGTGTGTCTATTGGGAAAGTGAGGCCCCAAGCGTATATTACAAAAATCATAAGATGTTCATTTTACTTCTTTCTCTTTCTTTGTCCTTTTCTTCTTCCATGCATGCTTGCTTGCACATAGTCATTTCGGTAGCGGGTAGTCATTAATAAGTGATTAACTTCATGTCCTAACCCCCGGGAGCTGCCTGCAAGATTAAAGAACTGGTTTTTCTTTTAAAGAACAATGATCCTCAGGTCATGGAGACCTCCTTGATGGCATCCAGAAGTTCAATTGACCGAGGGACACAAGCAGCTTTCATCATCAGAGAATCTCAACTCCTACATATCTACCTTACTGGTAAAAGCCCCCCAGTTATGTTCAAAGGCAGATAGGGTTTGAGAGGTGCCTCTCGCACCCTCATGCTGTAGCCAATTTGAATAACCTTTCTGTGCTCCTAAGCACTGATGTGTCAGTGTTTGGCTTACTGGCATCAGGTACTCAACCTAAATCTACAACAGTATGAGATAACATGCAGAGAGCACAGAGCGCCATGCCTGCCACACAGAAAGCAGTAAGCATGAGTTAATATTACTGTTGTTGTTTGAAGGGATCAGGATTCTGTGTGAATGAGTCACAGGTATCCCAGACGCAGGATTTGTGTAGCTGCTATAAAGAGGGCTTGCCACTGAAACTGGTGTAGGCATAAAGAACCTTGTGTTTCTCGTACAAAGGGAATTGAGAGAAACCACTTCATCCTTACTTAGCCTGCAGGGAGTTGGAGGAAGAAAGGCCTCAAAGAGGCGACCAAAGTGAATGCATGGGGGCCAAAGGTTGGAGACCAGGGCAAGGAGGAAGTGGGTCAGAACAGATGGAACTTGGGCAAGGTCTGTATCTATTTTGGAAACTGAAGCCCAGAACTGGGGCCACGGTGGGGCAGGCTTTCACTTGCTCCCTTGTATGAACCAACCAGCACCGTGGAAAGAACGGGGTGGGATAGACTGAAAGATGACTGAATTGTATGCAGTTTCACTTTTTGGCTGATTATTCCAATTCAAGATTACACGAGCTAATGCATGTGAAAGCATTTCCTAAAGAGCAAAACGCTATGCAAATAGAGTATTAACATTTTTCTTCTGTGTAGAATTTATACCTAAAGATTCCCTCAAGTGATACTAAACTAGTCTGTGCACTTCAAGCAGGTGTCCGAGCACAGTGCATCGAGGAGGGTCTGTGGGACTGGGAGTGGCCAAGGGAGGAGCCAAGCAGGGCTGGAGGAGCTGACCCAAGAGGCAGCTCTTTTGTGGATCCCAAGCCTGGAACAGCAGAAGTTATGCTGAGGGTTTGCCAAACATCCCCAGAGTCTTCTGTTTGGAAGTTTCAAGGATACGCATTTTGTAAATAGTGTTAGATGAAGTGAAAATGCCAAGCTGGAGATAAACAAAAGTTGTGCTTCAAGAGTTTGGCTCCTAGTCCATGTTTATGAATTGTTTGCTGAAATGAAGACAAGTGTGAGATGGTAACATAACACTAAAGCAGGCCAATAAGTCCATGGTGCTATGCTGAAAGTGCGAATAAGACCTTGCAAGTAAGTCCATGGTGTTTTGGATTTGGTGTTAGTGGCAGCAGAAAGCCGCTAATATAAGCCTTGAACGGTGTTCAGGGATCTTGTAAACTACTGAAAAGTGAGGAAATAAATGTGTGTCCAAGGTCATTCATTTACTAAGCGGCCTTTAAAGAGGAACATTTTCACTGTGAGATAATAGTTGCTGTAGTGACTTATTTAAGCAAGATTACGGGCTCTTCTCTAAACAGAGCTGTACCTCTCCATTCATGGCACAAGAATGCACAATAGACTTGGTTTTGAAATCAGTCTGCCTTCTGCTAACCAAGCCATGCACCCCAGTGTAGGGCTGCATCTCCTCAGAAAAAGGGACACATTTTTTCCACTTTGCACAAAGGCATCCAATGGGGTAATGGCGGCCCTGTCTTGAACAATCTAAAAACACAATGCATGCATTTCTGCTTAGACAACTTCTCAGGGTCACTTCCAGACTCTGGGCTAAGAACCAATGAAACAAGCAATAAAGTTGAAGAAAAAGAAATAAAAAACAATCAGAACGTAAAGTAGAGGAAATGAAAAAGAACAGCAAAGTGAGCTGAATCATGAACAGTAGGAAGTCTTGAGATAAGTGGAAGCTGTCCCTACATATTTCTGGTACTTCGAGTAAACATGGAGAGAAAGTTCACAGTGACCTAATCAAGAGCAGAAATGAAAATGGGGCAAAATGCCATGTGGGGACATTTTGCACGCAGAAGCAACATGAGTCTGGCACCTCCAGGTTACCAGCAACATGACTGCTTTTTATGGAGAATGAGTAAAATGAATATGCTCCTAATGGTCCTCTGAGTTCTTCACATTCATCCCAACTCCCTTTCTCCTCTGCTCCAGCACTGCAGTGGAACTGGATGGCTACAGTTTACATTTCACATTTCAATTTGGGCAATGGATGAGAACTTCTGTACTATATTTGCATCTGCAAGACTCTGCTACTCTTGTTTTTAACTTCTGGATGTTCAGGTACACATTGAAGAAAGGAAGTCCTTAACTCTGAGAAGCAGTATGGTCCTGAAACTACCTAAGAAATGGCTCAATTCCTTTCAATTTCCAAGGAAAGCAAAATTTACACATTAGAAAGTGAGATGACAATACCTAACCATAGAATTTCATTGAGATAGATTAGATTAGCTTCAAGGACATATATGGCTCACAGTATATTCCATGCTTTTCCATAGGCCAGGAAGATTTGCAGCTAACACCCTTCCTGAATTCTTGTCCCTATAGGGCTTTCGTGTGGGACATCATTGATCCCTATGAGTTCCAGCTGAGGAATTTGTGACATATTCTATTCCCCCTTGAGATTAGCTTTTAATAATTCATTTATTCATCCAACATTTAAGAGACCCCAACAGTGTTAGATGCTGGGAACCCAAAGATAACTAAGGCATGATCTCTGTCCCCAAAGTCCTTAGTAAGGGGAGATAAGACATGTAATTTTTAAAAGCCACAAAATGCCATGGTGCCATGACAAAAGTATATCTGGGGGACAGAAGGGACTCCAAGAAGGAAGAGGTGATTCCAGGTAAGACAAACTGTGGAAATAAAGCAGCTATGGGGCAAAGAACGTGTTGCAGTCTGGAAGATGCAGGTAGATCAGTTGACCAATTAAAATCTTGTTCTTGGAGCTGGTAGGATAAAGGATAGGTCCAGGTGGAAGAGGCCCAGGTGAAAGTTTTGCTCCTCCTCGGAGCAAAAATATGACCTCGTCTTAACTCATTACATTTGCATTCCAAATAAGGCTACATTCACAGGTATCTGGGTTAGGATATCAACACATCTTTTTTGGGGACACAACCCAGGCCCGTCTGGGTTGAAACGTAGAGGAAGACCCCAGGAGAAGCATAACTTTCCTTTAACCCATAAATCACAAGACTTGGTTGCCTTACGATGAAGCTGTATAGTTCCCACATATGTCTTCAATGAAGAAAATTTAATGTTTACGAATTCTAGAACTTGCAGAGCTGGGAGTTGCCTGGGAGATGAAATGTTCTCTCCATCACCTCTGGCCCTTGGTGCTGAGTTCATTCGCATGTTTAGTTCTAATTTTAGCTGTGAAAAAATATACTTTAAAACATTAACACATTTATTATTTAGTGCTGGATTTAACTGTTTACACTTTCACTGATAAAAGATTAAAAATATGTCTTACTATACGCTGCTACCTGTAGTTAAAAGAGCATTCCTGTTTCTCTTTTTCTCTCTTGTTCTCTATTTTTGAAACTGAGTTAATAATCCCCTTGATGTAGAGATGGGGGATTTTCATCAGTACCAGATCATTTCACCTGCCTTTTCTCCTGCCTGAGATTTCCAATTTCCTGACACTTTCTTTTCACTACATTTACCATCCATTTCTTGCTTTTAGATGAGATCCCATGGTCTCTCCCTGTGAACACTACCTCTCAGATACTGTCAGCATTTCTAACTTCTTACCCTGGAGCTATCCACCTGGATCCCTTACCTAAACTCCTGAGAGAATGTAAAGATCCGTTTTGAGATGAATCTCAAACACTGTTAAGTAGGGTAGCATTTCTAAAGTCCACAGAACAGCACAAAGGTCCACTTTCAAGTGTGATAGTCACTACCCATTACCTCCCCAAGAGCCATTTTCCCTTCTTTCAGTATGTTCAGGTGGTGAGGAGAGATTTTGCTTCCAAGGAGAGTGGTCCCTGACTCCAGGATGGGCCTAACTGGTCATGGAAATCTCTCTCCCCTTGTCTATTGGTTGTTCTTGGTTTGGGCATTTGACCTTGTTCTGGCCAATAGGTTATAAAAAGAAATCAGCTGGAGATAACCTAAGTAAAGACAAGATTTTGTGTTGTGTTAATTTCCTTGGGCTGCCATCACGAAGTATCACAAACTGGGTAGGTTACAATAGAAATGTAGTGTCTCACAGTTCTGAAGGCCCTCAGACTGAAATAAGGTGTCAGGAGGCCCATGCTCCTTCTGAAAGCTGTAGAGGAAAAAAACTCTTTCTTATCTCTTCTTGGCTTTTGACACTTGCCAATGAAGGGGTTTGGATTATGCCACCCCACAATATGCCACTCTGGCATATGGATTATTTTGACCTGAAGGCAACTGAGAAAAAGCAGACACAGGATGAGGTCCCTGTCCACCTCCCTATCTGCCTGAAAGCAGAACATAAGCTCCCCTTGTGAAAGTGTCGCCCTCCACCCCCCTACCAGTAAAGGGATAATGTAAAGGGATAACGTAAAGGGAAAACACCTTATCACTGGAGACAAGATGTCATCCAGAGGAATCTACAAAAACAAAACGTATTAACTAGCCCTCATCTACCATAAGTTTCCCCATATATTTGCCTTCCCACAATTTGCTGCCCCTAGAAGCTCAAAGTAATTTTCCTTTGTCTTGCCAGTTCTCTACAAAATTATTGTTCTGGGCTGTGATCTTGGCTTACTGCAACCTCCGCCTCCTGGGTTCAAGCAGTTCTCCTGCCTCAGTCTCCTGAGTAGCTGGGATTACAGGAGCCCACCACCACACCCAGCTAATTTTTGTATTTTTAGTAGAGACAGGGTTTCACCATGTTGGTCAGGCTAGTCTTGAACTCCTGACCTCGTGATCCGCCTACCTTGGCCTCCCAAAGTGCTGGGATTACAGGTATGAGCCACTGCGCCAGGCTAAGTTCAAGTTCTAACCACTCCTCTGAATTACTCATTACTGAATACTCCTGTGTGTATGTGCAATGCATATTTCAATAAACTTGTTTTTCTCTTGTTAATCTGTCTTTTGTCAGTCTAATATATAATCTTTTTTTTTTTTTTTTTTTTGAGACTGAATCTAGCTCTGTTGTTGCCTAGGCTGGAGTGTAATACCACGATTTCAGCTCACTGCAACCTCCACCTCCTGGGTTCAAGCAGTTCTCCTGCCTCAGCCTCCTGAATAGTTGGGATTACAGGAGCCTGCCACCAAGCCCAGCTAATCTTTGGATTTTTAGTAGAGATGGGGTTTCAACATGTTGGCCAGGCTGGTCTCGAACTCCTGGCCTCAAGTGATTCACCCACTTTAGCCTCCCAAACTGCTGGGATTATAGGCCTGAGCCACTGTGTCTGGCCACTCTAATATACAGTCTAATTCTTCCTAGCTGGAGAACCTAAGATGGGTACAGAAAAGATAATTATTTTCCTCTCCTACACCAGCAATACTTGGCATTCCTCGGCTTGCAGTTTCAATACTTCAACTTCTGCCTCCTTCTTCACAGGACTGTCTTCCCTCTGTGTGTGTCTGTGCCTTCACATAGCATTCTCCTCTTGTGTTTCTCTCTGTTTTTTCTTTTTGTAAGGACATCAGTTATTGAATTAGGGCCTACCCTGGTTCAATATGACCTCATCTTAACTAATTACATTTGCATTCCAACTAAGGCTACATTCACAGGTGTCTGGGTTAGGATATCAACATATCTTTTTTGGGGACACAATTCAATCCATATAAAGGCCTTTTGCTCCTGCCTTTCATTTGTCTGGAGATGCAGCAACATCTTGTGACTATGAAGCTACAAACATGAGGAAACAAGTTTACAAGCTAAAGCTGCTGGAAAGGAAAGCTAAGGAAAAGGTAGGAGTCTGATAGCATCACTGCACAGTTGAACTACTGCCCAGCAACCACTCACCTCTAGACCTCTTACTAGGTAAGAAAAATAACTCCAGGTTACTTAACCCACCGCCAGGTTTCTTTCACTTATAGCCAAAAACATTGCAATGCATACACAAAACTTTCCTTACTTCATAATAAAATTAGAAAAATAAGTAAGGTAATAAAATTTTCATAGATCTGGATTCATTAAATTTAAAGGACTAATCTTTATTCTGAAATTATGTTGTTCCCATTTTTTAAAAATTAAAATATTTTTTATTTTATGAAATGATGGTATTTGTAGATTGTAATTGTTATTTTTTAGTGTCTTTGGTAAAGGAAGGAAGGAAAAAGGGAAGGGAAAAATGAAGGAAGAGAAGAAAAAAGATTTCAGAAAGTTAGTCTTTCTCTAATTTTTAAAAATTCTTTTACTTAGCTTGTGAAACTCAAAAGTCTGTGATGAGAAGAATGCTGGTTAAACTTGCTTTGAAGGGCTAGGACCAGTGGTGTGTGCTGGAGCCGCTGGCAGCAGCTACCGAGAGCAGATGGTTAAATTTCCAGGAAGCTACTTGGCATCACCCGGATGGTTTGAAATCCAATGTGGCAGGAGTATTTGCATCATGGAAATCTGCAAATGTTATAAATCAAACCACCTCCCCTTCCCCCGGTGGTCGTTTACCAGCACAACACTGTCTCCAGCCTGCGACTTGCAAGTAGCCAGAGGGTAAGCATGCAAGGTACAGCTCACACCAACTAAAACACACATAGAATTGAGGTACACTTCATTTACTAATTTATACATTTACAATGGAAAATATTCTTGGCCGAGTGTGGTGCAATCCCAGCACTTTGGGAGGGCCAAGGTGGGAGAATCGCTTTAGCCCAGGAGTTCAAGACCAGCCTGGGCAACACAGGGAGACCCTTTCTCTGCAAAAAAGAAAAAGAAAAAAAGAAAAAGAAAAACAGTTTCTCTCATTGCTGGTTTAAGTACCTAATGGTCTATTTTCCTCGATAAAATGTCAGCTCTGCCTCAGCAGGAACCATATTTGTTCTGTTAATGCAATATCCCTACTGCCTAGCATAGCACCAACTGGGTGCAGGGACCCTTGTCTTCCTTGGAGTCATGGTCAGAGATTCCATAGTTATCAGAACACTGAGGGAATCAAAGTCTATTAAAACACACACAAAAAATTTATGAGTGTGGGAGTCTGTAGACAGATGAGTCCCTGTCCTCATATGGCACACAATTCTAAGATGGCTGAGCAAAAATATGCAATTAACAAAAGCACTTTGTAATTTCAAGTAGTGAAAGTTACGAGGATGTGAGTTTTAAACAGTCTACTGTAATGTGTTCAGTAAAATACTGGTTCAAGGGGTGATATATAGGTGTTCAAAAAAAAGAAATGGTTCTGTAGCCAGTATATTTGGGAAGTGTTGGTTAACCCAAGTTAAATCGATTTCTTTATTGTTAAACTTCTCTGAGCCTTTAATATGATGTTGATATGTGGGACTCTATTTTGAACATGGAATCCAATTTTGAGATGCATTGCCTATTTAAGTGTCTCACAGAGCACATTTTAGGAAACACCAGCACATTGCCATCTTAGATTTCTCAAAAGGTCTCTACTTCCTTGAGGTAATTTTCTATCAGGCACTAGAGTAAAATATATTTAGAAATTCCATCCCTAGACAGCAAGAGATAGACAGTTCGGAAGTTTTCTATGTACATTCTGCCCACTTCTTTACCTATATACAATCACTATGACATACATATTTACCTGACTATTAGAATTTGTGAGTACCTGAATTGTAGCACTCTATTTTTCCCTAACTGGCAAAAGTTCATTCCCTAATTGGGTAGCTAACACTCCCAAGATATCAGATATGTTATTTGATCAGGATGTTAATCCTCTTTATGTCACCTGTTTTCCAAATGGCATAAAGAATAAAAATCATCCTTTTAATCATTGCCAAAAACAAGAGAGACCCCTGAAGTCATTCTAATCTAGTTTTTACCTGTTGGGCAGAACTAAACACTGTCTATCCCCGTAAGACACTCCATTTGCATTTATACTCTCTGGAGTGATGAGTTTCAAAATCTTGTCTGTTTATGTGTCCTCGTTTTTGCATATCCTTATGGGCAGTTGGATGTTTCTACTCTTAAGGCAGTATGGTGTGGCAAGTGAGAGCTGGGATTCTGGAGCCAGTCTGAGTTCAAGTTGCAGCTCAACTGTTACTAGCCATGTGGCCTTGTGTAAGTTACTTAAGCCTCAGTTTTCATCAACTGTGCAATGGGAGTAATAGCACTAATAATCTGCCTCCTGAGTTACTGAAAGGGTGTTAAAAAGATAATAGGTATAAAGCACTGAACATAGTAGTCTTCTTTTTTTTTCTTTTTTTGAGACGGAGTCTCATTCTGTCACCCAGGCTGGAGTGTAGTGGCGTGATCTCGGCTCACTGCAATCTCCGCCTCCCAGGTTCAAGTGATTCTCCTGCCTCAGCCTCCCGAGTAGCTAGGATTACAGGCACGCAGCACCACGCCCGGCTAATTTTTGTATTTTTAGTAGACATGATGTTTCACCATGTTCGTCAGGCTGGTCTCAAACGCCTGACCTTGTGATCCGCCTGCCTCGGCCTCCCAAAGTGCTGGGATTACAGGCGTGAGCAACCGTGCCAGGCCAGTAGTATTCTTATCACTCTAGCTCTCTCAATACTGTAGGTCTATTGCTTACAGTGACTCACAGTGAATTCTAAGTCCTCTCTCATCCAACCAAATCAGGTAAATACATTTGGTTCCTCAAGCATCCCCCCACTAGAAGGATCTCCCAGGCTTTCAGTCATTTCAGCTGTTCTTTTCTGAATCATCTTCAAGTTTCACTGGCGCTCTTCAGTTTTAGGATTTCTAACTGGACGCAGTCCTCTGAAAAATGCCTGCTTAGAGAAACAGAACTGTTCGTGACTTCAAAATTACATCAAAGTGTTCTTTGAAAAGGTTTGTGAAGCCTTCAGCCTTTCCATTAGTACTAGGAGCGGGCTATTATTAGAATGCACTTCTGCACTGATCTTGTTGGATTTTTCTGATTTTGAAGGGGGAAATTACAGGATGTTTCTTTTGACAGGATTGGAATCACAGAAGGTTGTGATGGTTGGTAATGATGTGTTGTCCTCTGTTTAGTACTGACAAAAAGTTGAATTGTTTTACATTTTTTTTTAAATTAGACTGAGAAGAAAAATGTTCTGAATGTAAAAGAATTTCGAAAGCCAGTATTAGAAAGAATCTATCTCAGCCAGGTGGGGTGGTTCATGCCTGTAATTCCAGCACTTTGGGAGGCCAAGGCAGGCGGATCACCTGAGGTCGGGAGTTCAAGACCAGCCTAGCCAACATGGTGAAACTCTGTCTCTACTACAAATACAAAGAAAATTAGCTGGGCGTGGTGGCACACGCCTGTAATCCCAGCTACTCAGGAGGCTGAGGCAGGAGAATCACTTGAACCTGGGAGGTTGCAATGAGCTGAGATTGCACCATTGCACTCCAGCCTGGGCAACAAGAGCGAGGCTCCGTCTCAAAAAAAAAAAAAAAAAAAAAAAAATTAATGAAAGAATTTATCTCATTCTAATGTTCTTTCTAATATACATTCGAAAATACTGCACTGAAATATATATCAAGAAAATATTGTTGAGGCCAAGTGCAGGGGTTAATGTGCATAGTCTCCGCACTTTGAGAGATGAGGTGAGAGGATTGCTTGAGGCCAGGAGTTCAAGACCAGCCTGGGCAACATGGCAGAAACCCATCTCTACAAAAAATACAAATAATTAGCCACGCGTGGCAGCAGGTGCCTGTAGTCCCAGCTACCCAGGAGGCTGAGGTCCAGGAGGTTGAGGCTATAGTGAGCCATGACTGTGCCACTGCACTTACAGAGTGAGACCCTATCTAAAAAAAAAAAAAAAAAAAAAAGGAAGAAAGAAAAGAAAAAAAAGCAAGCAAGCAAGAAAAAGAGAATATAGTTGAAAATACCTTAACTAATTGGAAACTAACTCCCTGGAAGCAGTATATACATATATGTATGTATGTATATGTATACCGTCTCCTGAAAGTATTGAATAAAAAACTAGTTGACCTCGGTGGTTAAAAAATAATCAACTGCTTTTTTCCCCATATGTTTGTTGGCTGCACGAATGTCTTCTTTTGAGAAGTGTCTGTTCATGTTCTTTGCCCACATTAAATTTTTTTTTTTTCTCATAAATTTGTTTAAGTTCCTTGTAGACTCTGGATATCAGACATTTGTCAGATGGACAGATTGCAAAAATGTTCTCCCATTCTATAGGTTGTCTGTTCACTCTAATGATGGTCTCTTTTGCTGTGCAGAAGCTCTTTAGTTTAATTAGATTCCATTTGTCTATTTTTGTTTTTGTTGCTCTTGCTTTTGGCGTTTTTGTCATAAAATCTTTGCTCATGCCTATGTCCCAAATGGTATTGCCTAGAGTTTCTTCTAGAGTTTTTATAGTTTTGGGTTTTATATTAAAGTCTTTAATCCATCTTGAGCTAATTTTTGTGTAAGGTGTAAGGAAGGGGTCCAGTTTCAATTTTCTGCACATAGCTAGCCAGCTCTCCCAACACTATTTAGTAAATAGGGAATCCTTTCCCCATTGCTTGTTTCTGTCAGGTTTGTCAAAGATCAGATGGTTGTAGGTGTGCAGGCATATACACCATGGAATACTATGCAGTCATAAAAAGGAATGAGATCATGTCCTTTGCAGGGGCATGGATGGAGCTAGAAGCCATTATCCTCAGCAAGCTAATGCAGGAACAGAAAACCAAACACTGCATGTTCTCACTTGTAAGTGGGAGCTGAACGATGAGAACACATAGACACATAGCGGGGAACACCACACACTGGGGCCTGTTGGGGGTGTGGGGAGAGAGAGCATCAGGAAGAATAGCTAATAAGTGTTGGGCTTAATATCTGGGTAATGGGTTGATCTGTGTAGCAAACCACCATGGTACATGTTTGCCTATGTAACAAACCTCCACATCCTGCAGTGAGCTGAGATTGCACCATTGCACTCCAGCCTGGGCAACAAGAGCTTAAAATACAAATTGAAGAAAAAAATTAACTCAAAAAAAAACCATTTAAACGTGGGCAAAGGACATGAACAGACACTTCTCAATAAGTCAATCCAATGTCTTATTTCATATATATATATGACACTGACATATTGATATATACATGTCAACATATATACAATATTGACCCAAAATTTAATCTCAATAGAAGAAGAGATTATTGTCTGTTTTGCCTCTGCTGTACCCTCAGTCTCTAGAAGAGTACCTGGCACAGAGTAGGCATTCAGTCAAGCTTTGTTAAATGGATTGATGAATAAATGAATGAATGAAAATACTGTGTTTGGTACTGGAAAAATGAGAAGTGATGTTCAGAATTATGAAGCAGAGGCATTGTGAGGTCTGTAATCATCAACATAATATTAGTCATGTCCCAATGAAATATGCTGACAAAATACTGCTTTTTAAAAAGAAAGTTGATTAACCGGAAATATTATTTCGCCAGAATGGTCCACATTTGCAATTAATTGAGGCTTAAAAATTTAAAGAAGAAAGATGCAGACTCTGAGAGGATGAATTATTATATTGGTGCAAATTTTGCATTTGATAATGAAGCTTTATGAAAATCTCCCCCTCGGCTAGTATGTCCAGATGTTCTGATGAGCTTTGATGTTCCCTTGTGTCGTCTTTGAGAACAGACCTCCCTAGTTTAAGCTCCATGTTAGTTTTCTTAATTCAAACTAAATAACATTGGCACAGAAGGTCTTGTATGAGCCTTCAGAGATGTAGAAGATCAGAAACAGAGAAGGGGAAGGTAGAGATTAGTTGTTAGGTTCTAAATTGTGGTTGCAACCTCAGAGTAGATAATTGGGCATTTTACAAAGCAAATTAAGGCAAATTATGGTAATGCTCCAATTTGCAATTTGTATGATCTAGACACAAATTTATGTAATTACTTTTCAAAGTTAAAAATGACAGACAATTGCCTCAGGGCCTGTTGTAAACAATGGTAATGCATTTTTATACATTCAGCATGAAGAGAATCAATCTACGTTCATGACACTGGTACATTTGGGGTCTCGTCCCAATTTTCTTTGCTTTTTTTTCCCTTTATTTTTTGAGATGGAGGCAAGAGCTACAAAGGCTACCTGGCCTGTTGCCATTCCATTGTTTGAAAGCATAAGCCTGATGTTATCTGTCCTCACCAGCCCATGAAATTTCCTGAGGCAGCACTCCACCTGCTTAAGTAGTAACTTAGCACTGCCTCCCAACAATGTGTCCCTACTTATGCTGGAGACTTTTTACAAGTGGGTGCTTTGCACCTGTCCACATACCAGTCTGTCAAATGCAGTCAGCACATGGCATCCACTGGGTCCTCCTCCAGCTGCACTTCCTGATGCCTGTCCGCCATCTAGTCCCTACCACAGCCAACCACCACAGCCAGCCACCACTGTCTGAGGTGAGGATGCTGGTGTCTATGCCAAAGGTCCTGTATTCTCGGGTATGAGTGTGGTGTGGGATTTTGTACAGAGGAAGGGAGAAAGGCCCTCTTTCTAATTCTCTGCTACCCTTGGTCATGTGGGCCCTTAAGCAGATCTGATTACATTTAGAGTCCTTTCTATTCTTCCAGCTTCTGGCCTTTACCCTCTCCCAGAACCTTAAAGTCTCCCAAGAAAATAGATCTGTCAGCATCTGGCACTAATTCGATGGCCAGAACCTCAAACATTCTTTTTTTTTGAGACAGGGTCTCACTCTGTCACCCAGGCTGGAGTGCAGTGACGCAATCTTGGCTCACTGCAACCCCCACCTCCCGGGTTCAAGCGATTCTCCTGCCTCAGTTTCCTGAGTAGTACAGGTGTGTGCCACCATACAGGGCTAATTTTTGTATTTTTAGTAGAGACGGGGTTTCATCATGTTGGCCAGGCTTGTCTCAAACTCCTGACTTCAGGTGGTCTGCCCGCGTTGGCCTCCCAAAGTGCTGGGATTACAGGTATGAGCTACCGCGACTGACCCAGAACCTCAAACATTCTTTTGGGGACATTCCTCCAGTTTCTAGTCCCCCCCCCCCCCACCCCACCACCAGGTTGGACTAAGGCATCAGTACAACATAGGTGCTATAATCATCATCTCTCCCCTGTCTTTTGAGACATTCTCTCAACAAAACTCGTGTCCTCTAATCAGTCACGAAGCAGAAGACTCCATATACATCAAAGGCTCCATACGGGTTTAGTGTGAGGGTGATTGGAAACACAGTGAGGAATGGGGTGACCGTGTCAGTCACGACATTAGCAGTCAGTCAGCCAAAATGCTCTCTTATATGAGGAGATATTTCTCTCCAATTTCTCCAATGATTAAATAAAACCTGACAATCTTAATCTCAATACACAAGGTAATTTCCCTCAGTAAATCATTTAGGTAGGCACTGCCAGTCCTTCCAGTGCCGAGGGTTAGTCATCCCTTTGCAGCATTTCCTCATATGCCCCCAGATGAGTATTTGTGTTGATTGGGCACTGTATAACTGGATAGCATTCCCTTTCCTGTCCTCCAGAGCCTCGATTAACACAGCCTAGGCTACTTACTCCTGCTCTGAGGCATCTCAGAGTTCACAGCTGGTGTTTCATGTGGGACTGCTCAGTTTATTCCAAGGAGACAGTCCTTTTGCTTTCTCTCCGCTACTTCTTTCTTTACTCAGTCACAACTGTATCTTCCTGCCATCCTCATTGGAGATAGCTTTGACTTCCGGTTTAGTGAAAAATCTGGATTTTCTTCCTACCCTACTCTCAACATTCAATGCTTCTGTGAACAGATGTGTGGATTTTTTTTTCCCACACTGACCCATATTCCGACACCAGTTGACACTAGAAATAGCGTCAGATCCCACAGGCGAAGGGCTCAGTCCCATGAGGCTATCCACCACTTCAGACGCCAACTGCAAGTAGTAGATCCTCAGGTTACCATAACTTCTACTGGACTTGGCTACAAATTGGAGGTTCCCATGACTCCGTCTCAGGTTCAATAATTTATGAGAATGGCTTATAGAACCCAGGAGAACAGTTTACTTGTTATTGCCAGCTTATTAGAAAAAATATTTTAAGAGACACAAATGAACAGCCAGATGGAAGAGATGCATAGGACAAGGTATGGGGCAAGGGGCATGGTCATGCCACCCTCCCAGCACCTCCAGGTGTTCAGCAATCCAGAAGGTCTCTGAAACCCAGAGGATGGAGAATGGGTCTGAAGTTTCCAAGCTTCTAATCATGGCTTGGTTTTTCTGGTGTCCAGCCTTCATCCAAGAACCTACTGAGGGTTGCCTCATTAGAAAAAAAGACACTGTTGTCACCCAGGGGTTTCCAAGGGATTAGGAGCTCTGCATCAGGAACTGGGGAAAAAAATATTGGGAACAAAGACGCACCTAGCACCCCTATTGCTTAGGAAATTACAAGGGTTTTAGGAGCTCTGTGCCAGGAATTGAGGATAAAGACCAAAATATGTATTCCTTATTATAAATCACAATGTTGTACTTCTCTTCCTTATGTTTTCCTGATTTTAGTATGAAATCCAGCCACTTTTTAATAAGGATGATATTGAGCAGTAATATTATTTAAAGAACCATTGGCTAGGGCATACCAGTATTAAAAGGAGCAGGCTGGGTGTGATGCCTCCTGCTTATAATCTCATTAACTGGGGAGGCAGAGGTGGGAGGATGGCTTAAGCCCAGGAATTCAAGACCAGCCTGAGCAATGTAGCAACACCCTGTCTCTAAAAAAAAAAAAAAAAGAAATGAAATTAAAAATGAATAAATAGGCCAGGCACGGTGACTCACGCCTGTAATCCCAGCAGTTTGGGAGGCCGAGGTGGGCAGATCACCTGAGGTCAGGAGTTCGAGATCAGCTTGACCAACAAGGTGAAACTCTGTCTCTACTAATACACAAAATCAGCTGGGCATGGTGGTGGGTGCCTGTAATCCCAGCTACCTGGGAGGCTGAGGCAGGAGGAATTGCTTGAACCTGGGAGGCAGAGGTTGCGGTGAGCCGAGATTGCACCATTACACTGTAGCCTGGACAACAAGAGTGAAACTCCATCTCAAAATACATACATACATACATACACACTGAAAGAAGTAAACAAAAAGGTTTCTGAATTCTGAAATGAGATTTCTGTATACTAGAAATTTCTATAACCTGACATTTAGAAATTGTTACAACATTCTAGATAACAACCAAATAAAATTATTAATGAGGCTTGGCTCCTTTGGAAAAAAGCTCTGAATTAATTTAATTCATGGATATAAAGATACTGTGCAAGTTAATATCAATTTGCCAGTTCAAATTAATATGAGAGTCCAAAAGTGAATAAATACTTTTACATTCAACTTGTTTTTGTTGCCCAGATATTATGAGCACTTTTCCACTTTGTATCTAGGATAATGTAATCTTTTTCAAAGTCAATATACATCTCTAGATTATAGTTCTAAGATAAAGCCAGCACCATATATTAACTGTAAATATTCTACTCAACTAGCAATTATATTTCTTTTACAATTTGTGATTCACTTTTCCTATTCTAAATATCAAACTGCAGAATTATAGGAATTTAAGGAGGGATATTATAAGGGTGTTTAAAAATAATTATAGATGTATATTATCTAGATATATATGGTATATAGTTATTACAGTTATACACGCTATAAGTCACAATACCCAGCATTGCTTATCAAGGCTTACTACGCATCTGACACGTTGCCACATCTTTACCTACATTATCTCATTTGAAGTACAGAGTTTTAACTCCCATTTTACAGATGAGGAAACTAATGCTCAGTGATGCTAAGTAACTTGCTCAAGTTAATAGTCTAAGTGGGAGGCCCAGGATTTGAACTTGCATCTCTCTGACCCCAGGGGCTATGCACTTAATCTCTATGCTCTGAGGTAGAAAAGGCAGAGAACCACTTAAAAAAATTAAATTCCAGATGTGCAAAAGTGTATATAAATTACTTTTGTATCCTTTTACAGAACTGTCATATTCATTCCTTTTAGGCATGGATCTAAAAAAGGTAAATGTTGGAATAGATGAGGCACTAACAGCAAGAGGAACTGAGGCATACCAGGACCAGTAGGTAGAGTATGCCAAAGCACAGCCAAAGGAAGCGGAAGTCTTGATGGTACTTCAGATTAAATTTGAGTTAAAGAGCTTAATTTGATTTCCCTAACATTGTATTTATTTATTTATTTGTTTATTTTGTTTGTTTGCTTTGTTTGTTTGTTTTTGGGATTGAGTCTCACTCTGTAGCCTAGGTTGGAGTGCGGTGGCACAGTCTCTGCTAACTGCAACCTCCACCTCCCGGGTTCAAGCGATTCTTCTGCCTCAGCCTCCCGAGCAGCTGGAATTACAAGCGTAGGCCACCATGCCTGGCTAATTTTTGTATTTTTTCCTAGAGCTGGAGTTTCTCCATGTTGGCCAGGCTGGTCTTGAATTCTTGGCCTCAAGTAATCCACCCTCCTCAGCCTTCCAAAGTGCTGGGATTATGGGTGTGAGCCACCTCACCAGGCCATATATATATTTTTTTATAGAGACAGAGTCTCACTATGTTTCCCAGGCTGATCTCAAACTCCTGGTCTCAAGTGATGGGCCTGCCTCAGCTTTCCAAAGTGCTGGGATTACAGGTGTGAGCCACCATGCCTGGCCCCTCCCTAACATTTATTAAACTTGTTGTTTGCTGGCCATCATGCTAGACACTTTTGCATACATATTTATTTTAATTGATCTGAATAAGAATAGTCTTCAAAGCATCTGCAGCATTTACCATAGACATTTTCTTCGGGCTTTTAAAACATACGATACACTTGAGAAATATTTGTGAGCTTCGTATAATCATTTTTTTAAAGATCTGAAATCTCTCCTTTTAGATTAATACTTAAACAATTGATGAAGATAGTATCTCTTATTTGGGCATTACATTTTTCTTCTGGTACTTCAGAGATTAATCATATTCATCTTAAAATTAGTGACTATGAATCTTCTTTGGCAGGATGGCCCAACTTCCATTATAAATATCATAGACATTTCGCTTTTTTATGTTTAAGAAAAAAAAAAAAGTATGTGTATATGTACAGAGTTAAGGAGCTAAAAGACTGGGCACGGTGGCTCATACCTGTAATCCCAGCACTTTGGGAGGCTAAGGCGGGCAGATCACAAGGTCAAGAGATTGAGACCATCCTGGCTAACACAGTGAAACCCTGTCTCTACTAAAAATACAGAAATTAGCTGGGCGTGGTGGCGGGCACTTGTAATCCCAGTTACTCAGGAGATTGAGGCAGGAGAATTGCTTGAAACCAGGAGGCGGAGGTTGTAGTGAGCCAAGAGTGTGCCACTGCACTCCAGCCTGGCGATAGAGGGAGACTCTGTCAAAACAAACAAACAGGAGATAAATAATTCTGAATTTCGAAAAAGTTACTTTAAGTTACATATCAGCTTCTGAAGGAATCTACAACTTTTTTGGTGGTTGGTTTCTTCCTTCTACTACCCGCCATAGTTTAACCATCCGATTTAATGCCCGATAGGTCATTCTGTGACACTTTCTATGTCTACTACATGGCTGCTTTGAGTCAAAAATGTGAAGGAAATCTTGAGTTTCTTCTTACTTCACTGTCTCAGTTGATTTTCTCCTCTTTATTGTCCTGTCTTCCTCACTGCTTTTTTCAACAACTTGTCTCTCAAAAAACTGCCCTCACAAACACACAAATACATTTTGGTACCTTCTCAGCCTTGTCTGTTTCAGAATGATTTCTCCTTGTCACATTCTTAACCTCTTTCCCTCAACAACATTGCTGTTTCCTCTAGGCAGCTGATCTGAGCAGGATCTCAGGAGACAGTTCCTCCCCAACTCAATACCACCAGGAAAGGAAGAGAGGTTCAGTCCTGTGCCAGTCTTTATCTTTTACACATATGATCACCTAATAAGAGATCTGGACGAAGGCATAGCTATCTCCATTTTACAGGATCAAGGTCAGAGAATTAAGCAGTTTGCCCAAGTTCATAAAGCTAGGAAATGCCCAGTTGGCATTAGTTCATGCTAATTCACTTTGAGCCAAAAAATTCATGCTATTTCACTATGTCATCTTGCTTTCTACCATATTCAAAATGAAACTCAAAATTTATCAGTCTAGCAATCATAGATTTCCTTGATCAGAATCAAGTTTTCTTTTCTTTTTGAGATAGGGTCTCACCCTTTCACCCAGGCTGGAGTGCTATGGTGCAATCTCAGCTCAGTGCAGCCTCTGCTTCCTGGGTTTAAGCAATTCTCCTGCCTCAGTCTCCTGAGTAGCTGGGATTACAGGCATGCACTCCCAAGCCCAGTTAATTATTTTGGAATTTTTAGTACAGATGGGGTTTCACTGTGTTGGCCAGGCTGGTCCTGGACTCCTGACCTCAAGTGATTCACCTGCTTTTGCCTTCCAAAGTGCTGTGATTACAGATGTGAGTCATCGATCCCTGCCAGAATCAAATTTTATTCAACCAATTTTATGTGCCATGACTCCCAGAAATTCCATTCAGGGTAATCATCACACACGGTTTCCTGATTTTATGTCTTAAAATAGGCTGTATCTACTTTACCTCTTCCTTTCCCAGTCCTAAGTCCACCCATTCTTTAAGGCTCAACATGTCCATCTTCCATAGGACCTTTCTGACTCTTCTAGTTCCAGCTTTTCTCCTACTAAACACTTGAGAAGTTTGGAAGATAGTGTTCCTTGTTCCTCCTCTATCGCACCAATCCAATTGCACTCCTTTATGAGCTCAGTGGTTCTTGCAGTTGGAAGACAGGCTGAGCCTGGAGGAGTGAAGCATGGCCTTAATCTAAGTAGTGATGGATGGAGAAATCTGGTAGCTGGGGCAGGAATTTTGCCCTGTAGTTGGAATCAGAGCCTGGAGGCCAGTATCAGATTGGCTCTGAGGAGATTTGTAGCTCTCTGTGGGGAGACAGATGGCACTAGCACAGGTGGGTGTTCCTGAAAAGCCTGCTGGTCTCTTTGGCAGGAGAGTTAAACAAATGGGCCAAATCTACTCCTTCTCCGAGGCTTAAAGGCCACTGATCTTTGCAGCCAAGAAGACCACCAGGATGTTCTTCCAGTGCTCTGAAAAAGAGCCAGCAACTTGCTGAACTTGCTGTATATCACCTACCTCCCTGGTAGAGCCAATTGTGGCTCTTACCTTTGGCTTGAGTGTGTACACATAAGGTGCCCCAGCAGCTGGACCTGAGTTCCATCTGGAGTAGTGGATCTCAAAGTGTGCATCACAGACCAGTAGCATCAGCATCACCTGGGAATGTGTTAGAAAAGCGAAATCCTAGAAGAAATGGATAAATTCCTAGACACAGACAAACTACAAAGATTGAATCATGAAGAAATCCAAAACCTGAACAGACCAGTAACAAGTAATGAGATCAAAGCCATAATAAGAAGTCTTCTGGCAAAGAAAAGCCCATGACCTAATGGCTTCACTGCTGAATTTTATCAAACATGTAAAGAATAACGAATATTAATCCTACTCAAACTATTCCAAAAAGTAGAAGAGGAGGGAATACTTCCAAACTCAGTCTATGAGGCCAGTATTATCCTGATACCAAAATCAGACAGAGACACAACAAAAAAAGAAAACTACAGGCCGATATCCCTGATGAACATTGATGCAGAAATACTCAACAAAATACTACCAAACTCAATTCAACAATACATTAGACAGATAATTTATCATGACCAAGTGGGGTTTATCCCAAGGATGCATAGAAGGTTCAGCATATGCAAATCAGTCAGTGTGATACATCATATCAACAGAATGAAGGACAAAAAACATATGATCATTTCAATTGATGCTGAATGAGCATATGATAAAATTCAACATCCCTTCATGATAAAAACCTTCACAAAACTGTTTATAGAAGGAACATACCCCAACGCAATAAAAGCCACATATGACAGACTACCCACAGCTAGTATTATGTTAAATGAGGAAAAACTGAAAGCATTTTCTCAAAGGTCTGGAACAAGACAAGGATGCCCACTTTCACTGCTATTATTTGACATAGTATTGGAAGTCCTAGCTAGAGCAATAAGACAAGAGAAAGAAATAAAGGGTATCTGTATTAGTCCATTCTTGCATTACTATAAAGGAATGCCTGAGACTGGGTAATTTATAAAGAAAAGAGATTTAATTGGCTCACGTTTCTGCAGGCTGTACAGGAAGCATGATGCTGGCCGTCTGCTCAGCTTCAGGGGAAGCCTCAGGAAAGTTACAATCATGGCAGAAGGCAAAGGGGAAGCAGGCTCATCTTACATGGTCAGAGTAGGAGCAAGAAAGAGAGTGGGGAGCTGCTACATACGTTTAAACAAGCATATCTCACAAGAACTTCCTCACTATTATGAGAACAGCACCAACAGGGATGGCATTAAACCTTTCATGAGAACTCTACCCCCATGATCCAATCACCTCCCACCACGCCCTACCTCTATCATTGGGGATTACAATTCAACATAAGATTTGGGCAGAGACACAGATTCAAACCATATCAGCATCCAAATTGGAAAGGAAGCAATCAAATTATCCTTGTTTGCAGATGATATAATCTTATATTTGGAAAAATCTAAAGACTCCACCAAAAAATCTGCTCGAACTGATAACAAATTCAGTAAAGTTACAGGATACAAAATCAACCTACAAAAGTCAATAGCCTGTCTATTTGCCATAGCAAACAATCTGAAAAATAAATCAAGAAAATAATTTCATTCATAATAGCTACAAATAAAATAAAATAAAATACATAGGATTTTATTAATAAAATACATAGCAGATTTTTTGGTGGAGTCTTTAGATTTTTCCAAATATAAGATTATATCATCTGCAAACAAGGATAATCAACTTAATCAAAGAAGTGAAAGCTCTCTATAATAAAAACTATAAAACATTGATGTTTCAAATTGAATAGGACACTATAAAATGGAAAATATTTCTTTCTTTTTTTTTTTTTGAGTCAGAGTCTTGCTCTGTCGCCCAGGCTGGAGTGCAGTGGTGCCATCTCAGCTCACTGCAAGCTCCGCCTCCTGGGTTCACGCCATTCTCCTGCCTCAGCCTCCCATGCAGCTGGGACTACAGGCGCCCGCCACCATGCCCGGCTAATTTTTTGTGTTTTTAGTAGAGACGGGGTTTCACCGTGTTAGCCAGGATGGTCTCGATCTCCTGACCTCATGATCCGCCCATCTTGGCCTCCCAAAGTGCTGGGATTACAGCATGAGCCACCGCGCCCGGCCTGGAAAATATTTCATGTTCATAGACTAGAGGAATCAATATGGTTAAAATATCCATACTACCCAAAGCAATCTACAGATTTAATGCAATCCCTATCAAAATACCAATGACATTCTTCACAAACATAGAAATAATAATTTTGAAATTTATATGGAGCCACAAAAGACCCAGAATAGCCAAAGCTATCTTGAGCAAAAAGAACAAAACTAGAAGAATCACATTACTTCACTTCCACTTATACTACAGAGCTACAGTAATCAAAGCAGCCTGATACTAGCATAAAAACAGACACATAGACTAATGGAACAGAATAGCAAACCCAGAAATAAATCCATATATCTACAGTGAACTCATCTTCTACAAAGGTGCCAAGAACATACATTGGGGAAAGGACAGTCTCTTTAATAAATGGTGCTGGGAAAACTAGATATCAATATGCAGAAGAATGAAACTAGACCGCTATCTCTAGCAATATAGAAAAATCAAATCAAAATGGATTGAATACTTAAATCTAAGGCCTCAAACTATGAAACTGTTAAAAGAAAGCATTGAAGAAACTCTCTAAAACATCTGGGCAAAGATTCCTTGAGTGATACCACACAAGCACAGGCAACCAAAGCAAAAATGGAAAAATAGTATCGCATCAAGTTAAAATTTTTCACAGCAAAGGCAACAATCAACAAAGTGAAGAGACAATCCACAGAATGGGACAAAATATCTGCCAACTATTCATCTGACAAAGGAATAATAACCAGAACATATAAGGGGCTTAAACAACTGCAGAGGAAAAAATGTAATAATTTGATTAAAAAATGGGCAAAAAATCTGAATAGATATTTCTCAAAAGAAAACGTACAAATGGCAAACAAGTATATGAAAAGGTGCTCAACATCATTGACCATCAGAGACATGCAAATACAAACTACAGTGAGGTATCATCTCACCCCTGTTAAAATGGTTTTTATCCAAAAGAGAGGCAATAACAAATGCTGGTGAGAATGTGAAGAAAAGGGAACCTCCATACACTGTTGGTGGGAATGTATATTAGTACAACCACTATGGAGAACAGTTTGGAGTTTCCTCAAAAAATAAAAAATAGAACTGCCATGTGATCCAGCAATCCCACTGCTAGATATATACCCAAAAGTAAGCACATCAAAGCAATATCGAAGAGATATCTTCACTCCCATGTTTATTACAGCACTACCCACAATAGCCAAGATTTGTAAGCAACCAAAGTGTCCATCAACAGACATATGGATACAGAAAATGTAGTATATATACACAACTGAGTATTATTCAACCACAAAAAAGAATAATATCCTGTCATTTGCAACAACATAGGTGGAACTGGAGGCATTACGTTAAGTGAAATAAGCTAGGCACAGAAAGACAAATTTCACATTTAGCACTCACTTATTTGTGGGTGCTAAAAATTAAAACAATTGAACTCATAAAGATAGAGAGTAAAATGATGGTTACTAGAGGCTGGAAAGGATAGTTGGGGGAGGTGGGGGAGAAAGTGGTGATGGTTAATGGGTACAAAAATATGGTAAGATTTCTGAACTCCAAGGATTAAGACAAATCTTATAAATACGGAGAGAGAAAGATCAAGTATGCAAATATCTATATATAGTTATATATATAGAATGAATAAGATCTAGTATTTGATAGCACAATAGGGTGACTACAGTGAACAATAATTTATTGTACATTTTAAATTAACTAAAAGAGTAGAATTGGATTGTTTGCAACACAAAGAAAGGATAAATGCTTGAGATGATGGATACCCCATTTACCCTGATGTAATTATCACACATGGTATGCCTGTATCAAAATATCTCATGTGTCTCATAAATATATATACCTACTATCTACACACACACGCACAAACACACACAGCACACACACATGAAAAGGAAATGCAAATGTTCAGGCACTATCTCAGACCCACTGAATCAGAAACGCTGGGAGTAGAACCAATGATCCCATTTTAATAAACCCTTTAGGTAGTTCTGATGTATACTAATGTTTGAGTGCTGTGTTACTGGAAGTGTAGTCCATAGACCAGTAGCACTGGCATCACCTGTTAGAAATAGGTGTAGAAATATTGGCATAACTTGTTAGATATGCAGACACTCAGATCACACTCCAGATATTCTGAATTTGAATCAACAGTTTAAGAAGATTCCTGAGTGATTCATATACACATTAAAGTTTGAGAAGGACTGATTTAGAGAATAAATGCTCTAAGGCTACAATAGCATAACCTTCATAGCAGGAGTTCCATGCAAAACAGAACTGCTAGAGGAGAGAGGCAACGACTTGATCTAGAAAAAATTAAAAGTGAACTTAAGGGTATTACTTATAATATTCAAAAATATAAAAAATGAAAACCCAAACAACAATAACAAAATAACTGAACAATGACCGGAAAAAAAAAAAAAAAAAAAAAAAAAAGAGCAACCCATGACTTTTTAACTGAACAAGCAAGTGGGTGAACTGAAGAAGATGATTTATGTTGGGTTCAAATTAGTAGCCTGAAAGAACAACTGGAAGAAGTATATCAAAATAAGGAGCAATAATTCAAAGAGGTAGAAATCATGAGCAAAAAGATAGCAGAGTTGGAAGAAAGATCCAGGAGACCTACATGTAAACATTAGAAAAACATAAGAGCACAGATTGAGGAGAGGCAAAATTAGTTAAAATTAGATTTATTCAAGTCAGCAGATGGAAATGTACTACCAAGATCCACACACTTAGACATATTCTGGTAAGATTTCTGAACTCCAAGGATTAAGATAAATCTTATAAATACAGAGACAGAAAGATCAAGTATGCAAATATCTATCTATAGACACATATATATATACATATATAGAAGAGGAAGAAGAAGGAGGAGGAAGAGGAGGAGGAGGAGGAAGAGGAGGAGGAGGAGGCGGCGGAGGAGGAGAAGGAGAAGGAGAGGAAGAGGAAGTAAAAGAAGAAGAAGAGGAAGAAGAAGAAGAAGGAGGAGAAACATTAGACTGATACAGGACTGTGTCATCTACAACTCAGGAGCTAATAAAAATTATTGATATCAGACAGAAAAGAACTACAATCTAAGAATTTTATATCTGAGGCAAGATATTATCATTCTTTTATCAGTAGAAAAAATGTATTTGTGGCTATGCAGGAATTCATAGAAAATACCATCCTCCTATTCCATCTGAGGGAAACCAGGTCAGAGTAGAAGATGAAGAGAGGAAACAAGAATGGTAAGCAGTATAGCTTGCAGTAAGTAAAGTTAGATGCAAATAGGTGTTAACAGAGTGAGATTAATATAATAGCTAAATAAGCAATCTTAAAAAGAAGAATTTACTGCAAGAGAAATCTAATAATAGCCTAGAATCCAAAGTATTAAGCCGTATCAGCAAAAAAGGTATTTGAAAGTAGAGTAGGGCTGGGTGCGGTGGCTCACGCCTGTAATCCCAGCACTTTGGGAGGGCGAGGTGAGCGGATCACCTGAGGTTTGGAGTTCTAGACCAGCCTGACTAACATGGAGAAACCCCATCTCTACTAAAAATACAAAATCAGCTGGGCGTGGTGATGTGCGCCTATAATCCCAGATATTCGGGAGGCTAAGGCAGGGGAATCGCTTGAACCCGGGAGGCAGAGATTGCAGTGAGTTGAGATGGCACCATTGCACTCCAGCCTGGGCAACAAGAGCGAAACTCCATCTCAAGAAAAAAATAAAATAAAATAAAAAAGAAAGTACAAATAGATTCTGTTCTGTAGAGTAAAAGTTTAAAGGTAACCTGGCAGGAAGAATGGAGAAGTAAAGGTATTCAAAGGTCTCATTTATTGGTGGGAACAGTGAGAAATGGAGTGATTTGGTTGAAAGGAAAAAGCATGAGGATTTCATACGATAGTCCAGACACTTGTGTGTGATGATAAAGGGAAGGTAATTAATAAGAAAATGAGAATGTAGAGCAACCTGAACAAATCAGCAAAAATGAAGAAAGAAAAAAGAGGAAATGCAAAGTAAGACCAAAGATAAATATTAAATAAAATAGAATGAATAAAATAGTTTTATACTTAACATGAATGGGCTAAACTTTTTTTTTTTTTTTTTTTTTTTTTTTTGAGACGGAGTCTCGCTCTATCGCCCAGGCTGGAGTGCAGTGGCCGGATCTCAGCTCACTGCAAGCGCCGCCTCCCGGGTTCACGCCATTCTCCTGCCTCAGCCTCCGAGTAGCTGGAACTACAGGCGCCCGCCACCTCGCCCGGCTAATTTTTTGTATTTTTAGACAGAGACTGGCGGGTTGGGTTAAATAACAACATCAAGCAATACACTGTTTATTGTTTTTTAATGCTTAAAACAGTGAGTTTTTTAAAGACTGAAAAATGAAATGGACAAAAAGATATCACAAAGAGAAAGCAGAAATTCACGTTAATACCAGATGGGCAGAATTTAAGCTTAAAACCACCAATGAAATTAAAGATGAATAATACATAATGATAAAAAGAATTTTTTTTTCTTTTTTTTTTTTTTTTTTTTGAGACAGGGTCTCACTTTGTTGACCAAGCTGAAATACAGTGGCATGATAATAGTTCACTGCAACCTTGAACTACTGGGCTCAAGAGATCTTCCTACCTTGGCCTCCCAAAACACTAGGATTACAGGCATCAGTCACCATCCTGGGCTAAAAAGTACAATTTAGGTAAAAGATATACTAGTCATTACTGTGTATGTATTAGCTACAGCAGCTAAATATATAAAGTGTTAGAAATGCAAGGATAACTTCATTTAGAAATGTGTACGTCTTTCAGAATCATCCAAATCCAATGGGGCAAAAAATAGTAATAATGACAAGCAGAAATTAAATAGTAAAACTATTGAAATGATGGGGTACAGGATATACTACCCCAAAATATGGCAGCTTGCCATATTGAATATTTTAAGCTGAAGGAATCTGAAAAACAGCAGATAGAGGAAGGACACTCTGACTCTTTCTTCTCCCTGAAATACGACATAAGACCCTCACATGAGAGGTACCTTCCCGATACTCAGAGAGAAGCACACCTTTAACACCAAAGATGGGAAGATGGAGGGATGTTGAAAGTAATTTAAACCAATAAGCCTTGCTGAGTTTCCTCCAGTTTGCTATCCTAGCTCAAACCCTCTCTGCCCCATCATATTTTTCGACAACTTTCTACTCTTTGTCAAACCTAGTATAAAAATACTCAGGGTTAAATGTTTCTTTGGGTCTTCATTTCCACTTCTGTGTTATGTAAAACAGATTTTAAATAAATTTGTATACTTTTCTCTTGTTAACCTGTATCTTACAGCCTCAGCAAACAACTTAGAAGTGAGAAGATATTTTTGCTACCTTACAATATTAAACCATATATCCTTTGAGTAGAAAGTATTAAGTAGAAAATATTCATAGTTTTGCATGTTCATGGAGTATTTATGACATTTGGTCATACTCTTGGTTGAAAAAACGTAACTTTTTTTTAAAGGTCAATTTTACAGGTCATATTCTCTAATAAAACTCAGAAATAAGAAATAAAGAATGACAAAAATTCTAAACACTTATGAATTAACAACAACACTTTAATAAAGTAAAAACACTTTAATAGCTCTGGGTCAAAAAGAAAATAAAAACCAAAATTAAAAATTATTTCAAAGCAATGGCAAGAGCTACTATTTATGTCAAACCAATAAGACATATGGAAATCTATGAGAGGAATATTTGTAGCTTTAAGTGCCTTTGCCATTAAAGATTAAGAGCTGAAAAGTAAAGAACAATACTCATCTTTAAGAAATTCGAAAAAGAAAACAAAACCAAACAAAAGTGGAAAGATTAAAGTAGTGAAGAAGGAAAATAATGAACAGGAAAGCAAAATAATAAGTAAAATAGTAGAAAGGATAAATAAACCTAAAAAGGAAAGTCAATAGAAGCCTGACTAAGAGAAACATACACAAGATAAGAAATGAGAGACAATCAAAGATAAGACACTGAAAACATTCTAAGAGAGTATTAGATTCAATGGCAAGATTTCAAAAAACCTAGAGGGAATAAATGATGTTCCTGCAAAATATAAACTAACACAATTGACCTAAGAAGAAACACAAAACTTGAATAGATCAAATGCTACAGAAGAGACAGAAGGAAGCTTAAAAGACCTACTATCTAAAAAATCACCAGAATCAGATAGATTCAGAGGTAAGTTCTAGCTGATCTTTAAAAACAAACAAGTAAACCAGGTAATTCATATGGAACTGGTACTTTTCCAGAGTATAGAAAAAGCAATCTCTGGCCTCTCCTTTTTTCTCTTCATTTTTCCTCTCTTTAATGTTTGTCTCCCCATCTGCCTCACCCAAATATTTTGGCACATTTAACTGACTTCACAGACTTGCTGGTTTCAACATCACTGCTCCTTGCCCCCTTCCTGACCACCTTCCCTCATCAAAATATCTGCCTCCTCTGGCAGCTGGTCAAGCTGGGACTTAGGAGAGCAATGTTGGCCTGCCCAGGTACTGCTTGAGAGTTTTACTCCAGAGGTGCTCCTTTGAGTTAGAAGGCCCATCTTCCCTCCATGGAGAACACTGCCTCCTTCCGTGGGCTCTGTTGTTTTTAAGCTTCCAGTAACAGAATACGAACTCAAAATGTCCTAAACCGTAAGGGAATTTATTATCTTAAGTAATTCAATCGATTCCATGGTTCAGCAATATCATCTAGAATCCAGCTTCCTTCTCCGTGCTGCTATTTATGACACTCACTTCATTGTAGGGTTGCTTTTCCTCATTGTCATAATATGGCTACCAGCAAAACTGGGTACACGTGTGTCCTTGTCCATGTGCAGGATTCAAAGACAACTGGCTCTTTCCCCTGACAACTCTGGTGAAAACATCTCACATTTCTTTAGCCCAGTCACAGGTAGGGGACAGTTGGCTTTGGCTTTGAGTGATCATCTGAGGAAAGACTGTTAGAGAGACAGCCACAATGCCCTTTTCTGTTCCCACCTCATTTTCCCAGTTGGTCAGCAGGGAAATCTAGCACTAACCCCTAGGAATGCCCAACAGAAATGGAATTTGTCACCACGAAGGGTACCAAGATATGCTATACCCCCCAAAATATGCCTTTTTGTTATGTTGAATATTTTAGCTAAAGGCCATCAAGACCAACAGACACAGAAAAAGCTCTAAAAGCAGGGCACAAATTTTCCTTTAATAAAGGAAATTTAGAAAATTTCCATCTTTAAAGGTGTCTCCTTTTCCCTTACGGAGAAGAGGACTCAATAACTCTTATCAGTGGAGAAAGCACTAAACAATCCTTGTTTACCATACTTTTCTTGGTCACCTTCCTATAACTTGCCTGCTGACCTAGAAGTCCCAAATTCCTTTTCCTTTGTTTAGCTAAAAATGGAATACTGTAAAAGCCTTAACCATCTGGCTACCTCCTTGAGGAACATTTTTCTTTATAAACTCTGGTGTTTACGTACATAGCTATGTACATAATTAAAACTGTTTTTTTTCTCTTGTTAATCTGTTTGTTATTTGTTTGATTCATGGACTCCAAGCCAATAAACCTAAAAGGGGTAAATAAAAAAATGTATTTTTTTCTACTCTGATAACCAATAGAAAAATTAATACTTTGACACAGGAGATGCTTTTATTATTATTATTATTTTTACTACACCTCATCTTGATTTGTTACTTGTTTGTAGAAAGACTGCCCTCTTTGATTCTTTTGTTTTATAGTGGGAATGATTGAGATGAGCAGAGCATTATTTCAAATTCTCTCACAAAACTGGATTGCAAATCACTTACTGTCATGACTGTGGCCAGCTGCCATTCAACTATACTTAATTCATACACTATTGCTATTGACATGTTTCTCAGGTGAGTGAAAAGTTTCTATGCCTCTGTATTTTAATTGGTTTAGCTCAAGTTTTGACTAAATGTGTTAAAGAAAAACAAAGCCAGATACTAGTTAAAGATTATGAAGACAAACCAGTATGGAAATGAGCTCAACTCCAATCCATATAGAGACAACCAGGCATTTTAAAGGGAAAATGAGAGAGTGAAGAGACAGAAACAGCCTGTCTCAACCAAAGTCACGGAAGTGAAAAATTACAATAATTGGGTAAAAGGGGTTGGCCAATGTGATTAGACCATCTGGGTTTGTTAACTAGTGCTTATTGAAGTTAGGCTCTTACCCTCCCACAGAGCCTGGGAGACAGGGGCCAAGTCTTCAGATGTTGGCTAGAGCAAACAGTAAATTTTTCAACAACCTTGAGATTTCCCAGACAGGAACTTGAGGAGGGCTGGGTTGATCCCAGGTCAGGGCCTTGAGCTATGCTAGTGTTTAATCAAGTCTCCTGGTGGGGAAGTGGGATTGACAAAATCATTTGTGATGACAGGAAAGAACAGTTCTCAGATGTAGCCTAAAGAAATCATGCTACAGTAATGATTTTAATATTATAGCTGTTGACATATGATTCTGCTTGGTCACTAAATTTATAATTTTGCCTACTAATATAAGGTCAAATTAATACTGTGTATTGAACTTTTAATTGAATAGAGGACTAATTTGCACATTATACCTTCGTTGTCCCTGAACACATTCTTATGTAACAGAATAATAAAATCGGCTCCAAAGAGACCCTTAAATCCACCATTTGGAAAATCTTTTTAAAATGAAAGAACAAGGTTTTGTGTCAAATAGTCAACATTTGTCCATTAGCTTTAAGTGATGATAGAAAATCATGGAGTTAGTAATAAAAGCCTATATAGACATTTGCACAAGTAAATTAAATACAGAATATAACTTTTTAGCCTTGTGAATTCTTTCATTGTAGAAACATTATTGAAACAACTGACAATAAATGATATATGTTCTCTCTCTAGTTGTTAAAATATGTGCGAAATTAATTCTCAGAATCTTTCCCCATGCACATTCACTCTTTGGAAACATATACGTGAAAATGTGAAAACTTTTAGACAGCTGACAAAAATAAAAAGCAATTCTAGTAAAATTGCCCATCATTCATTCATTATTGGCTGTAAAACAGTGGTATCTTTGCAATCATAAGCAGTACTATGTGGAATAATTTGCTATAGGGAAATGGAGTAAATGTTTTGCTAACTCAGATATGTCTCTGGTGGGGTTTGTTCTATACTGTACGCTGAAAGTCTAAAAGGAAAAAAAAATGTTGTCTTATTACAAACCACAGTTTGGACTTAGAAGATGACGATAAATCATCTAAGATGAAAACTGAGCAAAACAATCCCAGTTGGGAATTTGCAAACCCGAGCTCAAAGGAGCCCCTCCAGAGTAAAACTCTCGAGCAGTACCTGGGCAGGCCAACATTGCTCTCCTAAGGCCCAGCTTGACCAGCTACCAGAGGAGGCCAGAGGACGTCTAGGAGATCAGAATGGTTTCAGGGGACAGTTTCAACTATTCCCCATAGGCACACTGCCCAGGGTTGCCTCAGGACACTGCTCACTACATCCTGCTGTTTCAGCCAATCTGTTGTGACTCAACTAGCCACATATACAGCTTGGGCTGCTGCTCCAAAGGGTACAAGCCATAAGCCTTGGCAGCATCCGGGTCCACATGGCACTAATTCTGCAGGCATGCAAAATGCCAGAGTGATGGAGGTGTGGAGGTTTCCACCTAGATTTCAGAGGATGTAATGGAAAACCTGGGAGCCCAGGCAGAAACCTGCCACAAGGGTGGAACCACCAGAGAAGCTCCCACAGGGGTGATGCCTAGTGGATCTGTGGGAACATGGCCACTGTCAAGACCACAGAATTGTATAGCTACTGGCAGTGTGAAACACTTACCTGGGAAAGCTACAGGCACTAGCCTCCAACCCATGCAACAAGGCCATTGGGGTGGGGCTTTCTGAGGCCTTGGGGACCCAATCCCCATACCAGTGTGTCCAGGAGGCAGCACATGGAGTGAAAGATTATTTTGGAGTGTTAAGATTTAATTGTATGCCCTGCTGGTTTTAGATTTGTATGGGGCCTGTTCCTCGCTTCTCTTGGCCTATTTTTCCCTTTTGGAGTGGGAATGTTTACCCAATGTCTGTCCCACCATTGTATCTTGAAAGTAAGTTTTAAAAACATTTTCACAGGCTCTCAGATGAGACTTTGGACTTTTGATTTGGTGATGGAGCACGTTAAGACTTTTGAAACTATTGGGAACAAATGTTTCCATTTTGTATGTGAGAAGAACATGACTTTTGGTGCCTGGGACAAAATGCTATGGTTTAGATGTGGTTTATTACTCTCAAAACTGATGTTGAAATTTGATCCCCAGTTTGGCACTGTAGGGAGGAGGGGCCTAGTGGGAGGTGCTTGGGTCATAAGGATTAATCCCTCATAAGTAGATTAATCCCCTTCCATAGGAGTGAGTGAGTTGTTGCTCTCACAGAATGGAATTATTTACCAGAAAGCATGTTGTTGCAGCGGCGAGTTTTTTGCTTCCTAGACACTCTTGTTTCCTCCCTCATCATGTGATCTCTTTGCACATGCCTGCTGACTTTTCGGCCTCTCCACCATGTTTTTAGCCAGACTGTAGCCTCGCCAGAAGTTGGGTGCTATGTTATTGAACCTCCCAACTTACATAATTGTGAGCTAAATAAACCTCTTTTCTTTATAAACTATCCAGCCATGGGTATTCTGGTATAGCAACACCAAATGGACTGAGACAAGACAAGGGGAAAAAAAACACATGATTATCTCAATTGATGTAGAAAAAGCATTTGACAAAATTCAACAGCCTTTCATAATTAAAAAAAAAAATCAACAAATTAGGAATAGAAGGAAACTGCCTCAGTATAATAAAAGCCATGTGTGAAAAAACTCACTATGAACATAAAACTCAATGGTGAAAGACTGAAAGCTTTTTCTCTAAAATCAGGCACAAGGCAATGATGCCTACTTTTGCTACTTCTATTCAACATAGAACTGGAAGTTGTAAACACAATATTCAGGGAAGAAAAAGACGTAAAAGACATTCAAATCAAATGTCTTTGAAAGAATTAGAAAGAAATGAATTAGAAAGAAAAAAGTAGAATTGTCTCTGTTTGCAGATGATATAATCTTATATGTTGAAAACCCTAATTCATCAAAAAACTGTTAGAAGTAATAAATAAATTCAGCAAAGTAGCAGGATACAAAGTCAATGCACAAAATTCAGTTGCATTTCTATACACTAAAAATGAACCAACTGAAAAGAAAATTATAAAAACAATCTCATCTATAGCATCAAAAGAATTAAATACTTAGATACTAACTTAAGTGAGAAAATAAAAATGTAAATATTGAAAACTACAAAACATTGCTAAAAGAAATTAAAGAAGACATAAACAAATAGAAAGACATCCTATGTTCATGGATGGAAAGATTTAATATTGTTGAGATGTCAGTGCTTCCCCAAGTCATCAACAGATTCAATTCAATCCCTATTAAAATTCCAAAGATAGATGGGCAGATCAAGAGGTCAGGAGATTGAGACCATCCTGGCTAACATGGTGAAACCCCACCTCTACTAAAAATACAAAAAATTAGCTGGGCGTGGTGGGAGTCACCTGTAGTCCCAGCTACTTGGGAGGCTGAGGCAGGAGAATGGCATGAACCCGGGAGGCGGAGCTTGTAGTGAGCTGAGATCACGTCACTGCACTCCAGCCTGGGCGACAGAGCGAAACTCTGTCTCAAAAAACAAAAAACAAAAAACACTAAAAATGGATCAAAGATTGTCTTTGACTTCTTTGTGTTGCTATAACAGAATAACTGAGACTGAGTGATTTATAAAGAAAAGTTTACTTAGCTCATGGTTCTGCAAGCTGGTAACTTCGAGAAAGATAGCACCAGCATTCATTTGGCTTCTGGTGAAGGCTTTTGTGTCGCAACGCCACATGGTGGAAGGTCAAAGGGGAAGTGAAAACATGTCAAGAGGCAAAACCTGAGGGGCATTCTGACTTTATAACAACTCACTCCTGAAGGAACTAATCCATTCCTGCTATAAGCAATTCAGTTTTGTCAGAATGAGAGTGCACTCACTACTGCAAGAACAGCACCGAACCACACACAAGGGCAGAGTCATCATGACCCAAATACCTCCCATTAGGCTCCACCTCTTAGAGGTTTCGCTTGCTAACATTGCCACACAGGAAATCAAGGTTTCAATACGAGTTTTAGCAGGGAAAAACCATATTCAAACATACCACATAACTAAATGTAAAATCTAAAACTGTAAAAGTCTTAGAAGAAAACATGAAAATAGCATCAAAACTTTGGATTTGCCACTGATTTCTTGGATAAGACATGAAAGATGCTGGCTGGGTACTGTGGCTCACACATATAATCTCAGCACTTTGGGAGGCTGAAACATTGAAGATTACTTGAGCCCAGGAGTTCAAACCAGCCTGGGCAATGAGTAAGACCCAATCTCCACAAAAATATTTATTTAAAATATTAGCTGGACATGGTGCATTCCTATAATCCTAGCTACTCAGGAGGCTGAGACAAGAGGATTGCTCTTGAGGCCAAGTGTTTGAGGCTTCAGTGAGCTGTGATTGCACCACTGCACTCCAACCTGGGTGACAGTGAGTGATCCTATCTCAAAATTAAAAAAAAAAAAAGAAAAGAAAAGTAAAGGAAAACATAGCCGCCAACAACAACAAAATAAAAAAAATTAGACTTCATGAACATTTAAAAATTTTGCAAGCAAAAAGAACAATGCTAGAGGCATCACACTACCTGACTTCAAAATATATTGCAAGGCTATAGTAACCAAAATATCATGATATTGGTATAGAAACAGACACATAGGCCAATGGAACAGAATAGAGAACCCAGAAATAAATCCACGTATTTACAGCCAACTGATTTTTGACAAAGGTGCCAAAAACATACACTGAGGAAAGGACACTGTCTTCAATAAGTGGTGCTAGAAAAATTTGATATCTCTATGCAGAAGAATGAAACTAGACCCCTATCTCTCACCACATACAAAAATCAACTCAAGATGGATTGTAGACTTAAACATAAGATCCGAAACTATAAAACTACTAGAAGAAAATATAAGAGAAACATTTTAGGACTTTGGTTCTGACAAATATTTTATGATTAAGACCTCAAAAGCACAGGCAATGAAACCAAAAATAGACAAATGTAACTCTACTAAACTAAATAGCTTCTGTACAGCAAAGGAAACAATCTACAGAGTGAAGAGACAATCCGCAGAATGGGAGAAAATATTTACAAAATATTCATTCATTAAAGGACTAATATCCAGAATATACAAAGAAATCCAAGAGCTCAACAGTAAAAACAAAAACAAACAAACAAAATTACCATTAAAAAGTGGGCAAAAACCATGAATAGACATTTATCAAAAGAAGACATACAAATGGCCAACGAAATGCTCTACATCACTAATCATCAGAGAAATGCAAATAAAAACCACAAGGAGATATCATCTCACCCCAATTAGAATAGCTATTATCAAAAGACAAAAAAATAACTAATGCTGGCAAGGATGAAGAAAAAAGGGAACTCTTATATACTGTAGGTGGGAATATCAATTAGTACAGCCATTATGGAAAACAGTAGGGAGATTTCTCAAAAAAACTAGAAATAGAACAACTACCATACAATCCAGCAATCCCACTACTTGGTATTTATCCCGAGGAAAATAAATCAGTGTATTAAAGGGATATCTGCACTCCCATGTTTATTGCAGTATTCACAACAGCAAGGATGTGGAATCAACCTAAGTGTCCATCAATGGATAAATGGATAAAGAAAGTGTGGTGTATATATACATAATGGAATACTATTCAGCTGTAAAAAAATAATAAAATCGGGGCCGGGTGTGGTGGCTCACGCCTATAATCCCAGCACTTTGGGAGGCCGAGGCGGGTGGACCACGAGGTCAGGAGATGGAGACTATCCTGGCTAACACAGTGAAAGCGTGTCTCTACTAAAAATACAAAAAATTAGCAGGGCGTAGTAGCGGGCACCTGTAGTCCCAGATACTCAAGAGGCTGAGGCAGGAGAATGGCGTGAATCCGGGAGGTGGAGCTTGCAGTGAGCCCAGATTGCACCACTGCACTCCAGCCTGGGTGACTGAGTGCGATTCTGTCTTAAAAAAAAAATAATAATAATAAAATCATGTCATTTGCAGCAACATGAATGGAATGGGACATGATGTTAAGTGAGATAAACCAGGTTCAGAAAGACAAATACTGCATGCTCTTACTCATACATGAGAGCTAAAAAAGTTGATTTCATGGAGGTAGAGAGTAGAAAGATAACAGAGGCTACGTGTGGGTGGGGGCAGGAGATAAAAAGAGGTTGGCTAATGGGTACACACACAGTCAGAAGGAATAAGTTTTAATGTTCAATAGCAGAGTAGGGTTACTATAGTTAATAACAGTGTATTGCATATTTCAAAATAGCTAGAAGACTTGAAATGTTCCCAACACATAGAAGTGATAAATACTTGAGGTGATGGACACCCCAATACCCTGACTTGATTACTACAGTCTACGCATGTAACAAAATATCACCTGTACCTCATAAATATGTACCAATATTGTGTATCAATAAAAATTGTGCATCAAAAGACAATATCAACAGAGTAAAATGCAACCCACAGAATGGAAGAAAATATTTGCAAATGATACATCTGATAAGGGATTGATATCCAAAATATAAATGGAACTCATAAAACTGAACAACAAAATAGCAAACAACCCAATTCAAAAATGGGCAGAAGACTTTATAGGCATTTCTTCAAAAATATGCAAATGGTCAGTAAGGACATAAAAAGATGCTCAACCTCACTAATCATCAGGGAGATGCAAATCAAAAACCGCAAAGGGAGAATACCTCGCACCCATTAGGATGGCTACTGTAAAAAACAAAACAAAAATTTCCAGAAAATAACAAATGTTAAGCAAGGATATGGAGAAATTGGAACCCTTGTGCATTGTTGGTGGAAATGTAAAATGATATGGTTGCTGTGGAAAACACTCACAGACTGAAGACAGAATTACCATGATCTGGAAATTCCAGTTCTGGGAACACAGACAAAAGAATTGAAAGCAGGGATTCAAAGAAATGTTTGTATAGCCACATTCATAGCAGCATTATTCATAACAGGTAAAACGTGGAAGTAACCCTATTATTCATCAACAAATATGTTCATCAACAAATGAATAGATAAGTCAAATGTGGTACATATATATGATTGAAGATTATTCAACCTTTAAAGGAAGGAAATCCTAACACATGCTACAACATGGATGAACTTTGAGGACTCTGTGTTAAGTAAAACAAGCCAGTTACCAAAAGACAAATATCATATGATTCCATTTATTTGAGGTACTTATAAGTCAAAAATCATAGAGACAGAAAGTGGTATGGTGGTTGCCAGGGACTAGAAGAAGTGGGGGAATGGAGAGTTATTCTGTAACAGGTACAGAGTTTCAGTTTTACAAGATTAAAATAGTTATAGAGCTGGATCCTGGTGATAGTAGCACATTATGGGTGTGTTTAACACACCTTTACACTGATCTATACATTAAAAAATGGTTAAGATGATAAATTTTATGTTATATATACTTTTACAATGAAAAACATTAGAAAAAAATTTAAATTGGAATATTTCAATATAATATTGTTAAGAGACAAGGCCTTGCTCTGTCGCCTAGGCTGAAGTGCAGTGGCTTTATCATGGCTCACTGCAGCCTTGAATTCTTGGGCTCATGTGATCTTCCTGCCTCAGCCTCCCCAGTAGGTAGGATTGCAGGCACACCCCATGCCTGGCCAATTTTTAAAATTTCTCATAGAGACAGGGTCTCATTATGTTGACCAGACTAGTCTTGACCTCTTAGCCTAAAGCCATCTTCCTGCCTTGGTCTCCCAAAGTACTGAGATCACAGGTGTAGCCATCCCACCCAGCCACAGATGGTTTTTGTCTTTATAATTCACCAATGAATTAATTTTGTAATTAATATAATTAACAAGATGATATTTTTTTGTGTGTTCAGGGGTAAGCTCCACCTACAGGAAAAATTATATAGAGAAACCCATTCCTAACACAGTCTAACCATATTGTGTTAGACAATGAGGAAATGCTCTCCGTGTGCCTGATGTTTGTGAGGTCCTGAATATTCAAAAATAAAAGACATGGTCTCTGTCCTCATGGAGCTTAGACTCTAGAAGGAGACAAGTTTTACTATAATGTTTATTGAGAACTCATTAGCATTAAGCATTTTACTTAAGATCATCTCACTTAATCTTCACGGTAATTCTGTGAAGTAGATATTATTTTTGTCCTTTTACATAGGGGGAAGTTGAGACTTAGAGAGGTCAAATGACTTGGCCAAGATCACAGCTGGTAAGTAACGAAGGAGAGCTTCAGACTCAGGCAGACCAGCTCCAGATGTTCTTTACCAAGATTGCCACAGGCAACTGTGATCAAGGTGACATGTGCTAAGATAGAGTGTTATCAGAGCACTCAGAATATGTGTCTAACTCATACTGAATCGAGGAAAGGATGCTTAAGGCTTCCTGGAGGAGGTGGTATGGTCACAGAACAGAATAGAAGTAGGAGCTGGGGCTAGAATAGGTTCTAAAGGGTGTTCCAAGCAGAAGCAGCCCTGTGTGCCCTGAGCCCAAAGGCATAGACTGTGGCACACTCAAGAATGCAAGTGGTTCAGTGTGGATGGAGCAAGCAAAGGTGCAAGGGAATGTGATGGCTTGGGAAGCAGGGAGCAAGACTGGAACCTTGTTAGAAAGGGACATATTTGCCTCATCCGATTTGCACGATTTGTATTGTGCAAAATGAAAATATTTCTATCAGCTTTGCACTGCTGGGTAAGAAAAAGGGTTAAATAGGCTTGCAAAATCCCATTCCTGTTTGACTGATTACTGCCATGGCAACTCAGCAGCAGCCAATATTGTCAAGGCCTCTTCTTTGGATACAATAATAAATAGCGATTAAACATTACCTCAAGGCTTTATATTCTTGCCATCAGTTAAAATTTTGTTCTTGGCTATGGTGAAGACTTTTTCAAATTACAGAAAAAAACCAAAAAAAAAAAAAAAAGTATATTTTGAATAATGTACTAGAAATACTTTATGCATGTGCTTTAAGAACTTGAAGCCCTAACGTTTCAGGAGTTCTGAAGGGGCTTTCTCCCTGCTATGAATAAGGACTTGGCAGAAGGTAAACAATGATGTAGCACTTTGCAGTTTCACAAAACATTAGCCCCATTATGTCTGTCATGATTTCTTTGGGGGTGAATAGCTACCCCTTCTCCCCTCCTTTCACTTTTAACTCTAGCTGAAACAGAGGAGCCAGTCTCACTATTATTGCTGGGTGACAACTGTGCGATGGGTGGGAACTTGTTTCTAAAACAATCCACAAATATTTAGATAACAGTACCATTCTCAAAGGCATTCCCAAATCAGGCAGCTTTGTCAAAAAGAGCAATTCCGTAGAGTAACTGAAGGCATCTCAGCTTTGAAGGGAGACCTAGCTGGGTTCCAATCTCAGCTCTCACTCCTGGCAGCTTCACCTTCATACTTTATCTAACCTCTAGGAGCTCAACTTCCTGCCTTGTAAAATGGAATTTATACTTTCTTCCTTGCAATGTAGTTGAAAGGACTGGAAATAATGAATGTAAATGTGACAAGCAACGTATTATTTGTTCAATAATTGGTCAGAGCTATTGTTATTTATTCAGGGTCACAGACTCATGATAATTCAGATCATAAAACACCATGAAATGGCTTCGGCAAAAAGTTTGGAACCCTTGATTTACATATCATATTTCATCAATTCTACAATGCAAGGTACTTCATGTTTTCACATCTCTAAAACTGGGATGTCTCTCACAACATATGATGTGTCATAGGTAATTGGCAGTGAGTTTTCTTTCTGAGTTGATCATAAAATAATAGAGTGTCTTACAATGGAGGAAACCTTAGATTAGATGAAATAGGGTAGCTCCTTTCAGCATATGGAGCATTTTGCTTTGGTTATAAGCCAACAAATAAAAGAAGGAGCCAAATCCAATTTCTATGCAATAAATCTCTGACAGAAAAGATAAGATTCATGGCAAGTACTCATCTCATCTTTCTGAACTACTGCAACCTGGCAACACATCTGTTCCTAAGAGAAGACATGTCAGAATCATCCATCCACTCAGTCTCCTATGTGATCCATACCATCTGGTGCCCTCTTTCTGCATCTCCTCACCCTTCTTCTCCACACCCCATGGATTCCTGCTAAAACAAAACAAAACGAAAAATACTTAGTTTGAGATTCTCAAAGTTGTTTCTAAAATGGAACCAGGCAAGAATGTAATGAATATAATTTTACAGGCTTGCAGAAACAGGCTACTCACAGTCTTATTGTTGGGGGAGGCAGTAGGAAGATGCGCGCGCACACACACACACACACACATACACACACACACCCCTCTGTCCTACACTACATATTTCTGCCTTGAGACCTCACGTGACAATCCCCAGAACTAGGGCTCTAAGGGAATATGAGTAGTTGAGACCCCAGAGTTGCTGTTGTCACCTGCTTGGAAACAGGAGGCCCACACACATACATTTACTCTTTTAGGTAGCAGAACTAGATTATAAGTAGGTTAGGAGGCACTTGACTGGGGAATAAATCTATGTTATTAGATTTATTCTAATAAATGTGTTAAAATATCATTGGCGTAAATTAGGACTATGATACCAACTAAGATTTTTAAAAGCAAAAACCGGTGAGGTTTTTGAAAGTGACTGTACATGGTGGCTGAAACATAAAGTTGGTCCTTTACCTGGAAAGGAGACACTGACCTCTAGGAAAAATGGTTAAAAACAAAACAAAACAAAACAAAAACCCATCTCCTTCAGGTGCTAAGCATGATTCAAATGAGTGTTTTCGTAGTGATCATAAGGAAGTCATATGGTACACTTATGGGATGAGCCACCAATCCTGAAATTCTGTGCCTGAAATGAATACTTGTAGTAAGTTAACAGGACTACCAGAAACTGCCAAGGACCTACCATGTCACTCTCCTTGCAAGCTAACAAATTAGCCTGCTACTGTTTCATGGAGGCTGGTAGAAGATACGAGTCTCCTGGGTCAAATGGTTTGGAACAAAGGGCAGTCAGAGCCTTGCTTGCAAGATGTGTAGAGACCCTGGAGAACTGTCTCCCATCAATGATGTAATATGTTAAATGCATGTGACATAGTGGAATATAGCATAGTAGGTCCCACCTCACTAAACAAACACATATTGAAACACATAGAGAAAGAATATTGGTATAAAGGGGCACAGACTGTAGACTATCTAGAAAGTCCACATGGTCCATCCAGCTCTAGCCTGGAGCACAGCAGGTCTAGTCTTCTCATGGAAATGAACGTGAATGAAAAGGTCAATTCATGGAGAAGGAAATAGGACAAAGGAAACAGAATTGTTCTTTATTCTTTGTTCAGAGACATACATATTATGTATTTCATAATTCAGAGGAAAGAATAAAACAGATTATTTAAAAGTGTAGTAATTGGAAAAGTCTTTCCCTAAAGGCAATGCAAAGGTTCAAAGTTTAGTTATGGAGAGCTAATAGGTTCAAAGTTTAGTTATAGAGAGCTAATAGGTTCAAAGTTTAGTTATGGAGAGCTAATTTTTTTCCTCTTTCTGTATAGATGACTTTTCCTTTCCTTTGATGATATCTAACAGTGCACAGTTCTTTGTCCTTATATTTAAAGGACTTGAATTGGGAGATAAAGTTGCCAGATTTAAGATGTATGGAACTTGAATTATTTTAAATATGCATATCAAATCGATTGGAACATTTTGTATGATTTTAAACTGTGTAATTCATTACAACTTGAATTTCTAAATTTTTATATTCTAAACATGTTCTTCTTTTCCTAGAATCATTACATTTCATTATAGTCTTCTATGTAATAATCATTTTCTAAATAACTTTTACTAACTGGCAGCCTAATGTTATTTTATTTTATTTCTTTGATACAGAGTCTCACTCTATTGCCCAGGCTGCAGTGGAGTGGCACGACCTAGGCTTACTGCAACCTCTACCTCCCAGGTTTAAGCAATTCTTCTGCCTCAGCCTTCCGAGTAGCTGGGACTACAGGTGTGCGCCACCACACCTGGCTAATTTTTTGTGTATTTTTAGTAGAGACGGGGTTTTGCCATGTTGGCCAGGCTAGTCTCGAACTCCTGACCTCAGGTGATCCAACTGCCTCGGCCTCCCAAAGTGCTGGGATTACAGGCCTGAGCCACTGTGCCCAGCCCTAATGTTATTTTATAAGATAACATTGATACAATACTATTACCTAATCTGTAGAACTTAATCAAATTTCTCCAATTATCCTTTTTCTGCTCTAAAATTTAATTCAGGATCCCACATTGTGTGTAATTTTCCTGTCTCCTTATTCTCCTTCATCTGGATCAGTTTCTTCATCTTTACTCTCTATGACCTTAATATTTTGAAGAGTCTTTCAGTTTGGGTTTGTTTGATGTTTTCTCATGATTCAACAGAGGTTATCAATTTTTGGCAAGAAGACTCCAGAAGCAATATTGTGCCCTTCTCAGTGTACATCTCAGGAGGTGCATGATTTCAATAAACCTCATATTACAAATAGCAATATTGACTTTGATTATGTGGTCTTGACCAAGTTTCTCCACCTGGAATTTATGATTTTTTCCCTGTTGTAACTAAAAAGTATCTTGTGGGGAGATAATCTGAGACTCTGCAAATATCCTATTTCTCATCACATTTTTGTTTACTAATTGTAAACATCCATCAACATTGCTAGCCTGTAACAGTTATTACTATAGTGTTTACCAAAGAATGATTTTCTATTTCTACCATCTGTCTGCATTTATAAATTGGAATTCTACTGTAAAGAAGACTTGAATAAATAACTTATTCAGTTATCTATGTATATCAGTTGTCTTTGTTTTACAGTATATGACGTTGATTTTACTTGTCAACTTGACTGGGCCACAGGGTTCCCAGATATTCAATTAAGCCTTACTTCCGGTGTGTCTGTAAGAGTGTTTCTGGATGGGATTAACATTTGAGTGGACAGACTGAGTGAAGCAGATAACCCTCTTCAGTGTGGTTGGGTCTCATCTCATTTGGGTGAAGGCCTGAATAGAATAAAAGACTAAGTAAGAAAGAATTCTTTCTCTCTATGTGATGGTCCTCTAGCTGGGACCTTGGTCCTCTCTGGCCTTCAGACTTGAATTTAGACTGGAATTTATACTGTCAGCTTTCCTGCTTCTCAGGCCTTCAAACTCTGACTAGAATTATACCATTCGCTCTCCTGAGACTCCAGCTTGTCAGTGGTAAATCTTGTAACTTCCTGGCCTCCATAACCACATGAGCTAACTCCTTATAATACATCTCTTTATATATACAGTCACACATTGCTTGATGACAGGATAAGCTTTGAGAAATGTGTCATTAGGTGATTTTGTCTTAGTGTGAACATCGTAGACTACACATACACAATCTAGACGGTATAGCCTACTACACACCTCGGCTATATGGTACAACCTTTTGCTCCTAGGCTACAAACCTGTACAGCATGTGACTGTTCTGAATACTGTAGGCAATTGTAATACAATGGTAAGTACTTGTGTATCTAAACATATTTAAATGTAGAAAAGGTACAGTAAAAATACAATTTAATCTTATGGGATTGTTGTTGTATATGCAGTCCATAGTTGACTAAAATGTTGTTATGCAGCCTATGACTGTATATTTATAAATATATGCATATGTATGTGTGTATATATTACATATATATATAGAGAGAGTATATATGTATAATAATAATATCCTATTGGTTTTGCTTTTCTGGAGAACTCAGAATAAAACACAGTATACAGTCAATATACTATCTTCCAAAGTTACTTATGTTAGTTCTTTTCCTCTGTGCTCCCTTTATGTCATGTTGTTCATTTGTAATTGTTCGCTTATTACCATTTATATTAATTTTAAAAATTAAGTCCTATCCTATCTGCACAAAATTCTCCAGGACTTTCTACCTCACTCAGAGTCAAATTAGAAGTCCTTTCCACATGGCCTAAGCCTACATGATCTGACCCTCTTATGCCTCTCTAACCCCATCTCCTTACCAGACTCTTCCTAACCCCAGTCAGGTCACACTGGCCTCCGTGCTGCTTCATGAGCTCCTCGTTGCTCAACACCCCCCACGAGCTCCTACCTCAGTGCTTTTCTACTTGCTCTTCTCTCTGCTTGAAATGCTCTCCCCCATGTATCAACATAGGTGAGTCCCTCACTTCCTTCAGGCTTCTGTTCAAGAGGCATCTTAGAGAGTTATTTCTTTTTTCCTTTTCTTTCTTTTTTTTTTTTTTTTGAGACAGAGTCTCACTCTGTTGCCCAGACTGGAGTGCAGTGGCACGATCTCGGCTCACTGCAACCTCTGCTTCCCGGGTCCAAGCAGTTCTCCTGCCTCAGCCTCCCTAGTAGCTGGGACTACAGGCACCCACCATTGTGCCCAGCTAATTTTTGTTTGTTTTTTTTTTTTTTAGTAGAGACGGGATTTCACCATGTTGGCTAGGCTAGTCTTGAACTCCTGACCTCATGATCCTCCTGCCTCGACCTCCCAAAGTGCTGGGATTACAGGTTTGAGCCACTGTGCCCGGCCTATTTCTTTGGCTGCCTTAGTTACACGAATATGAGCTCCATGAGGGCTTTGTTTTATTTACTGTCATACTCCCTGAAGTAACAGTTCCAGTGCCTGGAACTATTCTAGTAGCAGAAACTAAATACATATGTATATATTTGTTATTGAACATTTGCCCCCTCCAACTTTGTTAAAATATGATTGACAAATGAAAATAGTACACATTTAAGATGTACAATATGATGATTTGATATATATATTGTGAAATTATTATTACAATCAAGCTAATTAATACTGAACATTTGTTGAATTAACAAAATTCATATTTCATTAAGAAATATCTTATAAATGCTTGAGGGGATGGGTTAAAAAAGGAAATATCTTAAGATGTTTTAGCTGTTAATAATAAGTGTCAACTGATAAACTGCCAGCATAAGGACTGACAATCTGTATTTCTGCCTTGAATCCATATTACAGTAACTGTGTGAGTACAGAATGTGATTTAGTCTATTCATTAGAATGTTTGCCTTCAATATACTCCTCTGCATCTCTTCTAACAGCTGCCAGTCCTTATATAAATGAAACATGTTTTCTCCCAAATTCTCCACAATGAATAAGTATTATTTTTGTCAGAGAAAAAGAAAATCTATTATCAGAGAAAAAGAAAAAGCTATTAAAACAAAAAGCTCACATGTTAAAGCATAAATCTTTGCCATAAAATGATTGTGATACTCCTAACTCTTCACCCTTCAAGTTGACAGGCTTCAGAGTCAACTTTTAAAGACCTGTCTGAAAAAATTACCCTGAAACATAAGTGCACCTGTAGGTAGGCCATTTACTAATGTGTAAGCCAGCCTGAAAAAGACAGTTATCTCAAATCACTTAACAGGGACAGGCAGAATAAGGAACTAATAACAGGTAGCAGAAAGTGTGAGGCAACTATTGTGCTGCTTCTCAGGGAATTAGACAAAGGGAGAGAGAATGGAGCCATAATTGGGGTGAGGATGTCAATGTTTCTTCCTGCAGTTTACACACAATGAAGTGGGGATAACTCTGGAGGAAAAGCACTTAAGGTAAGTGAAGTGTATTGTCAGCTCTGGGTTAGAGTATTTGGAAGCTAGATACAAAATACCAAATTATGAAAGTAATTGAGTGATGTCTAAACTGAGAAATAACAGCTAGAAAGTCGTTCCCATTTGCTGAGAGCACAGATTTATTTCTGTAAATTGAAAAGACTGGAAATAGCCAAAAGGATTGTTAGACTAATGGTATCCTCCACTGAGCTTCCTGGGGAAGATTCTCAGCAGTGCCATTTCCCTTAGAATGTTACCAAGCCTAAAGGAGTGAGGACAGTGGAAAATGAAATGGGGATGGGAAAGGAGAAAAAAAGGGGACAAAAGGTGCTAATTTTGTAAAATCCCATGAAATAGAGAAAAGATTCTTAAGGGTGACAAATGCTGAAAAGAGCTATGATCCCTCTGGTAACAGAGATACTCAAACAATTTAAGAGACTCTAGTCAGCAGCACCAAAATCTGGAAGATGGAGTAGGCACATCTGAAATAATGATGAAGAAATTTGTAAAACTAAGGGTGCATTTCCTTCCTAGAGTAGAGAAGGCTTTCCTTTGTGGTGAACAACTGGACAAAGTATTGAAAAATAAAGCCTGTATGAACATCAAACTTGGCTCTTTGGGTCTTTGTTTTTTTCTCCTAGGAGTCATTTAACTCTAGAAAACTGAGGCGACACAAATAAACCCTGGATTAAGACTGAGAGTTTCAGGGGCTGTGGTGAATTGCTTCTCATGTTGTGCCACTCTGCCTGTAAATTTGCTATAGCAGATACCTTTGGTTGCCTGCCCTATAGCTAGTCCGTACTCACTCTCTTCTGACAGAACTCTAAATTTTTTCTAGTATCCACACGTTTTCAAGAAACCATGGGCATTAGGAATAGCTGGTCCCATTCTCATTTCCAAGTGTTATAATTTGATTATACTAACTGCTGTGGATTTAATGTCCCCTCTAAAATCATGATACAATTTAATTATCAATGGGATGGTATTAAGAAATGGGACCATTAAAAGGTTATTAGGCTATGAAGGCTCCCTCATGAATAGGTTAATGTCATTATTGTGGAAGTGGGTTCATTATTGTGAAAATGGGTTGTTATAAAAGTAAGTTTGGTGCTGTCTGTTTGTTGCTCTTGTCCTCATTTCCTCTTCTGTCTTCCACCATGCGATGGCATAGCATGAAGACCCTCACAACATGCCAGCAACTTAACATCAAACTTTCCAGCCTCCAGAACTATGAGAAATAAGTTTCCTTTATTTATAAATTACTGGGCCTGTGTTATTCTGTTATAGCAGCACAAAAGGAATGAAGAAAATTGGTATCCAGAAGTGGGGCTGTTATTATAACAAATAATGGGTAACATGGATGTGGTTTTGGAACTGAATAATGAGTAAAGGTTGTAAGAATTTGGAAGGGCAGGCCAGAAAAAGCCTAATTTGGCATGAATAAAGCAGTAAAGGCAATTCTGGTGAGGGCTTAGAAGACTCCAGAACTAGGGAGAGCCTAAGTCTTCTTAGGGATTACTTAAGTGATAGAATATCAATAGAATACAATATATCAATAGAAATATGGATGGGTAAATACATATCAATAGAATAGTGATAGTAAATAGTAAATAGATATCAATAGAAATAGGATATGGATGGTAGACAGATAGAAATAGAATATGGATGGTAAATAGAATATGGATAGACAAATAGAAAATGGATAGAAAAATAGAAATAGAACATGGATGGTAAATAGATATCGACAGAAATATGGATAGTAAATAGATATCAATAGAAATAGAATATGGATGGTAAACAGATATCAATGGAAATACGGATGGTAAAGGCCATTCTGAGGAAATCTCAGATGGAATTGAGGAACAACGAATTGGAAACTGAAGTAAAGCCCATGATTGTTATATAACTGCAAAGAATATGACTGAATTGCGTTTATGGCTGAGGGCTTTATGGAAGGTGACATTTAAGAGTAATGAGGCCAGGCACAGTGGCTCACACCTGTAATCCCAGTACTTTGGGAGGCCGAGGCGAGCAGATCACTTGAGGTCAGAAGTTTGAGACGAGCCTGGCCAATATGGTGAAACCCTGTCTCTACTAAAAAACAAAAAACAAAAATAAGCTGGGCATGGTGACACATGCCTATAGTCTCAGCTACTTAGGAGGCTGAGAAAGGAGAATTGCTTGAGCCCAGGAGGTGGAAATTGCAGTGAGCTGAGATTGCACCACTGCACTCCTGCCTGGGCACCACAGCAAGACTCCATTTCTTTTTTTTTTTTTTTTTAATTAATTTATTATTATTATACTTTAAGTTGTAGGGTACATGTGCATAACATGCAGGTTTGTTACATATGTATACTTGTGCCATGTTGGTGTGCTGCACCCATCAACTCGTCATTTACATCAGGTATAACTCCCAATGCAATCCTTCCCCCCTCCCCCCTCCCCATGATAGGCCCCGGTGTGTGATGTTCCCCTTCCCGAGTCCAAGTGATCTCATTGTTCAGTTCCCACCTATGAGTGAGAACATGCGGTGTTTGGTTTTCTGTTCTTGTGATAGTTTGCTAAGAATGATGGTTTCCAGCTGCATCCATGTCCCTACAAAGGACACAAACTCATCCTTTTTTATGGCTGCATAGTATTCCATGGTGTATATGTGCCACATTTTCTTAATCCAATCTGTCACTGATGGACATTTGGGTTGATTCCAAGTCTTTGCTATTGTGAATAGTGCTGCAATAAACATACGTGTGCATGTGTCTTTATAGCAGCATAATTTATAATCCTTTGGGTATATACCCAGTAATGGGATGGCTGGGTCATATGGTACATCTAGTTCTAGATCCTTGAGGAATCGCCATACTGTTTTCCATAATGGTTGAACTAGTTTACAATCCCACCAACAGTGTAAAAGTGTTCCTATTTCTCCACATCCTCTCCAGCACCTGTTGTTTCCTGACTTTTGAATGATCGCCATTCTAACTGGTGTGAGATGGTATCTCATTGTGGTTTTGATTTGCATTTCTCTGATGGCCAGTGATGATGAGCATTTTTTCATGTGTCTGTTGGCTGTATGAATGTCTTCTTTTGAGAACTGTCTGTTCATATCCTTTGCCCACTTTTTGATGGGGTTGTTTGTTTTTTTCTTGTAAATTTGTTTGAGTTCTTTGTAGGTTCTGGATATTAGCCCTTTGTCAGATGAGTAGATTGCAAAAATTTTCTCCCATTCTGTAGGTTGCCTGTTCACTCTGATGGTAGTTTCTTTTGCTGTGCAGAAGCTCTTTAGTTTAATGAAATCCCATTTGTCAATTTTGGCTTTTGCTGCTGTTGCTTTTGGTGTTTTAGACATGAAGTCTTTGCCCATGCCTATGTCCTGAATGGTACTACCTAGGTTTTCCTCTAGGATTTTTATGGTATTAGGTCTAACATTTAAGTCTCTAATCCATCTTGAATTAATTTTCGTATAAGGAGTAAGGAAAGGATCCAGTTTCAGCTTTCTACTTACGGCTAGCCAATTTTCCCAGCACCATTTATTAAATAGGGAATCCTTTCCCCATTTCTTGTTTCTCTCAGGTTTGTCAAAGATCAGATGGCTGTAGATGTGTGGTATTATTTCTGAGGACTCTATTCTGTTCCATTGGTCTATATCTCTGTTTTGGTACCAGTACCATGCTGTTTTGGTTACTGTAGCCTTGTAGTATAGTTTGAAGTCAGGTAGCGTGATGCCTCCAGCTTTGTTCTTTTGACTTAGGATTGTCTTGGAGATGCGGGCTCTTTTTTGGTTCCATATGAACTTCAAAGCAGTTTTTTCCAATTCTGTGAAGAAACTCATTGGTAGCTTGATGGGGATGGCATTGAATCTATAAATTACCTTGGGCAGTATGGCCATTTTCACGATATTGATTCTTCCTATCCATGAGCATGGTATGTTCTTCCATTTGTTTGTGTCCTCTTTTATTTCACTGAGCAGTGGTTTGTAGTTCTCCTTGAAGAGGTCCTTTACATCCCTTGTAAGTTGGATTCCTAGGTATTTTATTCTCTTTGAAGCAATTGTGAATGGAAGTTCATTCCTGATTTGGCTCTCTGTTTGTCTGTTACTGGTGTATAAGAATGCTTGTGATTTTTGCACATTAATTTTGTATCCTGAGACTTTGCTGAAGTTGCTTATCAGCTGAAGGAGATTTTGGGCTGAGACAATGGGGTTTTCTAAATATACAATCATGTCATCTGCAAACAGGGACAATTTGACTTCTTCTTTTCCTAACTGAATCCCCTTGATTTCTTTCTCTTGCCTAATTGCCCTAGCCAGAACTTCCAACACTATGTTGAATAGGAGTGGTGAGAGAGGGCATCCCTGTCTTGTGCCAGTTTTCAAAGGGAATTTTTCCAGTTTTTGCCCATTCAGTATGATATTGGCTGTGGGTTTGTCATAAATAGCTCTTATTATTTTGAGGTACATTCCATTAATACCGAATTTATTGAGCGTTTTTAGCATGAAGGGCTGTTGAATTTTGTCAAAAGCCTTTTCTGCATCTATTGAGATAATGATGTGGTTCTTGTCTTTGGTTCTGTTTATATGCTGGATTATGTTTATTGATTTGCGAATGTTGAACCAGCCTTGCATCCCAGGGATGAAGCCCACTTGATCATGGTGGATAAGCTTTTTGATGTGTTGCTGAATCCGGTTTGCCAGTATTTTATTGAGGATTTTTGCATCGATGTTCATCAGGGATATTGGTCTAAAATTCTCTTTTTTTGTTGTGTCTCTGCCAGGCTTTGGTATCAGGATGATGTTGGCCTCATAAAATGAGTTAGGGAGGATTCCCTCTTTTTCTATTGATTGGAATAGTTTCAGAAGGAATGGTACCAACTCCTCCTTGTACCTCTGGTAGAATTCAGCTGTGAATCCATCTGGTCCTGGACTTTTTTTGGTTGGTAGGCTATTAATTATTGCCTCAATTTCAGAGCCTGCTATTGGTCTATTCAGGGATTCACTTCTTCCTGGTTTAGTCTTGGAAGTATAAGTGTCCAGGAAATTATCCATTTCTTCTAGATTTTCCAGTTTATTTGCGTAGAGGTGTTTATAGTATTCTCTGATGGTAGTTTGTATTTCTGTGGGGTCAGTGGTGATATCCCCTTTATCATTTTTAATTGCGTCGATTTGATTCTTCTCTCTTTTCTTCTTTATTAGTCTTGCTAGCAGTCTGTCAATTTTGTTGATCTTTTCAAAAAACCAACTCCTGGATTCATTGATTTTTTGGAGGGTTTCTTGTGCCTCTATCTCCTTCAGTTCTGCTCTGATCTTAGTTATTTCTTGCCTTCTGCTAGCTTTCGAATGTGTTTGCTCTTGCTTCTCTAATTCTTTTAATTGTGATGTTAGAGTGTCAATTTTAGATCTTTCCTGCTTTCTCTTGTGGGCATTTAGTGCTATAAATTTCCCTCTACACACTGCTTTAAATGTGTCCCAGAGATTCTGGTATGTTGTATCTTTGTTCTCATTGGTTTCAAAGAACATCTTTATTTCTGCCTTCATTTCGTTATGTACCCAGTAGTCATTCAGGAGCAGGTTGTTCAGTTTCCATGTAGTTGAGCGGTTTTGATTGAGTTTCTTAGTCCTGAGTTCTAGTTTGATTGCACTGTGGTCTGGGAGACAGTTTGTTATAATTTCTGTTCTTGTACATTTGCTGAGGAGTGCTTTACTTCCAATTACGTGGTCAATTCTGGAGTAAGTACGATGTGGTGCTGAGAAGAATGTATATTCTGTTGATTTGGGGTGGAGAGTTCTATAGATGTCTATTAGGTCTGCTTGCTGCAGAGATGAGTTCAATTCCTGGATATCCTTGTTAAGTTTCTGTCTCGTTGATCTGTCTAATGTTGACAGTGGAGTGTTGAAGTCTCCCATTATTATTGTATGGGAGTCTAAGTCTCTTTGTAAGTCTCTAAGGATTTGCTTTATGAATCTGGGTGCTCCTGTATTGGGTGCATATATATTTAGGATAGTTATCTCTTCCTGTTGAATTGATCCCTTTACCATTATGTAATGGCGTTCTTTGTCTCTTTTGATCTTTGATGGTTTAAAGTCTGTTTTATCAGAGACTAGTATTGCAACCCCTGCTTTTTTTTGTTCTCCATTTGCTTGGTAAATCTTCCTCCATCCCTTTATTTTGAGCCTATGTATGTCTCTGCGTGTGAGATGGGTCTCCTGAATACAGCAGACTGATGGGTCTTGACTCTTTATCCAGTTTGCCAGTCTGTGTCTTTTAATTGGAGCATTTAGTCCATTTACATTTAAGGTTAAGATTGTTATGTGTGAACTTGATCCTGCCATTATGATATTAACTGGTTATTTTGCTCGTTAGTTGATGCAGTTTCTTCCTAGCCTCGATGGTCTTTACATTTTGGCATGCTTTTGCAATGGCTGGTACCGGTTGTTCCTTTCCATGTTTAGTGCTTCCTTCAGGGTCTCTTGTAAGGCAGGCCTAGTGGTGACAAAATCTCTAAGCATTTGCTTATCTGTAAAGGATTTTATTTCTCCTTCACTTATGAAACTTAGTTTGGCTGGATATGAAATTCTGGGTTTAAAATTCTTTTCTTTAAGAATGTTGAATATTGGCCCCCACTCTCTTCTGGCTTGAAGAGTTTCTGCCGAGAGATCTGCTGTTAGTCTGATGGGCTTCCCTTTGTGGGTAACCCGACCTTTCTCTCTGGCTGCCCTTAAGATTTTTTCCTTCATTTCAACTTTGGTGAATCTGGCAATTATGTGTCTTGGAGTTGCTCTTCTCGAGGAGTATCTTTGTGGCGTTCTCTGTATATCCTGGATTTGAATGTTAGCCTGCCCTACTAGGTTGGGGAAGTTCTCCTGGATGATATCCTGAAGAGTGTTTTCCAACTTGGTTCCATTTTCCCCCTCACTTTCAGGCACCCCAATCAGACGTAGATTTGGTCTTTTTACATAATCCCATACTTCTTGCAGGCTTTGTTCATTTCTTTTTCTTCTTTTTTCTTTTGGTTTCTCTTCTCGCTTCATTTCATTCATTTGATCCTCAATCGCTGATACTCTTTCTTCCAGTTGATCGAGTCAGTTACTGAAGCTTGTGCATTTGTCACGTATTTCTCGTGTCATGGTTTTCATCTCTTTCATTTCGTTTATGACCTTCTCTGCATTAATTACTCTAGCCATTAATCTTCCACTTTTTTTTTTCAAGATTTTTAGTTTCTTTGCGCTGGGTACGTAATTCCTCCTTTAGCTCTGAGAAATTTGATGGACTGAAGCCTTCTTCTCTCATCTCGTCAAAGTCATTCTCTGTCCAGCTTTGATCCGTTGCTGGCGATGAGCTGCGCTCCTTTGCTGGGGGAGATGCGCTCTTATTTTTTGAATTTCCAGCTTTTCTGCCCTGCTTTTTCCCCATCTTTGTGGTTTTATCTGCCTCTGGTCTTTGAAAATGGTGATGTACTGATGGGGTTTTGGTGTAGGTGTCCTTCCTGTTTGATAGTTTTCCTTCTAACAGTCAGGACCCTCAGCTGTAGGTCTGTTGGAGATTGCTTGAGGTCCACTCCAGACCCTGTTTGCCTGGGTATCAGCAGCAGAGGCTGCAGAAGATAGAATATTTCTGAACAGCGAGTGTACCTGTCTGATTCTTGCTTTGGAAGCTTCCTCTCAGGGGTGTACTCCACCCTGTGAGGTGTGGGGTATCAGACTGCCCCTAGTGGGGGATGTCTCCCTGTTAGGCTACTCAGGGGTCAGGGACCCACTTTAGCAGGGAGTCTGTCCCTTCTGAGATCTCAACCTCCGTGTTGGGAGATCCACTGCTCTCTTCAAAGCTGTCAGACAGAGTCGTTTGCGTCTGCAGAGGTTTCTGCTTCGTTTGTTATTGTTTACTGTGCCCTGTCCCCAGAGGTGGAGTCTACAGAGACAGGCAGGTTTCCTTGAGCTGCTGTGAGCTCCACCCAGTTCGAGCTTCCCAGCAGCTTTGTTTACCTACTTAAGCCTCAGCAATGGCGGGCGCCCCTCCCCCAGCCTCGCTGCTGCCGTGTTGGTAGATCACAGACTGCTGTGCTAGCAATGAGGGAGGCGCCGTGGGTGTGGGACCCTCCCGGCCAGGTGTGGGATATGATCTCCTGGTGTGCCTGTTTGCTTAAAGCGCAGTATTGGGGTGGGAGTTACCTGATTTTCCAGGTGTTGTGTGTCTCAGTTCCCCTGGCTAGGAAAAGGGATTCCCTTCCCCCTTGCACTTCCCAGGTGAGGCAATGCCTCGCCCTGCTTCAGCTCTCGCTGGTCGGGCTGCAGCAGCTGACCAGCACCGATAGTCCGGCACTCCCCAGTGAGATGAACCCAGTACCTCAGTTGAAAATGCAGAAATCACCGGTCTTCTGTGTTGCTTGCGCTGGGAGTTGGAGACTGGAGCTGTTCCTATTCGGCCATCTTGCTCTGCCCCCCCAAGACTCCATTTCAAAAAAAGAAAGAGCAATGAACTAGGATATCTAAATACATTTCTAAACAAAATATTGTAGAAGCTATTAGGCTACTTTAAACTGCATACAGTAAGATGCAAGAGGAAAGGAATGACTCAAAGATGGAATTTATAATTACAGTCATGTTTTAGTCAACAATGAATCACATACAGGTATATCTGAGAAGTATTGTGGCTTTGGTTTCTGACCACTGCAATAAAACAAGTATCACAATAAAGTAAATCGTATGAATTTTTGGGTTTGCCAGCACATATAAAAGTTATGTTTACACTATACTTTAGTCTATTAAGTGTGCAATACCATTGTATCCAAAAAAAGTACATATCTTAATTAAAAACACTTTATTGCTAAAAATGCTAATAATGATCTGAGCCATCGGCAAGCTGTAATCTTTTTGCTGGTATAGGGTCTTGCCTTAATCTGATCAGGGTGGTAGTTGTTGAAGATTGGGGTGGCTGTGGCAATTTCTTAAAATAAGACAACAATGAAGTTTGCCTCATCAATTAACTCTTCCTTTCATGAAAAATTTTTTTCTGTAGCATGAGATGCTGTTTGATAGCATTTTACCCACAGTAGGACTTCTTTCAAAACTGGAGTCAATCCTCTCAAAACCTGCCACTGCTTTATCAGCTAAGTTTACTAAATATTCTAAATCCTTTGTTGTCATTTCAACAACATTCACAGCATCTTCACCAGGAGTAGATTCCATCTCAAGAAACCACTTTCTTTGGTTATCCATAAGAAGCAACTCCTTATTTGTTCAAGTTTTATCATGATGTTGCAGTAATTCAATCACCTCTTCAGTCTCCACTTCTATTTCTAGTTCTATTGCTATTTGCGCCACATCTGCAGTTACTTCCTCCACTGAAGTCTTGAATCCTTAAAGTCACCCATGAGAACTGGAATCAGTTCCTTCCAAACTCTGTTAATGTTGGTATTTTGACTTCCTCCTATGAATCATGAATGTTCTCACTGGCATCTAGAATGGTAAATTTTTTTCCAGACAGTTTTCAATTTTCTTTGTCCAGATCAATCAGAGGAATCACTGTCTATAGCAGCTGTAGCCTTATGAAATGTATTTCTTAAATGACAAGACTTGAAAGTTGAAATTACTCCTTGATCCACGGGCTGCAGAATGAATGTTGTATTAGCAGGCACAAAAACAACATTTATCTCCTTGTACATCTTCATCAGAACTCTTGAGTGAATAGGTGAATTGTCAATAAGCAGTAATATTGTAAAAGGAATTTAACTTTCCGAGTAATAGGTCTCAATAGTGGACTTGAAAATATTCAGTAAACCTTGCTGTAAATAGATGTGTTATTATCCAGGGTTTGTTCCATTTCTACAGCACAGGCAGAATTGATTTAGCATTATTCCTAAGAGCCCCAGGATTTTCAGAATGATAAATGAGCATTAGCTTCAACTTAAAGTCACCAGTTGCATCGGTACCTAACAAGACAGTCAGCCTGTCCTTTGAAGCTTTGAAGTTAGACACTGACTTCTCTCTAGCTATGCAAGTCCTAGGCGGGATTTTCTTCCAATTGAAGGCTGTTTTATCTACATTGAAAATCTTGTTTAGTGTAGCTGCCTTCATCCATTACCTTAGCAAGATCTTCTAAATAACATTCTGCAGCTTCTACATCAGCACTTGTTGCTCTACCTTGCACTTTTATGTAATGGAAATGGTTTCTTTCCTTAAACCTCATGAACCAGTCTCTCAGCTGGCTTCAACCTTTTCTTCTGCAGCTTCCTCACCTTTTTTTCAGTCTTCATAGAATTGAAGAAATTTAGGGTCTTGCTCTGGATTAGGCTTTGGCTTGAGGGAACGCTGTGGTTGGTTTGGTCATCTATCCAGACCTCTAAAATAGTTTCCATATCAGAAATAAGGCTGTTTTACTTTCTTATCATTTGTATGTTCACTGAAGTAGCACTTTTAATTTGCTTCAAGAATTTTTCTTTCGCATTTACAACTTGGTTAACTATTTGGCACAAGAGGTCTAACTTTCAGCCTATCTCAGCTTTTGACATGGGTTCCTCAGTAAGCTTAATCATTCCTAGCTTTTGGTTTAAAGTAAGAGACTTGTGACTTTTTCTTTCACTTAGAGGCCATTGTAGAAATATTAATTGACCTAATTTCAATATTGTTGTCTCAGGGAATAGGAAGGCCCAAGGGATTTTGAGACAGTGGAATGGCCACTTGGTGGAGCAGACAGAACACACAACGTTTGTTGATTAAGTTTGCTGTTGGTGGTCCTGTAAGATGATAATACCATATTTTCACCTTACTTCTTTTCTCTTTAGATATGTTTAGATACACAAATAGTTACCATTGTGTTCCCTTGGGTCCATCATGTAGCCTAGCTGTGTAGTAGGCTATATCACATAGGTTTGTGTAAGTACACTCTGTGATGTTCAGATGATGACAAAATTGCCTGACAATGCCCTTTTTAGAAACACAATGTATGACTATAAAGGAGAAGCAGAACGGAAAAATTTTGAAAATTTTCAAGGTGGCCATGTGAAGAATAAAAAAGCCTATTCAGGAGAGCAAACCAAGTGTGCGACCAAGAGACTGTTAAGGAGATTAGTATGAACAGAAAGGATCATCAAGACAATAGGAGAATGACCTCAAAGTCATGTAGAGATCCTTGAGGCTGTGTCTCCTGTTACAGGACCAGAGCTCTAGGAGGGCAGAATAGTTTCAAAGGATGATCCTGAGAACCCTCTGTGGGCTCTCTACCCAGAGCCTCCTAGGTGTCTCCTTCCCACATTTCAGTGCAGTGCTCCTCAGCTGCCTAAGCTATGGCTCAAGTGGGACCAGGTGTGGCTCAACCCACCACTCTACAAGGTATAAGCCATAAATCTTGGTGGCATTCATGTGGTGCTAGTTTTTTAGTGCCCCACAGCAAGAACTGTGGGGGCATGGTTTCTTTTACCTAGATTTCAAAGGATGTCATAAACAGCCTGGGGTCCCTGATAAAATATTTTTGCAGGGGTGGAGTAACTACAGAGAGCCCCAACTAGGGCAATGCTAAGTGGAAATGTAGGGTCAGAGCTGCCATAGAGAGTTTCCACTAGGGCAATTACTAGTAAAGTTTATTTCTGGGCTCTCTATTCTGTTCTGTTTACCTATGTGCCTATTTTTACACCAGTACCATACTCTTTTGATTACTACAGCTTTGTAACATAATTTGAAGTCAGGAAGTATGATCCTCTAGCTTTGTTCTTCCTGTTCAAGATTGTTGTAACTATTCAGGGTCTTTTGTGTTTACAAGTAAATTTTAGGATTTTTTCTTTTTCAGTGAAAAATGCCATGGGAATTTTGATAGGGATTACACTGAACTTGTAGCTTGCTTCAAATAAAATGGAAATTTTGGCAATATGATTTTTCTGATTCCATGACCATGGGATATCTTTCCATTTGTTTGTGTCTTCTTTATTTCTTTCATCAATGTCTTATAGTTTTCTGTGTACAGATCTTTCACCCCCTTGGTTAAATTTATTTCTAAATATTTTATTTTTTGATGCTATTATAAATGGAATTGTTTTCTAAGTTTCTTTTATGAATAGTTTTTTATTCATGTAAGCTTGTCATTCATGTATAGTAACACAGCTGAGTTTTGTATGTTAATTTTGTGTCTTGTAACTTTACTAAATTCATTTATTAGCCGTAATAGTTTGGTGGTCAAATATTTAGGACTGGCTATGTACAAGATCATGTCATCTGTAAAGAGAAACAATTTACCTTTTACCTTTCCAATTTAGATGCATTTTATTTCTTTTTCTTGCCTAACTGCTCTGGCTAGGACTTCCAATGCTATACTGAATAGAATCGGCAAGAATGGGTATCCATCCTTGCTTTGTTCCTGATCTTAGAGGTAAAGCTTTCAGTGTTTCACAGTTGGGTACGATGTTAGCTGTGGGCTTACTATATATGACCTCTATTATGTTGAGGTAAATTGTTTCTATACCTAATAAGTGGAGAGTTTTCATCATAAAAGGAAGTTGAATTTTGTCAATGCATTTCTGCTTCTATCGAAATGATCATACAGTTATTTTTATTTTTGTTAATATAGTGTATCACATGTATTGATTTGTGTATGAATTTCTTAAAATTAGTGTTTTGCCTCTTTCTCTCTTTTGCTTCTGTTCCCACAATTTGTAAATTCATTTGCTTGATAGTGTCTCATGGCTTCTTTATGCTTTCTTAATTCTTTTAATTTCTTCTTTTGTTTTTGTTCCTCTAATTGGCTAATTTCCAATAATCTATTTTTGATTTGCTGATTTTTTTCTTCTGCAGGATCAACTCTGTTGTCGAAGCTCTCTATTGAATTTTTTTTTTCAGTTCTGTCATTATATTCCTCAGCCCTAAGATTTTTGTTTGGTTCTTTTCTATGGTTTTTATTTCTTTATTAAACTTCTCATTTTGTTTATGGATTGTCTACATGATTGCATCTGTTTTTGTTCTCTTGCATCTCGTTGAGTTTTCTAAAGATACAGTCAGGAAGTATTTGGAATCATTTGTCAGGCAATTCATACATATCCATTTCTTGGGGGTTGGTTACTGGAACTTTATTAGTTTCTTTTGGTGTCATGTTTGCCTGATTCTTCTTGATCTGTGTAGCTTTGCATTGGTGTCTGTGCATTTGAAGGAGCAAACACCTTTTCCAGTCTTTATAGATTGATTTCAGCAGGTAAGGACCTCTTATTAGGTCCATGGGCTGATGGAATTGCCACCAGGATTGAAATTGAATGGGGTTGGAGTTGGGCAATGTGACTGCTGCTGGCTCCAGTGTGGGGTCTGAAGTTGGTGGGCCTGTTACCAGAGGCTCAAGTGAGCATGGATCCTCTCTGGTCCTTGAGTGAAATCAACTGTCTCTAAGTCTTTGGTCAGTAGGTCTGGTTCTGGGACAAGGGTCCACTTCAGGGTTCAAAGTTTGGTCTACAGCTGGCAGGCCTGTTGCCAGATGCATGTATGGGTATAGTTCTCCCAGGGTCTCAGGGAGGGTTCCCATTGGTTCACTGGGCAGAAGAGAGGGACTAAAACTGAGTCACAGGACTGCTTCAGGGTCCACACACAAGCTCAAGGCCTGCCTCCTGGGTCACGGATGAAGGTGCCTCCTCCTGGGTCCTTTGTTGGGAAGGACTGCCCTGGGACTGCAGCTGAGTGGTGCTGAAGCTGGGTCACAGGGCTGCTTCAAGATCTGGCCTAAGATTTACTTAGGTCAGTGAGTCTGCCTCTAGTGACATAAATGGGTATGTCTTCTGGCACATCCCTGGGATGGGAGGACTGCAGTCAGATTGCAGCTGAGAGGGCCTGGAAGCAAGTTTTAGGGCTCTTTGAAGGTCTGCTGTGGAATGCAGGCAAACAGGTGGGCCTCTCAAGGCATGGATGGGCATGTTTCCCAGCAGGTTCCTGTGTCAGCAGGACTGCTCTCAGACCACGGCCAAGAGAGCTTGGAGCTGGGTCCCAAGCTGCTTCAGGATCCACAGCCAGGTCAGCAGGCCTGTCACCTGAAGCACAGGTGGGTGTGAGTCCTCCCAGATCCCCTGGTAGATGGCTCTGGTGGCAGGACCAAAGTCAAATGGGGCTGTAGCTGAGTCCACAGAGGAACAGAATGTATCTGATTCTGTCACAGGACCATAGTTGGTGAGCGTACCACCTAGGTGTGAGTCTGCCCTTTCAAAGGAGCCATCTTTGGTCTTAGGCTGTGCTTGGGTTTTGCAAACTGGGGTCCACAGCTCCCACAAAGGCACTTTTGTCCATGGATGGCTACCAAATTCTTGTTGCTCTGGGGAAATATGATCAAGCGACCTCGTATTCCATCATTTTTTCCTCCCTGTTATATCTTAAACAGACACTTAGTGAGGAAGAAATTAAGCAGCCTTCTCAAGGCTCTATAACTAGTAAAGAGCAAAGCCAGGACTCAAATCATGATCTTCTGCTTGCCCAGCTGAAGTGATCAACCATTATACAGCCTCATCCTTTTAAGTACCTCCAGTGAATTCAGTTTCTTAAGTATGAAACAGCTTAAAGGCACATAGAATGTTTTAGAAATGATCCCTAGTTGAAGGCCACTTTAGTGAATACACTCATCTTACCTAAGAAGGTTTTGTTTTGTTTTGCTCAGGATATTCAGTAGGTAAACATATTTTGGTACACATAGGGACAAACTAGTCAACTGTATTAAATAGAGAAGGGAGATTCACTTCCTTTGCATCTTTCCCTGTTTATTCATTGTATTTTGGATATATTTTCTTTTTTTGCATGCAACCACTACAATTATGATTAGAGGAAAATTCTGTCCTATCTTTTGTCAAGACGTGAGGCATTTTCACTGTCGTCTGAGATAACTGAAATCTCAGCAGTGAAGCAAATCATTAGTATTTCAATCTTGGTTGTGTTTTCTATGTGGGTCAGAATGGAGACAGTATATCATCTCATTCCATTGATCGAATGAGAAGAGAGATTTTAGGTACCAATATTAATGCATAAAACAGAGTTGAAAGTGACAACATATTTTGGTGTCCCTGACACTTTGATATATATATTTCTTGGCAGTTCAAGATGCCAGGGGCGTAAAAGTCTAAATAATATAGGTCAAGAATCCCTGGGTTTTCAAACCCACATTTTACATCAAAACTATAACCAAATGAATCTTAAAACTCTGTACTTATTTAAATTATGGGTTTATTTTAGAATCTGTGCTTTGCTGCATTATATATTTACAATGTTGAAAAAGATTAGATTTCAATGATCAGGATGATGTAGCAAAAGCAAAACAATGTTCTTTTTCAGAAAGCATCAATCCATTATTAAAAATCTAGACTATCTGATAAGCAAAATTCCTCATTAATGTGCAGTAACATACGCAAGGTAGTCTTTTAATCCTGGAAGCTTGTTCAGAAGGAAGCACCAAAAAATGGAATGCTTATTTTATTTTCAAGCTGGGTTTTTCAATTACCCTGGCAGGATGAGTTTTAATCAGCTTTTGTTGTAACATGAGCAGTAACTTCAATGTATACCACACACACACATCATCTAATATTTTTATTCCCTATCCACACCAAACACACATACACACACTATATACCATACACATGCCACACCACACAGATACATACATAAATACCGTGCTGCATATGTATATTCTCCTCTCCATCAAGCACAGAAAAATATGCTATACACATGCCATCATAGCACACACACAATAGCATATACACACATACCTCTCACATCAAACCCATGTACACACATACCATACCACACACATATACATACTATGTGCACATATACCACACAAACACAAGACTTTGCCACACATGCACTACCCATACCACATCACACCTACATTCCCTTTCATACCCAGCACACATACACATACATCCCACATAATCTGGCCATTGGCTGCCTTCCTGACCTTATTTCCAACTCTCCCCTTTTCACTGTACTTGAGCTACACCTTCCTCTTTGCCTTGTCTTGAGCACACCAAACACACTTCTGTCTTAGCCCATTGGCATTTGCTGTTCCCTCTGCCCGAACTTCTCTTTTCTTGAATGTGCACATGATATATTCCCTTTTCCTTAGAGATCCTTTCCCTGACCCTCCCCCAGTGCAGGATAGCACCCAGATCACTTGTTCTCTGCAACTGTCTGCTGCTCTCCATTACTGTCCTGACTGGACTTAGCTACCTGTATTCTGAATTCCAACCATAAAATGTAAGCGGTTCTTAGAAATCATCTAATTTAGTCTAACGCCCTCTTTCGCAAACAACAAGAGGGAAGCTTCAAAAAGAGAAGTAACTTGTCCAAGGTTACAAAAATCATTCATTCATCCATTCAGCAAATATTGAGTAAACATCTATTATGTCACTATTCTTGGTACTAGGTATCAGAGGGGTACAAAAAGGGCAAGGACTTTGAACTCATGAAACTTACAGTCTATTTAGGGAGATAGATAATAAACAAACAAATATATAAAATAATGTCAGGTAATGATTAATGCTTAAAGAAAAAAAACAAGGAGGGAAAAGGAGGTAGAAGTAAGAAAGATCCAAGAATAGTTGAAAAACATTGTCCAAAAGGCACAAGGACATACAGTCTATTGGAAATTCTTCAGATGTTAAAGCATCTGTTTATTCAAGATGGTAAACAAGTGGCATCCTGGTTTGCAAATGCAGAAGGCTTAGCTAGGGGGTCATTTGGACTTGAAAAGGAGGCATGGTTTCTGAGTCTTGGCTCAAGGCAAGGATGGTGTAGACCTTTATATGTTATAATGACATTCACAGTGACAATAACTGCAGTTAAGATAATGGTGAAATACACACTGGATCCATACAAAGCATTGTATACAATGAGGCATCATAGAGTTTAGATACTCCTGTTAATGTCAGGTACTGATAGTGGATAGAGCTAATCTGAAAGCCAGGAACATATAGAATCTTCTAAGAAAATAATTAATAGTCTAAAAACATGAGCCAGGCTACTGAAAGTTAGGAAGTCAAAAGCGGTCATGCATAAGGCGAGACCAAAATCAGATTACTTGCCTAATAATGTCCAGTTGTATACTTATTCTGGAAAGATCAAAGTCTTCTACTGCCATCATGAGAAGAGGCCAAGCAAAACAAAGGCTAAGAAGGGCAGATCTGATCTGGGAAAAAAAGAGACCAAGAAGCAATGGCTCCTAAGAAAATAACCTACCAGCATCTCAGAAACTCCCTCTGTCTTCTCATGTTTGAGGTCCTATTCAGGAAGCAGGCACCAAATGGAAATATCTGAGTATGTGTATGTGTGTTTGTATGCATGTGTGTGTAAAAGAGGAAAGAACAGACATCTTTTGGAGGCATTGCTACCTATTGAACAGTATGTCCTGTTTACCATGTCTGGTACAATTATCCCAACTCATCATCTTTTTAAGGAAAATTTTTTAAGAAATAGTAACCTGAGTTTGTATGCTATGTGAAACTCCAGAATGAGGGCTGCTTCTCAGATTATTTGAACTGTTCATATGCAATTTCAAAAATGTTGACCATTTGCACTTAACTCATAATGTCCTTTTCAATGACAAGAAGTTATTCTGAATAAAGTTTCAAATCACTAAAATGGCTCACATCTCTTAGCTTCAGTGTAAACATCTCTGGAAGTCATGTATATTTTGGGACTACCTAAGCCTTGTAAACTTTAAGTATTTAAATTATATCTTTTTTGTTTGTTTTTTTTGGTGTTTTTTTTTTTTTTTTTTTTCCTGACAGGGCCTCACTCACCCTGTCACCCAGGCTGGAGTGCAGTGGCGTGATCTCGGCTCAATGCAGCCTCAACCTCCAGGCTCAAGTGATCCTCCCATCTCAGCTTCCCAAGTAGCTGGGACTACAGGAGTGCACCACCGTGCCCAGCTAATTTTTGTGTTTGTCATAGAGATGGGATTTTGCCATGCTGCCCAGGCTGAAATGATTCCTTTTTTGAAAGACAGAATAGCTTTCCCTAAATGTTTAGAAATTAGGATAGAAACATCTTAGAAACACTTATGCAATAATTTAATAGCATTCTTTTAGGTCTTACGTTATATAGCTTAAATATTTTGTCTCCCATAACAGATAAATTATTTTTGTAAAGGATTGCCTTGGATTTGTTGATGATTCCAACTCTAATCACCTCTATATTTGAAGACATATATTGGACATGATGAAATAAGAAGCTAACAAGTTTAATCAAAATATGCCATTAATTATTTAAATGTGAAGGAAATAAAAAATGAAATTAAGACTTTGTTTATATTCATCATGGGAAATTTTCAAAATAGATTTTGTAATCAGTACCAGAACCTTTCACAACTTGGAGAATGGCAATAAGACATTGCTGAAAGTAATCTACAGATATGTTACTTCCCAATGATTACAGTAATCGAGAGTGTTGCATAGTTTGCAAAATAATTCATGAGTTCTTTTAATTAGCAAAACAAGGTATTGGCTAGGAATACAAGTTATTATTATTTACAATTTATAGATGAGAAAACAGAACCACAGAAACTTGAGGGAGTTACCCAAGGTTACATGGCAAAGGAGTGATGGTGGCACATCTGGAATCCAAGTCCACTGACTCTCATCATAATGGCCTTTTTATATTGTGCTTCTCTTGCTGAACTATGACTTGTCTTCTAGCATATGTAGATATCATTTATACTTAAATATTTGCATAACACTATTTCATAATGAGGCAAAGATGATTAAAATGAAAATTAAAGTTTGTCAACAGCGTCACTTAAAATTTGGAAGATTAAGGAGTATGAAAGACACTGAGGAACTACTTTCAAAGAGTCATCTTTTAAAGTTCTGGTGTGCAAGTTTTGTGCAGAGTATAAAGGCATGAATATTTGGTTTCTTTCCCAGCTAGGATCACTCAAATTTCCCTTGGGTACATCATGCTGCCTTCTTATTATTCACTTATCCTTTAAAGTAGGTGACAATTTGGCTTTTGTTATTGCCTATATCTCATTTTAAAGTGAAATCAGGCTGAAATTATTTGTATAAGAGGGCTTAAGAAGTCTATCTGTTAAGATAAAGGGAAGAAAATAATTTATTTCAATCATTAGAAACTTTTGACAGATGGACAGGTTAATTTTCTTGATTTACAAAGAGCCCATTCAAATGAACTGAAAGGTGAGCAAATCAATAGAAAAATTGGCAAAAGATAAGATCATCCATCTTACAGAGCAAAAGTACAAATGGGGAAGAAAGATGTAAAAGATGATTATAATAAAAGAAATGAATACCAAAACATATCTATCAAATTGACAAAAAAAAAAAAAAAAATAGAAGAAAGAAAGAAATTGAATGGTGAGTACTGGCAAAAGTATGGAGGAAAAAACACTCTTATACCCTTTTGGTGGAAGTGTAACTTTGAATGCTTTCCTGGAGAGTAATTTGTTCTTATCTATAAAAATCTTTTTTTTCTTTTTTTTGGAGAACCATCCCAGCAACCCAAACACAGCTGGTTTTACCTGGATACCATGAACCACACTGTCCAAACCCTCTTCATTCCCACCAACACTGGCCACCCCACCAACTATGAGACGCTCAAGGAGAAGCATGAGGTGGCTGTGCTGGGGGCGCCCCACAACCCTGTTTCTCCGATGTTCACCGTGATCCACATCTGCAGTGAGACCTCCGTGCCTGACCATGTCATCTGGTCCCTATTCAACATCTCTTCATGAGCTCCTGCTGCCTGGACTTCATAGCACTCCGTGAAGTCTAGGACAGGAAGTCTATGGACAGGAAGGTGGTTGGCGACCTGACTGGGGCCCAGGCCTGTGTCTCCACTGCCAAGTGCCTGAACATCTGAGCCCTGGCTGTGGGCATCCTCCTGACCATTCTGCTCATCCTCATCTCAGTGCTGATCTTCCAAGTCTATCGATAGAACAGGAGGCAGCATCCAGGCCAGAAGCTCTGTCCACAACGTGTCTCCCATGTACTCCACCTTCCATTCCTTGTCCTGCCCCCAGAACCCAGTCCTGTATCAGCCCTTTATCCTCACACAATTTTCTACAATGTCATTCAATAAAGTGCATGTGTTCCTGGTGAAAAAATAAAGAATTACCTTTCTTTAACGTACTAGCTGGTACTTTAGAATAAAAATCTTAATTGCATATATCCTTTGAAGGAGCAAGCCCATTGTATGAAACTTACTATAGGAATATAGTGATGGAAGTTGACCTAGATCTATGGACATGGATACCAAACTCATTAATTAAAGCATTATTTGTAATAGCAACAAACTAAATGACCAATTCCTATCAGTAGGCATTGGTGAAATAAAATACAGTTAAATCCATTGGTGTAAATACTGGTCCCTAAAAAGGGTAAGGTAATAATATACGTATATGAAATGATTCTCAGTATTTGGTAATAAGTTAAAAAAATGAGTGAAGAGGTGTGTATAGTGTGAGCTCTGTTCTATGGATTAGCAAAGAAGAAAAATAGATTGAAAATATATCTGAACACATGTATATGCATATATGTATCTTTCTGAGATGGAGTCTCGCTCTGTCACCAGGCTGGAGTACAGCGGCACAATCTCGGCTCACTGTAATCTTTGCCTCCCGGGTTCAAGCACTTCTCCTGTCTCAGCCTCCCGAGTTGCTGGGACTACAAGCGCACGTCACCACACCCGGCTAATTTTTGTATTTTTAGTAGAGACGGGATTTCACCTTGTCGGCTAGGATGGTCTCGATCTCTTGACCTCATGATCCGCCTGCCTCAGCCTCCCAAAGTGCTGGGATTATAGGCATGAGCCATGACACCCGGCCTAAGACTTTGTTAAATAGCAATTTTCTTTGAGGTGAAAGATTAGATGGGAAAGGGTCATTCAGGTGGGGAGAGGTAGTTTCAATTTCTGTTTTGTATATTTTTGCCCTGTTTAAAGTTAATATTTTCTAGCCAGATACATGTATTTTGTGTTTGTTTGTTTGTTTTAAATATTAACGAGGGATATCTTCTGTACATTTCACTGAATTGAAGAAAAATAATTGAAGGAAGAAAGGAAGGAAGGACAAAAGGAAGAAAAGAAGAAAGGAAAAAGTTTCATGTTGATAAGGGAATACAAACACACAATTATATCTACAAAGTAAATTTTGAAATCTCCTGTACTAATTTCATAAAGGCCTTGCACTTTCCAAATCTCCTTTTCATTCTCTGAGTGTTGCACAAAATGCCCATCATGTCACGGAATGTATCCTTGGGAATCTGAAGATACTCTCACATCTGGATTGATTATTCACATCATAATACAGTCAAAGGCTGTCTTAGTTCGTTCGAGCCACTTTAACAAAGTGCCATAGACTGGGTGGTTTATAAACAACAGAAATTCATTTATCACAGTTCCGGAAGCCCAAAATCAGGCGCCAGCCTTGTTGGGTTCTGGTGAGGGTTTTCTTCTAGGTTGCAACCTGCCATCTTCTCATATCCTCACAAGGCAGAAAGAGAGGGAGAGAGCTCCCTGGAGTCTCCTTTATAAAGGCACTAATCCCATTCATGAGGCTAGAGCCTAAATCACCTCCCAAAGGTTCCACTTCATAATACCATCATATCAGGGGTTAGGATTTCAATATATAAACTTTTTAGGGGACAGAAACATTCATTCCATAACAAGGACCTTGGATGCTGGAAATAGTATCTTAAAAGTCACCACTAGGATTCCTGTCTTTCCCTTGCCCTGACAAGTAATATACCTGAGTATAATTTTTGCTCATACTGTGATACTAAACACAGTTTGAGCTACGGCTTATTTAATATGCACCAGGATTTTATTAGTGCACATTCTAAACAGGTTTCAGTTAGTATGAGATTATCAGGCTTCAACCCACATCTCATACAGTCATTCTTTCAAGTCTCATGGGCATGATGTACCCACCATTCCCACCTTGCTCCACTCCTATAATTAAACCTAAACCATTATTATTGAACTGAACATTACATGACTACTTTTGGTCCGAACATGTATAGATTTTATTTCTGTTTTTTCAGGGCCCTGTACAAGGGATGCCACATCAGAGGATCCATCACATCAAATCCTTCTAGGATAGGGATAGAATTGTCTTTAGTCTCTCAGTACAATCCCTACCACAGAAATCATGGACCTTGAAATACTTGGAAAATGTGTTTGTAGACATCATGTTGCCTCTTTTAGTTTAGCTTGTCAAGGGTTGAATTCCAAAATTTTTTGCGCAGATTTACCAATATACGAAAATAGTTACGAAATAATGTTTGTTTTCATGATTTAAAATAACTTTGCATTATTTTATGGAACTATATGTAAAGAAAACACAGTCCCCTTTGTAAGAAACAGGGGGAAATTACCTTATATATTATATTTTTAAGCTTTACATATGAAAAATGTTAAGCATATTAAAGTAGAATAGTATATTGAACTATGTATGAGCGTTATGAGATTGCCATATCATCCTTTTCTCCCCTTGAATGTACTATATTTTGAATGACAATCTTTAACAAAAAGACTCTTTAACGTTCAAAAATTCCACAAACATTGGCTAGATATTTGTAGTTAGATTTTGGTTCTCCTTTCATAGTGATGCTGATATTTAAGGGGATATTACTCTCCAGCCTCAGAAGGTCATGGCTTAGGTTTTATTGCAGTACCAATGCTGCACTTGGGCTGAGTCACATGACAGCACTCTTCTCCTACAAAACTTTAATGAAGCAAAAAATGGTATTGTAATGCAAAAATGAATGTGCACTCTCAACAATCAAAACATATAGACAGGAAATCAGTGAGTATATTGAAGACTTGAACAACACTATCAATCAATTTGACCTGACTGGAACTTAAAGAACACTCCATCCAACAGCAGCAGAATTCCCATTCCTTTCAAATACACATGGAACATTTACCAAGATAGACAACATTCTAAGCCATAAAACATATCTAAATAAATGTAAAAGAATTTAAGTTTTATAAAGTAAACTATTTTACCAAAATCGAAATAAATTAGAAATGAAAAACAGAGGCCAGGCGCGGTAGCTCATGCCTGTAATCCCAGCACTTTGGGAGGTCGAGGTGGCGGATCACAAGGTCAGGAGATCGAGACCATCCTGGCGAACACGGTGAAACCATCTCTACTAAAACATACAAAAAATTAGCTGGGTATGGGGGCACATGCCTGTAGTCCCAGCTGCTCAGGAGGCTGAGGCAGGAGAATTGCTTGAACCCGGGAGGCAGAGGTTGCACTGAGCTGAGATCGTACCACTGCACTCCAGCCTGGGCTACAGAGTGAGACTTTGTCTCAAAAAAAAAAAAAAAGGAAATAAAAACCAGAATGATAGCTAGAAAGTTCTCAAGTATTTGGAAACTAAATAACACACTTCTAAACATCCCCTGGGTAATAGAATAAATCGAAAGGAAATTATAAAATATTTCAATTTGTATGTAAATGTAAACAAAATATTATAAAATATTTTAGTCTGAATGTAAATATGTATCAAAATTTATGGGATGCAGCCAATGCAGTTCATAAAAGACAGTTTATAGTGTTAAATTACTATATTCAAAAAGAAGAAGGATCTGAAATATTAGAAAATAAAGAGCAAATATAACCCAAAATCAGCAGAAGAAATGAAATAATAAAGATCAGAATGAGTATGAGTGAAACAGAAAACTGAAAAAAAAAACAGAGAAAATAAATGAAACAAAAAACTGCTTCTTTGAGAAAAATCAACTAAATTGAATAAACCTCTAGCCAAAACAACAAAAAAGAAGAGTGAGAGAAGAAACAAGTGACCAGCATCAAGAATGGAAAAGCTAACAGCACTAAGGACTCAACAGAGTGTAAAAAGAATAATTAGGGAATATTATGAAGAATTTTATGCAAATAAATTTGACAACTTAGATGACATAGATGAATTCCTTGAAAGACACAAACTATGAAAGCTCATTTAAGAAGAAATAAACAACCTAAATAATCCTATATCCATTAAATAAATTAAATTTGAAATTAAAACCTTTCCACAAAAAAAATTCCAGGCTCAGGTGGCTGCTTCGGCAACTCTGACCAAATATTTAAGGAAGAAATAATACTAATTTTACAAAAATTTTCAGGGGAAATACAGAGGAATAAATACTTCCCAACTCATAGCAGGCCAGCATTATGTTGATACCAAAACACTGCAAGAAAAGAAACATACACACCAATATCCCTTACAAAACTTAATGCAGAAGTGCTTAACAAAAGTTTAGCAAATTGAATGTAACATTACGTAAATAGGATAATAGCTCATAACAAGTGGGTTTACCCCAGGAATACAAGGTAGTTTTAACATTAGAAAACCATCAATATAATTCATATTAACAGACTAAAATGAAAAACATGTGATCCTCTAAATAGATACAAAGAAAGCATTTGGCAAAATCCTACATGCATTCCTTATAAAAACTCACATTAAGCTAGGAATAGAAGGAAAAGTCCTCAACCTGAAAAAATGTTTTTTTCTTTATAGAAAAGCCTTACAGTTACCATCATACCTAATTAAGAAAGGCAGACTGAATGTTTTATTTGTAAGATTGACAAGGCAAGAAAAGTCTACTCTTACCACTTCTATTCAACATTATACTAGAGTATCAAGCAATGCAATAAGAAAAAAAAATTGTCATTTTTGAAAGAAATTTTTGAAATCATTGAAAAGGAAGAAATAAAATTGTCTTTATCTGCAGATGTCTTTATAAGTAGAAAATCCTTTGAAATATATTTTAAAAAATGACTTGAACTAGTAAATGAGTTAAGCAAAATTGTGGGATACAAGAACAAAATGTAAACTCAATTGTATTTCTATGCACTAGCAGTGAACAATCAGAAATTAAAATAAAAAACATAATTCCATTTATAATAGTATCAAAAATATGAAATACTTAGGAATGAATCTGACAAAAACTATTCAAGACCTGTACACTGAAAACTATAAAACACTGCTGAGAAAAGTTAGAGATCTAAATAAGTGCAAAGATATACCATGTTTATGGCTCAGAAGACTCAATATTATTAAGATGTCAGTTATCCTCAAATTGATGTATAGACTGAACACAATCTCAATCATGTACCCAGCAGGCCTTTTGTCAAAGTCGACAAGCTAATCATAAACTTCATATGAAAATTCAAAAGACCTAAAGTAGTCAAGAAAAGCAAAAGAACAAAAGTGGAGGGCTAATACTACTTGACATTAGGATGTATTAAAAAGCAACAGTACTCAAAATAGTATGGTATTGCTATCAGATAGACAAATAAATCAATAGAACAGAATAGTAACACCAGAAAGTCTAGATCTCCACACATATATGGTCAATTGGATTTTTGTAGGGGTACAAAGGGAATTTACCAGACAAAGGGCAGTTTTTTTCAACAAATGGTAATGGAACAGTGTGCAATCAATACACAAACAAAAAAGGGAACCTCCATACCTTGGGCAGTGTAAGAAAATTAACAAAAAATGAATCATTGACCAAAATGTAAAACACAGGGCGATAAAACTTCTAAAAGAAAACATGGGAGAAATGCTTTATGGACTTGAGTTAGGCAAAGATTTCTCAGGTTTGACACCAAAAATACCCTCCACACAACAAAACTTGGTATGTTGGACTTCACCAAAATTAAGAATATCTACTATTTAGAAGTCACTGTTAAGAGACTGAAAAGTCAAGCACAGATTGGGAGAGAATATTTGCTCATCACTTACCTGTTAAGAACCCATATTGAGAATATATAAAGAATTCCCACAACTCTATCATACAAACCAATTCAATTTTTTTAAAAAAGGGAAACAGATTTGGACAGACACATCACCAAAGACAAATACAGATGGCAAATAAGGATATGAAAGTTTGCTTATAATCATTAGTAAAATACAAATTAAAAACACAATATGATATTACCACACTCTGTTTAGAATGCCTAAATTTAAAGACTGATCATAACAAGTGTTGGTAAGCATGTGGAGCAACTGGAATGCTCATATACTGCTAATTTGTTTCTTAAAAAGTCATACAACTATCACATGACCCAGCCATTCCCCTCCTAGTTATCTTCCCCAAATAAATAAAAGCAGGATACAAGAAAAAAGTGTAAACTCAATTGTATACCAAAAAAACTTCATGTATATACAGAGACTTGCATATGAATGTTCATAGGAACTTTATTTGTAACAGCAAAAAACCAGAAAAACACAAATGCTTGTCAACAGGTGAATGAATAAACACATTTTGGTATGTCCATGCAATGGAATAGTGTCAGCAATAAAAAGGAATAACTACTCATACATAAAACAACATGCATGAATCTCAAAGTAATTATGTTGAGTGAAAAAAATAGACAAAAGAGTACATATTATATGATTCCAATATGTAAAATTATAAAAATTTGAAACTAATCTATAGTGGTAAAAAGCAGCTAATGATTTCCTGGAGATGAGGGTGAAAAGCAAGGAGGGACTGTTAGGGACATGAGATAAGTTTTTGGGATGATAGATATGTGCATTAACATGATTGTAGTGATAGCCTTGTGGGCGGTACACATGTGTGAAAACTTGTCAAGTTACACACTTTACGTGCAGTTGATTGTATGTCAATTATGCATCAGTGAAGTTGTTAAAAATGTAAGTACAAAAATGTTCATTGCACTGTTTTTATAGTAGCCCAAAATAGAAACAAAAAAAATTTCTAAAAATAGGGAGTAGATAAGTAAATAATGATGCATTCATAAAATATCAATTAGCCACTAAAGGTTTTTCAGAGGATACTCAGTAACATGAGAGAAGGGTCAAGTTACAATGAAAATTTGAATGAAAGAGAGAAATCAAAATTGTAGATAAGCATGATACTGATTTTGTAAAATAAAAGTATAATAGATACAAAAAGAGAAGAAAAAAGTTACTTAAGGCTTGTGATGCCCTGGCTCTATCACCTGTGTTTAGAACACTCATTGCAACAATTATGTATATTCAACTTTTGTTCTTGCCTTCTTATATCCACTGAGTTTTTACTTGAATATAAAATACATTAAGTAAATGGAAAATAAACTCTTATTAATTTTTTTGGTATACTGGTGGACTTACTATAGAATTTTGGTACATTGTTTTGTTGATTTTATGAAAGTGTATGTGTCTCAACCATATATCACATTTTTAAAGGAAAATGTCTGTGCAATCTCTATTCTCTATAGATAATTGATGTCATAAAAAATTGAGCACATCTGTTTGAACTCTGCATGGATAAAAGACAACTATGCTTGGGTAGAGTTGGATTTATATGAGACTATGTTCACACACTGGCTAGAAGGGGCAATTAGAGCTCAAGTAATGTCTGTTACATCTTACAGAACAATTTTTAGTGTTCAGTAATGTGAAAGCACTTTTTTACGTAACAAAATTTGAAAGAAATATTTTTTGACCACTAGTTGTAACTGAATGTGGATCTCTTCAACATAACTGCTATCAAAGATATTAATTACCTTGTTTTGTAACTAACATTATTTTATTTTGTCAAATAATCTCAGCTGTGACATAACCATGTAATTATGCTAGAAAGCAGAATTTCTACATTAAGCAGATGATAAATAATTCTGAATTCTAACCTAAAAGCCTTATTTTCTGCATTCTGCTTCCTACCCTATGGTACGCTTCCCATGAAACTCAGATATCTCCGCTACAATGAGAAAGTAGCAGAAGAAAATGAGATAATGGTTTTTGTTTTTGATTTAGAGGATTATAATCTCCAGGAGGTTGGTGACATTCTTTCATGAGTTCTCAAAAATAGATAGGACATTGCAGAGTGCTTAATAAATCTTTAATCATTGAACAGATTTTTGACAAGATTTGCACTGTATAGGCAAGCTCTGCACATGGGAGCGAGACACACTTGTAAATCACCTAGCATCAGTGCCAAGGTTTGTACCCATCTCCAATTTCTTATTTTCCAGATGTGAAAGACTCAACTATAGCCTACAGAAAAGATGCTCAATGCCTTGGGAAAATGCTGATTTTTTAGGAAAGAATGATAATGGCTAAGAGTAAAGAGTTGAAAGAAGAAAGCCTCCATTACTCTAGTTTTCGATACTAAATATCTTGAGTAAAAGATTAAGCAGCCGCAAGATATTTAATGATTTTCTATTACTGAGGACATAAGAAGACATTTGTTTTTCACACATAACAAAATACAGTTTGAGCAATTATGATGTAAGTCACATCCAGACAATGTGAAATACAAAGTTCTGGATGAAGGGAGTATATGGATCCAGTCGGCTTTCTGCCCATCTTTAGGGAGACACACTGGCTGCAATTATGAGTGAAGCAAATTTTCTGTGGTATAAGCCTGTATGTCAGTGGTAAATCTACTGTGGTGCTTAATAAAACAAAACAAAACAAAACAAAACAAAACAAAAAAAGCCAGAGTGAATCACTAGATTGTATACACATTCTCCAACAAAATGTGTAATTAGGCCAAGAGATGAATGCCTAATTTAAAATAACAATGGTAAGCATTTAGAGTGATTACTGTGTATTAAATGTGTCCATTTTATTATTTCAATTAATGTTTTTTATAACTTCATGAGGACCAAACTATAATTATACCAATTTTAGAGAAAAAGAAAGGGAAGTTGAGAGCATCTTTTTTTTTTTTTTCTGAGATGGAGTCTCACTCTGTCACCCAGACTGGAGTGTAGTGGCATGATCTCAGCTCACTGCAACCTCCCTGGGTTTAAGCGATTGTCCTACCTCAGCCTCTCGAGCAGCTGGGATTACAGGCGCCCACCACCATGCCCGGCAAATTTTTGTATTTTTAGTAGAGACGGGGTTTCACCATGTTGGCCAGGCTGGTCTCGAACTCCTGACCTCCAGTGATCTGCCCACCTCGCCTCCCAAAGTGCTGGGATTACAGGTGTGAGCTCCACCACACCTGGCTCAGAGCATCTTTTGCCACTTATTTTGATAGAGCCAGGAAAGAAGCTTAAGTCCATGGTACTCTTAATCACTTCTCTACTACTCCCATCAGCAGGAGCTTCCTGAGGCAGAGTAGCCAACTTAAGTCAACATCTAGAAGATTCTCTTTGGACATTTAATTAGATTAAATTATTGTTCTACTAAAAATGTATTAGAACATGTTAAAGATGCATTCTCACTTCTACGCATTGGAGAAAAATAGCAAAGGAGATTTCTTTAAAAACCTCCAACATTTTAAATTAATTAAAATACTTAGTTTGCTTTGGACTTCATTTTAGTTTTCATTTTTTTAAGATCTGAAGTGGTTTGGTTCTGAATGAGTCAGTGTTTTTAGAGCAGACTCTCTTCTTCAGGGCAATGAGTACCCACTAACGATTCATAACTTTGTAGCAATAAAAGGAACTATGCAAAAACAAGGGAGAAGCCCTTGCCTTCTGCCAAAGTCTCATTTATAAACCGTCCCTGACAATGTATCACCGGGATTGTTTCTTTCCTAGTGTTTAAAGAATAAGATTTTCTTTCACTCATTTTTAATGCTTTATGGAGAAATAATTCACATAACATACAATTTATCCATTTAAAATGTACAATTCAATGGTTTTTAGTATTTTCATAGATATGTGGAACCATCACCACAATTTTAGAACATTTTTCATCACCTCTGAAAGCAACCACATACCCTTTAGCTATGTCTCTTTTCCATACCCCCATTTTTTCCACCCCTAGGCAGCCACAAATCTACCTTCTGTCTTCATAAATTTTCCTGTTATGAACATTTCACGTAAACTGAATCATATAATGTGTGATGTTTTATGACTGGCTTCTTCCACTTAGCATAATGTTTTCAAGCTTCAATCTATGTTGTAGCATGTATTGTACTTCATTATCATAATCATTATTATTATTATTTGAGATGGAATTTCACTCTGTCACCCAGACTGGAGTGCAGTGACATGATCTCTGCTCACTGCAACCTCTGCCTCTCGGGTTCAAGTGATTCTCCTGCCTCAGCCTCTCGAGTAGCTGGAATTACAGGCACTGGCCACCATGCCTAGTGAATTTTTGTATTTTTAGTAGAAACGGGGTTTCACCATGTTGGCCAAGCTGGTCTTGAACTCCTGACCCCAGGTGATCCGCCCACCTCAGCCTCCTAAAGTGCTGGGATTACAGGCATGAGCCACTGCGTCTGGCCTGTACTTCTTTTCTTTTATGGTCATAACATACTCCACTATATAGATATACCACAGTTTCTTAATCCATTCATCAGTTGATGGACATTTGAGTTGTTTCTACCTTTTTCTATCATAAATAATGCTGCTATAATCATTTGCATACAAAATTTTGTGTGGGCAAATGCTTTCACTTCTCTTGAGTATATACCTAGAAGTAGAATTGCTGGACCATATGGTTACTCCTTGTTTAACTGCTTGAAAAACAGACTATTTTCCAAAGTGGCTGCATCATTTTACATTTCCACTAGCAGCATAGGAGGATTCCAATTTCTCCACACCCATGTCAACATTTGTTATCTGAATTTTTGTTTTTAGCTATCTTAGTGGGTGTGAAGTGGTATCTCATTGTAGCTTTGATTTGCATTTCTCTGATGACTAATAACGTTGAGCATCTTTTCATGTACTTATTGACCATTTGTATATCTTCCTTGGAGAAATGTCTATTAATATCATTTTTTCTATTTTTTTAATTGGGCAATTAATCATTTTATTATTATTATTTTGGAGACAGAGTCTCACTCTGTCCCCCAGGCTGGAGTGCAGTGGTGTGATCTTGGCTCATGTAACCTCTGCCTCCTGGGTTCAAGCGATTCTCATGCCTCAGCCTCCCCCGAGTAGCTGGGATTACAGGCGCCTGCCACCATGCTTGGCTAATTTTTGTATTTTTAGTAGAGATGGGGTTTTGTCATACTGACCAGGCTGGTCTCAAACTCCTGACCTCAGATGATCCACACGCCTCGGCCTCCCAAAGTGCTGGGATTATAGGTGTGAGCCACCGTGCCCAGCCTAATCTTTTTATTATTGAGTTGTAGGAGTTCATATATATTCTGGACACAAGTCTCTTGCCAGATTGCAAATATTGTCTCCCATTTATGGGTTGTCTTTTCACTTTCCTAATAGTGTTTTTTGAAGTGCAAAAGTTTTTTCTTTTTCTTTTTTATTTTTTTTTAAGAGATAGGGTTTCACTATGTTGTCCAGGGTGGTCTTAAACTTCTGGGCTCAAGCAATCCTCTCAATTTAGCCTCCCAAAGTGTTGGGATTATAGGTGTGAGCCACCATGCCCAGCCAAAAAGCTTTTAGTTTTGATGAGGTCCAATTTATCTATTTTTCTTTTGTTGCTTGTTGTCATACCTAACAAATTATTACCAAATCTAAGGTCACAAGTATTTATGACTCTGTTTTCTTCTAGGATTTTTATAGTTTTAGCTCTTAAGTTTAGGCCTTTGATCTATTTAATTTTAATAAAAATTTAATTTTTATATTTGGTGCGAGGTAAATATATTTATTTACTTTATTCTTTTGCATGTGGTTATCCAGTTGTCCTAGCACTATTTGTTGAAAAGACTATTCTTCCCTCATTGAATGTTTTTGCAACACTGTTGAAAATCAGCTGGCTATAGACATGTGGGTTTATTTCTAGACTCTCAACTCTATTCCACTGATCTATATGACTATCCTTATGCCAATACCAATACTGCTGTTTTGTAAAAATAAGGTTTTAAAAACACTCATGATTAACACTGTCCAGGATCTCACAACTTTGACATTTTCAATAAATGAATAATTAATAGATTGGCAAATAATTTGGCTCAAATGATCTAACTACCTATTAAAACCTTATGCTATACTAGTAATGAATTATTATAAAGTTGGGACAAAATGTGTATGACAAAAACTCATTTTCTTATCTGATGGTGATTTTTGAAAATTAAAATCTCAAAACAAAATATTCAATTTTGTGAGTAGAAAACAACTCTATGCCAATCTATTTTTTTTAGCAGATCAAAAAACAGACCTTCACTCTTTCCATAATAACAATGTCACCTTTACCATACTGTGACCTAGAAAGCATTTGCTCCATTAAATTTATTTGTGAACTAGAAATAATTCAGGTGCTTTGACAGACTATGTACCTTTCCAAAAGGAACAAATAATTATTGGTGAGGACAGAGCTTATCAACATCTTTTTTGTAGTCAAGGCTCATCACACTGAGGGTGTCTCTGCAAATATTTATATGAATTTTGTTTTTGCTTTCCAGTTACTTGACACCATGTAGATATGTTAATAGTAAAGGTCATTTTAAAATAGAAACATGTTGAGAAAGTAACCATCATATTTTGAAACAAAACATCAGTGTAATGTGCTAATAGAAATTATGAAACAATTGAATCAGGAATATTTTCTTGTTCTATATACCTTATTTATTTCAAGTTTTCATTATTCTAATTAGTATAGATTTCTAGTGAGCTAATTTAAAGGAACATAGTTTCACTGATATGAAGCAAAGGCTAAAGTGCCCTTAGATGCAAAAAACCAATCCATACAATTTCTTTGGATCAGAGCCTGGCATAGCAGTTGACTTTGTTGTATACAATTCTTTTTCATTGTACATATTAAATGCTTTACACATAAAAGAATTATGGGAAGACGTAAGACATGTTAATTTTACAGGGTGCCTCCAATCTGCTGTAGACCATCATCATGTCATCACCTCACTTAAAGAATAAATGTTTGTACATTAGGTGAACACAGAACTTAATCTCTAAGATAAGAAGACTACATTATCACCTTTTTAAAATAGCAAAGTAACAAATTATTTTCTAATCTGAAACATTTCTAGAATAAATAGGGGAAGAAGAAAAAGATGAGGGGAAGGAGAAGAGGGAGGAAGGCAAGGAGAATGGAGGGAGGGGAAAAGGTATCAAAGTGTTCATACTGCCTTCCTTTATTGAAGCAGTTTCCGGTTGTACCTCATGAGTGTGGCTACAGCCTTAAGACCAAAAAAATGAAGGGTCCAGATAGTCCACAGACATTGGGGGAGGGGCAGGGGAGCAAGGAGGAAAGAAACTGCACTAGCAGAAGGCAGAGCCCAGTGAAGATACCACGCAAAGGTGGTTTAATATCCTTTGGGCAGAGAATAAGGAGCAGCAGACACTTTCAACTGTTTGCCACCATAACTCCCCCACCCTTAGTACCAGGATTGAAAATTAGGCCTAACTCAAAGAAGGCTGTCACTCTTGGTTTTGGCAAGATCCTAAAATCACCATACATTTATTCATTTGTATAAGCATTTACTGATAACCTGTGTGCCAGGCTTTAATATATACCTTTTTATATACTTAAACAGGTAATACTCTGTTTTACTCAGACCATACTGAATAATTTGCTATATTTGTTATTTATTATTTTTGAAAAAGATACCAACTTTGGAGTAATTCAAACAAATTAAAACCTAATTATGGTTTTAATTTGCATATACTCTAACTTCCCAAATCTACTTCCCACCTGTATTTCCAGACTATGTTATTAAACCTTGTTTAACGGACAGCAGGAAAAATGGAAGTGTAGTTTCCTAAAAATGTGCTGTGTCATGAAGTAAGATGATCAGGATGGAAAGCCAGATGCTGCCATGAGCTAACTCTTCAAGGCTTACTCTGAGGCCTGTACCTTGTTGGCAGTCTCTGGTGTTGGGGACCTTCATTCCTGCTCCAGCTGGAGGGCTTGGTGCCAGCAACCTTAAGGCTTCTGGGCTAGGAACATCTGCTTTATATTAAGAAAGCTCTACAGATCAAGCAGTAGCAGAAGTAGTGGGGAGGCAGCCACCTCTAAACCAGGGCAATGTAATTTTGAGCTAGAATTGAGGCATGTGCATATGTGCTAAGAGCCAGACACCGGGCTGTTCCCAGGGTTAACGTTCTCTGTCTCTGGTGCAGGGTGCTAAGGCGACAGACCAGAGTGTGGAGAAAGCTGCATGTCCAGCTTTGACAGGCCAGATTTTAATGAAGTGAAAAGCCTCTTTCCAGACTTCAAATATTTCTGCTTTCAAGTCATAAGTTGGACTTGAGGCAGAGGGCCTGAGTTTGAATCTAAACTCCATCACTTACTTTCTATATGGGCTCAGTTTCCTCATGTGTCAAATGGGAGAGATTAGCATCCAACTCGCAGGTTTGGTGTGAAGATAAAAGTGTAAAAGATAAGCCTCTGAGTGGCACATAGTGGATACTCATGGAGGTGTGCTGAATCTGAATTCTGATGGCTGCTCTCTCTGTACAAGTGTGCTCCTGTGTTATGGCTTTGCACCTTTCCCCTACCCCAGTAAATCTGAAGTCAATTATCTAAGTCCTAGATTTCCAACAGGAATCACAAGAAGAAGAAAGAACTATGCAAACATACAAAGGGCTTCCCCACTGCGTGCCTCTAAATAAATTTTGTGATTTTTTTTTTTTTTTTAATGGAATCTTGCTCTGTCACTCAGGCTGGAGTGCAGGGGTGCAATCTCGGCTCACTACAAACTCCGCCTGCCACCATGCCCAGCTAATTTTTGTATTTTTAGTAGAGACGGGGTTTCATCATGTTGGCCAGGCTGATTTCGAACTCCTGACCTCAGGTGATCCACCTGTCTTGGCCTCCCAAAGTGCTGGGATTATAGGCATGAGCCACCGTGCCAGGCCATGCGATTCTTAAAGTTACATCCTTTAAAAAAAACAATTGCATTTTTGCTACACTTTGGACATATATGTTTCTCTGCATACAGGTCCCACAGATTTCTGATGCAAACTGAAAGGCAGTACAAATCTGGTAAAATCTGATTGTCTTCAGCCTCTCAATCTTTCTCCTCCTTTTGGGAGGTGAGGATAGAACAGGGGAATAGGATTTGAGGCAGGAGCGTCATCATTTATAATATCCTTTAGAACCAGAGACTGCCATACTAATGATAGTGTAGTCGTATGTGCGAGGGCTGACATGCCCAAGAAGCTGTTACTGCTCTCTGCAGGTCGAGGCTCTCTACTGTAAAAATGGAACTTCAGTCTCTTAGCTGAAGGGAGGAAGCACCTGAATAATCCCAGTACTCCCTGGAGCCCAGGGAAGAACTGGAGAGTCTTCCAAAGGGCATAAGAGGAAGCCAGGTATCTCGTCTATTACAAACACTGGCAAATAATGTGACCTTACAGAGTTTTTAAGAGACCACAACATTGGAAGGCATTATGGTAAAGTAATGTACCTTGGAAGTAGCTTTTTATGACAAACACTCAAATTTCTAATTACTGAGGTCCAACATATAGATTGTGATTAAAATCACAAATAAAGCTTCAGCTAAAATCACCGTTTTGTTAAATAGAAACAGCCAGGGAAATAGTGAGTGGAAGTGGTTGCTTCATTTCCTGCACTAACATCATGGAATATGGAGAGATATATTTTCCTCCAGGATAGAAACTTAATGAAGTATAGAGAAACTTGCTAAGAGACTCTTATTAAAATGGATCTTACTTAAAATTCTAAAGCACAGGTTTTAGTCTTTAAACAATCAAGACTCTGTATTTGGAAGGCATTAGGAAATAAAGCCACTTTTCAGTGGACTGAGAGGAATCCCCTGAAGCAAGTTTGGCAGAAATTTCCCTTGGATAATAGAGAGGTAGTGTATCAAGTAATCCCAGGTTTTATGCTGTGCTTGGTGCAGTATTGGCCATAGAACAAGTGTTAAATAAAATAATAGCAACATATGACATGGAAAGCCTGATTGATTCTCCCATTCTTACTGCTAAACCCACATACCAGATGGTAATATACACCCATAATCAAGCACAGAGCTCGCGTGGGCTGGGGGTTGGCAGCTCTGAGTCAGGTGGGCTGCCTTGTCTCTGGACGTCTTGTGGAGGGGCTGCACAAGCCCTACCAACAGCTTACTAGGGGCAGTGCCGGTGCCTTTGAGCGCTCAGAGAACCCATGAATGGATAATTCATGAATGATACTGAATTCCTTCAAAGATGTACAAAATGACATCGGCTCCCTTTACCATGAGAAGAAGTGACTTTCTAATAAGATCTGTAAATAAACCGAGGCACCTCAGCTAGAACAAGCACAGTTGGTTGCTGATGAGACACTTGGAAGTATTTATTGGCTCTTTAAAAAAAACTTACCTCAAAGACATTATGCTGAGTGAAATAAGCCAACCAAAAGAACAAATACAGAATGATTCCACTTAAAAGGGGTATCTAGAGGAGACAAATTCACAGACAGAAAGTAGAAACATGGTTGCCAGGGGTTGAGGGCAGGTTGCCAAGAATGGGGAGTTATTTTTTAATGTGTTTGGAGTTTAGGTTTTGCAAGATGGAAAGAGTCTTGTGGGTGGATGGTGGTGATAGTGGCACAGCAAAGTGAATGTACTTAAGGCCCCTAACTGTACATATAAGAATGGTTAAGATGGTAAATTTTGTGTTATGTGTATTCTACCACAATTTCAAAATATATAAACAATATAGACATAAAAATCTAGTAAGTACTTATTTCTTCTGATGATCAGTAAAAACCATGATGATCTTTCTCCCATCATAAAATAATAGCAGATGCATTTTGAAGCATTTAAAGGCAGTCTTCCAACACTCTAATATAGGTGTTGGTTCCCCTAGAAAGTGAGCTCATCTAGGGCAGAGTGATGTCGTCCTGATCTTTATGTCCTTGCGGCTTTGCAAAGGTCCTTTAAGCATGAGAGTCATAGCATCCCTGGGCTTCTATTATTAAGGCAACCCAAATGTTAAAGAGACTCTTCAGTTGCACCACAAATCAATTTTTCAGAAATCAGACCACTTACATAGCAATTGAATTCAGTGGGAGGAGAAATGTATTTCTCTTTGAGATTTGAAGTTATATACATCAAACTTCAAAGAACACCAGAGCATTCTTTCATGCTGCATATGGTTTTTGAACTGAAGAGTTCAAACCTCTGGTGCTATGACCTCAAGTTTCCCTGCAACTGTGACCTGGGACATCAAACTTCATGTTGGAGCAAGCTTTGTGTGTGTTTGTCATTGACTCAGCAGAGAAGAACCTGATCAATAACCACCTGAAAGAAGATACTAGTTACATCTAAAAATGAAGCTCATGTTTGCATGATCAAAGCAGCTTCTCAGGGAACCTCACTCCTTTCATTGATTATATTTCTGTATAGGGACACAGATGGCTCCCAAAACATTTCTCACTTGAAATTCTAGATGAGGTTGCTTCTCTTGCATTTATGGATTCCACCATGCAATTAAAGTTTCATGGAGTATCTTTGTGTATTAAGGGTTTTTGTCTCCCTAGTAATGTCTCCTAAGTCACTTTTGCAGTAGAAAATGTCATATTTTGTTAGTAAATTTGGACTAGATCCTATGTTGAACACATTGTCTTTGTCAACGACAAACTGTTAGCAAACACTTCCTGGGTGAAACGTGTTTGCAATTCATAATTAATTGATTGGCCGAATAGCTACAGATTGCGTAAAAAATTATTTATTGAAGTGGGTCTTATTATAACTGTATTGCACTTTCCTCTTTGTTGACAAAAGCTCACATTATGGCCTCCAAACACAGCATTTTTGTTTTTAACCTCAAAGTGGGGACAGAAGAAGTGGTTGCTGGCTGTCCTCTGGGTTAGTGATTTACAGGATTAATTGTCCATTCATTTTACACCCTCAGTTCATCCAGTTTTCAGCTCAAAAAAAGCACATCTTGTTTCATTTAGAGACATGTTCACCATAGGAGGAGAGGAAAAAGCAAGAAGATTCATGAATGATTCTGGCCATTAACAAACATCTTCCAAGCCAACCATTCAGGCCAATTCTAAACTCCATTGCTGTGTGTGGGAACATGAAGTAGAGTCTCCATTTTACTAACTTAAAAATCACCAAAGAGTTTGATATATTGCCCAAATTTCAACATGTTTTAGAATCATAGAGGTGTTTACTACAAGGGATATCAGAGATCATCACGTTCAGTGATTCCCATTCTTGGTGTCATATGAAAATCACCTGAGGCACTTTTTAAAAGTGCTAATGCATAGATCCTACTCCTAGAGATTCTTATTTAACTGACCTTAGGATGCATTATTAAAAAGTTTTTTAATTTAATTTCTTAAATACCCTTTAAAGAAGTTTTTCGGGTAATTCTATTGCATTCCCTTCTCTCCTTGCACAGGTCTGGCACAGAATTAGTTTTCAATGAATATGTATTAAATGCATGACTGAATAGAGATAAATATGAGGCAATACATTATTTCCACATATGGAATTTTATAGAGATGGAATAAAATAAAGAGCCAGAAACAACCATGACAGTTTTCGAAGTTTGAAAATTTCTGAAATTCCAGAAACTTCCCATTTTCTTCCTAAAATGTCAAATCTCCTCATCATCACTCTAAGTCTCTTTTTCCCAGAATCCTCAACTAAAACCATGAGGCAGGGTGTAAGATAGATACAAGGAGGGATGGCTTTGCCTGTGAAGACTTTTAAAGACAATAATAAACCAACCAAAACTAACAACAACAAAAAAAAGTTTTTCAAGTACTTGTACTATGTAGCCAGGGTTGAGAATCACTGATATAGCTCAACCTGCTACCTGCCTCATTTACAGAGAGAGGAAGGAAAGTGATTTGCTGAAAGCTGCAAGGAGACTGGCAGCAGTATGCAAGCAGGGACTTCCACATCCTAAATCTAGTACTTGAATCTTCTTGAAAATTTCTTCTACAGTATACTGCCTCCAATTCTGTTCTTTGGAAAGTGCAAAAACACAAATAGAGTACTATCAAGTAGGTGATTTTCATTCAACCTAGAATAATTCCAAATTGGGATTAAAGGTCAACTGGAAAGTTTATTTTAGTTTTCATTTCAAGACCTGAATCATGATTAATCCAAAAGATGAAAAAATTCTATCTATGGTGAGGACTCTGCCAAAGGAAGACAAACAAAAGTCGGTGTGTGCCCTGAAGTATTATATACTTGTAAAATTATTATTATTATTTTTTGTAGAGACAGGGTCTCACTATATTGCCCAGACTGCTCTCAAGCAATCTTCTTGCCTCAGTTTCCCAAGGTGCTAGGAGTACAGATGTAAGCTGCCATGCCTAGCCATTAAAATTAAACAGATTAACCAGAGGCATGAAGTTTAAAGAAGAGAAGAAAACAAAGTGAAATAATAGGAGTGGTTGTAATGAATGCTGGCCTTGGACTGATTCTAAAGATGATGCCCTTCTGTTGTAAAACTCAAGTAATGAAAGCTTAGGAGAAAATACAAAGGGCCAATAAATATGTGAAAAGATGGTAGGTCTCACCAGTGGTCAGAAAAATAAAAATTAAATTGCAATTTAATCAAAAAGAATAAGAAAAAGTAAAAAGATGATCACACAAGCCTGGCGAAGATGTGGGGAAAAACACAATCTGATGTACATTTGGGAACTGTGTTGCTTCCAGAAAGAATCTGAACAACAGGAACGTGTAGGGTGCAAAAGATTCTGGGAGAGGAAGTCGTTGGGAAACATCTGTCATCAACTGTCATTGCCATTTAGATAGCTGAGCCAGTATATTTAGGTCCTTGTGTAGTGAGCATGGACATTTTCTAAATCAGCACCTGAGAAGCTCAGCACTTGGGCTACTTTCCCTGTGTTTTGCCTCCTGCTCACATCCAGAGTCCACTCCAGCAGCAGATCTCAGGGTTATCCAACTGGAAAAAGCAATGCTTACTCAGCCGGGTCTATCTGGAAATCCTCATCATCTTGCAAGTCAACAAGCCCTACCCTCCTGGATAGCAGACTTCCCACCAGCTTGGTTGCTGCCTACTGTTTACTGAGGGCATAGTACTAGGTATAGCATTTCACTTGCTCATATTGTCATTTTGTCCTCCAACAATCCTACAAAATAATAATTGTTTACATCCTTATTTTATATACGAGAAAACTGAGGTCCAGAAAGTTTAAATGTCTCTCCTAAGGACACCCAGCATGTAATTAGCAATAAAGATCCTCATTTTTCTGGTTTAGGAGTCTTACCCAGATGTAAATGAGTAGTTTGGGGAATTAAGGCGTATTTACTTTTCTACCACTTTCCTCCTTAGGGGGACATTGTATCTGAACAGATTCTTGTGGAACTGGCTAGTGGGTGGGAGGCTAGCCCAGGTCTAGTGACACCTGCACCTGAGCCTGAGTCCCCAGCTGGCATCCTCTTATCCCTGAGGCACTGCATCCTTCCCTGCCAGGGTCACTGCCAGCCGCTTCTGCATGTTGGTGTCTGTGCCACCTCCACTGCCACTGCTGCCACCTGCTGGAGTCTGGCCTCTCTGCCCAAGTTGGTGTTGGGGGCCATACCAAGGCCCTTCTAGTGCTCTAACTTTGATGCATTATACCCTCTGCTTCTTCTGGGAAAATGGTCACAATTTCAACATGTTCACCCCACTTTACTCTCTTAAATTTGGGCCCTTAGGGCTGCCATCTCTCAGTTCCCTGTGTCCCATGGAGAAGAAGAGAGAAGCTTTCCTCCTCCTATGGCAGAGTTTATGCTGTCCTTTCTCTCATAGACTTGCCGGGACAGGCAATACAATAGTTCATGGATACAGGAGAGACTTTGACCCCACCAAGATTCCCAGTCTCTTGATATGGATGTGGCACAGTGCACCTAGGCTTATGGTGCTTGGCCCAGGCATTCACCAATCAAACTTCAGGAGAATCTTTCATGAACATGAATCAACGGTGAAAAATATCAAGGTTGATACTAGCCCACCCCTAACTTTGAACAAAGAATCAGGGCACTTGGTATCATGAAGAATTGCTTCAAGGAGATTAACCAAGAAAATCAGAACTTCAGGACTTCCCACGCCTGAGCCCCGGCCAGGTAACTGGGATGGGGGTAGGAGACCATCCGCAGGAGCCCTGTGACATTATTGGGGCATCCCCTGTCCAGAATGGGCTCCTAGGAGGCAGAAAGGAACAGGTCTTGGGGAGAAGGTGCCACAAAGGGAAGGCTGCGGGCCCCGGAAGCAGAGGAAGCAAAGCCCTCGTGTGTTTGCAGGAGGTGGAGGAAAGCAAGTTCACCTGGATGAGAGGCAGAGACTGAGAAATAAAAAAAAAAAGGTTGGAGGTAAAAGAAAAGGAACATGCTCTAACAGGAGAGATTTATTTTTTCTTTTAAACATTTTACAGAAAAGATAGAAAAGTGGGGAGGAGGGAGAACAGAGAAGTGAGGCCGATGGGTCCCTTGTGGGAAGGGGCCCCCTCCGAGGAGATGGGCACCCAGGGACCCTGTGAGGAGGCTCGACGCCTCCACTCTGGGGCCTGGGATGACGGTCATCATGGGCAAGGCAGGTTGAGAGGCACGTTTGCTGATGCTTTTCCATGATTTCACCTTATCTTGAGCACCAGGTCAGAGGGCTGTTCCGAGGGAGCCGGGGAACGCCTAGAAGTCTGTACTTTCCCTTAGGCACCCACTTTTCTTCCCATTAAGCAACTTGCACCGCTAGGCTAAGGTGTCTTCAACACAAAGATTACCTCAAGGTTAATTATTTAATTCTACAAACAAGAAAATTACCGTAGTAAAGGGAAATGTGAATAATCTATCTGAGAAAACAGCTCTTGACTTTAAAAAGAGAAAATGGAAAACACCAAGTCTTACTTCAGCTATAAAAATGGCCCTTTTTTGATAAAATTTTGTATTTTGAAAAAGAAATAAATAAAATGGTCTTTGTAGACTCTTGTGGCCAAGCAGAAAGCGCACTGGACCAGGAGCAAAGCATTTACCTTCTGGCAATGGACCTGTCACACACCTGCTGGGTGACTGTGTGTGAGCTGTTTACTCTCTGGTCTTGTGAACTCCTCTGTAAAATGATGAAAGGATATTGAAGTTCCCCTCTGGATTTAACTTTCTATTTGTGTTATAAGTTTTTAAATTAAAAATTGTACAATGCTAATGGCATCATTATTAGAATATCTAGAAAGTATTTCCCAACATTGACAACAAAATGAAGTGGCTGTAAGATTGTGTTTGTCATAATACATGTTAATTCACTTGCATTCTTTTGAAAGCCACTGTCACTTTCCATCACTCCTTTGATCATGCACTGTATTCACTCTTTCTCCTGGTAACTTTTTCCTTCCACAAATAGCATTAAAGCTGCTTCTTACTAGAATCTTTTTAAAAGGGGCAAAATATTTTCTCCACAAAAATCCAACTAGGATCGACTATTTTGGGTAAAGCAATGACAAAACAAATTTTAAGATTCAGTTTAGAGCAACAGTTTCCACCCCCTCTGCACATAATCATATAGTCACCCTCGTGCATTTTACTTTCCTTTGCATAGGTCTCCATGACCTCAGGCCTTAGCCCGCTAAGTAATTTTCCTCCCATCAAGCCCATTTCTACCAATGCTGCATGCACAGCATTACACACTTTTTCTTTTCTAAAACACTGCTTCCACCCTTCACCATCTGTATTTATGCAGAATAAAGTCCAATACCTTGATGAACCCTCAGACCTTTCTTTCCACACTGGTCTGTGTCTCTCTGAGCAGCTTGAGCAACCTGCACTCCCTTACACAGCTTGTTTCAGCCTCTCAGAAGATTCCCTGTTCTAGGCACATTCCAGACCCTCCTCACTTACTTGAAATATCTCCCCCACCCCGCCCCCCGTTCACTCTGTCAATCAAACCCTAGTCATCTTTCCAAACTCAGCGGAGACCCCCACTCCCCTCTGTATAGGAGCTTTCCCTGAACTCTGCATCTTGAAGGGTGCTATCTCTGCTTTGTAAGGTCCACAGCCTGAAGCGGCAAAAGAAATGATCAAATTAGACTCAGTGATTTTTCCCAATGGGGCTTGGATTTCCTTAGCAGGGTGAGTCCATTTTTAGTCGGCATGAGCATAAGGTCTGCCTAAAACATGGTCAGAGGAGACAGGAGTCAGAGTACAAAAGGAGGTCCCTGCCCAGTCTCTGCGGTACAGGGCTGGGGAAGCCTAGGGCAAGCCGGCTTCCTGGGAGTTGGAGAACGTGAGGAAGGGGCAGAGGCTGTGGGGCCTGGGATTGAAGGCAGGAATTCAGATTGCACCAGTGGAGGCTGCTGTGGGTGGCTTCACCTTCACTCACCAAGTGTGGTCATCTGGGTCCCAACTCTTGTGGCTTTCTACCTTCTACCACCTCCACCCTCCAAAAAATCTTTTTAGAGTAATTAGAAGAAGTTTGGTGAAAGTTGAATTCCCTAAGGCCCTAAAGGTATGGCTACTTGGGTTTTTTCCATCTAGGGTACAACATAATTTACTCTTAATCCTTGTTCTAATAGGCAAAAGGGAGCTTTTTGACACTCTGCAAGTGGTTGTTTGGCTGAGGCTTGATACCCACAGCATTCAGGTGACTTGCCTGGGTGATAATGAAAATGATAATATAATTAACACATTGCAGAGCTCTTACCATCTGGTAGACACTGTTGTAAGTACTGTCACTCATTCATGTTTTTAAAGCTCATAAACCTTCAATATAATGTTTACCATTATCATTCCAGTTATATAATTGAGAAAACTTTTAGTGTCAAAAGATTAGCTGCTTTGCCCCAAGTCACACAGCTACTAAGTGTTAGAGTACAGCCCAATAACTAAGGTTTTCACTTTCTTTTGTTTCAACTTAGAGGAAGAGCTTTCGCCAAACCTTTTCTACCATGAAGCCAGGGGAGACAAACTCACATATTTATAGGAGGCAGAGTCTTCAACACTCCCCTGACTTTTCCTCTTACGGCATCCTCTGGGATCTTAGGGCCTCTCATTACCTGAAATGCGAAAATGGCATGTTTAATTATTCATTTTCCATTACTCTTAATGAGGGGATGAACTGTCTAGTGAAACAAAAGGAAATAGTCTGACCTTCAGGCTGCATGGAAGTGATAATCACTAAAACCTCCACTCAGTTTAAGCAGACAAGTGAAAGGATTTTACTGATCTGGATGCAAAGGGGCCATCGGGGTCACTAACTGAAGTCACATAATGGAGCAATGACAATGAGAAAATAAACATGTGCTAAAAATAATATTTCCTTAATTATGTGCACAGGTGCTCTACAGGAGTTTTCAAAGCTCCTTTAACTTACCTGATGTCTTAGGGCTTTGAGCTTGGGTGGAGAAAGGGTAACAGGGCTGTGGCTTGCCGGGAGGACAGAGGAGGAGAGTCTGTGGGCATGGGGCAGGAGTCAGTTCTGTCTCAGGTATGGAAGAGCATGAGGAAAGTAGAGGCTAATATAGAGATCTATTAATCACAACCTCAAGAACAACTGGTTCATTTTTCATTACTTGGTTGATTGGTTTGACCAAACGCTGCTGTGGGAATGATTCATGAACTATTCTGCTGCACGGCATGTAAACACAGCCTTCTGATCTAGACCTTTGCTATTAAAATGGTCATAAATAGCTGTGAATTACTACTGTTGTGCAACTCGTGACTTCATCATGGCTTCTGGCAGAGCAGATGGGAGCCACATCCCAGGCCCTGCTGCAGTGCCCGTCTTTCCCGTAATATTTAATGAGCACAGGGTGGTTGGTGCTGCACAGATGACAAAATGGCATCCTCCTTGCCCTATTCTCTTCCAAGATAAGACATTTTTAAAAGGCCATAAAGCCTTGAAAGTCTCCCCACACAGATACTGCGTGACCTATAAATATGCATCTGCTCAAAATATGGCAAAATGCGTCACTATTAATAACTCCAAAGAGTCATGGGGATTCAGACAGTCCAATTCCTCTGCCAAAAGTTCAGAATGTTTGCTTAGTGCTTGATTTGCATCAGTACATTTTCTATTTAGATACTCCACCGAGTATGTGTCAAACTTTATCTGTGCCCTTACTAGGACATAAGAGAGCATACAAGACAGGAGTGGAAGGCCTTTAACGTTATTGGGGTTTTAAAAACTGTGCTTGCTTCACAAATATTTTCCATTTCTCTCTACCATAGCAACCATTACCTTCACCATATACACAAAAATGGCTAAAGGGAAAGTGAGGAAACTCTTCTAAGTTACTTATACCGATAATTATATTGTATTATTACCTATTTCTTGAACAATAACTATTTTCAGGCATGGTGCTCCTGTATGTCATTGCTAAGCCTCAATGTTAAGTTAATAATCAATCCTATGCACTAGGTGTTGCTACCATTTCACACACCAAGACTCAGCAGTTAAGTGACTGGCCCATTGGACACACAAGTGACTCTCAGGACTGTAACCCAAACCCAAGGAAGGCTCTTTAGCTTGTGCCATATGAAACCACCAGTAGTCAATCATCCTGACCAAAAATGGCAATTTTATGGTTCAACCTAATACCAAAATGTGTTGCCCTGGAAGGAAATCTAGACTCTCCTGATGTCACAAAGACTCTTTGTAGACTGCCACCATGTTGCAGGGAAAACTGTAGATACAGTGCTGGGGGTAGAGGGATAGCAGAATGGGAATGTAGTTTATTATCTTTGCAGCAATTATTGTTATTATTACAAGTAAAGACATGATGTGAAACTGCAAAAAAGTGGCAAAGCCTGTCAATATATCTACATTTTTGGATACATGCTATCTGAAATATATTTACATTTTTAATATACTTCCTTTTTTGGATACATTCTATCTGAAAGTTTCCACATGTAATCATGCTCACCAGACTTTTCTAAGCATTGAAATGACTTCTAGTATTTAAAAGCTAATGATGTTAAAATATAATTTTGCGAGGCCATGTGTTTTAATGAACAAGTAGTTGATGAGTCTATAACATGGATGTATTAAAAGGATAATTTGGTAAGAGCAATTTAGTTTCTTGGGAACTACTTGGGAGTCAATAGATAGAAGCTATTGTTTAGGACAAATGATTTTTCGAGTTCTCTCTTAGAAATAATACATAATAAATTCAAATCTTCCTCTTTTTTTTTTTTTTTGAGATGGAGTTTCGCTCTTGTTGCCCAAGCGGGAATGCAATGGCGCCATCTCGGCTCACTGCAACCTCCGCCTCCTGGGTCTAAACGATTCTCCTGCCTCAGCCTCCCGAGTAGCTGGGATTACAGGCATGCACTGCCACGCCCAGCTAATTTTGTATTTTTAGGAGAGACGAGGTTTCTCCATGTTGATCAGGCTGGCCTCGAACTCCCAGCCTCAACTTATCTGCCTGTCTCGGCCTCCCAAAGTGCTGGGATTACAGGCGTGAGCCACCATGCCCAGACCAAATCTTCCTTTTAATTCAGTTTTTTCCATGTGATCCATATTATAGTTTTCCCTATATAATCTCCACATCGTCAGAATGGGAAAGGGGGCTCATGATAATAATTGTATGTAATATAGAATGGTTACTGAACAGTGGGTTGTTAAGTACATAAAAATTGGGGAGACTTTGTGCTACAAGTTTTGGGGCAAAAGATAAACAATAGGAAAAGGCTCAGTCATTGAGTCTTAGAATGAGATTTCAGGCACTGAAGGAATCTCATTTTACTGAAAAAGAAACTAATGAACAAGAAAGCCCAATAAGTGCCACCTTCAGTCACTGGTGGTATCACAGTGACTAGCATTTAGTTCTCTTGACTCCTGGACCAGTGCTCCTACCCACCCCCCAGCCCCACCCCAAACCATAGGTTGGTTCCAAGTAAAAATGTCTTCTCCTTGAAACCATCTGGTACAGATAATAATAATAAAAGATGTGCCTAACAAATAATTATATTACAATACCAAGCATTCTAGGTGATATATTTAAGATGGAATGGAATAAAATAGATTCTTCATATTTGAAACAAGATGATCAAATAACTTTTTTTTTTTCTTTTTTTGAGATGGATCTCACTCTGTCACCCAGGCTAGAGTGCAGTGGCACGATCTTGGCTCACTGTAACCTCCACCTCCCAGGTTCAAGCGATTCTCCTGCCTCAACTTCCTGAATAGCTGGGATTATAAGGCACGTGCCACCAATCCCGGCTAATTTTTTTTATTTTTAGTAGACACAGGGTTTCACCATGCTGGCCAGGCTGGTCTCAAAATCCTGACTTCAGATGATCTGCCCACCTCGGCCTCCCAAAGTACTGGGATGACAAGCGTGAGCCACCATGCCTGGCCAATCAAATAACTTTTAAAGTCAACTTTTAAAGGCCAAGTGAAGAAGACATAGACTTATTACCACAATCCAATCTGATCGGTCTTTCTTAGGGCCAGAAACTATGAAAATATTTCTTTTCTATACTACTTTTTCTAGACTTTATGTTTACCTCCTGTATGGAAGACATCAGATTTGAGACACTTAAGAGTACACTTGATTTCAGTTTCTGACTCAATATTTTGAATGGAAATCTGAACCAACACAATGTTAATGATAGCTTTACTATATTACCTGTGAACCAAGCAAAATAAGTGAAAGGGAGAAGAAGTGCTTTAAATGCAAGAATTCCTAATATCTTTTTTAGTATAATGATAAGCACATATAAGAAAACAGAAGACAAGAATATTCATTGATGGATGGATGGATGATTCAGTTGGTTTCTACATTAGCAATGACTCATGCTGTAAAATTGGAATGTTTAGAAAATAAATCCTACAATTGTACCAGAAGAGACAAGAACATAATATGATAGAGATCCAAGCATGTCAAAAACATAATTTTCTTTTCTTTCTGTATATGTCTTTTGAGTGTTCTGAATACTACCCTTGCCTTTAATGATATAGGAAAAGGAAATAAAACGTTAATCACAGTCTGCCAGAAACTGTGGTCCTTTCTGAATCAAAATAAATTCTTCTAAAACAGTATTTATGAATAGTCCTAGATTCAAGAATTTCTATTATCCTCATTGGCCTTAAATAGAATCTGCGAGAATGACCCTTTTTCCAAGTAAGTGAACATTGCTCAGTGTAGCCACTTGGCGCCACTGAGTTTATACACCTGTACCTGCATTGATGCAAATGTGCTCTCTTCCTTCTGTGTCTTCATTGGAAAGTCAGCTTAATGACTGGCATGGAATGGATTGGAGCCTGAGAAATTGTGGGCTGATGCTGGAGGTGCCCAGATGGAATGGGAAGCAGGGCTAAACTAGAAAGTCCTTTTCAATTGCTGATACTGGCTTCTTTAATCAACACTTTATGAATATTATGGAGCCATCTCTAAGTCTGTTTTTCCTGGACTAAGGAAAAGCTAATAGTAATTTCCTGTCTTCCTCATGCTTTTCAGTTTTAGGAGATCTCATAGAAGTGCAAGGACACACGGAAGTGCAGAGGGAGTGGCAAAAAAAAAAAAAGGAAGGTTTTTGAGGAGGTGTTATCTGAATATTAGGCCCACAAGTTCTCAAAATATTCATTCTGAGGGAGAAGGAATATCCATTAAAATTATATGTAGAACGTGTATCCATTCAAATGAATGCTGTCACTGCTAGTGTGAGAGCAGTGAGTATAACACCACAGTGGAGACAATCCCCGCTTTCAAGGCATTTACAATGGACAGAAGAACTTATGTAGCATCTGGTGTATGGAGTGTGAGAGCAAGGAAAAGCTTTATGTGTGACAGTAAGTAGCTCTCAAAAAGGGGATGGTAAGTGATCTGCTACTGAGGTAATAGCAGATGTTCCGGTGCTCCTCCTGAAATAGATTACGACTGATGCCCAAAATGGTATCGTGAATTGTTATCCCTTACTGTCTTATGTGGCCTTCTCACTGCTGTGCTCTTCTAAAGTGTTACTGGAAAAGTCAGCAAACTCAGTATTTGACAGTGTGAAAGTTTTTCAGATCCCATTCTTTCTTGATGGGAGAGAGAAGGGCCAAACTGAAGCACCTTGTTCCCAGGGGAGAAGGGGACGGGGAAGTTCATTGGTCAGAGATGATTGGTTGCTGGCAATCAAATCTCACTCAAATTAACTCAAATTAAAAACAGGAGTTAACTGGAAAGATTAAGCTAGCAATTTTGCAGACATCTACCAGTAGGAAACAAAGTCCAGCTAGACTTCCTAGCGACCAAAGCTGGGAAAGAGAGAGTCAGAAACTTAAGTCGATTGGTCTCTAGTCTCTGACTCTTTCTTTCTCTCCTTTGTTTTTTGATTCTTTCTCTTTTGACTCTCTTCGCTTTTAAAAAATATTATGGCCGGCTGTGGTGGCTGACGCCTGTAATCCCAGCACTTTGGGAGGCCGGGGTGGGTGGATCACGAGGTCAGGAAATCGAGACCATCCTGGCTAACATGGTGAAACCCTGTCTCTACTAAAAATACAAAAAAATTAGTCGGGCATGGTGGCAGGCCCCTGTAGTCCCAGCAACTGGGGAGGCTGAGGGAAGAGAATGATGTGAACCTGGGGGCGTGGAGCTTGCAGTGAGCTGAGATTGCGCCACTGTACTCCAGCCTGGGCGACAGAGCGAGCCTCCGTCTCAAAAATTAAAAAAAAAATTAAAAAATAAATTAAATAAATAAATAAATAAATAAATAAAATTATTAATTTCCTGTGAGTGTTGCATACTCTTTGCTTTTTAAAAGCTGGTCTAATTTCCTTTGTCCACAGACTTTGGCTTCGTCTGTTTATTTAAAATCTTGCTCTTAAGTAGCTCTGGTTGTCCTTGACATTGGCTTGCATTGGCACCAACCTCAGCCCTGGCTGGATGGGAGCTCTCAGCTGCAGTCCACAGTCACTGACTGTGGTTTCTGTAGCTTGGCTCAGAATCATAAGAGAGAGTCTGATTGCTGTGGTCCACGAGTCTACCCCTGGTCTCACTGGGGTGGGCAAGGCAGACATCCGGTGGGGACACGGCCACTTAGGCCTGTCCTTTCCAGCAGTGACTGTGAATAGCAGGAATTCTCTGAGATGGGAGCTGGGGAGGCAGCATAAACTCCCCAAAGCATGTCAACTACTACCCAAAAGCAAATGCCTCCTGTTCACAGACTGGTATGGGGCAAGCCTTACTTGGAAATGGCAATACCTTATTTGCGATGGCATAAAACCAAGGATAGTCTTTGGAGCATGGATAACAATTTGGAGCATGGGTGACAATTTGGTTTCTGGTTTTTCTTCTACAAATTGCACAGAAAATAAACTGCTGCTCTAATGGTGGCACAGCCATCACAGGGAATCTTTGGGTGAACTGAGGAGACAATGCTAGGGATTAAGGTACTTTTCATTCATTCATCCGATTAACTGCAGCAAGCACCTACTCTGTGCTTTGTGCTAGAAGAGCAGAAGAGTCGTATATCCTCCAAAAGTTTACTGTGCCAATTGCTCTTTGTAGTTTGTGTTTGTTGGCTCTTCACTGAACCACAATTTAGATTTCACCACTGAGAAGTTCCCAAAATACTCTTGGAATCCATTGTACATAAAAATTTCTAAAAACAGAGTATTAACAAATTTAGATACACAAACAATGACAATTTCTGGCTCTGAAAACTAAGTTCAGTCCAGTGCCTGCAAACCAAAACTAAGCAGAAGGACTAAAATAAACAAAATATTATCAGCCCTGCCTTCCCTTCTTCCCTTAGGCGTGGCTTTAATGTGGGCTTCCAGTCATGAGGAAACTCCCTGTGTTTGCTCTAGGCAGATGTTTGTATGTGTTTTGATTCTTTAAAATCTAGGGATAAGGAGCTATAAGAAAAAGGAAGAGGGTGCTCATTTAAGAAGTTGTAATTAAATGTGTGTTTTGAGGGATGTATTTTCTACAGGTACATTTATCTTTGTAGACATAAGAGTTATTTTAGGTATTTCTAGTTGATACAGATAGCGAATCAAATTAAGCCTCAGGAGACTTCAGTTCAAGTCCTGACTCTGCCAATATAAATGTAAATGTGGGTAAATCCCTTGCTGCCCATGATCCTCTTTTTCTTTGCTTTTTTGCCTAATTTACCAAGTTATTAAGGGAATCAACTGAGGGGCTAAATGTCAGGGCTTTTTGAAAGTTGCAAAATGTCATTTAGTAAGTGTTTGAATTCGACTGGGTATATTCAGTACTTAATTGAAAAAATCAATATTGCTGCCTGATTTTCTACTAAATAAATCAATATACAGTCTTACATATCTATTTTTGGTAAGTATTTAATCAAATTCCATCTCAAATATATTTTGAACCAGCATAGTTAACTTACATTGTGGCACTATTCCAAGATTGTTTTCTAATATATATAATAGAAGCTAATTAAAGCACTCACATCTCCATTTGTTAAAAATACAAACACATCTCCAAAGCAGGTAATTATTAAACAAAGCAAGTAGTATCTGTAATATCCTTTTAATGAAAAGTCTACTTTTAAATATTGACTTCTCTTAAAGCAATAGATAGATTTTGCAAGTGAATCCAATCCACAGACTTGCTAAGCTAAGCCCAGATTATGTTTATGAAAGGTATTGTGTTAGGTGCTGCAGAGTGACAAGATACAAGAAAACTGCCTCTGCCCTCAATGAGCTTAAGAGGACAGGATACAGGGGAAGCTAAATATAGTTGAATTAATTTATGTGAACAACTGTACACATTACATTATTATTATTATATCTATATATCTATATATAATATATACAATATATAACGTGTATTATATATAAAGAAGATAAGTAATCCTTTAGTCCTAAGATAAAGCTACATCAGTTTTAAAGATGAACAATTATTGAAATCAAAGTTTATCTAATTAGCTCAAATAACATTTATATTATCAGAGCACGTTTATCTAATGTGTAACATAAGATACAGATAATCTCTAAATAGCAATGACACTAAAATATTCCTAAAAATCTAAAAGTATGACTAACTATGGGATATGATGCTGTACAGAAATGGGTTTTTCATGGGACTGGAACACTGAAGCACAGGCGTAGTGCTCAGGAATGCTTAGACACTGACTCTCCTCACTCTTCTCCCCAAGATGAGGATGTGGTCTTCTGATATAAAACTTGGTTCAGAAACAAGGAGAACTCAATTATTGCAAGCATTTTCTTAAACTGAATCATTAAATATAGAGAGTGTTTATATAAATGCTTCTCTGGCTAGGAATGTAAGCACTAAATATAAAGTATCTGAGATAGAGTGAAAAAACCAAGCTTCTCAGATCTGTCTGACCCACAAATGGGCCCAAAATTGGAGTTACCAGAACAAGAATTTATAATACTTATGATTAATACGAAAAATAAATAGTGAAATGATGAATAAAAAGGACAATTTCACTAGAAAGCTGGAAACTGTGAAAAAATTACGTGTATATTTTAGAACTCTAAACATTGAAAAAATATTTGAAATTCGGAATTCAAATGGATAAGTTTACAGCAGATGACACACAGCATAATTAGTGAATAATGGGCCTGATCAGTGAGCTGGAACCTAGATAAATAGAAAGTATCTACTTCTGAAGCACGAAGAGAAAAAAGAATGGAAACAATGGCAAGAACAAGATATATATGAAACTTTTCACATATATATGATTGGAGTTCCAAAAAGGAGAGAGAGAATAGAGGAGAAGCAATATTCAAAGAGATGATGCATAAGATTATCTATGTATTGATGTAAGGAGCAAGATAAACAAAGAAAACTGTAGCTAACCACTACAGTTGACTGTAGTCAAACTGTTGAAAACCAAAGATGAAGAGAAAAATCAAAAAACAGCCAGAAGAAAAGAAAGAAATTAGCTTCAAAGAAGCAACAATAAGATTCGCAGTTGATTTATCAACATATAGATGTAAGAAGAAAATACTATCAACTTTAAGTGCTTAAAGAAAATAATTGCTAACCTAGAATTATATCTTGCAATCATATCCTTCAAATATGAAAGTAGAATAAAGATGTTTTCAGGAAAACTAAAGGATGTTCTTCAGGCAGAAGGAAAATAATCTCAGCTTAGGCAACAAAGCAAGACCTTGTCTCTAAAAAAAAAAAAAAAAGTGGGCACAGTAGCACACACCAGTAGTCCCAGCTACTCAGGAAGCTGAGGTGGGAGGATTGCTTGAGCCCAGGAGGTTGAGACTGCAGTGAGCCATGATTGTGCCACTCCATTCCAGCCCGTGTGACAAAGAGTGAGACACCTGCCTCAAAAAAAAAAGAAGAAGAAAAAAAAAAAAAAAAAAAAAAAAACAAAGAGAGAGAGAGAGAAAGAGGGAAAGAAAAGAGAATCTCAGACAGAAAAATATGGAAATGAAGGAAGGAATAAAAAACACTGGTGAGGGTAAACATGGATATTTGCAAGTTACTATTGATTACAAACGGCAGTAATTATAACGTACTTTGTAGTATAAAATATATGTAGAACTAAGATATGTGGCAAGAAGAACAAAATCAGGAGGGATAAATCATTTAAAAGGTCTAAGGGTCTAATAGTATCAGAAGAGTGGCAAAAATAATTTGTATAATTCTGTAATAAATCAAGAACATATATTGCAATCTCTGGGATAGCCACTATTAGAATTAAAGAAGTAAAACTTGCAAGTTTTTAGAATGAAATCATTGAATAATAAAAAAAAGTAGAGGAAAGAGGGCAAAAAAAGAGCATGAAATGACAACAAAAGGAATATAAAAGAAAAGAGCTCAATAGAAAATGAAAAATAAGATGGTAGCTATAAACCCAGTGATGTCAGTGATTACACTGAATGTAAATAAGCTAAATTTGAAGTAAAATACTGTCACATTAGATAAAAAACAAACCCAAATCTTCAAATCTAATAAAAAGAAATTTTTAATGTGAAAGGAAAGCCAAACATACCATGCAAACACAAACCTGCTCCTGCTCCTAAAGCTGTCTAGCTATACTAATATCAGACAATGTGAACTTTAAGGCAAGAAACATTATTAGAGATAAAGTGAGACAGCTCATAATTATAAATAAATAAGTCCAATAGGAAATGAGTACAATCCTAAATCTTTGTGCACCTAATAATACAGCTTCAAAATAAATTAAACAAAAATGGACAGAATGAGAAAAAATGTACAAATCAGCAATCACAGTGGCAGGCACTAATGCATCTCTTTCAAACATGTAGCAGAAAAAGTGAAAAATAAAAAATTCATAAGGATATAGAAAATATAAACAGTATAGTTAACATATCTAATCTAATGCCATGTATGCAAATTGCACCTAATGACCACTTCATATTCACTTCAAGTATACAAAGAACATTTATTAGAATCAACATGTCAGAACATGAAAAAAGTCTCAACAATTTCAAAATATTGAAATCTTTCAGAACATCTTCTCTGACCACAATGGAAGTTAAGTTAAACATCAGTAACAACAATAGGAAAAACCCAAGTGCTCAGAATTAAGCAATATACTCTAAATAATCCATGGGATAAGGAAAAAAACCAGAAATTAGTTTTTAAACTTAAATAATAAAAATTACATTGGAAAAATAATGTGAAAAACCTAAAATTGGTGCTTAGAAGGAAATATATAGTCTTATATTCCATATTAGAAAGGAAAAAGCCTGAAAATCAATGATTTAAGTGTTAATTTCAAGAAAGTAGAGAAAGCAGGAATCAAACTTACAAAAAGAAATGGTAAAGATAAAAGCAAAAACCAAGGAAATAAAAATCAAACATATAAGAAAGACAATAAAGCCAATGTCAGTTGTTTAAAAACATCAAAATCTAAAGAAGACTGATAAAAAAAAAATACAGAAAACAAATTTGCAACAACAGCAATGAAAAAGGAGATATCACTATAGATCATACAAGCATCAAAAGGACAATAAAAGGAAACTTAAAATAACTTTATGCTGATAAATTTGACAATTTGGATGAAATAAACAAACTCTTTGAACTCTTTGAAAACACAATTTACCAAGACTGACAGGAGAAGAGATGAAAATATCAATAATTTAGGATGTATTTTTTTTAAATTAAGCCATTATTTTAAAAAATAAAAGCCTGAGCCTAGAGAGTTTATCAGTGAATTCTTCCAAACACTTAAGGAAAAATTAACAGCTGTCTTGTATAATTCTTCCAGAACACAGAAACAGAAGGTGAGCTTTCCAGACTTAAAAAAAATTATAATAGCATAAGCTTGATTTTTAAACCCTGACAAGCATTGTGAGAAAGAAAATTGCAAGCCCATCTTTCTCATAAACATTACTTAAAAATTCTTAACAAAATATTAGGTGGAGTGCAAGTTTAGTCCAAGTGTGCAAGTGTGGCTTACCATTCAAAAATCATAAACGTAATTCACAGAAAAAGGAGTAAAATCATATGATCATCTCAAATGCAGAAAAAGCATTTGATAAATTCAATATCCATTTGTGATGAAAACATGTAATCAATTAAGAGCAGAACTTCCTTAATCTCATAAAGAATATCTACAAAATATCCACAGCAAACGTCATTCTTAATGGTAGCACATTGAAAACTTCCCCTTAAGATTGGAACTGGGTCAAGAATGACCACTGTCATCATTTCAATCCAACATTGTAGAAGGAGGTCTAGCCAATGCTAAAGGCCAGAGAAAGAAATAAATGTCATGGAGACTGGTGAGCAAGAAATAAAATTGTCATTTCCAGACAATAAGATCATGCACATTCAAAATTTCTAGAGAATATAAGGACAAATTCTTAGAATTAATAAGAGAATATAGGAAGGGAACTGGATATACAGTCAACATATAAATCTAGTTGTATTTGTCTATACTGGCAATAAACAAATAGAAAATAAAACATATTTACAATAGCATCAAAAAACTCAAACACCTAGAAATAAATCTAATTACAGATGTGCAAGATCTCCAACTGAAAACTAAAATATAGTACTGAGAAAAATTAAAGGAGAGATAAATAAATGGAAGCATATGCATCATTATAATTGGAAGACTCAATATTGTAAAGATGTTAGTTCTCTCCAAATTAGTACATTCATCCATGCAATTTTGGTCCAAGTCTAAGCTATAGGTTCTTCTTTTTCCAGAAATTGACAAGTTTTCCTAAAATTCATATAAAATGTAAAAGCTGGAAATCACCAAGACATTCTTGAAGAATAAATATAGAGGACTTACACTATGATATATCAGAAACTATTATTATAAAGTTATGACAATCAAAACTGTGTGGTACTGGTGCAAGAACAGATAACTGTCCAACGAAACACAACAGGGAATCTTGAAGTAGATCTGCACATATATGATGGCATGATTTATGATAAAGGTGATCCTGCAATGCAGTAGGGAAAAGGATAATCTTTTAGATAAATTGTGCTGTGTCAATTCAACATTCAAGTGGAAAAAAAGGTATTCTAATGTTTATTTCACATTACACACAAGAGTCAATACCAAATGGGCTGCAGAAATAAATTGAAAGATGAAACAAAACTTCTGGAGTAGAACATCTTCATGACCTTGGAGTCAGCAATGCTTTATTAAATGGAAAATAAGCAAATTAAAAAGCATTAATCATAAAATAAAAAAATGTGATAACTTGCTACATTAAAACTAAAAACTTCTGTTCCCCCAAATTGAGTGAAATGGCAACCCACAAAATAAGAGAAAAATATTAATATATATTAATTTATATCCAATGCAAACACACACATATATGATTAAAAAACACAAATCTAGAATGTATAAAGAACACCTACAAGTCAATAAGAAAAAGCTGAACAACTCAACAGCATAATGGGCAAAAGTCTCATAAAAGAGGATGTGTAACTAAACATACAGAAAATTGTTTATTAATTCTCAGGGAAATGCAAATTAAAACCATAATAAAATAACACTTGCTATCCACCAAAATGGCTCAGATGAAAAAGATGGAAAATAATAGGTGTTGGCAAGGATGTGAAGGAGTAAGAATTATCATATACCACTTGTGGGATAATACACTGATACAACCACTGTGTATCAACTACTAAAGTTGAACATGTGCATAACCTGTAACCCAGCAAACAGATTTCAAGGCATACACCCCCTAGAAATGTATGCATATGTTCACCAAAAGACATGTATTAGAATGTTCACGGCAAAAGTATCTGTTAGTAAACAAAAATTGGAACAACCATTTGTTGGACAGTTGGAACAATGTTCCAAATATTCCAATATTGTTCCAACAAAATGGCCCATGAACAACAAAATAGTTAAACCAATTGTGATACAGTCACAGAATTTGGGCTGTATCAATGGCAGTGAGAATGATTTACAACTACATACGAAAGTATGGATGAATCTCTCCAACATAAAGATGAGCAGTAGAAACCAGACACAAAAGAGTATATACTCCATTTATACAAAGTATAAAAATAGGTGAGCTAATCTATGTTGTTAGATGTCAGCAGAATGGGTACCACTGGGAAATGAATGACTAGAAGGGAACAGAGGGAAATTTTTGGAGAGCTAGTAATGTCCTGTTTCTTGATTTGGGTGATGGTTACAAGGGTGTGGTTGCCTTTGCTCTGCTACTCCGCTTCTATGCATGGTACATGATTCTTGCCTCATGATTGTCTTTGCTGGATTTTTTTTTTTCCATCAGAAAGATTGGACAGAACTTAATTTCTGCTTATGTAATTGTTCAGTTCACTTTCAATATACATATTTATATTGATTTTATTGAGGCTCTGCAAAATGCCTGCATCTCATGACATTCTTCTGGGCACTGGCTTTTTTCTCCACGTGGCTCCTCAGCTGTCTGATAATGTCTTTCTGATAGGAGTTCTCTGTTCTTTGTCCATTTGCCTCTCTTGTGTGTGATCACCATTCTACCATATTTATGATGTGTTGTCTTTGCATTCTCTGTTAGTGGGCTGATAAACGAATAGAGAGAGATTATCTTTAATAGAATGGGCAATTTTCTGATTTGGGCAGAATCATGGGGCCATTGTATTTCCTGTTTATTAAGACTTCAAGCCCAGCACTGTGGCTCACACCTGTAATCCCAGCACTTTGGGAAGCAGAGGTGGATCACTTGAGATCAGGGGTTCGAGACCAGCCTGGCCAACATGGTGAAACCCTGTCTCTACTAAATATACAAAAATCAGCTGGGCATGGTGTGTGTGCCTGTAATCCCAGCTACTCAGGAGGCTGAGGCGGGAGAACTACTTGAACCCGGGAGGCAGAGGTTGCAGTGAGCCAAGATCATGCCATTGCACTCCAACCTGGGTGACAGAGCAAGACTCTGTCTCAAAAAAAAAAGAGAGAGACTTCACTGATCAACTGCTTCATGCCTTCTGCCTGGGGATGACAGTGTCTTATCCAGCCCATCCAAATATTTGGTCTTATTGGCAAATATATCTCTTTTGTGACAATGGATTTGTCATGCACAGTAGCTTGATACCACTAAATATTCAAGTCATCAAATGAATTACTCTTCTGTATTATTTCACATTCACCAAACATACTTGGCTTCCCAAAGCTTTTTTGCAGCCAGAGAATAAATGCCAGATAGGTAGGTATGGTTTTTGGGGTGTGTGTGTGTGTGTGTGTGTATATATATATATATATTTTTTTTGAGACAGAGTCTCACTCTGTTGCCCAGGCTGGAGTTCAGTGGCGTGATCTTGGCTCACTGCAAGCCCCGCCACCCGGGTTCACGCCATTCTTCTGGCTCAGCCTCCCAAGTAGCTGGGACTACAGGCACCTGCCATGATGCCCTGCTAATTTTTTGTTTTCATATTTTTAGTAGAGATGGGTTTCACCTTGTTAGCCAGGATGGTCTCCATCTCTTGACCTCATGATCTGCTCACCTTGGCCTCCCAAAGCGCTGGGATTATAGGCGTGAGCCACCGTGCCTGGCCTTTTGGTTTATATTTTAAGTCCCTCTCCATTTACAAAATTAGCCCTGGGACACCAAAAATACCAAGTTTCTGGACCTGTCAAGCTGGGCTAAGTCAATGTTATAAAGGTGGCCCTGTCTGAAGATCCTATTGCCTATCTTTCACCCAGATATGCCCTACAAACAAACACATTAATGTTCATTGGGGCAATGCATATTCTGTTTCTAAAAATGGAGCCAAGGAGCCAAGGTTCCCAGAGCCTTTCCAGGAAAGGAAATTGAGACAAGAGGAATTTAGACATCCAGGAGTTTTAATAAATATTGAGTGAATGGAAAATTTTACTTTGAGATATACATGGACAATCGTCATGTTAAGCATGTTTTCTATCATCTGGCTGTTTCCACGAAGCAGGAAATGTCTGTGAGCAGACTCATCCTTCAGCAACTTGTTCAGATTTGCACCTGACCTCTTCTATACAACAGCTGCCAAGGAAACCTACATTGATTTCCTACCATGTATTTTCATCACAATGCAAGAGACAAGTAGCAGCATGTCAAAACTGCTCTCTGGAGGAAGTGATTATTATTATTTTTTATTTATTTTGCTTTCCCTGTAGTTCAAAACCCCTTTGGGTACTCTCCAGTGTGTTTTGAGATTGCTGACCCTCACTCTCTACTAAAGGTCACTGAGGTTGCTCCCCACAACACATGCCACTTTCAAGGCCCTAGGGGTTTTGAGAATCCTAGGCATGCAGACCCGTGAACTCATTCCAGTCTGCAGCAGCTGAGAGAGAGCACCATGGAGAGCAAGGCAGAGCTGAGCGAAATGAGGACCTGCTGGACTCTGGTACAGCCAGGCTCGGGGGAACCACATAATTAGTACAAACATTGTGTTGAGACACCTCTCCAGCTCTGTTTATTTTGCACATAAACCTAGCCATTAGGTTCAACAAACATTTGTTAAACATCTGTGCTGTGTCAGACCACATCCAAGGCATAAGGGCAATAAGGCAGTACTCTTTTACAGCTTTATAGTTCACCAAAGCACTTTTTACATGTTTCATCTCAGTCAACTTTGTGAAATTAAACAGTGCACATATTAGTACTGTGTTTCCATCTTACACATGGGGAAGCTGAGAATCCAAAAGGCTGAGTCATTTACCTAGGGTTATACAGTTAATAATAAATGGATGTTCTGGAACAAAATCCAGGAATCTGATTTTTTATTAAATACTCTATTTGGCATTTAATTAAGTGTTTCAGTTCCTTGGTATGTGCAGGAGAGAGACACTACTTTCCTTGCTTATAATTGTTTATTGTGAGTGCCACAGAAAAGATGACCGATAGGGATTCATGCTAGTATTGCTTAATTCTAAGAGATAATTTTCATCTCTGACCATTTAATGGGTTTCCCCAGATTATATTTTTATTTGCATACAATTTACTTTGTTGAATCAGATACTTTTCCAACAAAGTGAGTAAGATCTAAAATTTTGAATTGGAATATTTGGAATTTTTGAATGCCCAAAGTAGATATTTTCTGTTGCAAATACTTTGGCTCATGGTTTTATCCAATTTGGAAATGAATTCTACACTACCTTATATCCTATAATTATTTCTAATAACACTACAAATTCCTAGAGGACAGTAACTATATCATGGCTCTGGGAGTGTGGCCAGGACTAACAATATTTGCTGAATGGAATTTAAATTATGGTTGACCTTGCTACTCCCTAAATGGGAAGCATTAGAACTAATTGTTAAGCATCAATCCAGAGCAAGGCAGACTTCTGTGAGAAATCTGCTTCTACCACTAATCTTGGGCAGGTTATATAAACCAACTAAGCCCCATGGCCCTCATTAGAAAATGGGGATGCTAATGCCCATCTCTAAAGCCCTTTATAAGAATGAAATGAGAAGCCTTGTATATGGTGAGAATATACTAAGTGGTAGGTCTTATTATCAAGACCACTTTCTTGGGTCTTTCGTGACGTCCTTCTGTCTTCTCCTATATTAATGTGATGTTTCTTTTCACTGTCACAAACTGAAAGATCAGAGTTCCAGAGCAAATTACCCTTGGAGCAGCCACCACAGAGGGCCTTGTGTTTGCTGAAAATAATTGAATAAGTATTTGCAATAGTGCTGACTGTATAATGGAGAGAGTTGATTCTTTTCTCAATTTTATTTTGTTTAGTGTTAACGTTGGTTGGTAAATAATGGCTACTTCAAATTAGATATTACTTTGAATAATTAGATTCCCTTTATAAAGCTATGATAAATTAATTACTGCTACTAGAAATCAAACTTTTTAAAGGGCATAAAATAGGACTCTGAATAGCTTCAGATAGTTCTCTAAACTGGGTTTGTTAAATATTATCCGTATTTATCAGAAAGGCAAAATTAACCCCGGTTTTGAGGGATATAATAGCATTTAAGAATTCAATCAGATGATCTCTTCAGGCTAACAATGAGCAAAATAAAAACTAGAACACCTGCCATTTATGACCAAAATCTCAAGAGATAACTGTAATGCTAGATGCATAGTTTTGACACACTGAGTTTTTTAAAGCAAATTTTCATCTGCTTATTTTATTCCTAAAGCTGAGAATATTAAAGTATTTAAAAAGAGGTCTGCTTGTTTCTCTCATTATATAATTATGACAAAGAAAAAAGACCATCCTTTTGTAAACTTCTCAGCTTCCTCACTTCAACGGGTTTATTATTTGAGCAGAAATTGTAACTTACCAGTGAGATTGTAAACAGCATTCTCTGATTCTTTTTCCTATAACTTCCTTTTTTTTTTTTTTTTTTTTTTCCGTAAGCACATAGTACAGAACTTTAAGAATTAGAAAAAAATTTTTTAGTTGTTATTTTTCTTTTTGTTTCTCATTGAAAAACCAAAAGCAGTGTGGGCAGGGGGCCATGCCACCTTCACCAAGGCTGGACTAAGAATGTGCCATCAGAGAGGACTCATAGCTATTGGAAGTTGGTCACACCCAAGGTTGTTGAACCCTAAACATGGGAATGTGGACAACTGGGCAATAAGAAATATGTAAATGTCTATTATGTGCCTAATTTTAGTCAGACTTGTATGGCTATTGCAGCATTTATGCATGGCTGTGATTCTCAGTCTAAAGAATAGCGCCTGGCACACAGTGGGTGCTCAGTAAATATCCGCCAAATAAACAATGCAGAGCTAAAGCAGGACAGCAATGATCATGCCTCAAAACAGGGGAGGTCTGAGTCACTTCCTGCCTGAGAAGCCAGAAGAGGGTTTTTCTCTCTGAAAGTACAGTAGTTGATTCCGAAGTAGGAACCAAATTAAGCAGAAACATTGATGCACATGACTTTAAAAACTGTTAAGTTTTCATTGTACTTTTTCTTCTCACAAAGGACTCTAGAATAATAGAATGTACAGATAAGGAAAGAGAAGAAATATGTTAAAAGAAACACTGCTATGGCACAGGTACATAATTTTTCACATGATTATCTATGCATACCATATAATTAACATACTTTTTTTTCTTTTACAAAAACTGGAACCATACCATTTTGTAATTTTTTTGCTTTATCACCAGATAGTCCCTTGCCACATTATTTCAATAAGAATGTATATACCAGATGTATGTACACGAATTTATTTACTCACATCCCTGTTGCACGTTAAGAAAATACTGCAATGAACATGTGATACCCATCACAATAGAATACTTAATAGATTAAAGTGATCTCTCAACTATAAAGAACTTGCCTTAAGTTACTTTTCCTGAAGTAGCAATGGGACTGACCGTCATTCACTGGAGAGAGAAGAGTCTGTGTCTGCCCAGGGCAGTGCTAACTGGCGGGTGAAGAAACAAAACCCAGGGTTCCCGGTACTTGAGCAACAGAGGACACATTGTTATCAGAAAATCAAGTTAATTTTTTGAAGCTGAAAAGAACTTTAGAAATAGGCAATTGTTATATCCTCAACTAACTCTTAAGGTTCCTGGAGAGGTTAAATGGGTTTTTTGTTTTGTGTTTTGAGACAGAGTCTTGCTCTGTCACCCAGGCTGGAGTGCAATGGTGTGATCTCGGCTCACTGCAACCTCTGCCTCCCAGGTTCAAGCGATTCTCGTGCCTCAGCCTTCTGTGTAACTGGGATTACAGGCGTGTGCTGCCATGCCTGGCTAATTTTTGTAACTTTAGTAGAGACGGGGATTCTCCAGTAGAGATATTGGTCAGGCTGGTCTCCAACTCCTGACCTCAAGTGATTCACTATCCTCGGCCTCCCAAAGTGCTGGGATTACAGGCATGAGCCACCGAGCCCAATCTAAATGTTTTTTGCTGAAGCTAAATTTTAGATGGCCTCTTAAATCTCCTCACCTTGTAATTTTGGTAGGTTTCTGCAACCACACAGAGGTTTAACACTTTTATAATTCAAGACTCTGGATAAATGGAACTTTGGTCCCCACAACCACATTCCAAGTTCAAGTGCGGCTAACCTATGCAAGTCTTTCAACAGCGTGCTCCTAACAGATTCTGCAATCTTTAGCTCAAAATCCCCGTCCAAACCTAGAAAACATGCCAAGTGAAAGAAGCCAGACACAAAAAAACACATATTGAATGATTCCATTTATATAAAATGTCCAGAATAGGCAAATCCATAGAAACAGAATGTACATTAGTGGTTGCCAGGGGCTGAGAGAAAGGAAAATAGGAGTAACTGCTTAATAGGCATAGGACTTCTTTTTGGGGTGATGAAAATACACAGTCCCTGACTTATGATGATTCAGTTTGCCTTAGGATGTTTCAACTTTACAATGGTGCGAAAGTGATACACATTCAGTAGAAACCATACTTCAAGTATCCATGCAATTACTCTGTTTTTCACATCCAGTACAGTATTCAATAAATTCCATGAGCAATTCAACACTTTTTTTTAATAAAAAATGGACTTTGTATTAGACGATTTTGCTCAACTGTAGGCTAATGTAAATGTTTTACGCACATTTAAGGTAGGCTAGGCTAAACTACGATGTTCAGTAGATTAGGTGTAATAAATGATTTTTAACTTATTTATTGAGTTTTTTTTTTTTTTGAATATAATCCCGTTGTAAATTGAGGAGCATCTGTATTCTATAGTTAGATAGTGGTGATGGTTGCACAGTATTGTGATTAAACAATTGCTGAACTGCACACTTTAAAATGGTGAATTTTATGTCATGTGGATTTTATCTCAAGTGAATTAAAAAACAAAAAACTGTCCAGCCTATGTCAATGAAGATAAGAGACAGAACCACCAGATGGGTGAGTGGAGATTGCTTAAAGAGTAGCCCCATTGTGAGCTCTTCCTGGGGAGGACACACAGTACCTCATGCAGAATACTCCCATTCTATACCCCCATTTCCAGCCAAGTAGAGGGAGCGTCCAGAGAAACATGCCACAAGCCGACACATGCCTCCTGGAGTTCAGAAAGCACAGGAGCTGGAGTCTGAGTTTTCCCTGAAAGTATATCTCCATATAATGAAAGACACAGGATTGGGTGAGAGATCTGGTTCTATAAAAAATCTTAGGCAATTTACAAAAACCAACTGGAGGAGGCCAAGAGAACAGGATGCTGTAGGAGCTGAGTGCACTTCCATAGTTGCTGGGCAAAGGTATGTTTTTCTTGTGGGTTCAAGCTAAGTCACACTGTAAAAATCCTATTAAGAGTGCTGCCCGCCAGAGTGAGGAGATGCCACAGGAAGCTCCTTATGCAGCAATCAGTGACCCAGTGAGCTCCATTTCCAAAGAACACTCAGCCTGCCTCACACCAAAAACAGAGGCAACAAGGTATCTGCCAGTGCATCAATTCCACCTGATTACAGGGCGCAGGGTAGAATCAAAGGAGATAAAGAATGTGAAAGTCCTTCTTAGGACATAAAGTGCTATTAAGTGTTAATTATTAGTAAAAATGACTTAGAATCATCAAACATGTGCTATTAATTTCTTGTCTCATATCTCTAATTCCTTAAATCTTTGATTATAACCCGAGAAATTATGGAAATCACAGGGCTAGAACTCCTGTGATTTCATCACCTCGAATTACTGCCTCAGGCAGAAGGTATTTCCAAACCCAGTTAGACACTCACATGACCACACACCCTTCTCAGTACACTAGATTCAGAATTATGTCAAGGGTCAAGCCACATTCTACTATCCCTTGGAGTCTTTACTGAATGGTCAAAACTACCAATGTATTATGTCATGTGGAAGAGGCCAGAGGAATATCTATCGCATCCTATTTTAAACTCCTAAGAAGGCAACTCAACCATCTGTCTTGGCAACCCATTCCAGGTTGGAACCACCCTGGCAGAAACGTGTCTCTTCTGTTCAATCTAAATCCTTCAAATAGAACCTCGAGATAATTGCATCCCATTTCATTTTCAAATAATTTGGAACACAGTTGTTTACCATCTGGGTTATAGGATTATATAATGTCACAGGGCTGTGGTGAGCAATAAATGAAATAATGCATGTAAAACGCATAGCTCAGTGTCTGGCATATAATAATGGCTCAGTACATATTTATTATCACCATCATTACATGTGTTAGTACTCTGTCCATCACAAGCGACATACTCACAAGTCAAAATAATTTAAGCTAAAAAGGGGGGTGGGGTGGAAAATATAATGAAAAAGGAAGTAAAAGTATGCAGTGGCCTTCAGGTACTACCAGATCCAGGACTCAAATAACATTTACAGGCTTCCTCTTTCTCTTTCTTCCCCTTCATTTTTAAGACAAGCTTTCAAAGCATAAAAGGCAGGACAGCAACCAGCAGATTCAGGTGGCGTAAACCGTTAACTACTTTGAATAGGTTCCCTGTTCATCAGTTCATTTATCAAAAATTTATTGAATGTGTTAAGCAGGGTTCTAGGAGCTGAGAATACAGTAATACCCAAAACAGATAAAACTGCTATCCTCTTGGAATTTACCTTGTAGTGAAAAGAGGGAATCTGTTAGAAGAAGGAGAAGGGATGCTAGAAAGATAAAAATGCTATCCTCCACAAAATAAGGTCACATCTTATACCTTAAGATCAACTATTATCTTTCTTTCCTCCCAGTTGGTAAACTCAATCTTTTTACAACCTTCTTCCCCCTCACAAACATGTGAAACCCCACCAATCAGGTCTTCAAATGGATAAATAGCCTTGTCTATGGATTTTGAGTGCGTTTAGTTTACTTTTGCTGTGTAATCTCTGCATAATGTTTCTACAGTATGCCTGTAGTTATAATATAACCTTCTTGTTTCAATTTTTTTGAATCACTTATTCTTTTTAGACTATTTTTGCATTAAATACAGGTCTTTCTTCTGCCTTCATGGTTTCCTTAAAATACTATGTTAATTAATTAGTAAAATCCTGCAAAAACCTGGTCATTTATTAGTCATTTAAAAAATATTCCTCCGAGCAATTTTAATTCTATTCCTCTGTATTAACTATCCAAACTCTATAAAATTGAAGGCCTGGAGACCAAGTTTTTTTGAGAACCCCAGGAAGTGTGGCCTAATACTAGAAAATCTCAACTTCTGCCTCTCCCCTTGAAGTGCACAGTGAGAAAGGCTTGCATGAAGCATTTTAGGCCGTGTTCTTATGATAAAATTCAACTTTTCATGAAATAAATTAATCTGCATCGAGTTGTTTTCATCTGAAAATGTCTAGATTTATTAGTGCTAGCCCGGCTTTAATCCACGAACAATTCCATTTAATTTAGGCGTTGGTCTAACAGATCTGCCTGACCACAACAATGACTCATGGGCCGTGTAGGAAACAACTTTCACTAAATTCAAGATTGCTCAAGTGAAAAGGTGAGCAGGGGAAGGGAGGAAGAGTTGGTTGTACTCATCATTTTTATTTTTAAGGAATATTACAAGTTATCTATCCTGCCCCAACTGTTCTCTCAATTTGGTTGCTTTTCATTCCACTGTGGTTGGCATCTTTTGTCAGGGCAGTAATTTATTTCTTTTAATCCAGATATAATGGTCAAGAGGGCCATTTGGCTCACTCAAATCCCATCGTTAAAACTTATCTTGGAATTAAACAAAAATGGATTTTTAATCGTAGAGCTCATCAGCCTCATAGCCTCCACCTCATTTTTGAATGGCCTTGTTCGGCTTGCACCTTCTGTGCTTGCCAAATCAAAGCGCCCTGGTCGGCTGCAGCATCTCTGGAAGGGATGAAGAGCCTCCGCGCACACGCCCCTTACGTCCCTGTCCCGCACGCGCCACAAGCACGCTTGCAAAAGACGCGGAGGTGGCGGAGACAGACAGAGGAAAAGAGAGAGAGAGAGAAGAGGGAAAGGAGAAGAGAGAAAAAAGAAAAAGAAAAAAAGGTCTGCTCTGGGATTATTATTATTATTTGGGTTAATACCCTTATCTTTGCATTCCAGCCGGAAGGTCGGCTCCAAGCCTTCTTTCCTGCCCTCCTCCTCCTTGAATTGGACACCATCCCTGTTGCCGCCTCCTGAGTTAGGAAAGGGATAGAACTTTCCCAGGGAGGTGAGGGGTGTCCCCGAGGCGATTTCTCCGGTTACTTCCTCCCAGCAGAGATCCCTGTGGAGAGGAAACGTTCCCGACTTCCCTCCCCGCGACCTCCTCCCCAGATGCGAGCGGGGACGTCAGGCTGCTTCTGGGTTTATTTTGTAAACCCAGACAGTCAACTGCACTGGGCGCCGGGAAAGCCTCCTTGGCCCTCGCCCCAAAGCAAAGCTCTAAGAGGTCCGGGGACTCTGGCCTGGGTGGGGAGAGAGACGTGACCTGTGCGGCCGCCGCGAAATGGGTCTCCAAAGGTGAGACCCCTCCCTCAGTGGTTGGGCGTGTCCCCTTTAGCCTTCCTGGACCCCGTTACTGCCCGGCTTGGAGCTGGACGAAGGCACGTAATTGGTAGGCGAGTGGGTTGGGGCGTCTTGACCCTAGGACGAGAGTCTGGGCCTCTGGTGTGGACCCCTGCCTCCTTCCCGCTCTGCGCGGCCGTTCTAGAGGTCCGGGTGGGCGCTGCAGGAGGAAGGCGGGTGTAGGCGGCGGGGCCGCGGGGCGGTATGAGGGGGCGCCGGCCGCCTCTCGGATTGGCTGCGCCGCCGCCCCCTCCGCACCGCGCGCCCCCCACCACGCGCCCAGCCAGCTCCCTCCCGCAGGCTCCGAGCTGCTGCCCGCAGGAGGCAGGACGCGCAGGGGTGGGACCGGCCCCCCAGCCCCTCTCCCGGCCCCGGGCGCGCGGGAATCCCGGGTCCTGCAGCCTCCCGAGTGCGGAGAGGCGGGGCCGCCCGCTGCCGCCTAGCTGCCTGCGCCCCCTCCCGCGGCCCCGGCTCCGGGAGCGGGGCGCCCCGCGCACGGGCACACGGCGGCCAGAGCGCCGAGGCGGTACCTTCAGCCTGCAATGAGAGGAGCCCGGGAGAGCCCCCGGGAGCCAGCGAAGAGCTTCGCTGCTGCGTCCAGGGCTGCTGCTGCCGCTGCGGCTGCTTGAAACTCCTCAAAGTTGAGAGCCGGCGAGAGGCTGCCGCCCGCCGGGAGCCGGAGGGAAAGGAAGTCGGAAGGTGCAAGAGTGACGGACACGGACAGACAGACGCGCAGACCTTCGGAAGGCACCGCGTAGGCAGCCTCCCCGGAGCCCGCGAGGCTCCCCAGCTCCGTAAGTTGTTTTATGGATGGGTGGTTGCTAAGTATTTCCGTTTAATTGTTTGTAGGCTACGTTTGCGTATAGTTGTGTTTGTTGGAGGGAGTTAAAAACAACAACAACGCAGGATACACCTTAGGAAAAAATTGAGTTTCTGATGGTGGGTGAGACGGTGGTATGGAGAGAATGTGACTAAATTTTTATAAGCAGGACTAACCCAGGAAAGAGGAAAGAATACATTTAACAGTGAAGAGGCAACACAGAGCTCCCTATTGTGAAATAAAATCCATTTCAAAAGTTACTGGAAAGAAAGTAAGGTATGGCTCTTATGGGTTAACTAGTGGTAGTCAGTTTCTGCTTTTTACCCCCTCTGAAATATTAATTGTTTGCCAGGTTCACTGGTGGGAGTCTGAGCCGGTGGAAAAGACACCGGGAAGAGAGTCAGAGGCGACCATAATGTCGTTACGTGTACACACACTGCCCACCCTGCTTGGAGCCGTCAGACCGGGCTGCAGGGAGCTGCTGTGTTTGCTGATGATCACAGTGACTGTGGGCCCTGGCACCTCTGGAGTGTGCCCCACCGCTTGCATCTGTGCCACTGATATCGTCAGCTGCACCAACAAAAACCTGTCCAAGGTGCCTGGGAACCTTTTCAGACTGATTAAGAGACTGGACCTGAGTTATAACAGAATTGGGCTTCTGGACTCTGAGTGGATTCCAGTATCATTTGCAAAGCTGAACACCCTAATTCTTCGTCATAACAACATCACCAGCATTTCCACGGGCAGTTTTTCCACAACTCCAAATCTGAAGTGTCTTGACTTATCGTCCAATAAGCTGAAGACAGTGAAAAATGCTGTATTCCAAGAGTTGAAGGTTCTGGAAGTGCTTCTGCTTTACAACAATCACATATCCTATCTCGATCCTTCAGCATTTGGAGGGCTCTCCCAGTTGCAGAAACTCTACTTAAGTGGAAATTTTCTCACACAGTTTCCAATGGATTTGTATGTTGGAAGGTTCAAGCTGGCAGAACTGATGTTTTTAGATGTTTCTTATAACCGAATTCCTTCCATGCCAATGCACCATATAAATTTAGTGCCAGGAAAACAACTGAGAGGTATCTACCTTCATGGAAACCCATTTGTCTGTGACTGTTCCCTGTACTCCTTGCTGGTCTTTTGGTATCGTAGGCACTTTAGCTCAGTGATGGATTTTAAGAACGATTACACCTGTCGCCTGTGGTCTGACTCCAGGCACTCGCGTCAGGTACTTCTGCTCCAGGATAGCTTTATGAATTGCTCTGACAGCATCATCAATGGTTCCTTTCGTGCGCTTGGCTTTATTCATGAGGCTCAGGTCGGGGAAAGACTGATTGTCCACTGTGACAGCAAGACGGGTAATGCAAATACCGATTTCATCTGGGTGGGTCCAGATAACAGACTGCTAGAGCCAGATAAAGAGATGGAAAACTTTCACGTGTTTCACAATGGAAGTCTGGTTATAGAAAGCCCTCGTTTTGAGGATGCTGGAGTGTATTCTTGTATCGCAATGGATAAGCAACGCCTGTTAAATGAAACTGTGGACGTCACAATAAATGTGAGCAATTTCACTGTAAGCAGATCCCATGCTCATGAGGCATTTAACACAGCTTTTACCACTCTTGCTGCTTGCGTGGCCAGTATCGTTTTGGTACTTTTGTACCTCTATCTGACTCCATGTCCCTGCAAGTGTAAAACCAAGAGACAGAAAAATATGCTACACCAAAGCAATGCCCATTCATCGATTCTCAGTCCTGGCCCTGCTAGTGATGCCTCCGCTGATGAACGGAAGGCAGGTGCAGGTAAAAGAGTGGTGTTTTTGGAACCCCTGAAGGATACTGCAGCAGGTCAGAACGGGAAAGTCAGGCTCTTTCCCAGCGAGGCAGTGATAGCTGAGGGCATCCTAAAGTCCACGAGGGGGAAATCCGACTCAGATTCAGTCAATTCAGTGTTTTCTGACACACCTTTTGTGGCGTCCACTTAATTTGTGCCTATATTTGTGTGATGTCATAATTTAATCTCTTCATATTTAACTTTGTGTGTGGTCTGCAAAATAAACAACAGGACAGAAATTGTGTTGTTTTGTTCTTTGAAATACAACCAAATGGTCTCTTAAAATGACTGGTAGGAAATGAGGTAAAGCACTTTAGTTCCTCAGTGTGCCAGAGAAAGATGGGGTTGTTTTCCAAAGTTTAAGTTCTAGATAACAATATCTTAGTCTTTAGCACTATTGATAATTTCAGAGCAGGCCCAGATGTGATATGACTCCCATTGTCCCTTTATTTAGGATATTGAAAGAAAAAATAAACTTTATATATTAGTGTCCTTTAAAAATAGACTTTGCTAACTTACTAGTACCAAAGTTGAGTTATTTTAAAGAAAAACACTAGTGTTCAATTTCATTTTTAAAAGAGGTAGAAAGAAGCATCAAGCATCAATTATAAAGCCTAAAGCAAAGTTAGATTTGGGGATTATTCAGCCAAAATTACCATTTCAGACCACAATGAATAGACTACACTGATAAAATGTACTGGATAATGCCATATCCTATATGATGTTATAGAAATAGTGCAAGGAAAGTACATTTGTTCGCCTGTCTTTTCATTTTGTACATTCTTTCCATTCTGTATCCTTGTACAAAAGATCTCATTGAAAATTTAAAGTCATCATAATTTGTTGCCATAAATATGTAAGTGTCAATACCAAAATGTCTGAGTGACTTCTTAAATCCCTGTTCTAGCAAACTAATATTGGTTCATGTGGCTTGTGTATATGTAAATCTTAAATTATGTGAACTATTAAATAGACCCTACTGTACTGTGCTTTGGACATTTGAATTAATGTAAATATATGTAATCTGTGACTTGATGTTTTGTTTTATTTGGCTATTTAAAAACAAATCTAAAGTGTTTTATGTTATCAGATTATGCTATTTTGTATAAAGCACCACCGATAGCAAATCTCTCCAAAATTCTAATAGTAAAGTTGATTTTTTTAAAGGGGGAGGGGAAGGCTTGAATGTGTTCTAGATCAATTTACACCTTGTGTATGACGTTTTACTCTGATACCATTACGCACTTTAACCAGATCCAGAAAACACTTAAACTCTTAATTTGCAACAAGTGAGAGCCCAGGGGACCTCCTTATTATCCTGTCTCTGCTTTGAGGCAATCAAGTGCCCTTTCTGAACCTAGGTTCCCTCAGCTGTAAAACAAAGGTTTCAGACCAGATGGTGTTTAAGGTTTCTCCCCATACACCCCATCACTCCCCATACTGGAATGAATGATCTCTTGGTGGTCTTAGCATCATCACAGGCCTATACTTGCTTTCTGAAACTATCACACACTGAAGGAATGCAGGAATGGGATTAAGATGACTAGCACAGCAGTGTATAAGCTTAAAGGGATGTTTCACATCATCACTCCAGCTCCTTCTCTTTTCTCGGGGACAAATGAGGCCCAGAGAGAATACTTTGTAAGGTCAAACAGTGGCAGGGACAGAAGGAGAGCTAGAGTTTAGCATTCTCCCTGGTGAAGATCAGAGGTCCAAAGAAACTTTCGACTCCTTTTCAAGGGATGGGCATAAAAAGTGATCAAAACTTGGCAAAGGAGAATCAAAGATTGATTCTCCTGGGGCTAAGAAAGAAGATAATTTTTAAAGGATGGGAATGGTCAGCAGTGAAAAATATTGCAGATAAGTAGATAAGGATGGAAGATCAACCACTGACTTTGGCAGTAATGGTTTTCTGTGAACAAATCAGTAATAATAATAGTAATAACGATAATAATGGATGCATGGTGAGGGTTCCCTAAGTGCCATTTGGGGCTTTCAGTGGCAGACTAGGGAGCGGGAAGTTAAGGAACAAGTAGCCAGGAGGTGTCCTTTTAGGGAACAGTATGTAGACCTGCTGCTCAGTAGCATTGAAGAGTCCTTATTGGATGGTGTTAAAAATTACTGGCCTTGCCCCTTAAATACCAGCCTCACCCTTTAGACAATATCCTTTAGAGTCAAAGATGTTACAAGCAAGCATTTTATTCTGCTTACTGCCATTAAAATAATTAGGAAGAATTCTGTGACTTGTGTGACCTTGGAAATCATCACCTCTTCTTACTGTATAGAAACATAGACTCAAGAGATGCTATGATTTGTTTAGGATCATACAGCTAGTCTGGACACAAGGAAAACCTCTTGATCCATGAAAGCTCTCCAGCAATGGAAAGGGCTGCCACAAGGGGCCATGAATACTCCAGGAATGTTTTATAGAGCTGGGACCATCCTCTGACAAGGAAGTTGGAGAGAGGATCCCTGAATTAAATCTTTTTCGGAAGGGATCTCTAAGGTTCTTCCATTCTTCAAATCCTTGATCCAATAAAAGTAAGTGTTGCATTTGGCAGGGAAATATGGACAGTGCTAGGAGTAGGGAATGGCTTTCTGGCAAAAGGATAGGATGAGCTGAAATAGAAACTAAGTTACTTATAACCAAAACAAACAAACCAACAAAAAACGAAAGAAAATCCCAAATACTGAAAAGCAAAGCTGTGTTTTGAGCAAAAGTAGGAAGGAATGTTGATTAAAAAAAGTATGAAACTGAATGTTATGATGTAGAATTTTAAGTTCTTGGATGTATCAATTTTTTGATAGGAGCCTGATCACATATATTTTAAATATAGGAACAAAAGTAATTTATCCTTTTACAATTTATCTCACTGAGACCTTTTATATAATTTTCTTTCCAAGTAATAATCTAGATTTATGTAACTGAGTTTTTTTTTTAAAGCCACTTAGTATTTTTTATTGTATAGTTGTGAGAGGTGGAAACTCACTGGGTAAATCAATCAAAGTTCATAGAAGTGAAATTTTCCAAGGCTTAGGGTATTTTTTATTATAATAAAGACATTGGGTCCACTATTCCCTATACACATATGATAATATATTCTATAGTTGTGAGTTAAAATTTTAAAGACACTTTCAAGATCTAGAATCTGAAAGAAGCACCTAAAAGATTTTCTTATTTATAATTAATTTCTGCATTAGTCCTCACTGTTCAGTCTAGAGACATTAAAATATATTCATTTTTTAGCTTTAATTGCTTGAATTATTTGCACAGAAAAATGTTTTTTATATTTTTAAATAAACATTTTCCTAACATTAATCAAAAGGGACATAGATGAAACTTATGGGGATGGAAACATAAGAGGAACAGGAAGACACATTACCAGTTCAAATTCTGAAAAGATATTTGATTTGGGATCATCCTGCAAAGCACTATTTAAGCAGGATACAGCCAAAGCATCTTACAGCATCATCACTTTTCCCTTGCCATAACTGCTGCTAGCTTGGTGTCGCCTTCCAGTGGCATCTAGTTTACCAAATGATCTAGCGGTAAGTTCAAAACTGGGTTTCTCAGTAGACTCTCAGGGGAAAGTTAAAGAAGCAGCAGTTTCCAGCAGCTACCCCCTGCACACTTCTCAACCAGAAATTCAGATTCAAGATGTTTGGGATAAGGTCTGTCCAACTGCTTTTTTTTTTTTTTTTTTTTTTTTTCTAATGTACTGTGCCATTCTGATTCTACCTATTCTGATTCTACCTATTGTGATGAAACATCCTGAAATGGCACCATAGCAAATTGTGTATTTGAGGCTTTGTCAAAATACATTCCTCTTACTTGCTAATGCATTTATTAATAAAAAGAAGAATCTTAGCCCTCTAAAAATATTCTCACATACTAGAAAAACAGAAGAGTTTGATTCATGGACACTAAATGAAACATAGAGTAAACTGGTTGTAATTTATGACCTATATTTTTCTAAACTGGGGTACATGGAACAATTACTTTGAGATGACTATATCCCTGATTCTTTCATCTGTTAAAACTGTTTCTAGTTTGAAGCAGCTACAACAGATTGGGTTCCTAACAATGAGCTTTGGAGCTTTCAAATTTGATTAGATTATAGTAACATGAGGACATAGTCCATGGATGTTTGAGTGCAGATTTCGTCTACAGAGAAGCAAACTCTTTGCTTCTCCAAAGTATTAGAAGAATAGTTTTTAAAGAAAGCACAAGATTCTTTTCATGATTCTCTCATTCCTCCCTGCCCAAGAGCCAGCCCCCTGATTCATGACTATAATATGAAAGTTAGTGTGGAAAATGATGATTAATTTGCCCTTGGAAGTATTATTGGATGGTAATATATAAAAAGTAGAACTAAAAGTATTATAATAACCTCTTGAATAATTTAGAGGACTGCTTAAGCGGCCATTGTTGCTTGTGGATAGATGCCAGGGAAAAAAGCTCTTTTACAATAAGGACCAGAGTATAGAAAAATAGACATTTTGTCAATTGTAAAATGTGCATATGACATTTATACTGGTTTTAATTTATTAAGCACCTACTAAATACCAGGGACACTGTGTGAGATAGTTTTTATTTATTACCATTCCTTGTTATAGTAGCCTTAAAAGATGGGAAATATTACTCTGTTACAGATGGCAGAAAACAACTCAGAAAGGATAAATCGTTTTCCCAGGTGACCGAGTTAATAAGCTGTTTTTATCATGATAATTATTTAAAAAATATCTCTCCATAGTACTCACATAGACGTTTAACCAATAGAATGATTTTGTAAAGCATGGGTGAGAAGCAAGTTCTCTATAAATGTAAGAGTTGAATGAACTAATGTTCGCAGCAAGTCTGGGGAGAACAGAAATGGAAGGTCAGGGGATTATAAATCATAATAAAGGTGAACATGTTTTTTTCCCCTATAAAATACAATATGTTACTAGTAGCAAAATTTGAAATCTACCTAAGAAGATACGAGCTTGTAAACTATTGGCTCCAGCCTATTGGCTCTTTGTAGTCCAGTTGCGCTTCACATATGAAATTGCCTAATATGCAAAACAAATATCTGCTTTATCATTATAAACAATATGTCAAAATATTGAAATGAATAAGTGTTTAATTTCAATATTTTTAAATTCAAAAATGACCCGAATTTATGGGTAAACGTTCTATTTGAGGGAATATCAGAGAATTTGTTTTCAATTTCTAGGAAAGTGGCAAAGACAAGTCAGACCCCATGGGAGATTTTTCCAACTAATTTAAAAAATAGATTTCTCAAGATAATTTTAAAATTATTTCACAAGGTAGCCTCACTAGCTTACTTGATTAAACTTCCCTATGAGATTAGCAGAGTGTCAAATATATTTGTAGAAAATTTTTGTTGTGTCCACACGATCTTAGGGTCATGGAGTCAAGAATCTAGGATCAAGGGTGATCACTTTGGTGATGAATGGCTAGTAGTAACCCAGAGAAGATTATTGGGCATTGCTAGACACTGCCATAAATGATGTATAGTAACCACTTTCTCCTCTTAAAGGAGATTACAGTACAGCTGAGAGTAAACAAATTAACCTATTAAGAAATCAGAGTTAATCTATTTGTAACTATAATGGCCAGTAGGAGGTGAGAAGGGAATATGCTCAGAGATCTGGTTTTAACCAACTGGGCTAATGTGGTACAGGTTTACATACTACATAACCATCCCACAAATGCCGCAAATATTACCTTAGCTAGGATCTTGACCTGCAGCTAGCTGATGTTTTAGGGTTATACATTATCATTCTTAATCAAATCCAGAGGAGACAGGGACCTTAAAATTTTGCACTGGTCCTCTATCTACACGCACAGCCCTCACCTCCATACAGTTAGGCTGAAGCCTTTTAAATGTGTGTGTCCTAGCCATGCCATACAAAATATGAATAAAACCGATAATAACATTTCTTATGTGTAAGCTCCATGCTAATGGCTTTTTATATTTTATCTCATATCTGTGAGGAGGATATTTTTTATGTCCATTTTACTAATGGAGACACTGAGGCTTAGTAATATTATGTGATTTGCCCAAAGAGCATGTAGTAAAGGAGTCAGGATTTAAAGCCAGTTGTCTGGATTCAGAACCCAGTCTTCTAATGTCTATCATCTAATAAATTAAACTGCAATTCTTCTCAGCTCCACAAGAGGGCCTTGCTCATCATGTCCACTTTGCCCTCCTGCCTCCTTTTGTGTGGCTTGAGGCTACTTTTCCTTCAGTGGGCTGGCTGTTTCCAGGATTCTACTCTGCCCTCGTGCTGCAGCTCCCTTAGTCCTAGCAGCTCACTGCTTTGGTCCTTAAGAAATGCTGGCTTATATTCTTCTACCTCTCTTTACATTCCCCTCTTCCTGACCCAGATCCTCAACTTCTAGAGGATAAGTCTTCTATCTCTTTATCCAGTACCTAGCACATGGGATGTGTTTCCATGTCTTAGCTTTTTAATTCTATTCATTCGTTCATTCATTCATGCATTCCATAAATAATATTGAATACCTAATATATGCCAGTCCCTGTGCTTGACGTAGAGATCAATGATGATCAAGCTGCTCCCAGGTTTCAAAGAGAGGCAGAAATATAGTTTTATCATGAGGCCAGTGCCCTGATATAGAAATGCCCAAATACAGGGAGGTCTGGGAAAGATTCCTGGAACAAATAATGCCCAAGTGGAGGCTTCAAGGAAGACTGTGTTTAGAGAATCTGTACAGCTGAAAATGCAGGAGATGGAAGGCAAGACTGTGAATTCCCAGGACCATGGGAATTCAACTAAAGTGACTGTCAGGAGACCCAGAGTGCCAGCATCCCAGTAACTGTCTTATAATGAAGCCCTTCAATAGTTTGATTACTGGACTCTTTGGATGGGGTCCAATGTGAAGCTTCTTTATTTCACATTCCTCTGTCTACACTGAAAATGTACCTGCCATGTATTCCTATTTCATACTCTTCAAGGAGGAAACATACTAAATTGGCTCATGTAAATGCTTACAGCATATTTTCCTAAGCTAAAAAGGGTTAGAAATATTAGCTTCTCTTGTGTAACATTGTGGGCTTAATACTGTAATGATGAAATAATCCTACTTAATTTGGTTATCACTCTATAGACCAAGAAATGTCTTAGAGCTAATGTTTACCCAGGCCTCACTGTAATTAAATTTACATTGCTAGCTCAGATATTGATCTGACTAAGCTAGTTTTATAAGAGTGAATGATTTGGGTGGGAAGAGGCAGAAAGATGTGATTTTCAAGGGGAGGAAAGCATCAGACTGTCCTGAAGAATTAAATCACAATAGTTCAGGCTGCTTTTTGAGCATTTGTGTGCATTTTTGCCCGACTCTACCTGGTTAAATACTTCTCCAAAGCATTTTTGTTTGCACAAATCTTTCTCAAAGTCTAGGCTTGTAGAGCTATTGCATTTTTCTAAAATCTATTTTTTTAACTGTATTCCTTTTTCCAAAGAAAGTGTCTTGCCTGAGGTGAAAACACAATGCAAGGTCTGTGATGTGAAAGCTTAAAGAAGTTGTATTTTTTTATTTGTTCTCAGTTTTTAATATTCATACTTAATTACAACCTTAGGGAAGCATTCAGCTCTCAATCTGACCTACTTCAAATCAGCGGAGAAAATAGCAAATATCTCCCTTAAGCAACCATTTATAATAACTTTGACTTTTTCCCAAAACCCAGAGGAAATATAGTGCTTGTTCCTGGGCCAAGTTTGTCAGGAGCTATTTGTGTTAATAAATCTTACTTATATAAGGATTCAATTGAAAAAGCATATAATTGACTATTGTATATAATTTGTAATAAGGACCTTAATTAGGTCCTTATTACATAGTGATTTGAATGACAAATATATTATTACATTTTTTCTGGTCAATTTTTAATAATATTGACCATTTAATTGGTCAATATTAAGCATCTTAGGAATTTGGCAAGGTTGTTGAAAATGAAATTATATACAGCCCCATACAAGGGCTGAGGTTTTCCTAAAGAACTGGAGCAGGTACTGCTCTGTAGGTATTTTCTACATATAGTGGCAAGGTGACTGGCTAATTCCCCTGCTATTTGTCACTCAGGGTATTCAGCTTTAAGTACCACACACTGGGGGAGATGGGAGTGTCATCTACCAGTATTAAGCATATCTCATACTTTCCTTGAATGTAGGGGCAGTTGCCAGAATTTCTGCCAGGCAATGAAGCCTCTTCCCACATTATCTAAAGATTTAGAGGAGATGGAGGCAGAGACATTTATGGGAAGTTTTTCCTGGCTGCATCTTCATCTCCTCTACTTATCTCTGGAAAAATGCTTGGAACACATGTTTATTATTTGCTACCAAACCACCTTAAAGATACTCAGCTGCAGATACTTGCCCTTCAGCCTCACCACACATACTGTCTTTTAAAAGCATAGTGAGTCCTTTATGTGCCAGGTACTGAGCATTTTACTATCTATGGGCATTTCCATACGAAGTGTTCGTATATGATGTAGAAATGCCTTCTAGGTTCTTCCCATGACCTTTCTCGTTTCAGTAAAATGGCAATTCCATTCTTCCGGTTGCTCAGCCCCAAAACCTCGGTGTCATCTATGCCTGATCTGCAGGAACATTCTCTTGGCTCTGCCTTCAGAATATACCTGGAGTCTGAGCTCTTCTCATCATCTCCACTTGATCCCACATCCTAGTCACCAGCTCCCTCCCTGGATGATTGCAGCACCTGACTGGCCTCCCTGCATCCGCCCCGTCCCCTCCTGGGGTCTGTTCTTAAAGCTCAGGATCCCTCTGAGCAGAAGGCAGCTGATGTCCTTCCTCTGACTACTCACTGGAGGCACATGTGGAGATTTCAAAAACATCCCCAGGCCTGGGCTCCACCTCTGGATATTCTGATTCACTTGCTTTAAAAGCTCCACAGGGGGCCGGGCGCGGTGGCTCAAGCCTGTAAGGCTTGGGAGGCCGAGACGGGCGGATCACGAGGTCAGGAGATCGAGACCATCCTGGCTAACCCGGCGAAACCCCGTCTCTACTAAAAAAAACACAAAAAACTAGCCGGGCGAGGTGGCGGACGCCTGTAGTCCCAGCTACTGGGGAGGCTGAGGCAGGAGAATGGCGTGAACCCGGGAGGGGGAGCTTGCAGTAAGCTGAGATCGCGCCACTGCACTCCAGCCTGGGCGACAGAGCGAGACTCCGTCTCAAAAAAAAAAAAAAAAAAAAAAAAGCTCCACAGGGGAATTCTAAAGTGCAGCGGTGATTGAGCCCTTCCAAAGGTCTGCCTGTATCCACCTCCGGCCAGTTCTCTAGCTGCAGTTCCCACCGCTCTGTCCCACCCTCACTGTGCTCTCTTCTGCCAATCTCTGTGTGCACCAAGCTGGCTGCCCCTCAGGCTTCTGCCCCTCCTCTAAAACACTCTTATTCTGACCTGACTGGCTCGGCCTCCTTCAGGTCTGTGCTCAGCCTAGCCTCTGACCAGGTTAATTAAAGTTGATTCCCCAACTCTGTCCCAAGCCCACCCCACCCCACCCCACCCCATCCCATCTCCATCACATTCATCTCCATGTGACATCCTACATCTTTTATTACTATGTAAGTTCTACAAGGACAGGCATTTTTTATCTGTTGTGTTTGGTGGTGTATTCCCAGTGCTCAGAACAGAACCTGGCCCAGCAATGATAAATATTTGTCAGAAGAATGAAAGCCCAGGAAGGAGCTGTAAGAGCTCGCATCGTAATAAACTCTAAGGTGTGGAAAGGCCACAATAGGCATGTACTGTTTACAATATTGTTGATTTCCATGTGGCACATTTTCTGCTTTGCTCCATCGCTTGTGACATTCTTTACCTCCCCAAAAGAGCACACAAAGAGTTTTGCCATATTCAGTGATGAATAAGCTGTCTAAATACATCTAAGTACCCATTTAGCACGTATTTCCCAGTCGTTTGAGGCATCCCGTTTGGTATTTATGAGAGGATGTCATGCTGAGTACAGAGAAGCAGGAAGCCTGATGCCTGTCTCCTCTCAGCATCTGCTAACACAGTAATGCCAATTAGCACGTGTCAAGGGCCTAAAAGAAATCAGACTGGGCTTAAAAGGTATCAGGCAGTAGGCCTGACACAAATTTAATAAGCTGTCTCTTACCTTTGGAGCAGGTTTTTGTGGGTTTTTTTTTTTTTTGAATCCAGTTCTGTCAAGAGGAATTTTGACTGCTTTAGTGAGTAAATGGCAGAGATGCAGTGTTTACTCAGCCAGAGATGACCTCTGTGGAGGTTGTGTAGTCTGACAGGCCAATTAACTGTTCTCCTGTTGATACTCAGAAACTTTCAGCAACTTCCATGGCAACGTTTTTTTTTTTTTTTTTTTTTTTTTTTTTTTTTAATTCCTGAGACGAGGGGAAACCTCCATCACTAGAGAGAAAACCAAGCAAAAAAGAAACCTGAGTGGAGTGGGGTATGCAGTATGGGGACTGGCCACTCAGCATATCCAGCTACTGCAAAAGGGAGCATGGGGAGAATAAGTGTGTGATGGTGGATATGAAATGTTTTGTGAACTGTGAAATGCAAGGTGAAGACAACTATGAAAGATGACACTGGGCCAGTTTCAGTGGCTCAGAAGTGGCTCACCACAGCTGAGTGGCCCTCTTACTTCCATCAGTGTTTCCAGAGCAACTACTTCTCCTCTGCCCCACCTCAACTCCTCTTTGTTTTCCATTCAGAGTCCATGTAATATTAAATCCAAAAGAGCAGCGGGCAGCATACCATTTCCAGTAGGTTAATCCTCTTGGCATGTTATGCTCTAAAGGGTTAAAGCAGTTTTTTCAGCTCTATGCCATTGTTATCTCATCAACCTAATTTCTGGCTATTAACAATAAAACCAATGAAGAAGAAGAGACCATGAAAAATGAGTAGCGTTATAACATTTATTGAGTACTTACCATGTGCCAGTCATTGTTTTAGGTGCATTCTCTGAGCTAACCCATGTAATCCTCCTAACAACCTCTGTGTTAGGATGACTGTGAAATCCACCTGACCTATGAGCAAACTGCAGCACCCAGAGATTTAGAAACTTGCCCAAGATCACACAGCTGGTAAATGGCACAGCCAGAATTCATACACATTGTTTCATTTCATCTAGACGACAACACCATGAAGTAAGTACTGTTGCCCATTTTACATATGAGAAAATTGAAAGAAATGAATTACTCACCCAAGGCCACATGACTAGTACGTAGGAAGTTAAGATTAGAAACTGATTTATCTGGCTTCAAAACACTTGGCTGTCTTTCTTGGTTAAGATCCACTGTTTTTGATTTATTATTAACATTCTAATTTTGGAATAACCAGAACTTTTGTGGGAAGAAGGCATTCGGATATCATTGGGTGTTAGGTAAAGATCCTATAATTTTTGGCTTCATTTAAAAAAAAATAACCAGTACATGAAAATCTGAGCAGCAACATGTTAGAGCTGCCAAAAGTGACTGCTGTCGGCCCTGGTGACTGTATTCTGTGTTTGGCACAGTGCTAAATTCTTTGCTTACATAATTGTGAAGAGGTAAGCTATCCCTGTGAAGTAGACATTATTAGACCCATTTTCAGATGGGAAAATTGCCAGAAGTTATATCACATAGCTAGTGGGTAGCCAGGATGGGATCTGACCCCACATCTCTCGATCCCAAAGCCTGTGATCATTGCATGGCCACGCAGTCCTCTCTTTACCAGTGATCAGTGCAAAGGCCACATGCTGATGGCCAGAAAACCTAACCACTCCATTAAAAAACTTGCAATGGAGGAATTAAGAATGCTTGTCATTGTGTTGGGGAACGTTTGAATATGAGCTCAAGAGCCAAATCCTTACCTGAGCTTGTCTGAATCAGTTTATCACACACAGCAGACTGGTTCTGTGGTCCCCACCAGCCATCTCAGGAAAGAATGCTGCTATTGGCCATGAGAAAGACCCTTTAAGATTGAAAATACTCATTGCAAATCTAACATTTCTGTTGGAAAAACAATTCCAAGAGCATATCCTACGTGTACCACCTTGATACCTGTGCCAAAAAGTAGACAGTGAAGCCATTTGGTGCACGAGCTCTATTTTACACTCACAGACATGTTAAGATTATTTTATTCACTTTTTTAAATGTTCACATTCATTCACTTTCTGGCAACTTCCAGAATGCATACTGACAGCTGGATAAAATTAACTAATGTATACAGTAAAAATATTTCTAAAAATAGGAGCAGCATTATCATTTTGACAGCAGCCACAAAATTTATGTTCCTTTGCATTATTCATGTTTGTAGTCTTATGATTGTTTTTATTCTCGTGGAAAAATGTCCACTGAATTTGGCACCAAGTATTGTTTGTTCTATTTAATTTTCTCTCTTCTCCTTCTGTATCTGTCCTTCCTTCCTTCCTTCCTTCCTTCCTTCCTTCCTTCCTTCCTTCCTTCCTTCCTTCCTTCCTTCCTTCCTTCCTTCTTTCCTTCCTTCCTTCCCTCCTTCCTTCCTTCCTCCGTCCCTCCCTCCCTCTCTTCCTTCCTTCTTTTCTCCTTCCTCCCTTCCTTTCTCTCTCTCTTTCTCTCCCTCTCTCTGTTTCTTTCTCTCTCTCTGTCTTTTTCCTCTCTCTCTTTTCTTTCTTTTTTTATTAAAATACTAGTTTCAAAATAATTTAGTTCTAGTCTAAAAAAGTCTAGTCCTCCTCTCCCAGGCTAGTATATTTTTCAGAATCTCACAATTTGGAGTCTGCTAATATATGCCATTTGCAGTCTAAAAACACATTATGTTTTATCATTCAGCTCAATTTCTAACATTAGGTTTAAATCATTGCTATCACCAGTATTTCTTAAATGGTATGTAACCAGGAGAGATTACCCTTCTGTGTTACTCCTAAAGCTGTTGCCATTTCAGTAAATGCCAGGTTAATGGAGGGAGGGGGATAACCATATGCAATCCACCATGACTCCATTTCACCTACTCTTAAATGTTACTTTAAGATGTCATAAAATACCCCATAATATTATCAAAACTGACATTCTGAATCGTGATAACTAATATGTTTCTGAGAAATACGTAACTTTAAGTTTGCAAAATAGGTATCTCATTAATGTCCAGATTTCTTTTTAATGATAAGGCAAATTTGTTGACAAAATGGGGCAACATAAAGCTCTAGAATCATTGCAGGTCAAATAATTTAATTCAGGTGTTTCTATTATCAATCTATTTTTTAAAAGCCTTTGAAAATAATAACAGAAGGCTGGGTGCGGTGGCTCATACCTGAAATCCTAGCAGTTTGGGAGGCCAAGGCGAGTGAATTGCTTGAGGTCAGGAGTTCGAGTCCAGCCTAGCCAACATGGTGAAACCCTGTCTCTACTAAAAATACAAAAATTAGCTGGGCGTATTGGCTCATGTCAGTAATCCCAGCTACTCAGGAGGCTGAGGCAGGAAAATCGCTTGAATCTGGGAGGCCGAGGTTGCAGTGAGCTGAGATTGCACCATTGCACCCCAGCCTGGGGGACAAGAGTGAAACTTCATCTGAAAACAAAAATAATAGTTATAATAATAACTGAAACTACATTAATTCACCCTTTCCTAGTCTTCAAGCAGATTAACAGGTCAAAAATCAATGGTTTCACTCTTAGCTAGTTAAAGATGGCTCATATCATTAAGCAGAAACTTTTCCTAATGCAGAACTATTTATTTTTTATAAACAGAGAATAAAACATCTTCCTCTGAGCACTTGAATTTGATAACCAAGCTTCTACACACCAGAGCATAATCTTAAACAACCTATCACTTTCTCTGGAGACAAATAATTTTTGTAGTGTTTTTTCTTTTTAAATTATGGCACCCTTTTTTCTAATTTTATTGTAGTTGTTGCCTATTCTCACTGATTAGATTGTTGTCACAAGAATTGATTATTTTAGAATAGCCATGGGCTTCAGAACATGCTATCCCAAAACATGGAAGCTTGGAATTTGAGAAAACAGAGGAAGCAGAGGCCATGCTCAACCTTCCCCAACCCTTCTCTCTTGAGAAAATATCCTCATTCAAGAAGCATCCTTCCTATACCTGGAGGGAAGGAACATTCTTATCTCTGAAGAGAGGTTCACAGGAAAGAATGTGAACAAACAGACCTTGCCAAATTCCCCCCTTTATTGCCATTAGATCATACTCTCTTTGTCTAATCATACCTCTCTATGACTATCTACCTCTTCATTAAACCTAAGCGTAAAAATACGCAAGTTTACCTGTTTCTTTTTGTCTTAATTTCTGAAGGCTCCTGTGTCACAAAAAAAATATTAAGTAATGTATATACTCTTCTCTTGTTAATCTGTGTTTTGTTTTAGGGACTTCTGCCATGAACCTAGGGATGGATAAGGAAAAGATATTTTTCATCCCCTACAATGTGTTAAATTAAACAATGGGAAGCCATTGCTTTGGACTGAGCTTCTTCACCAGGCCCCAACAGACCAAACCAAAATGGAATCACTAATGCTAAAGTTCCATACCACCAAGCAAAAACTAAGTTGTTTTTCTGATCTTCCAAGAGAGAGCAATAATAGCCCAATTCCCAAACAGGCCAGTTTTAGCAGCATAATAGGGAAGTCCCCTCTGGTCTAACCTTTACAAGGAAAGTAGCTTTGAAACAACCTATCTGCTTTTTGTTCCTTCTTTCTGTTTTCTTCAGCCTTTTTCTGTCTGAAATACTGCCAGGTTGCCAAGTGGAGTTCTAGGAACTCTTCTGATTCTGAGGGCTGCTTTGATTTGGGAATTGTCCTTTGCTCACATGAACTCTATTAAATTTGTTTTAACTAAAGTTTTTTAAAAAATAAAATAACATTAATATAGATTTAAGTATTAGTATTTAAACAAATACTGGCTTTGGTCAAATACTACAGTAAGTAATAATTTTCTTTGAAATTTTTTTTTCTAGGTCAGTATACGTCTTAGTTATTTTCACATCAAGACATTCAAATTGTAACTCTTAAATTTTATCTCTCTGCCCCCTCAGGTGTCTCCCAACAGCTCTCCTATATTCTTCTGACATTGCTGTGACATAGAGTGTCTTTTGAGACCCTGAATATGACCTGCCACCTAATAAACATTCATTTCCTATTTAATGTTCTTCAGCTATGTTAGTTCCAAGTAGGGAAATTAGATGCAGAACTAAATTTTGTCTTGCATAAAGCACTTATAATGGTGCAACTCTTCAGGATTGCAATCAAAATTCTCCTTGCAGCTTTGGGCAGCATTTGCAGTGTTATGTCCCATAATTCCTCCATCTAAGCAACCCATTCTAATCTGGCCTACTCAGATTCCTTAAAGAAAATGTAGCAGGATTTTTAAGGAATCAGTGAGACTGATGGGCTTCAGGAAGATATTTATTAATTATTTTGGTGCACCAACCCAGTTGGATTAACATCCAAAGGACTGAACAAAGAGTTAGGTGACCTTTTAAGCATTTCATGGGGTAGGGGTGTTGGGGGGCCAGAGGTCTGTGCAGGGAGAAGCATACTACAGAAGTGAGAAACAAAGGCAGTTATTCAGTTGAGACAGGCATTACATCACTTCTTACATTTTAAGGAAAAACATGTTTTGCGACTTGAGTTTATCTGTCTAGTGACCTTGCAGCTCCACAGCTAGAGAAGCAGGATATTCACAGTGCCTGGGAAGGGAGGACAGAAAAATAGGTAGTTAATTTTTAAAGGACTCCAGCTCTTTCTCTTTCTCAGGGGAAACTGGGTTTTCTTAACATACAACTGAGTTTCTGCTTACACACTCTTTAATTTGTTTTAATTCCTATTCCAAATCCTTAAAGAATGTACTCCTCAGCATTTTCCATTGACCAATAGTTTATTAATCCTAAAAGACCTAACAAATTCCACTTCCATGAAGCCATTTTTGACCTCATTCACATATTCACATGTTAAAGCAACATTTTCCAAATATCTACTGGTTCTGATTTCAACCCTCCTTAAAGGATCCTTTTGAAGCAAGGAAGGGATATTAGCTTTGCATTTGAAACAGACCCTTCTGTTGCTAATTTTGAAATGGCTGGGGGACAGAAATGAAAGCAGGAAAACCAGGTAGAGGACCTTTACACTGGCCCAGTTTCAAGAAGAAGGCAGGATTTTGGAGATATTGAAGAGGCACAACTTTTAGGACTTCATAATTGATTGAAATTAGACAAATCATTTCATAATCACATGACTGCACTAATAAAGTATGCGCAAGGTGCTAAAGGAGAACAAAGAAGGGTGGTGGTACTGAATGTCTAGAGAAGCCTTCCTAAGGATATAATATCCCAGGGCAAGCCCTGAAGAAACAGTTTGTAATGTGAAGTGGCATGGGAAGATGGGGATATCAGTCCAGTCTGAGAGAATGGTATGGTTAAAGGCTATGGGACTGGAGAGAATGAAGTGCATTCAGGAAATTGAAAATAGTTTGCTTTTGCCAGACCACAGTTGAAGATGGGCAGAGGCAGGGGCTCTGCAGAGGAGAAGCCTGGAAAGTAGGCAGATGTCAATATGAAAGGTGCCATGCCCATCATTTCCACCTTGTTCTGAAAGCTATGGGGTCAGCCTGTGAAGGGTTTGTTAAATTAAACTTCATCTAAAGCTCCCTCCTTGCGTATTTTAAGTTCAGCCTAAAGATTTCTCCTACATAGTGAGCTGTAACCTAACCGAATATATAAACAGGCTGTAACCTATAATTGTGCCAATCCCCAAGTTTTGGCTAATCAAAGGTGGCCAACTGCTCAAATTATATTCAAATAAGGGAAATGTCAAGCTGTAACCAATCCAGCCATTTCCGTACCTCACTTCTGTTTCTGTGCAACACTTTCCTTTCTCTTTTTCTATCACAAAGCAGTGCTGGAGACTCTTTCAGCCTATTCTGGTTCAGGAGGCTGCCTGATTCTTGAATCCTTCTTTGCTCAGTTAGACTCTATTAAATTAAATTTGTCTAATTTTTCTTTGAACAGATGTTAGCAGCTGGAGTGATATGAGTAGGTTTGTAATTTAGTAAGAGCTTTCTGACTGCAATAAAGAGGAAGAGGCAGACGAGTTAAGGCATTACAAAACTAATTGGGAAAAAATTATGCAGGCCTAATTGAGAAGGAGTGATGGAGATGGAGAGGGGGATATATTTGAGAGTTATTTCGACCCTAGGATTGGACAAGATCAGTGAGTAATTAGATGGAAGAGGGTAAAAGAGAGCATAGAGCCTGACTTTATGATTCATGGCTTAGGTGGTTCAGAAAAAGATGCAATTCTCTAAGATGTTTGAAGGAGAAGAAAGTTTGTTTTGTTTTGGTCATGTTGAGTTTAAGCAGCCTGTAGGGCATCAAAAAAGAAAGATTAATATAAAGATGGATGAAGATGCCTAGAGCTCAGAAGATAAAGCTGAGCCAGAGATTTAGATTCTGGTCATCAGCATTTAGTTAGGCATTCAAGACATGGGAGTGGATGAAATAAATCAGAGAATATGTGACAAGAGAACAGAAGTGGATGGAATAGTGGAGACAGCAATGTTTAAGCAGTTGGAAGAGCAGGAGCCAGAAAAGGAGGGACCAAAGAGATGAGAGTAAATCCAGAGGATAAGATAGTATCACTAAAGCCAAATGAGGAGAAAGAGAGACAGTGTTCAGTAGGGCCAAATACTTCAGAGGTCAAGGGAGAGAAAGCCTGTAAATATCCACTAGATTTAGAAACAGATGATCATGGCACAAATCATTAAGTGGAGGAGGGAGACAAATGGCAGTGGGGAGTTGAGGAATGCATGAAAAATAAGAAAGTGCAGGCATCTCTTTCAGGAAGTTTGGATAGGAAGATGGTAAACAAAAAGTAGAGCCTTGACTATGCAGAAGGATGCAGAATAAAAAGAGAGCTGTGAAGTTCAAGTTTGCGCATATCTAAAGGCCAGGGTGGAGAAGCCAGTAGAGGGGAGAACGAAGATCTAGCTGAGACAGGGCACAAAGAGTGGAGCAAAGTCATGACACAGCAGGAAGGAAGGCAGTGAGTACATCGGAAGGGAGGAGGAACAGCTCTTTTTTTCAGAGAAGAGGAATGGAGAAGAGGATCGGTGTGGACACAAACAAGATTTGGAGGACTATGTAGGGAGTGAGGGAACTCTTTGCCTGAAGATCACATCTTCTTTGTGAAATAGAGAAGGTCATTTAATGAGAGGGAAGGGGAAGTGATAGATTAGCCCAAGAATAAGTGAGCTAATGGCCATTGAGAATAAGATGGGTGGGAAGGAATTGAGGGCAGGAAAGGCCTAACAGAAAAGCAGATAAGAGAACCACATGAGGGTGAAGAATAGATGTGATTGGGAAGCTCTAGGGGATGACAAGCTCTAGGATGGTGTCTAAATGGCAGTAGAGGAAATGAAGTTACAAAGGTTAATGAGGTTAAGAGGAATGGCTAAGGTTTTGGAAAGGCCATTGATGTGGACACAGAAGTCACCTATGATGATGGCAGGACCTGAGATGACAAGACAAATTTACCACAATATGACTTATCATAATAAAGTCACTCCTGTCACAATCCAATTTGAGCCAGACAGCTCTCCTGGCAATTGTCTGTCAAGAAAAGACTCAGGGGAAAAAAAACAAAAAACAAAAAACAAAAAACTGCTGGGGGTGCACCCAAGATGGCTGAATAGGAACAGCTCCAGCCTCCAGCTCCTAGTGTGAGTGACACAGAAGACCAGTGATTTCTGCATTTTCAACTGAGGTACTGGGTTGACCTCACTAGGGTGTGTCAGAAAGTTGGTGCTGGTTCATGGGTGCAGCCTGACCAACGAGTGCCGAAGTAGGGTGAGGCATCTCCTCACCTGGGAAGCACAAGGGGGAAGGGAATTCCTTTTCCTGGCCAAAGGAAATTGGAGACACAACACCTGGAAAATCGGGTAACTCCCACCCTAATAATGCACTTTACCAAGGGGTCTTCACAAACGGCACACCAGGAGATTATATCCCACACCTGGCCCAGAGGGTCCCACGCCCACGGAGCCTCCCTCATTGCTAGCACAACAGTCTGAGATCTAACTGCAAGGTGGCAGTGAGGCTGGGGGAGGGGCACCCGCCATTGCTGAGGCTTAAGTAGGTGAAAAAAGCTGTTGGGAAGCTCGAATTGGGTGGAGCCCAACACAGCTCAAGGAGGCCTGCCTGCCTCTGTAGACTCCTCCTCTGGGGACAGGGCATAGCTAAACAAAAAGCAGCAGAAACCTCGGCAGAGGTAAATGTCCCTGTCTGACAGCTTTGAAGAGAGCAGTGGATCTTCCAGCACGGAGGTTGAGATCTGAGAACGGACAGACTGCCTGCTCAAATGGGTCCCTGATCCCTGAGTAGCCTAACTGGGAGTCATCCCCTACTAGGTGCAGACCTACACCTCACACCTCACGTGGCTGGGTACACCCCTGAGACGAAGCTTCCAGAGCAAGAATCAGACAGCAACACTCGCTGTTCAGCAATATTCTATCTTCTGCAGCCTCCAATGCTGATACCCAGGCAAACAGGGTCTGGAGTGGACCTCAAGCAAACTCCAACATACTTGCAGCTGAGGGTCCTGACTGATAGAAGGAAAACTAACAAAGAGAAAGGACACCCACACCAAAACCCCATCAGTATGTCACCATCATGAAAGATCAAAGGCAGATAAAACCACAAAGATGGGGAAAAAGCAGTGCAGAAAAGCTGGAAATTCAAAAAAATCAGAGTGCATCTCCCCCTCCAAAAGAACACACTTCATCTCCAGCAACGGAACAAAGCTGGATGGAGAATGACTTTGACAAGTTGAGAGAAAGGCTTCAGTCAATCAAACTTCTCAGAGCTAAAGGAGAAACTATGTAACCAGTGCAAAGAACCTAAAAACCTTGAAAAAAGATTTGATGAATGGCTAACTAGAATAACCAATGTACAGAAGTCCTTAAAAGAACTGATAGAGATGAAAACCATAACATGAAAACTACATGACAAATGCACAAGCTTCAGTAACCGACTCAATCAACTGGAAGAAAGAGTATCAGCGATTGAAGATCAAATAAATGAAATGAAAGAAGATAAGTGTAGAGAAAAAAGAGTAAAAAGAAATGAACAAAGCCTCCAAGAAATATGGGATTATGTGAAAACACCAAATCTACGTCTGATGGGTGTGCCTGAAAGTGACAGGGAAAATGGAACCAAGTTGGAAAACTCTCTTCAGGATATCATTCAGGAGAACTTCCCCAACCTAGTAAGGCAGGCCAACATTCAAATTCAGGAAATACAGAGAACATCACAAAGATACTCCTCGAGAAGAGCAACTCCAAGACACATAATTGTCAGATTCACCAAAGTAGAAATGAAGGAAAAAATGTTAAGGGCAGCCAGAGTAGGGGCCAATATTCAACATTTTTAAAGAAAAGAATTTTAAACCCAGAAGTTCATATCCAGCCAAACTAAGTTTCATAAGTGAAGGAGAAATAAAATCCTTTACAGACAAGCAAATGCTGAGAGATTTTGTCACCACCAGGCCTGCCCTACAAGAGATCCTGAAGGAAGCACTAAACATGGAAAGGAATAACAGGTACCAGCCATTGCAAAAACATGCCAAAATGTAAAGTCCATCGATGCTAGGAAGAAACTGCATCAACTAATGAGCAAAATAATCAGCTAATATCATAATGACGGGATCAAGTTCACACATAACAATATTAACCTTAAATGTAAATGGACTAAATGGTCCAATTAAAAGACACAGACTGGCAAATTGGATAGAGTCTAGACCCATCAGTTTGCAGTATTCAGGAGACCCATCTCACATGCAGAGACATACATAGGCTCAAAATAAAGGGATGGAGGAAGATCTACCAAGCAAATGGAAAACAAAAAAAGCAGGGGTTGCAATCCTAGTCTCTGATGAAACAGACCTTAAACTATCAAAGATCAAAAGAGACAAAGCAGGCCATTACATAATTGTAAAGGGATCAATTCATCAGGAATAACTAACTATCCTAAATATATATGCACTCAATACAGGAGCACCCAGATTCATAAAGCAAGTCCTTAGAGACATACAAAGAGACTTAGATTCCCATAAAATGATAATGAGAGACTTTAACACCCCACTGTCAACATTAGACAGATCAACGAGACAGAAAGTTAACAAGGATATCCAGGAATTGAACTCAACTCTGCACCAAGTGGACCTAATAGACATCTACAGAACTCTCCACCCCAAATCAACAGAATATACATTCTTCTCAGCACCATATTGCACTTATTCCAAAATTGACCACATAGTTGGAAGTAAAGCACTCCTCGGCAAATGTAAAAGAGCAGAAATTATAACAAACTCTCTCTCAGACCACAGTGCAATCAAACTAGAACTCAGGACTAAGAAACTCAATCAAAACCGCTCAACTACATGGAAACTGAACAACCTGCTCCTGAATGACTACTGGGTACATAACAAAATGAAGGCAGAAATAAAGATGTTCTTTGAAACCAATGAGAACAAAGATACAACATAACAGGATCTCTGGGACACATTTAAAACAGTGTGCAGAGGGTAATCTATAATTACTAAATTATAAATTTTTTTATAATTACTAAAATATAAGTTTACTATAATTATTATTTAGTAATTAAATTATAAATTACGAAATTATAAATTTTTTCTCTTCTGGGCACTAAATGTCCACAAGAGAAAGCAGGAAAGATCTAAAATTGACACCCTAACATCACAATTAAAAGAACTAGAGAAGCAAGAGCAAACACATTCAAAAGCTAGCAGAAGGCAAGAAATAATTAAGATCAGAGCAGAACTGAAGGAGATAGAGACACAAAAAACCCTCCAAAAAATCAGTGAATCCAGGAGCTGGTTTTTTGAAAAAATCAACAAAATTGATAGACTGCTAGCAAGACTAATAAAGAAGAAAACAGAGAAGAATCAAACAGACACAATAAAACATGATAAAGGGGATATCACCACCAACCCCACAGAAATACAAACTACCATCATAGAATACTATAAACACCTCTATGCAAATAAACTAGAAAACCTAGAAGAAATGGATAATTTCCTGGACACTTACACTCTCCCAAGACTAAACCAGGAAGAAGTTGAATCCCTGAATAGGCCAATAGTAGGCTCTGAAATTGAGGTAATAATTAATAGCCCACCAACCAAAAAAGGCCAGAACTAGACGGATTCACAGCCGAATTCTACCAGAGGTACGAGGAGGGGTTGGTACCATTCCTTCTGAAACTTTTCCAATCAATATAAAAAGAGGGAATCCTCCATAACTCATTTTATGAGGCCAACATCATCCTGATACCAAAGCCTGGCAGAGATACAACAAAAAAAGAGAATTTTAGACCAATATCCCTGATGAACATCGATGCAAAAATCCTCAATAAAATACTGGCAAACCGGGTCCAGCAGCACGTCAAAAAGCTTATCCACCATGATCAAGTGGGCTTCATCCCTGGGATGCAAGGCTGGTTCAACATACGCAAATCAATAAACGTAATCCAGCATATAAACAGAACCAAAAACAAAAACCACATGATTATCTCAATAGATGCAGAAAAGGCCTTTGACAAAATTCAACAGCCTTCATGCTAAAAACTCTCAATAAATTCGGTATTGATGGAACGTATCTCAAAATAACAAGAGCTATTTATGACAAACCCACAGCCAATATCATACTGAATGGGCAAAAACTGGAAAAATTCCCTTTGAAAACTGGCACAAGACAGGGATGCCCTCTCTCACCAGTCCTATTCAACATAGTGTTGGAAGTTCTGGCTAGGGCAATCAGGCAAGAGAAAGAAATCAAGGGGATTCAGTTAGGAAAAGAAGAGGTCAAATTGTCCCTGTTTGCAGATGACGTGATTGTATATTTAGAAAACCCAATTGTCTCAGCCCAAAATCTCCTTAAGCTGATAAACAACTTCAGCAAAGTCTCAGGATATAAAATCAATGTGTAAAAATCACAAGCATTCTTACACACCAGTAACAGACAAACAGAGAGCCAAATCATGAATGAACTCCCATTCACAATAGCTTCAAAGAGAATTAAATACCCAGGAATCCAACTTAAAAGGGATGTAAAGGACCTCTTCAAGAAGAACTACAAACCACTGCTCAGTGAAATCAAAGAGGACACAAACAAATGGAAGAACATACCATGTTCATGGATGGGAAGAATCAATATTGTGAAAATGGCCTTACTGCCCAAGGTAATTTATAGATTCAATGCCATCCCCATTAAACTACCAATGACTTTCTTCACAGAATTGGAAAAAACTGCTTTAAAGTTCATATGGAAGCAAAAAAGACCCCGCATTGCCAAGACAATCCTAAGCCAAAAGAGCAAAGCTGGAGGCATCATATACCTGACTTCAAACTATACTACAAGGCTACAGTAACCAAAACAGCATAGTACTGGTACCAAAACAGAGATATAGACCGATGGAACAGAACAGAGCCCTCAGAAAAAATACCACACATCTACAGCTATCTGATCTTTGACAAACCTGAGAAAAACAAGAAATGGGGAAAGGATTCCCTGTTTAATAAATGGTGCTGGGAAAATTGGCTAGCCATAAGTAGAAAGCTGAAATTGGATCCTTTCCTTACTCCTTATGTGAAAATTCATTCAAGATGGATTAGAGGCTTAAATGTTAGACCTAAAACCATAAAAACCCTAGAAGAAAACCTAAATAATACCATTCAGGACATAGGCATGAGCAAGGACTTCATGTCTAAAACACCAAAAGCAACGGCAACAAAAGCCAAAATTGACAAATGGGATCTAATTAAACTAAAGGGCTTCTTCACAGCAAAAGAAACTACCATCAGAGTGAACAGGCAACCTACAGAATGGGAGAAAATTTTTGCAATCTACTCATCTGACAAAGGGCTAATATCCAGAACCTACAAAGAACCCAAACAAATTTACAAGAAAAAAACAAACAACCCCATCAAAAAGTGGGCAAAGGATATGAACAGACACTTCTCAAAAGAACACATTCATATAGCCAACAGACACATGAAAAAATGCTCATCATCACTCACCATCAGAGACATGCAAATCAAAACCACAATGAGATACCATCTCACACCAGTTAGAATGGCAATCATTAAAAAATTCAGGAAACAACAGGTGCTGGAGAGGATGTGGAGAAATAGGAACACTTTTACACTGTTGGTGGGACTGTAAACAGTTCAACCATTGTGGAAAACAATGTGGCGATTCCTCAAGGATCTAGAACTAGAAATACCATTTGACCCAGCCAGCCCATTACTGGGCATATACTCAAAGGATTATAAGTCATGCTGCTATAAAGACACATGCACACGTATGTTTATTGCAGCACTATTCACAATAGCAAAGACTTGGAATCAACCCAAATGTCCATCAGTGACAGACTGGATTAAGAAAATGTGGCACATATACACCATGGAATACTATGCAACCATAAAAAAGGATGAGTTCATGTCCTTTGTAGGGACATGGATGCAGCTGGAAACCATCATTCTCAGCAAACTATCCCAAGAACAGAAAACCAAATACCGCATATTCTCACTCTTAGGTGGGAACTGAACAATGAGATCACTTGGACACAGGAAGGGGAACATCACACACAGGGTTCTATCATGGGGAGGGGGTAGAGGGGAGGGATAGCATCAGGAGATATACCTAAAGTAAATGACGAATTAATGGGTGCAGCACACCGACATGGCACATGTATATATATGTAACAAACCTGCACGTTGTGCACATGTACCCTAGAATTTAAAGTATAATAATAATAATAAAAAAGACTCAGAGATTGGGGCTCCTTCTGTGCATGACTCTGCCATCTTGGAGTTATTACTTTCTAACTAAGATAACTCTGATACAAAACATAGAAAATATCGCACAAAGAAAGGAGATATCATCTCACTTAGGAATACGGATGCAAACATTTAAATAAAATGCCAGCAGTAATAAAAGAAAAATGCAGCATGAGTCAGTTGAGTTTATTTTAGAGAGAAAGAAAAATGTTATGTCTATGTGACTGAACTAGATGGAATGGAAACATTTGCTTTGCTCAACCTTCTGCAGCTCATCCAAACATTCGTATATCATAAAGTCAGAAATACTGGTCTTCCACTTCAGAAATCAACAACGAGATAAATCTGTGAAGACACTCTGTAAATTGAAATGCACTCTGTAGGAGTGAGCAGTTTTTGAGCACACAGAGCCCCATGCTGGGTGTTGTTTATGACAAGAAATTTAGGTCATGACATGATTTCTCTTCTCATGGACCTTACCATCTGGTTGGGAAAGATAAGCTGTGAAAAAATGCACACAATCTCAAGTGGTAAAGACCTAACAGCGCTACAGACAAGGAACACGATTAGAGGTGAAAGGGAAATGATGTGGTTTGAATTATCTGTCCTCACCCCAATCTCATGTCAATTGTAATCCCCAGTGGGGATTGGTCGGAAGTGACCGGATCATGGGGGTGGGTTTCCCACTTGGTGCTGATTTCGTGATAGTGGGTGAATACTGCTGAGATCAGGTTGTTTAAAAGTGTGTGGCATCTCTCCTGTCTCTCTCTTCCTCCTTCTCTGGCCATGTAAGACGTGTCTGCTTCTCCTTCACCTTCTACCATGATTGAAAGTTTCCTGAGGGGAAACTGATCCAGGTTTAGAGTGTTTAGATCCCTAGAAGCTATAATGTTTCCTGTACAGCCTGTGGAACTCTGAGCCAATTAAACTTCTTTTCTTTATAAGTTACCCAGTCTCTGGTATTTCTTTATAGTAGTGACAGAATGGACTAGCACAGAAAATGGGTACTGAAGAGTGGGGCATTGCTATAAAATACCTGAAAATCTGAAAACGACTGTGGAACTGGGTAATGGGCCGAGGTTGGAATAGTGTGGAGGGCTCAGAAGAAGACAGGAAAATGAGGGAAAATTCGGAACTCCTTAGGGACTGCTTGACTTGTGACTGAAATGCTGATAGGGACAGGGACAATAAAGTACAAGCTGATGAGGTCTCAGATGGAGATGAGGAACTTGTTGGGAACTGTAACAAAGGTCACTTTTGTTATGCATTAGCAAAGAACTTGGCAGCATTGTGCCCCTGCTCTAGAAATCTGTGTAACTTTGAACTTGAGAGTGATGATTTGTGGTATCTGGTGGAAGAAATTTTTATTTTTTTTGAGATGGAATTTCGCTCTTGTTGCCCAGGCCAGAGTGCAATGGTGTAATCTTGCCTCACTGCAACCTTGTAGAAGAAATTACTAAGCAGCAAAGCATTCAAGCTTGACCTGGCTGCTTCTAACAGCATATGTTCCTATGCATGAGGGAAGAAATGACCCAAAATTGGAACTTATATTTAAAAGGGCAGCAGAGCATAAAAGTTTAGAAAATTTGCAGCCTGGCCATGTGATAGAAAAGAAGAGACCATTTTTAGGGGAGGAATTCAAGCAGGCTGCAGAAATTTGCATAAGTAAAAAGGAGCCAAATGCTGATAGCCAAGACAATCGAAAAAGGCTTCCAAGGGATTTCAGAGACCTTCATGGCAGCCTCTCTCATCACAGGCCCAAAGGCCTAGGAGTGAAGAATGGTTTTGTGGGCCAGGCCCAGGGCCCCGCTGACCTGTGCAGCCTCAAGACACTGCTTCCTATGTCCTATCTTCTCCTGCTCCAGCTATGACTCAAAGGGACCCAGGTACTCAGGCCACTGCTTCAGAAGGTGCAAGCTGTAAGCCTTGGTGGATTCCATATGGTGTTAAGCCTGCAGGTGCACAGAGTGCAAGAGTTGAGGCTTGGGAACCTCCACCTAGATTTCAGAGGATGTATGGAAAAACCTTGCTGTCCAGGCAGAGGCCTGCTACAGGGGTGGAGCCCTCATGGAGAACCTCTACTAGGGCAGTGTGGAGGGAAAATGTGGGTTTTAGCCACCACATAGGGTCTCCACTGGGGTACCACCTAGTGAAGCTGTAAGAAGAGGGCCACTGTCCTTCAGAACCCAGAATGGTAGAGCCACCAACCACTTGCATCGTGAACCCGGAAAACCCACAGGTACAGCTGCAGAGCCACAGGGGAAGAGCTGCCCAAGGCTCTAGGAGTCCACCCCTTGCACCAGTGTGCCCTGGATGTGAGAAATGGAGTCAAAGGAGATCATTTTGGAACTTTAAGATTTAATGAATGCCCTGCTGGGTTCTGGACTTGCACAGGGACTGTAGCCCCTTTCTTTTGTCCAATTTCTCCCTTCTGGAATGGGACTATTTACCCAATGCCTATACACACCCTCCACCCACCCACACATTGGACCTTGGGAGTAATTAGTTCTTGATTTTACAGGCTCATAGGTGGAAGGGACTAGGCTTGTCTCAGATGAGACTTTGAACTTTTGAGTTAATATTGGAATGAGTTAAGACTTTGGGGGACTGTTGGGAAGGCATGATTATATTTTGCAAAGTGAGAAGGACATAAAATTCATTCATTTAAATAATATTTATTGTGTACTTATAGGCCAGGTACTGTGCCTTCATAGGGCTTATACTGTAGTTGTTTGGTGAGCTTTCAAAACCTTTCCATTTTGTTTTATCATCTTCTGAAACCTGCTTTTGAGTTGGTTAATTCAACCATTTTTTTTTTTCTGATTCACTAATATCTGTCTTTAATTTTGTTTTGTTTTTTTTTTTGTTTGTTTCTTGTTAAGTTTGTTTAATGGTTGTTTTTAAAATTCAATATGTTGGCTTATTTTTCATCTTCTCTTGTTTAATAATGAAAATATTTAAGGATAAAATGAAGTCATGTCATGCATACATTTAAAGTTTGTTAAATTAACAATACATCTTGAGTAGACATTTCTCTGCACCACCAAAGCTATGACTTGTGCAGGAGCTACAGTTAAGTCAGAAAATCAGCTGCAGAAGTTCCAAAACCTATGGAAAGAACATGTGAATGGTTTTAAAGTTTTCATAGCCATTGACAAAGAAATTAAATGCATTATTTGTTTTAAAAAATCTGTATGGTCAGTATACTCTATGGGTGATTAAAGGCATTTTCAATATACTATTTTACTATATGTAATTTTTACTTTATAAGCTGATTTTATAGCCAATCTTCCATATTAGAATGACTCAAAATTATTTATTGCTTATAATTATTTTTGTCTCATGTGTTTTTAGGCATAATCTCATTATCATTAGTGTATATACTGTGTAGTATGGTTTTGATTTCTTTGAATTTTTAAAAGATGATATAAAATATGAACCTGATTCTTTGTTTCAGAAAAATCCCAGATTCTAGGAAGTGTTAAATAGTCTCCTGGCTTCTAAAAGTATACAATTGGCTGTACATACACATACACACATACTTACAACTTTAAAAATTGTCACATTTGCCCTTTGCTGCTTTGCTCTAGATATGCTAGAATGTGAATTAGTCATGGGGTTACGCATTTTTGCCTGCTTAGACTGCTAATATAAAAGGCCAGAAGGAAAAGATCATAATCAGAATGCCAAAGAAACCCCCAGTCCCACTGTGTTTATAGGCATTCAATTCTCACCTACCCCAACCAATGTTTTTAGCCAAAAAAGAGGCTTGACTAAGGGCCAAAAAGCTGAGGCTACCAGGATATCTGGGTTTTTGAATAAAAAGGCCTTGGTTTGAATATTCCATAAGTAGTTACAGGGACATCACTCTTCCCTTGGATATTTCCTCATTAGGGATATTTATCAATTGATGAGGTCCCTCAAGGTATAAATGTCCTGAAGTAATGAAGAGCATGGAATGTGGAGTCCACAAGACGTGATTCAGGCCTCAGCAATACCACACATCAGTGCAAGTCATGTGCAAGTTACTCAGGATTCTTTTCCTGAAGAATGTAAATCATGATAGTCACTTTGGTGAGGGTTAAATGAAATAACATAAAGTGCTTAATCCTGTGCCTCCATAGCTAATACAAACCATAATTTTTCTAATGCTTTATGATTTGTAACTAGTTTTTACCTCCTGTCTCCCATTTGTTGCTTGTATTAGTCTTGTGCATAAGTAATGACCACAGAGAGTTTGGTTGCCTAGCCCCACATCACACAGCAAGAAAATTGCAGAGGCAAGGAAAGGACTGTCTGTCTTGGTTGCCGTGGAACCTCCATCACCTATTATAGTGCCTAGAATATGGTGGGAACTTTGGACCCTTTTGGTAAGTTACCAAACAATTAAATTCTTATTTTAAATCATGTATTCTTCCTACCTTATGTCCTCACTGTGTTGTTTTGAAACTCAAATGAGAAACATGAAAGAGCTTTGCAAACTGCCATGCTAGTTATCACTGCTGTTATTTTTATCACATCGTAGTGAGGTATGGGAGGTGGGTCCTTATTCTGCATGATCCTAAGGCATAATGGTCATCAGAACCACAAGAGGGCAGCAGCCCAACTCCACTTCCCTGGAAAATCGTGTTTTGGAAGAAGTCCTTCAGAAAAGTGTAGACTGCACCCCTCTCCCCCTCCCCCAACTTTTCTTTAAGACAGACTCTTGCTTTGTCACCCAGGCTGGAGTGCAGTGGCGCGATCTCAATTCACTTCAACCTTCGCCTCCCAGGTTCAAGTGATTCTCCTGCCTCAGTCTCTTGAGTAGTTGGGATTACAGGTGCCCACCACCATACTTGGTTAATTTTTGTATTTTTAGTAGAGATGGAGTTTCACCATGTTGCCAGACTGGTCTCGAACTCCTGACCTCAAGTGACCCACCTTGGCCTCCCAAATTGCTGGGATTACAGGCGTGAACCACCATGTCTGGTAAGACCCATTATTTTTTACAAATTATAATGCTGTCATTCATATTGAGTTATTTTTGCTCAAGTAGGTCAAACATCAGCTTTCTTGCTGTAAGACTTCATTGGAACAATATGAAATTGGTGCATTATTTTTCAAGTAGTTCTGTTACCTTTTGTACTTAAAAAATATAAATATTTTAGATGGGAAGGGAAAGGCATTTGCTGAATCTCTTGATTCATCCAAAGCTCATTAAAGGGGTTTTGTTTTGGGTACTTAGTAAGATTACCCAGATTTAACATTGCCTTTACTATTTAAGGTGGCTGAGAAAGTGGGAAAGGAAGTGGTCAGACTTGGGTCACACCAGAGTCTCATGTACCCCACCCCCCAGCTACAGACAGAGTTGCAGAAAGCGTCTCTTCATCATCTTAGGCTAATCAGCTTTTGAGAAGCAATTGGGGGATCAATGGTCTACTATGACAGAATTATTGTTTTGTGCCTTTGTTTCTTTTAACAGTTAGAACTAATTATCTTCTCTGACGTGATCTCATGCAAATTACTAACACTGATCCAGAAATTACTTTGTACCAGGGCCTGTTTCTTGACGTTTAATTTCAGCTAGATTGCTTGGACAGTTTTGGACCTAAATCTGTACATAGCTTTGTACTGAAGGCATGGATTATTTTTAAATCACCAAAGGGGTTCCTAGTGATTGGCATTGTCTAAGTAACAAAGTCTGATATAAAACATAGACACTAAAAACTTAAGTACTATAACTGTAACTAATTGAGACATAACCTTTCACAAAGAGATTGTGTAACCAAAATTCCTTTTAAGGGAATCATGACAGCTTCAAGAGTAGATAATCATAGACTTTAGAACTTGAAAAGGACCGTAAAAATGACATCACTCAACCTCTGAGTGGCTAAGTGACTCGGCCAAGGCTCCACTAATAGAGTTAGAATTTGATACAAGGTCCTGAAATTCCTAGATCCTAATGCAGACTTCTTAATAGTAAGGCTTTTCCCACTTTACAGTACATTTCTTTCTTCCTAGCCGTCTTCCAGGGCTTTCAGTATTAAAGAGATGGAAACAATTGATACATTTCTTTCAATGTGAACTTAGCGAAATAGAGAAAAGAGCTTCCCAAGGTCCTCACTCACTTTCTTAAGACTTCCCTTAGTTTCTTTTGTTAGTGATTGATATGGTTTGGCTGTGTCCCAACCCAAATCTCACCTTGAATTGTAATAATCCCCGTATGCCAAGGGCAGGGGCCAGGTGGAGATAAGTGAATCATGGAGGCAGTTTCCCCCATACTGTTCTCATGGTAGTAAGTCTCATGAGATCTGATGGTTTTACAAATGGGAGTTCCCCTACACCCGCTGTCTTGGTTGCCACCATGTAAGATGTGCTTTTGCTCCTCCTTTGCCTTCTGCCATGATTGTGTGGCCTCCCCTCGCATGTAGAAATGTGAGACCATTAAACCTCTTTCCTTTATAAATTACCCAGTCTTGGTTATGCCTTTATCAGCAGCATGAGAACAGACTAATACAGTGATCAGATAAATGTTCAGATATTTGTCAAGAACTTCAAAGCGTCTGATATTTTTACCCTATCTGCAAGCTAGTTATTCTGCCACAGTCTCATGGATGCTGGTAGAAAGCAGAAGATTCCTGGGTCAGAGACAAAGGATAGTTTATTATTCACAGCAACAGTGGTAGCCAGATTATTAGCATTTTGTATCAGTTCCTCAAGTCCCAACTTCTGGAGGGCATCAGAAAAAAGGCTAGATGATATCTGCACAAGCAGTGGGTTATGTTAAAGGAGAAGAACTCTGACCTATTTTATAATGGGCTATTTTTTGCTCCAATGAGAAAAATACTTATTATACTAGAGAGCATACATGGTTGTCCTTTGCTCCAGAGGCAACATAGTGAGACCCCATTCCTACAAAAAGTAAAAAACTGAGCATGTTGGCATGTGCCTGTGGTCCCAGCTAATTGGGAAGCTGAGGTGGAAGGATTGCTTAAGCCTGGGAGGTCGAAGCTGCAGTGAGCTGTGATTACATCACTGCACTCCAGCTGGGGCAACAGAAGGAGACTCCATCTCAAAACAAACAAACAAACAAAAACAAAAACAAAAAATACAAATGTATGTGAAATATTCTTTTGTTTGGGAAGTGAAATGGAGAGGGAAAGACCAATAATAACTCCATTTCTCAGAAGCAGCATGAACAGCATGTATTTTCATGAACAGCCCACAGCTAGGGGTGTTGCCATGTTGACATGTGCAAACAACTTCCATATTGTGATAATTTTAGACTGATACAGTCCTCTTTATGATGAGAAAAATTATCATAAATCTTAAAGGTATATACATTCTCTGTAAGTAGTTTTAATTGATGACTAAAATTTTTGCCATTTATGCAGCAATTTTGTTTCTCTTTCCTAGTCACAAAAATACTGCCTACCATTTTTTGTGCACTTAATGTTCAGGTACTTTGCATATTTTATCTCATTTGAATTTTAATTAAGGTATATGACAGAACAGAGACACAGAGATGGAGGAGCTAGGATTCAAAGACTGATCAACCTGCCTGCAAAATTGGTACCTTTCTATTGCATCGTTTGGTGTTATTGTTACCTGGGCCACCTTTTGCCTTGGGATATGGGTTTCCAACAAGATCTTGAAGCATGACCCTCTACATTGCTAAAGCACCTGCCTTAGTTCCCTTCACTTGGGAATGCTGAGATTCTCAGCTCACTCTTCCATAACTCAGGGACTTCACAGAATTTTAGAGATGAAAGGGATCCCAACAATCTCCATCCCATAGAGGCCCCAGAGGATGCCCATATATTTTTTTCTGACAGTGATTTTGATTGGAAGTTCTTATAACTAGAATTTGTGAAATGTTGCTTTTAAACAATTGCAAATTGTTTTAAGTTTGTTCTCTAGACTACTTTCTTTTCTAGAGAACCTTTTATGAAATCCAAGAAAATTGTTTCCAAAGAAACATAGTAATGAGAGACAATAATCTAGGAGGTTGGTATAATTATATCTTTAAATATATTATTAAATATTACAATATAGCTACTCACTTCTCAATTTCTGATTAAAGTTAAATCATGCCAATAAATCACTCTAAATTACTTGCAACTGAAAGGGGTTGGGGCTGACTTGAGTGAAATACTTATTGGTACTGATTTACTTTCTATTATTCATCTAACAAAGTTATTAGTTCCAGCAGAAATTCAGTATTTTTGTTTGAATGTTTTGGCCTCTCCTAATTCATGTACTGGAACCTTAATCCCCAATGCAATGGTGTTGAGAGGTGGGGCTTAATGAGAGCTGTTTAGGCTGTGAGGACGCTACCTTTATGAATGATTGATGCAACTCCCAAAATAACTTTCAAGAATGGGTTCTCTCTCTTCTGTTCTTCTGTCACGTAAAGAACAGAGTTTCTCCCCTCTGGAGGATGCAGCATTCAAGGCTTCATCTTGGGAGTGGAGACTGGACCTTCCTCAGACACCAAACCTATTGGTACCTTGATCTTATACTTTCCAGCCTCCAGAACTGTGAGAAATAAATTTCTGTCATGTACAAATTACCTAGTCTTGGGTATTCTGTTACAGCAGCACAAAACAGACGAAGACTCTCAATATCAAATCAATGTTGATTAAGCATTTTTTAATGTTCCATGGAGATGTTATTAGTTTTATTTACATTTCACATTAAACTATCTGGTAGCCTTAATAGATGGTCTGATCAGTAATTGTCCTTTCCAGAAGCCACCACTAATGGCTGTTAACACTCTTTCTCCTCTATTCATCTACTTTTATCCAATGGGGTACTTTTTAAAGCAATTACACCTCAAATATACTTCTTTCCTCAGATCCAAGATGAAGTATCAAGTAATTCAGAAATCTCATTTAGCAAGACTGTTTTTCCTTTATACTTTGGAATTATACCTGGCATATTTTTGTATTTCAGGCAATTGGAAGGGATTGAATAATATTCCATAAAAAGTAATGTGCACCCAAACTTTAAAATGTCATGTTTTTGGCAGTAAGGTTTTTGTAGATATAATTTGTTAAGGATCTTAAGAAGAAATCATCCTGGATTTAGGTTGAATTTTAAATCCAATGACTGTTGTCCTTGTAAGAAGAGATGACATGGAGAGACACACAGGAAAGAAGGTGATAGGAAACTGGAGGCAGAGGTTGGAACTCTGCTACCACAAGCCAAAAAACTCCAAGACATGCCAGCAACCCCAGAAACTAGTAGAGAAGCATGGAATGTTTTTCCCTTAAAGCTTCCAGATGGAATTAACCTAACCCTACTGACACCCTGATTTTGGAAGTCTGGCCTCCAAATGTGTGAGAGAATAAATTTCTAGCATTTTAAGTCACCTAGTTTGTAATAATTGGTTATGGCAGTACTAAATCTTTAAGAAACAAATCTTTATTTTATATGAACTACTATAGAAAAAAAGAAAAAAATTATTTAGTTTATTTATACATTTAGTATAATTTTGATAAAATAAGAGTAATACAAGATAAAAATAGTAGGTCAATTATACTTATAAATATTATTTCATAAAGATATTTGCAAATCAAGTCCAGCAACATACAAAACAAAAAAACAGTACATGGTTCAACATTTAAAACCTATGAATATATGACATTAATATTGTAAAGAAAAAAAGTATAAGGTAATCTTAAAAGATGTAAAAAAAAATAGAGATAAAATTCAACACTAATTTTTCCTGAACATGTCCATTAACGTGCCTGTTTCCTTAATATATACTACCAATTACTAAAGGACAAGTTCAACCAAATACTTAATAAATAATAATTTCAATTTTACAAAAACTCTTTTAGATTATAGAAGAGGAGGAAACATCCCCAAACTTATTTTATAAGGTTAGCATAATCTTGATAGCAAAACTAGGCAAGGACAGCATAAAGTAGAAAACTTACAGACCAGTCTTATTCATGAACATAGATATAAAAATCCTAAACAAAATCTTATAAAACCAAATTATATAATGTATAAAAAAGTAAACATTTTATTATCAAGTTGAATTCATTTCAGGAATACAAAGTTGATTTAATATTAGAAAGTTAAATTATGTTATTCACCCCACACATAGTAAAGAATTCAACTTTGTCCAAAAAGAAGTCTGGTCTTTGTCCTTGGCTTCTGAGAGGTAATGGGTAGATCGTTAGAATATCATGGTTGATAGGATTGTCTTTGTTTGGCTGTGAGCCTTGGGTCACCAGATTGTCAAAAAATATGATTTAAGATGGAGAATGGCTACACCAGAAAGATGAGAAATGTTATTTAGCATGGGCGATTTGTGTCATGTCTGTAGGGGTTGGAGGCTGAAGATTGAAATCAGCCTCATGGACAATCACCCCTGTCTGCATCATGGAACCCCAATAAAAAGTTGGAACACCTGGCTCTGCTGAGCTTTCTTCATTAGCAATATTTTGTACACATTGTCATACATTGATATTTGAGAAGTAATGTGTCCAGGACTCCACGGAGAAAGAAAAACAGAAGACACTTGTTTGGTACTTTTCCTGGACTCTGCTCTAGGTGCCCTTCCTTGACTGACTTTAATCTGCATCTTTCCTGTCATACACTCTAACCTGTATTATAACAACTTTTAGTGAGTTCCAGGAGTCCTTGTGGATTAGCTAATCTGAGGGTGGTTTTAGGAAGCCCCTAAACTTGCAATTGCTGTCAAAAGTGAGGACAGTCTTGCATGGACTATGCCCTCTCAAACTATGCAGTTGGCTAAACTTCTTATGCTTCATTAACATATTTCTCTTCCTTCCTTCCTTTCTTTCTTTCTTTCTTTCTTTCTTTCTTTCTTTCTTTCTTTCTTTCTTTCTTTCTTTCTTTCTTTCTTTCTTTCTTTCTTTCTTTCTTTCTTTCTTTCTTTCTTTCTTTTTTTTGTTTTTAGATGGAGTCTCACTCCATTGCCCAGGCTAGAGTGCAGTGGCACGATCTGGGATCACTGCAAACTCTGCCTCCCAGGTTCAAGTGATTCACCTGTCTTGGCCTCCCGAGTAGCTGGGATTGCAGACGCCTGCTAATTTTTGTATTTTTAGTACAGATAGGGTTTCACCATGTTGGGCAGGCTGGTCTGGAATTCCTGACCTAGTGATCCACCCACCTGAGCCTCCCAAAGGGCTGGGTTTACAGGCGTGAGCCATTGTACAACATCACCCCATTAACATATTAAAGAATGAAAGCTATATAATGAGCTAAGTAGACACACTGTATTGGATAAAATTTAATATGTGTTTATGGTTTAGAAAATCTTAAGCAAACTAATAATGGAAGAAAAATTTCTTAATCATGTAAATATTATCAAAAAACTTCACAGTAATATTATACTCAGTGGTGAAAATTTTTAAGTTCAATATAAAATAGGTAAAGGTGTTTATTATTACTACATTTGTTTAACATTTTAAATGGCCTAGATGGTATAGTAATGTGAAAAAAAAGTAAAATAAAAGGAATTAGGAGTTAGAATGAAACAAAATAAACTGTCATTATTTAAGGGTAGTATAATTGTCTACAAAAATAAAAAGATAATTGCATTTTTATACACCAGCAATGATCAGCTAAAATGTTATTAAAAAATTATACTATGTAAAACATTCTTACCTCTACAGAGGTATGAGCTATACGGTTGTTAGCATTTGTCAAAATTCAACAAATTTTGCACTTGTATTTGTCTATTTTACTGTATATATATTTCACCTCAAAAATGAACTGTAAACAAATATTTAAAAAGTAAAAAAGTTTAAAAATATTTGTACTATTTTAAATTACAATAAAAATATATATTTTATCCAAGAGAAAAAAAATCTAGTGGGAGATGTGTAAGCCCCTATCTGGTAAAAATTATAAAGCTTTATGAAAAGACATCTCTAATCAAATGAAGAGATATACCATATTCATGGATAGTCAGATTTAATATTGTATTGATGTCAATTATCATGAATTGATTAACACTCCTAGAATCCCAACATCGCAAGTTGATTTTAAAATTTATATAGACTAGCAAAGGACCAAAAATAACAAAGACAGTTCTAAAGAACAAGATGGGAATTTGTATGATCAAATATCAAACTATATTATAAAGCTATAGAGACTAAAACATTGCATATGGCACAAGGAAAAGTAAATGGAACATCATAGAGAGCTCAGTACTAGGCCTACATACACACATATATATAGACCATAGTCAATGTTAAGGAGAAAAAAAATCCAAGGAAGAAGGGGGAAGGAAGGGAAAATAGTTGAAAGAAAAATATTTGGCTCTGTATATATACATTTAGTCACAGTCAAAATGATTTTTCTTAATATTTATGAAATAGAGGGACATAACATATGAATAAATCACAGTTTAGTTTTCATACTGCAGGGTCTCCTTTTCCTTCCTTCCTTCCTTCCTTCCTTCCTTCCTTCCTTCCTTCCTTCCTTCCTTCTTCCCTCCCTCCCTTTCTTTCTTTTTCTTTCTTTCTAGACAGGGTCTTGCTCTGTCACTCAGGCTAGAGTGCAGTGGCACAATCTTGGTTCACTGCAACTTCCACCTCCCAGGTTCAAGTGATTCTCCTGCCTCAGCCTCCTGAATAGCTGTGATTATAGGCACACACCATCATGCCTGGCTAATTTTTGTATTTTTAGTAGAGATGGGGTTTCACCATGTTGACCAGGCTGGTCTTGAACTCCTGACCTCAGATGATTTGCCCACTTTTGCTTCTCAAAGTACTGGAATTACAGGTGTGAGCCACTGTGCTCAGCTGACTTTCCAAGCTTAAGATTCATGTATTAATGCAAAGTTATTCATACATGAACGACTATGAGTCATATTGTATTGTTATGAACTTTGTGAATATGAACTAATATGAAAAAAGTGCTACCCAGTTGGTGTTTTTATTCACAACTATACACAATATTCTCTGGAATTGAGACAATTAATTATTTATATTTTCTTCTTTTTTGTTAGCTCAAATGCACCATTGTAACTCAATATCCAGAAAATGTCTACTCAAAAACAGTTTCAGGGCATAGTCTAGTTCTAAGCACTTAGGGGAGTACTTTAAATTTTCTTTCATTACCCTAATAAATTTTCTATTGTTCGTCATTCTCCTGTGGCATTCATTTTCAAAATGGAAAAATTAACAGAATATTTCTCCAAGGCAATACTGACTTTGTTTTAGGTTGCTTTATTTTATAGTGTCAAGTAAAATAAATCAGTGTCAAAAGTTATATATATTATGATATATTAATGTGAATAATTGATAATGTGTAAGAATTGATTTCCAGAATTGAGTTCAGTTGAGCCACACTCAAAATTGGTCTTTATACGTCTTTTTAAAAATCTTATCCACTTTATGGAAGCTATCTTGAAATATATAAATGAATAGAAGTTTCTACAACATTATTTGGAATCTTCCAAAGAATGATTGGTTTCACACTTATTTAATATTTTAATAGGCATAAGGCAACCACTTCAATAGGTCCTACAAAGTTATAGTTGGAGTTGTACTAGTTCTAGATGTGTGGTTGCTAGTCATATTAGATAGTGTTTCGTGGGATACTTGGGATAAAATCTATTGCAGAGTAAAATTTCCAAATGGATTATTTCATTCCAAATGAAGAGTTCAGCTTATGTGTAGACTCTATTTAGAAAAGTGATTAAATGAATAACTATAATTTCTTTCTTCTTACAGTTACTCTTAAAAAGCTGTGAAAGATTTTATCATTGATTTTGCACCAAATCTTTTTGCAAGATTTTTTCACTGGAGTTTTGTACCTGCAGCCACAAGCTAGTGTTTTAGAGAGTTAAACAATATGTGGGGTAATCTACATTTGCTATTATTAGATGGCCACTATTGCAAGTGGCTTTATTTAATAGCATCATAACTGATTACCTGAAGATGTGAGCCAATAGCTGACCCTTCAAGAAAAAATCAATTTGCGATTTTCACTGTCCACACTTCTGCCAGCTAACAATTCAACTGCAGATCTCTGTTCAGCCCCAAAAGGCACTTACAATGGGAAATGAAATAGCCTTAAGCTTCCTCCAGGATGGTCCCATTTAGCCACCAACAGAGAGGAATTGGACTAGAGGACAGAAGGGCAAAATTGGTTTAAGGGAATAGGGAAAGATTTAATAAAAATCCAAAGACCCACAGGAAAGGGATAAACCTTCCTGTTCAGTGGCTGGTCCCAACAATCCCAGTTAAAAACAGTGGAGCTTTACTGAACGTCACCTAGATTGTTTTAACCCAGTGCTGATATACCCTCTCAATGCCGTCCTGAGCTTCCTTCTCTCCCTATTCTCTGTTTTCCTTTCAACCACAGGCTTCTGCTCTTCTGGGTTCAGTTGTTTTTCACTTTTTGATTGTTTTTGAGGAATTTTAACATCATTGAATTTATTGGCCATTTGAATAGCCACTTTTGTGATTTGCTCTGACTCATTGTTCTACTGAATTGTTTATCTTTTCTTATTAATTTGTAGAAGTTATTTACATATTTGAGGTAAGAGACTTCTAACTTTTGTTTGTGTTTAATATTTTCTTCCACTCTGCTGTTGCTTTTCATTCTTAAAGGTGTCTTGGCAAACAGAAGTTAATAATTTCAATGTACTTAAATATGTGGTTTGGTTCCTTTATAGTTAGCATTTCTTATGTCCTATTTTAATTCTTTCCTTACTGTAAAATCATGAAACTATTCTCCTACTATCTTAGGAAAACATCTTAATGTTTTTTGCTTTCTTCTTTTGTATTTATGCCTAAAAATTTAAAATTAATATCTATTGTGTCAGGCAGGGGTCAAATTTTTTCTTAATATGGATATTTAATTGTCCCAATATTATTTATCAACAAGATCCCTTTCTCCCCACTGTTCTATGATACCACCTTTCTCATAAATCAAGCACCCATGTGTGATTAAGTCTGTTTTTGGCTCTCTTTCTATTTCATTGGTTTGTCTATCCCTATAATCCTCGTCCAATCTCTTAACTTGTGCCAGTGTATTAGTACTGAAGTGTTGTAGTCTTGATAATCAACAATCCATTGTTATTCGTGTAAAACATTTTTTAGCTATTGACCCTTGGAATTTCTAGTTAAATGTAGATTCACTTGTCAAGTTTCATTTAAAAAAAAAACAATCAAAGGTGTTTGCATTGAATGTATAGATCCACCTGGGAAGAATTATCCTTTATAATTTGATTTTTCCAATCCATGAATATAGTCTTTTCTATCAGTTAGAGTATTTAGGTCTTGTTTTTATTTAATAGTGCCTTACAGTTTTTGGCATGGTGACCTTGCATATCTTTTGTTAAGACTTATTTTTAGGTGTTTGATATTTTTGAAGCTATTATAAATAACATCTTTTTATTTTTTATTGCTAGTATATAGAAATTCAAATACATTTTCAAATGTTGTTTCCAGTAACTTTGCTAAACTCACTTATGAATTCTTTTGATTTGGCTGTAGGTTCTTTTCAACTGTCAGCCTAAAATAATAAAATGGTCAGAATCTAATTTAAAGATACTCGATTCAAGAGCAACATTTGAAGATAGCCCACCTGGAAACACCAACTCCAGAGGAATAGAGTAACTATTCCGAAGTAGGGAACTTAAGGTTTCATTTATGTAGGCAGAGACAGAGGAGTTTTTAGCAGGATTACAACCTTTTCTCCATATAAGGTTGGTGCATAGTTACAGCAATTTGATTGGTTATAGGCTGTGTTTGTTTCGGGAAGTGTACATTTAACTTTTTCTTTCTTCTTTTTTTTTTTTTTTCAGGGAGAGTAATAGTCATAGTCATGAGTTTTCTGTCATCTAGCAAATCAAGACAAAAATGGGGATGTTAATCTATAACAAGGGTCATTAATGAAGAAAGCAGGAGGTTTTGTCTCTGACGTTGTTTAATTTTCTCTAGTCATTGTACAGAACAAGAAAAACAAGAAAGCAGGTTAATCTATAATCTGAGAATAGAAGTTGTAACTACATGTGTTTCAGATCACAGTCACATCTCTCTCAAAGCCTAAGATATTCTCAGGGTTCTAAGAGCTTTTAAATTTTATTTATTTTCACACTATTTCCCACAGATATAATCATATTTGTGAATAATGACTTTTTTTTAATTTTTATTTTTATTGAGATGGAGTCTCGCTCTGTCACCCAGGCTGGAGAGCAGTGGCGCCATCTCGGCTCACTGCAAGTTCCGCCTCCCGGCTTCACACCATTCTCCTGCCTCAGCCTCCCAAGTAGCTGGGACTACAGGCGCCCGCCACGACGCCCAGCTAATTCTTTTTGTACTTTTAGTAGAGACGGGATTTCACCATGTTAGCCAGGATGGTCTGGATCTCCTGACCTCGTGATCCGCCCGCCTTGGCCTCCCAAAGTGTTGGGATTACAGACTTGAGCCACCGCGACCAGCTTGACATTTTTTTTTTTTTTTAATTTCCAATAACTTTGTCATTTATTTTTCTTTCATACTACACTGCCTAGAGCCTTCAGTGTCCTTCAATGTTGCACATTGAATAAAAGTAGTAATAAAAGACAATGCTTGTCTTGCTATAAATCCTAAAAAGAAAGCTTTCAACATTTTACTATTAAGTATGACATTGAGAGGTGACAACGTGCTAGCAGCCCTCCCTCCCTCTGGGTGCCTCCTTGGCCTCTGCATCCACTCTGGCCGCGCTTGAGGAGCCCTTCAGCCCTTCTAAAGCTGCACTGTGGGAGACCCTCTCTGGGCTGGCCGAGGCCGGAGCCAGCTCCCTCTGCTTGCCGGGAGGTGTGGAGGGAGAGGCGTGGGCGGGAACCAGGGTTGCCCCAGGTGCTCCCAGGCTAGCGGGAGTTCAGGGTGGGCACAGGATCGGCAGGTCCCCGCACTCAGAGTGGCCGGCCGGCACTGCCAGCCCCGGGCAGTGAGGGGTTTAGCCCTCAGGCCAGCAGCTGCGGAGGGTGCACTGGGTCCCCCAGCACTGCTGTCCCAGCCACGCTGTGCTCCAATTCTTGCCAGACCTCAGCCACCTCCCCGCCTGCAGCACTCTGCCATGCCCAAGCCGCCCCTTCCCCTGCGGCTCAGTGTCCAAGGGCTGAGGAGTGCGGTCACCCTGTGCCTGACAGGCTGGCACCTCTGCCCACGGCCCCAGGGCGAGATCCACTAAGCTAAACCAGCTGGACTCCTGAGTCCAGTGGGTAAGTGGAGAACTTTTACGTCTAGCTAAACGTTTATAAATGTACCAATCAGCACCCTGTGTCTAGCTCAAGGTTCGTAAACGTACCAATCAGCACCCTGTCAAAACAGACCAATCAGCTCTCTGTAAAATGGGTCAATCAGTTCTCTGTAAAATGGACCAATCAGCAGGATGTGGGTGGGGTTAAATAAGGGAATAAAAGCAGGCTGCCCTGAGCCACCAGTGGCAACCCACTTGGGTCACTTTGTGTGATGTGCAAGGTTCGTTCTTTAGGTCTTCACAGTGAGTTTTGCTATTGCTCACTGTTTGGGTTTGCATCATTTTTGTGAGCTGTAACACTCACCGCAAAGATCTGCAGCTTCCCTTCTGAAGCCAGTGAGACCACGAACTCGCTGAAAGGAAGGAACAACTCCGGACGTGCCATCTTTATGAGCGCTAACACTTACCGCCAGGGTGCGCAAAACCAGCAAGACCAAGGACCCACCCATTGCTGACACGACATTTATCAAAGGTTCTTTTGTAAATATTCCTAATTAGGTTAAGAAAATTCCCTTATAGATCGTGTTTGCTAAGAGTGTGTTTTTTAAATCATGCATGGGTATTGACTTTTACCAAAAATTTTTTGTGCAACTATTGAGTTGACATGTAATTACTCTCTTTCATTCTATTTACTGATTTTTTCACGTAAGACCAAAATAACAAAATTGGAGTAAACCCAATGTGATCATGGATTTTTTTTTTCACTAAATATTAGTGGGTTCTATCAGCATCACTAGAGTATAAGTTTCATGAAGGCAGAGATTTTTGTCTGTTTTGTTGTGTGTTTTACTGCCCTGGCTCTGGCATATTTATTGGATGAATGAATAAAGAAATAAACAAATTTTCCCAAGGGTTTGACAGCCTCTATTCTGGCTGTGAATAGAGAGCCCTGAGCTTCTAGTTACCTGTAATGGGGCCATTTCGCTTCACAGAACTCTACATCTCCTCAGGATGGGGTGCTATATTAACCCCACTTCATGGACAGCATGTGTCTAAACAACTAGGAATCAAGCCTTTTCCTCTCTTGGTTTCTCACAAACACAGCTTTGCCTCTCTGCCTGTTTCCCACCCTGTTCATGTGTTGAGACCCCCTAAATTTGTATTTCCAAAATTTAGCAGAGAAATGACCACTCACTTGCTAGTCTCTGGTGCAACTCACACAATTGGCATAGATGCCTAGGGGCCTGAAAATAAGACTTGGAATTCCATACACTGGCAAGAACTCTAATTTGTTTTGTGGCACTCACTCTTGAACCTGGTCTCTGAATGGGCTACAAGAACCGAGGCAAAAGTCTCTAAATCAGGAATCATGAAATAGGAAGAACCAAGACCCCAGCACATAGACATCACCAGATGATAAATAGACGCTCGTCTATTTTCCTCTCTGAAAAAGCATAAGAAGTGTTTTCTGATTTTAAGCAATTCATTTCCAAACATTTTAAAGTTAATGAGAAAAATAAATCTCATTTTTAAGTGGTCAGTGTACCATGAAGTTAACAAGCTAATTAAGAACAAAAACGACATGAGCTATATTATGGTTTCTTTACTGGGGAGATTGTGATTCTAACTGCAAAAAAAAAATTAAATATGCAGGACAAGTGGCTTACACCTGTAATCCCAGCACTTCGGGAGGCTGAGGCGGGCAGATCATGAGGTCAGGAGATCGAGACCATCATGGTTAATACGGTGAAACCCCGTCTCTACTAAAATTACAAAAAATTAGCCGGGCATGGTGGCGGGCACCTGTAGTACCAGCTACTCAGGAGGCTGAGGCAGGAGAATGGCGTGAACCGGGGGGCGGAGCTTGCAGTGAACCGAGATCGCGCCACTGCACTCCAGCCTGGGTGACAGAGAGAGACTCCGTATATATAAAAAAAATTAAATCCATAAACAAAATACTTGACCTTAAGTTGGCTTAGAAGGTCACAGAGCTCTTCATGACTCCACTTCTGCCCACCTCTTCAGGTATGTTTTGCCTCAGGTTATGCAATTAATTCCAGTTCAACAAACTAGGTTTTCCTGGCTCTAGAACGACACCAACACACATACCTCTTCCACCTGGAACATTCTTTCCAGTCAGGATCTTTGTCTAGCTAACTTCAACATATCAGATAACTTAAATGTTAGTTCCTCCTAGAAGTACTCCCTGATGGTCCTGTGCGGTGGCTTATGCGTGTAATCTCAGCACTTTGGGAGGCCGAAGCGGGCAGATCACTTGGGGTCAGGAATTCGAGACCAGCCTGGCTAACATGGTGAAACCCCATCTCTACTAAAAATACAAAATATTAAATAGGCATGGTGGTGCGCGCTTGTAATTGCAGCTACTTCAGAGGCTGAGGCAAGAGAATCGCTTGAACCAAGGAGATGGAGGCTGCAGTGAGCCAAGATCGCACCACTGTACTCCAGCCTGGGCGACAGAGTGAGATTCTGCCTAAAAAAAAAAAAAGAAAAAAAAAGCACTCCCTGATAAGCTCTCCACCTCCACCCCCAAAATAGGAATGTCCTCTGTAATACACTTTCATAGTATGTTGATTTTTTCTCAGTATATTACTCATCAAATTTCACTTAATCCCTTGTCTTCCCTAGAAACAGTAAACTTTTAGGTGAGGGACCATGCTTTCTTGCCCATAGTTGAATCCCCAGGCCATAGAGTAGTACATAGGACATTTCATGGGTTCAACAAATATTTATTGAAGAATGAATGAATTAAAATCTTAAGCTGCCTTATATTCCTGAATTATTAGTGTTAACCATACATCTTTCCAAACTGACCTATAGCTGGTTACAGAAGCCTGGTATCTGCAGCCTGAAGAGCTCTTGAGAATGTCATTTCCACTAGATGAGGTTAGGTGATTTAGTACTAAGATCCCTTGCCCAATGCTCTGTAAGAAGCCAACTGCCTGGGTTTGAATCCCTGCCTTACTACATACTAGCCATGTGACCTTGGACAAATGACTTCTGGGTGCTTTGACTTCCTCATGGGTAAATAGATGACGTTAGTACCTCGCACATAAAGTTGTTGTTGAAGAATCAGAGGCAGTTGACGCAGTGCTTATCACATGATGTATGCCTAATGAATGCCATTCACTGATTTAACAGCAACTTACTGGGTATCGGAGTTGCAGCAGAGGATCACTGGGGGAGGGGATATTCAGTTCTCCTATAAACAGGTAGTGGGAATCCCACTGCTGAAGCAGGGAGGTTTCAGTCACCTCATCTGAAAACAAGTGTTGGGGCTACTGAATTCCCCACAGTCTAAAACAGATCCTGATCTCCAGAGAGGGGAAGGATATATATGTAAGGAGACATGATGCCTCCTCCTCTTTGAATTTCTAGTTCAACATGGAAAGACTGAATGTTAACAGGGTAAATCCTCAAAAAGATGAACTTCCTCCCTCATCATCTTACTCCAGTGAGCTCTGTTGAAAGAGCAGTAACGATAGGCATACCTGTGGACTGTTGCCTAGGCTTTCCCAGCCAGCGTGCAGAATAGAGATGACAGTAGTTGCTCAAATGGGTAGAAGATAGCAATGGGAGCATGTGGGGTACATTAATGTCTCGCGCTGTAGGTCTGCCAGCCTAATTCCTATCCCATGCCCGCTTCTTGTTAGCCACCTTCTGGCCAGGTTGGCTTTGTGACACAGCTCTGACGGATACGATATAACAATGTCTATGTGCTGGGGTCTCTGGGAATTTTTTTGTTTTCCTGACAAAAGAAACAAAAAATGGACTAACATGCTTCATTTTGCCCTTCGTTCTTCCCCCTGCTCCCTGCCTGGAACATGAACAGATGTGATGTTTCAAGATGTGTAGCAGCCACCTTACAACCACAAGGCAGCAAATGTGAAGACAAATGCCTCCAAGCCAAGGACAGTGGCGGAGGAGTGGTAAAGACAGATGAGCCTGGGTTGCTGATGCATTAGAGAGCTACTTTCCCAGCCCCGGACTGCCTACCTCCTGCCTTTTGTGTTATCTGAGACAAATAAATGTCTTTTTGGTTAGCTGAGTATTGGTTGGGTTTTCTTGCCTTGGAATGGACTCCTAAGAAATAAATATAGCATGTAGCCCAAAGCTTTACATGATGTGTACCTTAATTGCAACATTTAACACAGTATCTTATAATCACTAGTTTTATTTCTCTTTCAGTAGACACGACTTTTATTATAGGTAGGACGCTGGGCCTATTTATTTCTATATCTACAGCATATACTAGGCATTCAGTAGAAGTTAGATGAGTGAACCCACTTCATTTGATAAATTGTGATGAGTGAACTTGGAAATCAGAAACCAGTACTATGGAAAGATTTCCCCAGGTGTCTGGTTCAGTCAGGAGAAGGGTGATGCTCCTATAAAGAAACCAGGTATACCCAAGAGAAATAAAAACTCATGAGCTATCACATGGACTTTTGTGGTTTATTTTATTTCTGGGTGCATTACAACAAAAACAAAATATCCTAATAAATTTTAAAAACAGACATTTTTGCCTGGTAATGAAAACATATGCTCTTCTCAAACATAAAATTAACCTTAGTAAGAGAAGGAGTGATAGGAAAAACAAAACAGAGAAAAGGGCAGGGTAATTTTTCTCTCCTTATTAACTTGCTGCTCACTCATGAAATGAGCTTTTATTTTACCAGAAAAATCTAGGCATTTGTGTTAAAGACTCTAGAGCAATGACTGATTAAGAAATGCTCGCTCTTGACCTTATCGGCTGTATTCAGGGAATGTTCAGTGGCTGTGTCACGTCGCAGATGTGCTTGCAAAAGGTTATTCCTCAGGACTCTGTCTTTCCCCATCTGCCTTCTCCGTTGCCTGTGGCTGATTCCATTTCCTTCAGCATCACAAAGCTCCTGAGCCAATTTACCCAAAGCCTTTCTGTCATTTGTATTTCAACTGCACACTTCTCTATGCAGTTTCTATTTTAAAATGCTTATGTAATAACTTTGGGTCTGCTAGGGTCTTTTGCCTCTGAAGATTTTAATCAGATTGGCTTGAATACCCATTTAATGCACTGTGGAAAAACCTACTATCTTCTCCAAGATGTCCCCTAATTCCCAGGAGACTTCCACTGTCCTCATGGACACGCCTGGCTTCCACTTCCTACTGCTGATGAATTTGTGCTTTCCACTCTACCTGGGCTAATACCTTATCTTTACTTTGCATCAGCAGAATTGTGGAATTTTGTCCCTTTATCTCATTTGTATTTCTAATTTGAATAAACCAACTGATTTATAGCTCTAAATACAAGTAACATGGAACACTTCTAAGTAATGTGTAAAACTTTGGTGAATATATTTTAAATACACTGTGCCTGGCACTGGCATTCCAGGAACACTCCAACGACCAGTTAAAATAGGTGATGGAGTGGTAATCTTGCACAAGAGAGCCACAGTCCTTGTCCCTGCAGAGCAGCAGACAGGAACGCAGGAACCAATGAGGAATGGAAGTGCCAGGGTAGGATATGGGAGGCCATGGGAGCCAGTGACACTCTCTGTGCATGATGTCAGTGCCTGGTTGTGAAAGACGCTAGGTAGTATCGTTTCTTGTGTTTCTTGTGCTGATCGAACAACTCAGCTGAGTTGTAGTCTCACTCAAGTTCACTATATCTTATGTATTGGATTTCTTTACAACAGAATTTCTGCTTAGAAGCTCTAATAATTCGATCAATCTTGGAAATCTAACCACTAGTGTATTAGCACTAGCAAAAATCATGCATGTTGTAGAGAAGTTGGTTATTATGATATGTACTTATATGTTCCCAGAAAGAATAATGCTCCAAGTTTTGTAGCAAAACTTGATTTTCTTAAAACCTTAAGTAAACACAGGATAGACCTTATGTCTTTGTATGAATTGTGTTTTTTCAGTTGTAACTCATGAACAAATGGCTAGATTTTTTTCTTCTTCCTCTTGCCAGTGCTCTGTGTGTGTTTTGACAAAGGAGGGCTTTAGGGCCATCTAGTGGCTTCTTGACTAGGAAATTCTAAAAATTACCATTAAGCTGAGTAGGAAATTCAGCTTACCTTCTCTCACCAAATACTCTCTTTAAAGTTGCTATATATTAGTTCTTAGGAGTTTAAAGACAGATGTTGGAAAACTTGTAGTAGCTCATATATATCCTTTTTCTTTTTCCAAAATGAAATGTTACCATATTTGCATTTCCTTTCAAATGACATGAACGCTGTAATGACCCATGTGCATTCTTGGATTTTTGAGCACTGATGGAATGCTGGCATCTTGTGGATTGGTTATGAAGTTTTAGTCTATCCTGGCAGCTTTGAAGTTCATAGCCTCAACCTTTGTACCTTTCATAATATCCAGTTTGAAAAAAATCAGGCTAGGCCTTCACATTTAATCAGTGTCTGATGATTTTAAGGTTGTGAAAGGAAAATAAATCTCAGAACCCCAATCACTAAGCCAAAAAGAAAAGTCAAGCTGGAAACTTCATCAGGCAAACCTGCCTCCCATTTTATTTTATTTTATTTTTTAAGACGGAGTTTCACTCTTGTTGCCCAGGCTGGAGTGCAATGGCAAATCTCGGCTCATTGCAATCTCTGCCTCCCGGATTCAAGCGATTCTCCTGCCTCAGCCTCCTGAGTAGCTGGGATTATGGGCGCCCACCACCAAGCGCAGCTAATTTTTGTATTTCTATTAGAGATGGAGTTTCACTATGTTGACCAGGCTGGTCTCGAACTCCTGACCTCAGGCGATCCACCTGCCTCAGCCTCCCAAAGTGCTGGGATTACAGGCATGAGCCACCGCGCCCGGCCCCATTTTATTTCTAAATAAGATGCCTACAAAGATTTTAAAAAGCTATATACTTCCCTCATCTATAAAATGCAGATTCATTGAGCCAGACTAAGGCTTAAGTAACTATTCCTCTTTCCAAGTCTCACATGCAGATTGTATATTCAGTGAAAGGCTGATCAAAGACTCAAAAAAATGCAACCATTTGTCTCCTATCTGCCTATGACCTGGAAGCCCCCTATACAAGTTATCCCACCTTTCCAGACTGAGCCAATGTACATCTTACACATATTGATTGATGTCTCATGTCTCCCTAAAATCTATATAACCAAGCTGTACCCCGAACACCTTGGGCACATGTCACCTGGACCTCTCAAGGTTGTGTCACAGGTGTGTCCTTAACCTTGGCAAAATAAACTTTCTAAATTGATTGAGACCTGTCTCACATGTTTTTGGTTCAGACTTCTCCTTTCAATAGTTACAGACTTCTCAATGCAAGATTTTGGAGCTGTCAAAAGCTGGTTCCCCAAAGAGCTCCACCAACATAACCCACTGACAAGACAAACCCGAGTTTATTACTTACCTTGGTAAGGATGGGCACCACCTCACAAACTTTGGGATTGTTTCAGAGTGGGGGGGGGGGGGGAAACAACTTATTGGAAAATGGAATTGTGATTTGAGGGGCTGGGTCTTTAAAAATGGGGTTCAGGATTGGGTAAGGATCAGGATACAATAGTCCAAGACTGATGGCTAAGGTGAGGGATTCAAAGAATCTTAGGTGCAAGCTGTTGGTTGACGTTTTCCACTGAAGAGGGGATGAGTCTTCTGGGAAGTTCCTGTAGTGAACATTCAAGCCATATGCCTGAGCAGAAGACTCCTGGAAAAATAAAGTTACGTTGATGAAGTCAGAGGAATTGTGAAGTCTTGCTAATGTAGACATAGATGTGTTTTCAGTTCTCATTGTTCAGACTATCAAGTAGACAGTTTTGGTTCCTAGAGGCCTTCCACAATTAAGATGCCTGCACAAAATCAAAGCACAAAGCAGTTTTCCCTGTTGAAAATATAAATTCTGAGAGAAATGACACATCAAACTATTAGGAATGTTTCATTCTTTAGAGTGACTATGTTTTAGGATTGCTTGCCTTCAGGATATTTAAACAAAAACAGTTCTCTGAAGGAACAGACACAGTTTCGATAAGTATGATGATGGTCAAAGGTAGAGAAAATCAAGCATAGAAAATTGGCGGATAGGTAAGATGCCATAATTCAATGTTATGGAGTCACCGGTCAGAATACAATGGACTCCTGAACCCAGTATTTTGTACATACTAAAGAATGTTATGAAAAGGACAGCAGAAAGCAAAATACTGACTTCAGTTTTGTTTGTGTGTTAGTGCGTTCTCTCACTGCTATAAATAAATACTTGAGATTGAGTAATTTATAAAGAAAAGAGGTTTAATTGGCTTATGGTTCTGCAGGATGTACAGGTTTCTGCTTCTAGGGAGACCTCGGGAAACTTACAATCATGGCAGAAGGTGAAGGAGACGCAGGCACATCTTACATGGCTGGAACAGGAGGAAGAGAGAGACAGTAAGCAGAAAGCAAAATACTGACTTCAGTTTTGCGTACGCATAACTTTTGTGTATTAGTCCGTTTTCTCACTACTATAAAGAAATACTTGAGACTGAGTAATTTATAAAGAAAAGAGGTTTAATTGGCTCATGGTTGTGCAGGATGTACAGGCTTCTGCTTCTAGCGAGGCCTCGGGAAACTTACAATCATGGCAGAAGGTGAAGGAGAAGCAGGCACTTCTTACATGGCTGGAACAGGAGGAAGAGAGAGAGTGGGGAGGTGCTGCACACTTAAACAACCAGATCTCATGAGAACTCTATCACAAGAATGGCACCAACAGGGATGGTGCTAAACCATTCATGAGAAACTGTCCCCATGATCCAATTACCTCCTACCAGGCCCCACTTCCAACATTGGAGATTAAAATCTGACATGAGATTTGGGCGGAGACACAGATCCAAACCATATCACTTCATCCTCTCATTGATTCAGTTCAGTGTTTTAACCTAACTGAATATGTATTATGCAAGTACATAATGGTAAAACTAGCAGGACTCTCATCTGACCTCTAATCAGATGACTACATTCTATTCTATCAGCTCCATTTTTTTTTTCTTTATTTTCTTTTTTGTTGTTGGAGATAGGGTCTCACTCTGTCACCCAGGCTGGAGTGCAGCAATGGTACAATCATGCTCACTGCAGCCTTGACCTCTCAGGCTCAAGTAATCCTTCTACCTCAGCCTCCTGAGCAGCTGGGACTACAGGCATTTGCCACCACACCCAGCTAACTTTCATATGTTTTGTAGAGACAGGGTTTCACCATGTTGCCCAGACTGGTCTTGAACTCCTGGGCTTAGGCAACCCAACTACCTTGACCTCCCAATGTGTTGGGATTATAGGTGTGAACCACCACGACCAGCTATCAGCCCCATTTCTGAAGTTAATATGATTTTTCCTACAAAATCCTCTTCCCGACTTCATCCATGAAGAAACTAACCATGTGGTGAAGTAGAACATGTCTGACTTTGAGGACTTACAGCCATCATCGTAAGGATATAATTTGAAGGCATATAACCAGCTTTAATTACTGAAGGAGTGAGTATAGGTGCAGAGAGACATCCAAGGTGTGGACCCTGGAATACTTCAACATTTAGAGGTCTGGAAAAGGAAGATCTAGCAGATAAGATGATGAAGGGAGAAGAGGAGACTACCAATGACCATAAAAAACACCGTTTCCTATAATGGTCCTTCATTAATTCAGAGGTCATTCTTTCCATAAACATAGATTCCTCCCATACCCTATTCAATGCAGTTTCTGCCTCACACACTTCAAACCACAGGATGTATATGGAAGTAACACAAGCATAAATAGACCTGCAGTAACCTTTAATGCCAGTTTTGAACTCTGTCTCCTGACCTTGAATACTGGAAGTATGGTAGAGTTAGTCATATTTTGATTAGTCACAGATGTTGAATTATAGGTTGTTTTTTTTTTTTCCCAATAAATCAGGCTTCTTCAGGTTGCTCTTTGGATTGTCATATTAGTGTTCAGGGCATGAAATATAAATCTATCTAGGCTTTTCAATTAGCAGGGAATTTAATGTAGACAATTAAACACTTATAAAATCATTGAAGAGTTATGGGGCTACCATTGAACTGTGGGTTTCAGGTTTAACCACCATTGCTGCTATTGCTATTGCCATCACAGCTGCTCACACTCATGAAGCTGAGAACTAGACATGAGAACCTGGAATCCAGCTACCACAGGCACTTATGTTTTAGCAAACTTGCTTGTCAGCATTCATAGCTACAAAGGTGGACTTCCTCACAATTCCGCTTTCTAGATATATATGAACACACAATTGTCCCTGGCTATTCACGGCAATTGGTTCCAGGACCCCTCATAGATACCAGTATCCATGAATGCTCAAGCCCCTCATATAAAAATATTTATATATAACCTACACACATCCTCTCATATACTTCAAGTCATATGTAGATTACTTATAACACCTAATGCAATATCTACACATTACTTTGTTGACATGGATTTAGTGTAGTACATGGCATGTGGCAATTTCAAGTTCTGCCTTTTGGACTTGGAGGAATTTTATTTTTCCTATTTTAGGTCTGCAATCGATTGAATCCACAGATGCAGAACCCATGGATATGAAGGGCCAACTGTATATCATTAGCAGAACTCAAATCACATTTAAAACCTTTGCTCCAAGTAGCTTAAAAAAAAAAAAAAAAAAAAAAATGTGGTTTTTAGATGTCTAGTCTTTAAAATACAGAGGGCATACAAAGGAAGGTGAGACTAGATTTCAAGTACCAGTATCTAATATCCAGCCAAAACATGTACAAGGTTGTAGTCTTGCAAAAGGTTTTAAGACTTAAACATTTTCTAAAAACTGCAACTTCTATATTACTTCAAAAATATTTACATTTCTGACTTTCTTTGTTTCTTTTTTCTTTTTTTTTTTTTTGAGATGGAGTCACACTCTGTCACCCAGGATGGAGTCCAGTGGCACGATCTCAGCTCACTGCAACCTCCGCTTTCAGGGTTCAAGCAGTGTTCATGTCTCAGCCTCCCTGTATTTCTGACTTTCTCCAGTAGGGGAAAGCTTATGGTTTTTACCCGTTTGTTACCTTCTGCTTTCTTCTCTCCTTGGCTTCCAAAGAATGCCCATACCTTGGTCAATTGTATTGTCTCTTACTCAACACTCCCTGAACACACTTTAAGTAAAAATGTTTTGGACAATCTATATCTAGATACCTTTTAAACTAGAATATAGTTTTTCTATAGTGCAACTTCTTTCTCCTGACCTTTAATGTGCACAAGAAAATTACTAATCAATTGATTGGCTGCACAAAAGATTAAATATCAAAATGAGAGAGAGAAGTGTGAGGGGCATTAAGTGGGGGAGGCTCGTTATCTGTCAGAGTCTAGCCTAGGAGTGCAGATTAACCTCACACTGTTTCCAGATTGGACTATCTTACTCCTCATTTAATTGTAGATAATCTTATTGCAGCACTGCCAACCCATGAAGTGCATTGCTTATTCTCCTACGGTCACTCTCCACACCCTACTTCATGTCCAGGGTCAAATCTCAATAACTCAAAAAGTAGAGCAATATGTACCACTTAGTTCATTTCAAAATTAAAATGCCCTTTGATATCGCCCTTATGGCTATTTTTGAACCTTTAGCTTTTTAAAGAAATTAAAGCAAGAACACCAATAAATAAATAAACAAAAAGGTACAACTGCTGAGGGAAATAAATTTTCCTTAAAATTATGTCTGCTATAAGAATATTTTACCATACTCTAAATGAGGAGAATTGCAAATTTAGAAACACACATCATAGCTAAGACTTTTTTCCAAAGAGAATAGCGGTTAACATCCTATAGTGCCAAATCCATTTTTAACCAACAGAGTATTTACCAAGGGAGGTCCCTAACCCCCTAAATCTTAGGAAGAACTCTAAATCTCCTCAATTGGGTCTCTAACCCAGTTCCGTCCTTTATCCAGGATAAAATGTACTCCACTGCTTACTCAAAGTCAGGCAATTTGTGCTACGCAGATAATTTTCCTTTAGGTTTGGGTCTCTTAAGTATAGTCCCTTTGTAGTTTGCCAGGAAGATGTTACTAGAAAGGGGTCCTGATCCAGACCCCAGGAGAGGCTTCTTGGAGCTCATGTAAGAATTTGGGGCGAGTCCATAGAGTATATTAGGAGCAAGTGTATTAGAGAAGTAAAGAAACAAAAGGATGGCTGCTCCATAGATAGAGCAGCCAGTGCCTAAGACTTTGTTGTTGTTGTGGTTTGACAGAGTTTCGCTCTGTTGCGCAGGTTGGAGTGCAGTGGCATGGTGTCAGCTCACTGTAATCTTTGCCTCTGCCTCCTGGGTTCAAGTGATTCTCCTGCCTCAGCCTCCCAAATAGCTGGAACTACAGGTGTGTGCCACTACGCCCAGCTAATTTTTGTATTTTTAGTAGAGACTGGATTACACCATGTTGGCCAGGCTGGTCTCAAACTGCTGACCTCAGGTGATCCGCCTCTGCCTCCCAAAGTGCTGGGATTACAGGCATGAGCCACCGCGCCCGGCCTGCCTAAGACTTTTTAACTAGTCAGAGTGTTTTTCATGTTTAAAACCTAACAATTTAAATAATGATGCTTTCCTTTGTGAATGCTATAAGATTATGCTTTATAGAATATTAAGATCTGTGGCTTGATAACAAGCCCATTTGTTTGGATTATTGGTTTACCTGTCTGCCTTCTGAACTGAGAGCTCTTTGAGGACAGCTATGATGAGGACCATGGCCAGGATACTGTGATCGAGAGTAGAGGGCTGAGAGATACTCCTTCACTAGGGATTTGAAGGACTGCTAGAAATTAGCCACATAGAAGGAAAAAACGGAGTCAGCACATTTTAGGCAGAAAGCAAGGTATGTCCAAAGGAAGCTGTTGCTGTGAGAAGATGATTTGTTTGGGAAAGTTCAGGCGGTTTTGTAGGGATGCCCTGTTGAGATGTGCAGAGAAATGGGGACAAACGAAGACAGGGTCCACTACATACAGAGCCAGGGTTATTAAGAGATGAAGTTTCAGCTTTATACTGAAAGCTACAGTGAGGAGTGTGATCAGATCTATAGTCTGGCAAAAGCACTCTGTCATCTGGGTAGACGATGCATTGGAGTGGGGAAAAGACCAGAGACAGGGAGTTCAGTTAGGAGACTTTCACAGTAAATCCAGGCAAGGTCTCACAATGATTCTAACTACTGTTAAGTCAGTAGGTATATTGAGGAAGGGACAAATGCATTTGAGAAGTAATTAAGCAGGAGAATCTATTATAATTCTGCCAACATAGTAGAGTGTAAAGACGGTATGCCCTGGAGATAGGCTGCCGGGGTTCAAATTTTGCAGGCTCTACCACAGTGCTATGACTTTGGATGAGTTGCTTAGCTTATTTATATCTCAGTTTTGTCGTCTATAAAATGGCTGTAGTAACACAACACAATGGATGATTGTGGAGATTAAATAGAATAATAGGTGAAGAGCACTTAACTCTAACTTGCCATATAGTAAGTGCTCAGTATATATTTGTTATTATTTCTATTGACTGACTAGACTTGGAGGTTGAGTGAGAGGACAGATCTAGGTTGGTTCACAGTTTTCTGGCTTGACAAAGTATAGGATCATTGAATGCTCGAATCTACACTATTAATACTGAGTTGTCTCTCCAGAGAAGATAGTCCATGTTGATAATCCAGCCAAAGATATATATCAGCTCCAGTCCAAAAAAAACTTTCCAAGAGTAACTGTTAATACGTTCTATTTCACTTTACTTGGGATTACTAAGATTGTTAAAAGAAGATGATAAAAGATAGGAGACTGGGCACAGGGTGATGAGGAATGCAGAGACCTTGCATTTAGTACTGGCAGTACATTCAAGCATCTTAAGTTTCAACTGGGAAGAATCTCAATCATATTATTTCTTGGACCAGCAATCTAAAACTAATAGAAAAAAGGCAGTGTTTGAAAACTAAATGGATTTTTGGCATTCAACAGCTAGAGAAAATGAATTTGGGAGTTGAGGGTTTGGGGGAGGGAGGGCGATGTTTTATAAAGGTCACTGTCCCAAATGGAAGTCAAATGCTTCATATTCTTTAACTGCAACACAATATTGCTTTTTCAAAAAATGAACAGCCAGCGAAGGATATCTTGATTTTCTTTCTTACCCATTAGGGATAACTGATAAAAGTTAGGCAGTAGAAGAGCTGGTTGGTAAAAATTCATATTAATTAGCTTGTTGGTAAAATTATAAATTCTTATAAATTATAATAAAGCATAATGTAGAAATATAATTATATCAAAATTATAAATTATTTTATTGGTAAAAATTCATACTATTTTATGTCTCCTTGGTGGCTGCTCTGACATATTTTCTTTACTCTTTTTTACAAGATCTAAATGAATCAGAGGGCAAAGATCTACATTTATTTTATCAATTTACCCATGTCCTAATTGTATGATATAATTATTGTATTTTATAATTATTTTATGTATACATAATATGTACATAGCATATATATCAAATAATTATTGAATATATTATATTTTTCTTATATCTTTGTCTCAGTGCTACAAAGAGAATAATAATAAGGATAATAAATTACTTTCTAACATTAGCTCTGCCCATCATACACTGTAACAGAACTTCGGCCAATGCATGGTCAGTGGCATGCTGGAGCTGGCTATAGTACCAGCTCAGGAGAGCTGATTGTGAGCATTTCTTTCCAACTACTTGTTCAGTGACCTCAAGCTGGCAGCTTAAAATGAGACACAGTAGGAGTAGTTATACCATAAATCTGTACAAATTGGGGCTTTTCCTCCCAACGAACTAGTTTACCAGCACATCATTGATTAAATGTCAGAAATATATTTTTTTAAATTTTAATTTAAATATTTTATTCAGCTTTTTTATCACTATATAATTATACATAAATACATAACTGGAATCATAATATTCTAGTTTTACTTTTCTTGCTTCCTATTGGGCTCTTCCCTTTCTTTCTTTTCTTTTTTTTTATTATACTTTAAGTTCTAGGGTACATGTGCATAATGTGCAGGTTTGTTACGTATGTATACTTGTGCCATGTTGGTGTGCTGCACCCATCAACTCATCAGCACCCATCAACTCATCATTTACATCAGGTATAACTCCCAATGCAATCCCTCCCCATGATAGGCCCCGGTGTGTGATGTTCCCCTTCCTGAGTCCAAGTGATCTCATTGTTCAGTTCCCACCTATGAGTGAGAACATGCGGTGTTTGGTTTTCGGTTCTTGCAATAGTTTGCTGAGAATGATGGTTTCCAGCTGCATCCATGTCCCTACAAAGGACACAAACTCATCCTTTTTTATGGCTGCATAGTATTCCATGGTGTACATGTGCCACATTTTCTTAATCCAGTCTGTCACTGATGGACATTTGGGTTGATTCCAAGTCTTTGCTATTGTGAATAGTGCTGCAATAAACATACGTGTGCATGTGTCTTTATAGCAGCATGATTTATAATCCTTTGGGTATATACCCAGTAATGGGATGGCTGGGTCATATGGTACATCTAGTTCTAGATCCTTGAGGAATCACCATACTGTTTTCCATAATGGTTGAACTAGTTTACAGTCCCACCAACAGTGTAAAAGTGTTCCTATTTCTCCACATCCTCTCCAGCACCTGTTGTTTCCTGACTTTTTAATGATTGCCATTCTAACTGGTGTGAGATGGTATCTCATTGTGGTTTTGATTTGCATTTCTCTGATGGCCAGCGATGATGAGCATTTTTTTATGTGTCTGTTGGCTGTATGAATGTCCTCTTTTGAGAAATGTCTGTTCATATCCTTTGCCCACTTTTTGATGGGGTTGTTTGTTTTTTTCTTGTAAATTTGTTTCAGTTCTTTGTAGGTTCTGGATAGTAGCTCTTTGTCTGATGAGTCGATTGCAAAAATGTTCTCCCATTCTGTAGGTTGCCTGTTCACTCTGATGGTAGTTTATTTTGCTGTGCAGAAGCTCTTTAGTTTAATGAGATCCCATTTGTCAATTTTGGCTTTTGTTGCCATTGCTTTTGGTGTTTTAGACACGAAGTCCTTGCCCATGCCTATGTCCTGAATGGTATTACCTAGGTTTTCTTCTAGGGTTTTTATGGTATTGGGTCTAACATTTGAGTCTCTAAACCATCTTGAATTAATTTTCGTATAAGAAGTAAGGAAAGGATCCAGTTTCAGCTTTCTATTTATGGCTAGCCAACTTTCCCAGCACCATTTATTAAATAGGGAATCCTTTCCCCATTTCTTATTTTTCTCAGGTTTATCAAAGATCAGATGGCTGTAGATGCGTGATATTATTTCTGAGGACTCTGTTCTGTTCCATTGGTCTATATCTCTGTTTTGGTACCAGTACTATGCTGTTTTGGTTACAGTAGCCTTGTAGTATGGCTTGAAGTCAGGTAGCGTGATGCCTCCAGTTTGTTCTTTTAACTTAGGATTGTCTTGGAGATGTGGGCTCTTTTTTGGTTCCATATGAACTTTAAAGCAGTTTTTTCCAATTCTGTGAAGAAAGTCATCGGTAGCTTGATGGGGATGACATTGAATCTATAAATTACCTTGGGCAGTATGGCCATTTTCACGATATTGATTCTTCCCATCCATGAGCATGGTATGTTCTTCCATTTGTTTATGTCCTCTTTTATTTCACTGAGCAGTGGTTTGTAGTTCTCCTTGAAGAGGTCCTTCATATTCCTTGTAAGTTGGATTCCTAGGTATTTTATTCTCTTTGAAGCAATTGTGAATGGAAGTTCATTCATGATTTGGCTCTCTGTTTGTCTGTTACTGGTGGATAAGAATGCTTGTGATTTTTGCACGTTAGTTTTGTATTCTGAGACGTTGCTGAAGTTGCTTATCAGCTTAAGGAGATTTTGGGCTGAGACAATGGGGTTTTCTAAATATACAATCACATCATCTGCAAACAGGGACAATTTGAGTTCTTCTTTTCCTAACTGAATACCCTTGATTTCTTTCTCTTGCCTGATTGCCCTAGCCAGAACTTCCAACACTATGTTGAATAGGAGTGGTGAGAGAGGGCATCCCTGCCTTGTGCCAGTTTTCGAAGGGAATTTTTTCAGTTTTTGCCCATTCAGTATGATATTGGCTGTGGGTTTGCCATAAATAGCTCTTATGATTTTGAGATACATTCCATCAATACTGAATTTATTGAGAGTTTTCAGCATGAAGGGCTGTTGAATTTTGTCAAAGGCCTTTTCTGCATCTATTGAGATAATCATGTGGTTTTTGTCTTTGGTTCTGTTTATGTGCTGGATTACGTTTATTGATTTGCGAATGTTGAACCAGCCTTGCATCCCAGGGATGAAGCCCACTTGATCATGGTGGATAAGCTTTTTGACGTGCTGCTGGATCCGGTTTGCCAGTATTTTATTGAGGATTTTTGCATCCATGTTCATCAGGGATATTGGTCTAAAATTCTCTTTTTTTGTTGTATCTCTGCCAGGCTTTGGTATCAGGATGATGTTGGCCTCATAAAATGAGTTAGGGAGGATTCCCTCTTTTTTTATTGATTGGAATAGTTTCAGAAGGAATGGTACCAGCCCCTCCTTGTACCTCTGGTAGAATTCAGCTGTGAATCCATCTGGTCCTGGAGTTTTTTTGGTTGGTAGGCTATTAATTATTGCCTCAATTTCAGAGCCTACTATTGGTCTATTCAAGGATTCAGCTTCTTTCTGGTTTAGTCTTGGGAGAGTGTAAGTGTCCAGGAAATTATCCATTTCTTCTAGATTTTATAGTTTATTTGTGTAGAGGTGTTTATAGTATTCTCTGATGGTAGTTTGTATTTCTGTGGGGTTGGTGGTGATATTCCCTTTATCATTTTTTATTGCGTCTATTTGATTCTTCTCTCTTTTCTTCTTTATTAGTCTTGCTAGTGGTCTATCAATTTTGTTGATCTTTTCAAAAAACCAACTCCTGGATTCATTGATTTTTTGGAGGGTTTTTTGTGTCCCTATCTCCTTCAGTTCTGCTCTGATTTTGTTATTTCTTGCCTTCTGCTAGCTTTTGAATGTGTTTGCTCTTGCTTCTCTAGTTCTTTTAATTGTGATGCTAGAGTGTCAATTTTAGATCTTTCCAGCTTTCTCTTGTGGGCATTTAGTGCTATAAATTTCCCTCTACACACTGCTTTAAATGTGTCCCAGAGATTCTGGTATGTTGTATCTTTGTTCTCATTGGTTTCAAAGAACATCTTTATTTCTGCCTTCATTTTGTTATGTACCAGTAGTCATTCAGGAGCAGGTTATTCAGTTTCCATGTAGTTGAGCGGTTTTGATTGAGTTTCTTAGTCCTGAGTTCTAGTTTGATTGCACTGTGGTCTGAGAGACAGTTTGTTATAATTTCTGTTCTTGCACATTTGCTGAGGAGTGCTTTACTTCCAATTATGTGGTCAATTTTGGAATAAGTGTGATGTGGTGCTGAGAAGAATGTATATTCTGTTGATTTGGGGTGGAGAGTTCTGTAGATGTCTATTAGGTCTGCTTGCTGCAGAGATGAGTTCAATTCCTGGATATCCTTGTTAACTTTCTGTCTCATTAATCTGTCTAATGTTGACAGTGGGGTGTTGAAGTCTCCCATTATTATTGTATGGGAGTCTAAGTCTCTTTGTAAGTCTCTAAGGACTTGCTTTATGAATCTGGGTGCTCCTGTATTGGGTGCATATATATTTAGGATAGTTAGCTCTTCCTCTTGAATTGTCCCCTTTACCATTATGTAATGGCCTTGTTTGTCTCTTTTGATCTTTGATGGTTTAAAGTCTGTTTTATCAGAGGCTAGTATTGCAACCCCTGCTTTTTTTTTGCTCTCCATTTGCTTGGTAGATCTTCCTCCATCCCTTTATTTTGAGCCTATGTATGTCTCTGCATGTGAGATGGGTCTCCTGAATACAGCAGACTGATGGGTCTTGACTCTTTATCCAGTTTGCCAGTCTGTGTCTTTTAATTGGAGCATTTAGTCCATTTACGTTTAAGGTTAATATTGTTATGTGTGAACTTGGTCCTGCCATTATGATATTAACTGGTTATTTTGCTCGTTAGTTGATGCAATTTCTTCCTAGCCATGATAGTCTTTACATTTTGGCATGTTTTTGCAATGGCTGGTACTGGTTGTTCCTTTCCATGTTTAGTGCTTCCTTCAGGGTCTCTTGTAAGGCAGGTCTGATGGTAACAAAATCTTTAAGCATTTGCTTATCTGTAAAGGATTTTATTTCTCCTTCACTTATGAAACTTAGTTTGGCTGGATATGAACTTCTGGGTTTAAAATTCTTTTCTTTAAGAATGTTGAATATTGGCCCCCACTCTCTTCTGGCTTGTAGAGTTTCTGCCAAGAGATCTGCTGTTAGTCTGATGGACTTCCCTTTGTGGGTAACCTGACCTTTCTCTCTGGCTGCACTTGAGATTTTTTCCTTCATTTCTACTTTGGTGAATCTGACAATTATGTGTGTTGGAGTTGCTCTTCTTGAGGAGTATCTTTGTGGCGTTCTCTGTATTTCATGAATTTGAATGTTGGCCTGCCCTACTAGGTTGGGGAAGTTCTCCTGAATGATATTCTGAAGAGTGTTTTCCAACTTGGTTCCATTTTCCCCCTCACTTTCAGGCACCCCAATCAGACGTAGATTTGGTCTTTTTACATAATCCCATACTTCTTGCAGGCTTTGTTCATTTCTTTTTCTTCTTTTTTCTTTAGATTTCTCTTCTCACTTCATTTCATTCATTTGATCCTCAATCGCTGATACTCTTTCTTCTAGTTGATCGAGTTGGTTACTGAAGCTTGTGCATTTATCATGTATTTCTCGTGTTGTGGTTTTCATCTCTGTCCGTTCGTTTATGGCCTTCTCTGCATTAATTATTCTAGTTATCAATTCTTCCACTCTTTTTTCAAGATTTTTAGTTTCTTTGCGCTGGGTACGTAATTCCTCCTTTAGCTCTGAGAAGTTTGATGGACTGAAGCCTTCTCTCATCTCGTCAAAGTCATTCTCTGTCCAGCTTTGATCCGTTGCTAGCGATGAGCTGCGTTCCTTTGGAGGGGGAGATGTGCACTTATTTTTTGAATTTCCAGCTTTTGTGCACTGCTTTTTCCCCATCTTTGTGGTTTTATCTGCCTCTGGTCTTTGATGATGGTGATGTACTGATGGAGTTTTGGTGTGGTTGTGCTTCCTGTTTGTTAGTTTTACTTCTAACAGTCAGGACCCTTGGCTGTAGGTCCGTTGGAGATTGCCTGAGGTCCACTCCAGACCCTGTTTGCCTGGGTGTCAGCAGCAGAGGCTGCAGAAGATAGAATACTGCTGAACAGTGAGTGTACCTGTCTGATTCTTGCTTTGGAAGCTTCCTCTCAGGGGTGTACTCCCCCATGTAAGGTGTGGGGTGTCGGTGTGCCCCTAGTGGAGGATGTCTCTCAGTTAGGCTACTCAGGGGTCAGGGACCCACTTGAGCAGGCAGTCTGTCCCTTCTCAGATCTCAACCTCCCTATTGGGAGAACCACCGCTCTCTTCAAAGCTGTCAGACAGAGTTGCTTGTGTCTGCAGAGGTTTCTGCTGCTTTTTGTTGTTGTTGTTGTTGTTGTTTAGCTGTGCCCTGTCCCCAGAGGTGGAGTTAACAGAGACTGGCAGGCATCCTTGAACTGCTGTGAGCTCCACCCAGTTCGATCTTCCCAGCGGCTTTGTTTACCTACTTAAGCCTCAGCAATGGCGGGCGCCCCTCCCCCAGCCTCGCTGCTGCCTTGCTGTTAGATCGCAGACTGCTGTGCTAGCAATGAGGAAGGCTCCGTGGGTGTGGGACCCTCCCAGCCAGGTGTGGGATATAATCTCCTGATGTGCCCGTTTGCTTAAAGTGCAGTATTGGGGTGGGAGTTACCTGATTTTCCAGGTGTTTTGTGTCTCAGTTCCCCTGGCTAGGAAAAGGGATTCCCTTTCCCCTTGTGCTTCCCAGGTGAGGTGATGCCTCGCCCTGCTTCAGCTCTGGCTGGTCGGGCTGCAACAGCTGACCAGCACCAATTGTCTGGCACTCCCCAGTGAGATGAACCCAGTACCTCAGTTGATAATGCAGAGATCACCTGTCTTCTGTGTCACTGGTGCTGGGAGTTGGAGACTGGAGCTGTTCCTATTCCGCCATCTTGCTCCGCCCCCCTAAATGTCAGAAATATTTTTTAAAAAATATCTATTTTGCATGGTATCAGGTGGCAGGAGAGAGGAAAAGGAGAGGTTTTGATTGTTGGAGAAGTGAAAAGGTCTTGAATTCTTCATCAATTCATAAAATTGGTTGAATCATACAAATGTGCTGAGCTTCAATTATTTTTGTTTACAAAAATAGCAATATCATATGGTTCAACCTAATACATGAGGCTGCAAGTAACAGAAACCCCTATAAACAATAGCTCATATAAACAAAACTTTGTGTCACATTGCAAGGAATCCAAAGGTAAGCTACATTGTGATATAGCTATTCAATGAATTCAGCGATGCTGTCAGAGACCTATCATCTTGCTGCATCATCCTTAGAAAATTGACTTTTGGCCAGGCACGATGGCTCATGCCTGTAATCCTGGCACTTTGGGAAGTGCAGGTGGGCAGATCACTTGAGGTCAGGAGTTCGAGATCAGCCTGCCCAACATGGTGATACCGTGTGTCTACTAAAATTACAAAAATTAGCGGGGCATGGTGGTGCATGCCTGTAGTCCCAGATACTAGGGAGGCTGAGACATGAGAATCCCTTGAACCAGGGATGCGGTTGCAGTGAGCTGAGATCATGCCACCGTATTGATCTCAAAAAAATAAATATCCATCTCAAAAAAATAAAAGTTGACTTTTGGCCTCAGGCGTGTCATCTTACGGTCACAAATGTCTGCTGTGCCTCCAGGGACTATGCCTTCATCGCAGGCAGAAGAGCAGAGAAAGGCAAAGGCTGTCCTCTGTAAGTTTATTGATGTTAATCAGAAAGACAAAAGTTCTTTCCTATGTTATCTATGTTGATCGGAAAGGCAAGCCCTGGAGGCTCATTCAAAAACTTCTGCTTTCATCTCATTGACAAAAATTTGTCACTTCATTCCCAGACAAAGTTGAACAAGATTACTAAGGCTGGTTTAGACCAATCATAATTTATCCTTGGCCCTGGGATGAATCATGATTGGTCTAAACCCACCCATAAATACTCTGACAGAGGGAAAGATCTCAGCAGCCACCTGAACGAACTTAAGGTTCCATTGGCTTGGGGAGGGAGGGGTGGATATAGGGAGAACAACAAAGGAGATCTATCATAATGCCCCTGAATTATGAATCCAGGAATCTAGAAACAAACTAACAAGCTTTCCCATTTCTTGGTTTACCTATGTAAAAGTAATTCTGTGTGTGTGTGTGTGTGTGTGTGTATATATGTTATATATATATGTCAGTGGTTGTTAAACATTGTAATTAATTAGCATGCAGCTCAAAAAGTATGCAGTAAATACGAATCAGTTTTGTAAAATTTATATATTGTATAATCACAGCATTAAAATTTATTTCTGAAGTCTCAGTCTTTACACTTTAATCTTTATGTGGCACAGTGGTCTGTTTACCACTTTTAAAAAAGATTGAGAGGGCTTAAAGTAGCATCACTGATCTAGCAGATCTAGCACATTTGCCTAATAGATTATTGGGGGAAGATAATGATATAAGATAAGCTATGTTATAATATAAAAATTTCTGAATAAAGAGCCTAATGCTGGCCATTTTGAGGAAAGCAGGAGTAAATACACTCTTCTGTGGTTTGAAAACTCTCACAAATCATTTACCTACCTTGACACTGCAGGATCATGTTATCCAAGCTATTCGTAGTCTTGCTTCTGGAATAATGGCAGATCAACCACTATAAAACCCCAGGTAATATGCTAGTCTGAGTTAATTGTTTATACTTCGCTTTCCTGTTGATTTGCCTATGGCAAATAAAATAATGCATGTCAGTTCTGCTCTTGGCTAGACTTTGCAGAATAGTAGGTACAATGCATGTTTTCCTGACATGGTTATAAAGCATTTTTGGTCACATTTATAAGCACAGGCTTCAGAATTGGACACATTTAGGTTTTATCCAGAAGCTGCCCTTTACTATCATCCCTTGTGGCTTAAAATAATTACTTAATGACTCAGCCTGGTTTCTTCCTTTATGAAATGATATTTTGTTAGGTTGCATGAAGTAAGAAAAGTATATGAAGTATGTAAATCACATGGCACATATTAAGAACTTAATTAAATGTAGGTGGTTTTTGTTTCTGTTTTCCTGTGTTTGCTTTAAAGAAATTTTTTCTGAAATGATTGCATTAGTGATAACTGCCTCTTTAATAATAATATATACATAGATGTTTTAAAATAATAACAGAATAATAACTGTTATTTCCAAGGGGAAACATACAATAACTAATTCTTATACTTCTTTTCAATACTATCTGTATATGTTTGGAGAATATAATTTTACTTTTTTGTCCTTTTGTCTTCAACAGCAAAACCATTCAGTCCCTCATTACTTGCCTATGAAAAATGATGTAACTGAAAGGAATCTCTTGTTTGACTTTGAGATGATTATAAAACAAGGCGTTTGAAGGCAATTCTATAACTAAAAGATAAAATCATTATCATTATCTCTCAATCTTTAATATTCAGTAGGAATAAAGCAATAGATAAGATCATGAGGTTATGGTTATAATACTACAAAGAATCAACTCAAATGGTGGATATGCTGCCACTCACGCTATGCATAATAGGTTTGATCCTTTATAAATGCAAAACCACTTTTAACTTTAAATCCAAGCAACCAGAAACCTCAAAAATACATTTTTGTATACTACACAATGGGAATTGGTATTCAAAGCCTAGACCTATGAGATCCTGAAGTACCATCTGAGTAACAAGAGTAAAATTAAATCTAACTTAAATTTAGGGTCAAATGCATTTTACTGTATTTTGGTTCTTCGTATATGGTTAATGCACATATGGTTTGTGCATCATGATACAGCAAGTTAACAAGTATATTTAATTGTTCTCGTAATAGCTTCATTTTTAAATTATATTGGCTAAGTAAGAATTTACACACGATCCTCTATACATCATCAGATGACTCAACATTTGGCCATTGGCTTTATACAACTGTCTCATCCCTGCATTGTACCAAAGAAGGAATCTCATTGGACTTTCCATATGTCACTTAAAGCCTCTTCGGCCTCAACAAAGAATGGAAAATATCACAACATCAGTCACTAGATGGCACACTAATAGCAGTGATATTCTAGCATCGGGCGGACAACATTTTTGAAATCTATGGAAAGCCAAAACAATAGATTATATGGGTATACATTCTATTACTGAGTGAATATCAGCATAAAAAACTTTACTGTAAATGTGAATTTCTATATAGCAAGTGTTTTTTTTTTTTTTTTTTTTTTTTTTTCCCCCCCATTAACTTCCGTTATAAAATCAAAGGTGTGTTTCTTTGGGTAATGAAAGATGATATGGGAGGTGAAGAAAGTTATCACATAGGGAAAGCAAGAAGTCTCTTCTACAAACATATTTAAAGGAAAATTCTATCCCAAGATTTTAATAAAGGTCTTGAAATGTCAAGACTTGAATGTTGTGTAGTTAAGATTAATTTCACGTTTTGCACAACATCATGCAAGTCTAGAGAAATTAATGACATTTTAACTGCACCAAATACCTGGGCTGAAAAATCGCCCAGAGGTAATTCCCTTGAGTTTCTCTGAAATGAATCCTAACCCTCACAGAACGCTGATGGGTTTTATAAATAAATAGTCTGGGCCAAAAGAAAGGAGGAGAACCCGACACAGCAAAGACAGCAATTAAAGGAGAACAGCAAAGGAACAAACACAGCAGCAGATTCTGCAAGCCCATAGAAGCAACTGAAGGAAAGAGAAAGCACATTGATTGAAAAGGGTACTTGGGAGGGATAAGAGAATGCTGTGAAAAGAGTCCTTAGTGATGCAATGATTCATTTTTAAAGTTACGAATTTCCACCTATGGAAGATATGCCTGAATAAAAACCAGATTCATTTTGTAATGCAAAAAAATTGCTTTGAGGCTACAGTGTCTGTTTTAAACATCATTATTTATCAAATAACTCTTCTTCAAGGTCGGATTCACAACTGTCTCTTAAATAGAAAACATTCATAATGATAGAGTCATGAGTCTCCTATTATCTGGCTATCTTTCCTTACCTAAGTGTTCTCATCTGCCACGAAGCTCCAGTTCATATTCTAGCCAGGCAAGCCTGCCCACTGCTCACTGTCTTTGCTTCATCTCCTATACCCTTGTGCTTTGCTGTGGCAAAGATAGACATTAGCTATCTTTCCATAGTGTAGGGTTGTCGCTGAGAAGCTCTGCCCAGCCAGGGCCCTCATTTTCCAGTCCTACCCTCCCTTGCATCCAAGTAGGACTATGTGACTAGCTCTTGCCAGTGGAATATGAGCTGAGATGATGCATGCCATGTCTTGGCCAAGTTAAGAAGTGGTGGTTAAGAAGTGGTGGCACATACCCTGTGCTTTCTCTTTTCCCATCTGCCCACTGGATGTTGACACACAGGATGATCATGGAAGCCACATGTGGAAGGTGATGGAGACTTCCAGCCTGAGGCTCTGCGTGAAGCTATGGAGCAGTCTTCCTTCATCCCCACAGCTTACCTTCCACTCCTGCCACCAAGCAGGAACATGTGTTTTGGATTTTATGTGAGTGAGAAATAAACTTCTATTGTGTTACATTATTATTATTATTTTACAGTAAATAACCTTACTTTAATTTATTTGCAAAAGCTATTTTCCTACTTGGAATGCCCTTTTAATTATAGGAGAGACACAGACACTTCATTGAGTGCTATTATGAGGTAGGGACATCATAATGGTAACATCTTCGTAGTGATTTATACATGGTGTAATTTTCTTATCCTTCCAATCCCAAGAGCTAGTTGTTATTGTCTTAGTGGTACGGCCTTGATGTATACTAGTGGGTAATTCCGTTTAACTGTAGTTAGTTTCTGAATTTGAACATTTTACATTAGAAAGTCCAACTGAAGACTTAATTCACTATCAGGAGTGGGATTGAGTATGACAAAGATTGATAGGGAAAATATGGGAGATAGTCATATAGCATTCTAAAATATTTAAGTCTGGCGGTAACATGGACACATGCTTTGGGTTACATAAGGAGATCATAGAGAAAGATTAAATCGATAGACAGGGTAGGCTCCAGATCAAGAGTAGTATTGAATGTCAAGCTTAGAAATTTAAACTTTAGTTCATAAGCTGGGTGTGTGCATGCACGTGTGCACATGTGTGTGTGATTAAATGTTTTGTGCAGTTAAGTGACATGAACCATTGCTTTAAGATCTGTTTGACAACAACATTATATATAGCCAATTTACAAATTATCTTTTAGAAAATGTTTTCCGTTATTATTATTAGGTTGGTGCAAAAGTAATTGTGGTTTTTGCCATTAGAAGTAATGTACCAAACTAATATTATATTATTGTTGTGATGGAACTGTGTTATGCACTGTAGGAGTTTTAGCAGCATCCTTGGTCTCTACCAACTGGATGACAGTAGCAACTCCCAACCTTCTCAAATCATGACAACTCAAAATAGCTCCCAGCATTGCCAAGTATATCCCATAGAGAACAAAATCACCCCTGGTTGAGATCCACTGTTCTAGAGAGACAAACAGTTCACAGAATGAGACTTGTCTTTGTTTTCATTTGAAGACACACCACTGCCTGATAGTCTTAAATCGGGACAAGAGAAGCCCCTGTCGGTAGATGCTATCCTCACTTCCCCGACTCCCATTTCTGCCCCCTCCTTTTGTCAGAAGACCTGGATGCAGATGGCTACACTTCTCTCCATAATGCAGAGTCTTGGGACCACAAAGATGTGGCCACCTGCATCCCGTGCCCTCCTTTCTACCTCTAATATCCATGGCCCTGGAATTTTTTGCCCAAATAGTTTCATCTTCCAAGAGATGGTGCTTGGAGGAGGTAATGGTGGTGGTGATGTGGCTTGAGTTTGGACATGCAGGCTGAGATATCCTTGTACCTATGCTCACAGTACTGGGCAGAGTCGGTATGGAGGAAAAGTCAGGTGATGGTGGGTTCTTAAAATTCCTGTGTGGACCTTCAAGAAGTCTGAGAATTCTAAATTTGAGTCTGGCCTTCTGGCCTTGGGTTCTTTTGAGAAACTTAGAAGACCAACACCGACGATGGTGGTGTGCAGGAGCACCTTGTGGGCAGAGGTGGTCATGCTCAGCTGGACAGGGTGGGGTGCAGAGAAACCTGAGCCACATGGGACTTGGGCTTCCATTTGCCTCTTGCTTCAGTCATAATTTGTATTGCATAATCCCCTGATGGGGTAACTTTGTGGGAGGAAAAGCTTAAGGCTCTGAAATCATCGGGGTCTAGGATATAACCTGATTCTTCCTGTAGTATCTGTGTGGTAGCTGGGTGAGGCCAGGAAGGATTTGGATGCTTTGACCTGGCAGAAAAGGAGGAGGACATCCAGAGAGCATGTGAAAAGACTCCAAGATGTTTATGGAATGATTCAGTGTTTGAGACCTGTTCAGGGAATGGGAAGACAAAGGGTATGGTTGGAGTGCAGTGTGCCTGGGGAGAAGAGAAGGTGATGAATCTATGAGGACTTTGTACAAGGGGCATGAAGGCCACTCAAAGGAGCTGAGACTTTCTTCTGCAGCAACAGAGAGCGTTCGGGGTTGCTAAGCAGAGCAGAGTATCTATATTTTATCACAGGTTAGCCCTGAAGGAAAATGAAAGAAAGTAGAAGCTAGGAGATCAGAGAGAACATAATTTTAAAAATTCTGACAAGAGACGCAGGGCTGAACAGATAGTGGGTGTAGGAGTGAAAGGGGAGAGAGTAGACAGGTTTTGTAAAGTCATAGTTGCTCCTAAGAATGACTGCATACTATGAACATACCAAAATGTAGATTCATGCTTTTTTTTTTTTCCAAATATTTTAGGCATAAAAGATTTTGGTTTTTATTCAGGGCTGCACCATACTGAGAAACACACATTCATCCATCCAAACCCAAAGAATGGACTCAGAGACATGAAGAACACTGGAAGCAACACTTTTAATGGCAGTCTTGCAAGATAGGGTGTCTGGTAAGCAGGCATACTCAGGGCAGTTATAACAGGTAATTTATCTCCTAGCATGCAAGTCCTTCTTCCAGTTCCTCATTGGTTGAGTACTATGGGGTTATAATCTTTCCAAACATAACATTATCCCCTTATAAGGTCATACCCTGGTCCTCTTTTCCACTTAAATTTCCATTTCCCAATAATGAAACTTTCTTCCCTTTTATGGGCTGACTCATCCTCTACATCCTTTTAGTTAATTGTGACCTTCTAGGTGCATGAGCTGTGTGGTTTGTTACATCCACAGGCTGGCTGACAGTACTTAGATTGATCATGCCTTGAAAATGGACCATTTAAAATGTTTTCTCACAGGACAAAATTTTCAAGCAGAATTAAAAATAATAATTTCTAATTTTCATTTTTGTGGATATGTAGTAGTAGATGCATATACTTATGAGGTACATGAGATATTTTAATATAGGCATGCTGTGCATGATAAGCACATCATGGAAATCAGGTATCCATCCCCTCAAGCATTTATCCTTTGTGTTACAAACAATCCAATTATACTCTTAGTTATTTTAAAATGTACAATTAAATTATTATTGACTATAGGTCACCTTGTGCTATAAAATACTTGTCCTTATTCATTCATTCTAACTAACTTGCTGTACCCATTAACCATCCTCATGTTTCCTCACCCTCTCACTACACTTCCCAGCCTCTGGTAACCATCTTTCTACTCTCTATATCCATGAGTTAAATTGTTTTGATGTCTAGATCCCACAAATAAGTGAGACTATACAATGTTTGTCTTGAACATAATGACCGTCAGTTCCATCCATGATGTTGCAGATACCTGAATCTCATTCTTTTTTATGGCTAAATAGTACTCCATTGTGTATATGTACCACATTTTCTTTTTCCGTTTGTCTGTCGATAGACACTTAAGTTACTTATAAATCTTGGCTATTCTGAACTGTGCTATAAGAAACATGATAATGAAGACACCTCTTTGATATACTGGTTTCCTTTGTTTTGGGTATATACCTAGCAGTGGAATTGCTGGCGTGTATGGTAGCTCTATTTTTAGTTTTTTACAAACCTCCAAACTGTTCTTTGTAGTGGTTGTACTAATTTATATTCTCAGCAACAGAGTGAAACAGAATTAAAAAATTTTACTTCCTTCCCCTTTTCAGGACTGCTTTGTACGCTTTCTATATATCCATACTTTTTTTACATTTTTTGCTGCGTACCTTTGTATGTGTGTACATAGTTTTCTAAAAAACCAGTGCATAAAAATGAATATTTCCACAAATATAATTCCAGAAGTAGAAACTTCAGGAAAGGCTATATTTGGAAGAAACGGGTATTTTGCTGTTCCTGAAATCTCTCTACCTTTGTGTCTCCCTGTGCTGCCAACAGTGACACGATGTCGTGTCTCTGTTCCACAAAGGTTTTAACTGCTCAGGCATGGAATCAATATAGGGAAAGGAAAATAAAAGGAGTATAATATTCTAATTTAAATCAAGAGCACAGATTCCTAAAACCTTCATTTTTGGGTGAAGATCATCCAAATTAAATATTAATTTGTGTATACAACTGCCTTTACCTATCTTCAAGAAAAGGTAACTAGTAACTAGTCTATAACTGAAAGATTTTGACAAGCAATTATGTTCACAATAACCTTTTTCTGGGAAATCTACAGGAGTGAGATGTCTCTGAATTATTAGGATTTTGCTCTATAACTGGAAAATTCCATCATTCAATAAATTTTCAGACTGTATCCTTTGGGTCCAATGTGACTGTAAAATGGCAATTAGAGAATTGCAAACAATGGCCTCACAAGACCTGAATGAATTCCAAATCATTTAGTGGGCTTATTGAGCCATTTTCTGAACAATGAAAGAAATGCGGGAAATGCAGCAGCTACTTTAAAGAGCATTATTGTTCAGCGCTGCGCTGCCTTCTATGCTATGCATTCTGATACACTTTAAAGTTTACAGCGTCAGGACATCTTGAGTTAGAAGAGGCCTTATAAAAACATTTAAATATGGCATCCTTTCCCCATTTTATCTTTATATAGAAATATATATTTAAATTAACAATTAAAAATATTTAACCTACAAAAGTGTTGGGAGTACCGGGACATAAGAATAAAGCTCCTATATTTTCAGAATTTACCATGAGGCAGATACTATGCTAGATACTTTACAATATAACATTCTATCCTCATATAAATCCTATGAAGTACTTATTATGGCCTTGTTTTGTTTTAGAGATGGAGTCTCACTATGTTGGTCAGGATGGACTCAAACTCCTGAGCTCAAGAGATCTTCCTACCCAAGTCTCAAGTAGTTGGCACTACAGGTGTGAGCCACCATGCCCTGAAGGAGAGGGATTATGATTTCCACTTACTGATAAAATTGGTTGTAAGGTGACTTACTAAACAGTGTAATTTTAGCAGCAGGGAAGTCCAGGTTGGAACCTGTACTCTTTTCTTGTTCCAAACCTCATTCATGAGACGTAGTCCTCAAGAAGCTCTCAATGTGGTTCACACTAGAAGTAGAAAGTAAAATCACAGTAAAAAATGTAAATAACACAAACCTACATATGGGCTGTCCTCAGAAGTTTCATGATTCATTTCAAATGGCTGATACAGACAAGAAGTGCCTTAGAAGTTCAAGGGCTCTTTACATAGAGAAATATATTTAGACCAAGAAGTGTTAACATTTATGAACATTTATCCTGTGTAAAGTCCTGAAAGTAGTGTGACACAACAAGGACAAAGCTACCGTGGACTGAGTCATTTCCTGGAGTGGTCAGCAAAGCCTTCTTGGAGTAGGTAGGAGGTGAAGTAGGACCTGTTGTTTAGATTGGATATGGTTGACTGTGCTAGCAGGGCATGTGAAGTAGAAGGAATGAGATGCAAAAATGTGAGAAAATGAAAGAACAATGCTGGTCAGTACGACGTCAGTGTACCGGTTTGGATCAAAAGTTTACATAAAGAGTAGAGGTTAAGGAATGGTAGGTCTTTGCAGTTATGAATTGATGGGTCCTCCGGCCATTCTGAAAGCAATGGTGAATATCAAAGCTTTTTGAGCAGAAGTATAAGCAATAAATTCACCTAGGTGGCCAGAGAATTTACTCACAGAAAGAGGAAAAATAATTACTTAAGGAAAAATATCCATCCTGAATTAAGGGAAACTATGGATCTGATAATCCCGCTAAATAAATCTGTAATGATGATAGTTTGTGCTTGATGACCTGGGTGTCTTACAAATTAATAGGAAACACTCTCTGTTGTCTTGCATGTAATATGTAACTTTCCTTTACCCCATCTATCAGAATTAAGGAGAAGTAGCAGGCCTGGGAAATGTTCATCACAACAATGAAGACATATTTTCTACGAATCATGCTAAAAAGGGATATAGGCTAGATGGGGGGTGGGGAGGGGCGGGTATTAGTCTACTAGGGCTGCCATAACAAAATACCACTGAGTGGCTTAAATGATGTATATTTCTCATAGTTCTGGAAGCTGGAAGTTCAACATTGAGGGGTCTCTTTTTGATTTGCAGATGCCTGCCTTAACCCTTACTGTGTCCTCACATGGCAGAGAGAGATTGCTTAAGATCTCTCTCTCTCTTTGTCTTCTTATAAAGCCACTCTCTTATTAGATTGGGGTTCCACCCTTGTGATGTTCAATATATGAATTTAGGGGAGACAGAATTTAATCCATAGGAGAAGTTTGGGCAAAGTCACTGAATCAATTGAACATTAGAGATTTTTCATTTACCTAGGGTTTTGGAAACTATATGGAAGTTGAAAAATCGTCACTATAATAGGTAAAGAGGTAATATTTTCCATTACACTCTCTCATTGTTTTATAGAACCTGTTCATAATTCCAAAATTTGTAAATACTATTCTTTTTGTATATTAAAATTAAGCAAATCATGACATATGATTAATGAGTCAGTTTGGATGATTGTATTATAGCTACATGGATTAACATAGGCTGCCAGATCCACCTTTTGCTAATAATAGTTTCCATTTAATTGAGCACTGAGCATGTGCTGGGGTTTTACATGTTATCTCATTAATCTTCACAATAACACTATAATGTAAAGATTTCCATTTTACAGGTGAGAAAACTGAAGCTCAGAGAATTTAATAGCCCAAGATATTGCCAAATTTCAGGCTGAGCTTTGGTTGATTTCCAAGCCCACAATTTCCCCCACACCATCTTGCCATTCTTGATATGCTATTGTCTTTCACTGCATTGATGATGTAACAGATAACAATGACATTTTCCAAAGTTAAGATCTTGAAAGAATGGGGGACAATAACCATCAGAATCACCTAGTGATTTTCTTTTTTAAACCCAGATTTAGTTCTTATCTACAATAAAACACAAACATGCATACAAACCCGGTCTATGGAATTCAAATGGCTAAGGATGGGACCTGAGAATCTGTACTTTATCAAGTCATCTAGGTGTTTCTAGTGATTGACAAGGCTTGAGACTGCAGTGGGTTTAATGGTGGCTCTCCAAAATATATGTCTACATTCTAATCTCTGGAAACTGAACATGCCCTTATTTGGAAAAATAGTCTTTGTAGATGTAATTAATTAAGGATCTCAAGATGAGATGATCCTGGATTATCTAGGTGGGTCTTATATTCAATGGCAAGCACCCTTAAAAGAGACACAGAGAAGAAGAGAGGGGTGAAGGCAGAGGCAGAGATTGGAGTTATGCAGCCAGAGTCAAGGAATGCCTGGAGCCACCAGCAGGTGCAAGAAGCAAGGAAGGCTTCCCATTTCAAAAATATTAAGCTGACCCTTGTAACTTGTACTTACATTAACTGGGAAAAGTTATTCAGTCTAGATAGTTAATCCCATTATGCATGTGGGCTTTATGTCAGTCTTAGAGCCTCAGGAAAGCATTCATTCAATTCCTTCCTAGATGCTAATGGTGAGGCTAATGTCAAACAGGAAAATTAGACAATAATTACCCAGAGAATAAGTACCCACAAAGAGGGTAGAAAATGACAGTGGGAGGTATATCTTTTATCTTGTGCCTTTGGAAGTGCAAATGCCATTTTCTTCTGTTCTTCAGCAAGCACAGCCCAGTGATGAAGCCTTTCCCAGTCCTTTGAAAGAAAAATAGTACAACATAGACAGGAATGCTTCTATAGTTAATGTGATTAAAAACACAAGTAGAAGATAATTCACCAAGGTCTTCTTGAGTATTACGGCAATAATTCTGTCCTGTCTGTTAATATCATGTCATCCTGAAGGACCCAGAACTGGATACCAATTATTGTTCTACATGCCAATTATAAATGAACAAGAATATCATGTAAGTATTAAGTCATATTTTGTTGCCGATTAGAAAAATATGCAATGTTATGTTGGGCCAATCCAACATGATATTGCCCTTATTATATCTGGATTCTTGTCATAAATGGAGCCCTTTGATATTATGCTAGTACATTGTATTATAAATTTATTAATGATTTTCCCAATTTTTGTTTCTAGCCTAACATCTTTCCTAAACTCCAAGCTGGAAGTTTCTAGATTCCATAGAATGTCACTTGCTATCTCCACTTGAATAACTAGCTAAAAAAAAAAAAAAAGGTTTGATTTTCTTCCTCAAACTTGCTTCTTTCCCAATGTTCTCCATCTCAGTTAGTGGCCTGTTTGCCCAATTGCTTAAATCAGAAACTAGAGTCATTTTCTCTTCTCTTTCTGACAGTCACCTTACCTCAAGCCTATATTAGATATCATTGGCACCACCTTCCAAAAACTCTGAATCCTACCACTTCTCTCCTCCTTAGCTTGCTCCATCATCTGTCACCTAGATTACTGCAATAGCATTTTAACTGCTTTCCCTGATTTTACTCTGGCCACCCCACAGCTTATTCTCCACCCAGCAGCCAGAGTTTTAACATATAAACCAGACTGTGTTGAATTATGTTTCACTTACTTAAAGCCTTCTGATGACTTCTAGATTATTCAGCATATAGGTAACTATTGAAATAGAAACTCCAAATAGCTGCAGGTTTAACAAGATAGCAAGGTTAATGATGCCTCCACAGATCAGGGAGCCAAGCTACTCCATCTTATTTTTCTGTTATGCATAGCGTGTATTACTTGTCCACATGGCTCAAGGTGACTCGACATCACCACATCTGCTTTCAGGCCAGTGGGAAGTGGAAAAGAGGAGGCTATGCCTCTTTGGGTATATATATATATATATGATATATATATAGTCCCAAAAGTGATATATATATATCACTTCCACTCATACCATTTTGGTCAAAAATTATTTGTGCTACCACACTGAACTGCAAGGGAGGTTTAGAAATATAACCTTTATTCCATGTAGTCATGTGCTAAGCTGAAAATTAAGGGTTCTATTGAAATAGCAAAAGGGCAGAATGGATACTGGGGAAGTTATGGTAGACTAGGTTGTGATAATACATAGACCCAAGTGTGTTATGCCTCAACAAAATGGAAATTAATTCTCTCTCACGTAAGAGTTTTGGGTGAGTGAACTGGTTGTTGGCTAGACTTTTCTCAACGTGATCATTAGGTTTCCAGGTGATGGTGGCTCTGCCATCTTCAACATATGGATTTGAAGACTGTCATCCACAGTCCTATCCACAAAGGCAAGAAAGCAGGAATGCCACAGAGATGCATGGGTGGATGATTTTTATTGTCCAATCCTGGAAGTAGAGCACATCAATTCTACTCACACTCCATGGACCGGTTCTCAGTCAGATGACCACACTGAGCTGCAATGTATGTTGTGAAGTGTGACCTGGCTAGGTGTCCAGGAAGAGAGGTGAACAAAGATTTGGAACAACTGTCAAGCTTCCCACCTTCTTTATTTTTGAATGAAACCCAAAGCATTTACCACAACTCAAAGCCCTTACAAAGCGATGACTTACAAAGATGACTTCCTCTCGAAACTTTCTTCACTCTTCCCCTTGCTGATTTTAATCCAGCCTCACTACGCTCTTTCTCTTTCTTGAACTTACCAACTTTGTTTTCATCCAAGGATCTTTGCAACTGCTGTTTATTCTGTCTGGAACTCTTTTCCCCAGTTTTCCACATCTCACTCCTTTTCTTCCCTGACTTCCCTAACTAAAAGCAGATCTCTCCTCAGAGAGATTATCCTTAGGCATCATTTTCACACCCTCTGTATCCTTGATCATTTACCATTATTGTCAAATCTTTTATCATTTTTTTTTTCATAGAAACTATTACCTGTTCATTTGTTCATTTATAGACTGGAGAAAGTAAGTCACATGATGGTGTTATATGTTTTGTTCATTGTTATGTCCCTAACTGCCTAGAAAATTGCCATTGTGGGCATACAATAAATACTTGTTAAATTTAGTTAAGGTAGAATCTCTCTTGGTTATACATAAAATTTAATTTCTTACAACATTCTATGAGCCAGTATCTTTCCACTCTTGCAGATTTTCTTTCTGAAACAACACTTTCCAGATGCCTGATATTTTCACCCCTTATTTGTAGAATAAAGGTAATTACATGTCTATTTCCTAGAGTAATCATCAAGATTGTGTGAGATAATGTAAGTAAAATGCTAAGCATAATATGTGACACATGGTAAATGTCGCAACAAGTGTTAGCTATGACCACCACTACTGCTTCCACTGCTGCCTCCTCTAGAGTCCTGTAGGGAAACAACTAAAAATATGAAAAGGGAGAAATCTCTTAATTATTAACATAGTTCTAAAATATTATATCTCTTAAATTATATACCTAAGTTTAGGAAGAAAAATAAAGGACCTAAAATATAGTTATCTGCTATCCTAATGGTAAAGTGAAACATGGGAAAGTTCTGAATATCCAGACTCTAAACCTCTCCAGCACCAGTTTGATTGCAATAATATAACAGTTTGGAATATTGCAATCATTCTTTTCACATGACTTGTTGAAGAGAAAGCAGAACCAAATCCTTCTGTTAACGGTCTGTACTGTGTCCAATGCATTATTGAACACAACAGGGATTTCCACTTGGTTTTTACTTTCAGATTAAGAATGCATTCAATCACAGAGTTGACGAATTATATCTGCCAAATGCTAGTTGATAGAACCATTAAAGGTGATACAGTTACAGTAGTTAATACAGTATCTTGGCCAATTTTTGTGAAAAGTTGTGATCAAAACATCCCATGTGAGTGGAATCAACCAGGAAATGGCCACCAAACACCAAAAGAGCCTGAGAATATTTAGCTAGTAAAAACCTTGAAGAAATTGTTTCATAAATAAAGCATTGCTCTATTTGTCTTCATAGTGACAATTTTAAAAAATAAGCTACCCCCTGAGCCTTCAGTATAAATATCTCATTCTCTAAATGTTGCAGAATAATTTCAAAGGTCCAATATTGGGTTACCAATAGACAGGATGAGTGATGTGGTCTTTGACTCTCTCATTGCCCACTCTGGGACTGACAGTTTTTCCTTCCTAGCTCTAGCCAAGGAGGGTTAAAGGTCCTGTATATGATACATTATGGGCACAGCACACATCTGCTGAAAGAGTTGCGATTTCTGACAATGATTAAAATGCAATTCATTGAAATATCAGTACATGAAAGATAACACTCTTCCGCCCTGCTTCCTAACACTCACCACACTCAGTTTTCAGTGTTCATCTTCTCCCCGCCCCTACTTGGTATTCACTACACGGTTAACCAACTGTTATTCTACTTCAAGATGAGTAGCTCACTGGGAATTGTAGACTCTAAATGCATACAGAAATAGAATTGCTGATGGGGAAAAAAAGAGAGGTTATGATGTTAGTTTGCTGAGATAACTCTATTTCAGTGGGGGATGGCACCTATTTTTCTGGTCAGAGCAACCCCTTGTCCTGAAGTTGACCATGGCCAGTGGGGGGGAGTCAAAGTCTTCCTCTTGCTTTGGGGTTGTTGCTGTTCTGGTTCAAAGGGTAGAGTTTGTGCCATCCAAGATTATATTTCTCAATCCCTATCCATTAATGATGCGATTAGTGGAAAGTCCCTCTGAACTTTGACATATCTTCTTCTCTTATCTTTAGTTTACAATACTGGTGCCAGTTTTTATCTTTTTGTATATCCTCATGGGTGTTTGAATGGGAAGGTAAGAGAAGGTCTGTTATGTATTGCAAATTTGCTGCCTTGTTAACCTGAACATTGTCTAAGTTATTTGATTTTGTTTATTATTAGGAAAGATCAACTGAGCAGAATAATTGAATCTCAGGCTGAATGGAATCAAAGTGACACCCCAAGGACCAATCTTAAATACTCAGTCTCTTTTAATATTAGAGATAGAAAAGAAATCAGATATTGTGTAGTCTAAATCCTTGCTTTATCTTAGGAATCCGATGGCCAGAGATCAATGACTTGCCCAAGGACACAGGTAGTCAGGGTTAGAGAGCTGAGCAGGTTCTCTGTCTCAGCTGGCTAATATTATTCTGTATCTTTTATTTGTTGTAATTTGAATAAAAGCAAAGAGAGGGAAAAGGGTAGGAGAATTACCAAATATTTATTATGGGTCAGGCATATGTCAGATGTATTAAATATGTTCTATATTTTGATCTTCATCACAACCTATTGAAAGTATGTGTTGTTATCCACATAATACTGGTAAAGGATTTATATTTATTGAAAGTAAGAGATTTATTTATTTATTTATTTTTAGAGATAAGGCCTGGTTGTATCACTTAGACTAGAGTACATTAGTGCAATCATAACTTACTGCACCTTCAAACTCCTGGACTCAAGTGACTTCCCACCGCAACCTTTGGAGTACCTAGGACTACAGGTGCACACCACCATGCTCAGCTAAGTTTTATATTTGTTTTTGCAAAGACAGGATCTCACTACATTGCCCAGGTTTGTCTCAAACTCCTGGCTTCAATCAATCCTCCTGCCTTGGCTTCCCAACGTGCTAGGTTTAGAGGTGTGAGAGATTTTTATTTTTAATGACCAGACTGTGTTTGTATCTGAGATACCTTCTGTTAATATTGAAGTAGCTGAGAAACTGAATTAGTAATTACAGAGTCACTTTGTGACTACTATGATGAATGAAAAAGACTATGGAAAAATTGGAAGGATATTTGTTAGGAGGCGAGGCTCTGTGAGTTACTCCTATCCTAACTGAACACACGCATCTTAATAATCTATCTTCATTCATCCAAATTCTCATAGGCTGTAGTTTGACAAATATTACCATTTTATGAATCTCAGGGTTCTCTTTTCTATGCTTCACATTGGCCACCCAATTTGGTTCAGACAGGGTAAGTAAAATTGGCAAGATTTTCCCTTACATCGTAATCCTGCCTCCTAGAAATCACACAGTTCTTTTGATTAGAGTTTTAGTTGTTGTCAAAGCTCTTAAGGTAAAAATTTACAATCTCTAGATTTACCTCTGTGATGACTAATATTATTCATTTTACATAAATGAGAACACTTTTTCCCTTCTAGAGGACAGACTTACTTCTTTTCTTCCTGAAATTTTAGTAGAAACTGAACTATTATTTACCACTCCCATGTATTTATTACCTAGATTATTGTGAGAAGGTAATCAAGTTGTGAGATGAGTGTAAGTAATTTCTCCCTCATTAAACATGGAACTATAGCTCTAGAAGACATCTCAGGAGACCTTCTTGCCAAAGACTCTTTCTGTGGGTGAGTGGATGCCTTAATTCAACAACACCATGAGTGCGTCTCTTCTTTTCTTAATTAAACCCAGAACAACACAGAATGATTTCTTTGGAAATTCATTTCATCTGACATTAAAAAGTGTAGTGACTGTTCCTTATGTTTAAACACAATCTTCCTAATTTAATTTAACTTTATTTCTTTTTTATTAGTTTTTTTTTTTTTTTTTTTTCCTGGAAAGGGGGACAGGCAGAGGAAGGAGAGTATTCCGGGTTTGTGGAAGGACTGTATGGGCATTGCGGCAGAGGTCAGGCAGATAAATGAAAGTTAACCTGGGGACCGGGCGCGGTGGCTCACGCCTGTAATCCCAGCACTTTGGGAGGCCGAGCCGGGTGGATCACGAGGTCAGGAGTTGGAGACCATCCTAGCTAACATGGTGAAATCCAGTCTCTACTAAAAATACAAAAGATTAGCCGGGAGTGGTGGCGGGCGCCTGTTGTCCCAGCTACTCTGGAGGCTGAGGCAGGAGAATGGCGTGAACCCGGGAGGAGGAGCTTGTAGTGAGCTGAGATGGCACCACTACACTCCAGCCTGGGCAACACAGTGAGACTCTGTCTCAAAAAAAAAAAAAAAAAAAAAAAAAAAAAAGAAAGAAAGAAAGTTAACCCAAGGATAGCTTGGCTGGATGAATGCTGATCAAAAATAGGAGTGATGAGATAAGGTACAGAGTAGCCTACACATACAAGGAGACTGGGCCTGAATTTTCTATGTCTATGATGTAAATATTCCATCCCATGTTAGCCGTCGGTTAGCAGAGGAAACTAATCAGTCATTACATCCAGGAAAGACCTAGGAGAGGTGAAAGGAAAGACCTCAGAATGGGTCCAGTTATGAAAAAAAAAAGCTGTCTAGAAACCTGCCAAACAGCCCCTATTGTCCCCACAGGGCAACAGTCACACCCCTTACAACCTCTGGAATATTCCAGAAGAATCTCTATTCCAGAGGTAGAGGTTGTGAAGGAGAAAGTAGATGTGTAAATGCTGTAGACACTAGGAAGCTGCAGGACTACCTTGGTGAACAAAGACTATTTTTATAATTAAGCAGGTGGTCAATGTTCCCTGACTCTAAAGACTCTTACGGAGTCTTGAGAGGTAATTATTTCCCATGTCTTACTAACTTTAAAATGGCTGAGTCATTTTTTAGCTTAGTAGCAAACTAAAAAATTACCTTGACAGTCTTGTGGAGTTGGTGAAGGAAAACAAGAAAAATGAGTCTTATTAGGTGTGGAAAAGTCATTTCCCTTTCCCTTCTCACTTTGATCTCTGACCACAGCTGCTTCCCAGACCAAGGTTTTCAGTCAGTTGCTTATCAACTCTGGTGACGTGGCACGCTCACTAGGACATCCAGTTCAGCAGCATCAGTGAGAACTTCCTTCTATCTGTTCCCTGTTTATTTAAGTGTCACATGTATAGCTTTGCTGATAACTGTGTTTTCATTCTAAGATAGATTTCTACAAAACCTGGCATTAAATTTATTCTGCAAGTATGGAGACTTAAGAAACAAGAAAATAACCTAAAACTTAGTGTACTTCTTTGGGGGCTGTATTAGGGACTTTCAGAATCTCTATTCAAGAACTCTTTTTTTTAATCACCCCAAAGAGTCGAGTCTAAGCTGGATTGGCTTTTAATTAAAAAATTGAAGAAACTATTGCGGCAGAAATAATTATTTGTAAAAGTACAAATATCCCAGATGAACCAAGATGGAAATTATGCTTGATATATAATATAAGACATTTTCCACCAACTCATCTTCTCAAGGGAGGACGTCTCTTTGTATGGAGATCTCTTCAGGTTCATAGACACCACATAGTGCATCTGAGCTTTGAACGTTTTTTCTTAAAATAATTTTACTTCTGAGAAAAATTACAGTAATAAACCCTGTAAGAGGTTTGTGAGTTACAGAAGAAACCTACGCAAGACAAAGTAAAATCTTCTGGCAAACCTTTAATTAGTGAAGACCACTGTTAACATTTTGATATTTCCTTCCAGTACTTTTCTATGCACTTTTTTAGATAGTTAAGATGAAACTATATATAATGTAACGAGGATAACATTTTGCAAATATTAAACTAATACCGTTTAATTTATCTCCTTTTTCCTTGCATTCTTTCACAGTGCAAGATAGATTCACGAAGTCTCTTGCTCCAGGGAGAGAGAGCTGGTAGTACCTTAGAAATCACTTTCCGGCCAGGCGCGGTGGCTCAAGCCTGTAATCTCAGCACTTTGGGAGGCCAAGGCAGGCGGATCCCGAAGTCAGGAGATCGAGACCATCTTGGCTAACATGGTGAAACCTCGTCTCTACTAAAATTACAAAAAAATTAGCCGGGCATGGTGGCGGGCATCTTTAGTCCCAGCTACTCTGGAGGCTGAGGGAGCAGAATGGCGTGAATCCGGGAAGGCGGAGCTTGCAGTGAGCTGAGTTTGCGCCACTGTACTCCAGCCTGGGCGACGAAGCAAGACTCCCTCTCAAAAAAAAAAAAAAAAAAAAAAAAAAAAAAAAAAAAAAAAAAGAGAGAGAGAAACCACCTTCCTCCTTCTCAATAGATTGTGCCACTATCTAACCAGGAGCTTAGACCAGAATCCTTAGAGTCAGCCTTGGCCCCTTTCCTCCTCATGCCCCACATTCATTTAATCCACACTTTCTATTGGCTCTACCTTTAAAATATTTATTCTATGTAGCTTCTAATCTTCTCCACTTACATCATCCTAGGCCAAGCCACAGTCATCTCTTGCCTGGATTACTGCAACAACTTCTACCATTTTCTTTTCTTTTCTTTTCTTTTTTTCTTTTTTTGAGTTGGACTCTCGCTCTAGCGGCCAGGCTGGAATGCAGTGACGCATGGTCTCTGCTCACTGCAAGCTCCGCCTCCCGGGTTCACGCCATTCTCCTGCCTCAGCCTCCCGAGTAGCTGGAACTACAGGCGCCCACCACCACGCCCGGCTAATTTTTTTGTATTTTTAGTAGAGACGGGGTTTCACCGTGTTAGCCAGGATGGTCTCCAACTCCTGACCTCGTGATCCACCCACCTCGGCCTCCTAAAGTGCTGGGATTACAGGCAGTGAGCCACCACGCCCGGCCTACCATTTTCTTGCTTCATCTCTTCCTTCTCTGCAGCGAATTGCCCTCTCAGCAGTCAGATGGATATTTTAAGAGCAATAGAGTCTATCAGTACTCTGCTCAAGATTCCAAATGGATTGTATTATCCTTTGAATAAAATCCTATATTTTATAAAAATGACTCTCAAACATTTTAATCTCAAATCCCTTTCGCTCTGAAAAATTATTGAGGGAGGGCTCCAAAGAGATTTTGTTTATGTGGGCTATATCTATAAATATGTAATTTATTTAAAATTATAACTAACAGTATGTAAACATATTTATTTGTTAAATATTTTTTAAAACAACAATAAAAACCTATTATATGTTAATGTAAATGACATATTATATATATATTTTTATATATATATATATGGCAATAGAGCAAGACCCTGTCTCAAATATATATATATTTGAGCACCCATATATATTTGGGTGTTCTGTTGCCCAATCTAGAGTGCAGTGGCATGATCATGGCTCACTGCAACCTCTGCCTCCTGGGCTCAGGTGATCCTCCCACCTCAGCCTCCTGAGTAGCTGGGACTACAGGTGTGCACCACCACACCCAGGGTTAATTTAAAAAAAATTTTTTTGTGGAGATGGGTTTTTGCCATGTTGACCAGGCTGCTCTCAAACTCCTGGGCTCAAGCGGTCTGCCTGTCTTGGCCTCCCAAAGTGCCATGATTACAGGTGTGAGCCACTGCACCTGGCCTGAAAAATATATATTTTTTCAAACAAAAATAATATAGTGAGGAGGATAACATTGTTTTACATTTTTGAAAATCTCTTGAATATTTGGTTTAATAAAAGACAGCTGGATTTTCATATTTGCTTCTGCATTCAATCTGTTGCAATATATTGTTTTGATTGAACTATATGAAGAAAATTCAACCTGGTAGAAAAAGTATTTGGAAAAAGGAGGACCTTATGGAACCCCTGAGGATTTCAGGGACCCTTCTGGTTCCCCAGACCACACGTTGAAACAGCTGACCTGCAAAGTCCAACATGATCTGGCCCCTGCCTCTCTCTCCTACTTTATCTGTAACCATCTCTACTTTCTCACTCTATGTTCTGGCTGTACTAACCTCCTGCCAGTCCTTGGACTCTTCAAGCAGGTTCCCACCCCAAAACCTTTGGTCCCTGTGCCTGGAAATTCTCTAGTCTTGTTCTTGGATCCTTCCTTCACCTCATACAGGTGGCAGGTTAGATTTTATCTCATAAAAGGTTTGTTGGATTACTTTTTGAAAATAATACTTATCTCCTCTCTTATCCTATTTTTCTTTGTCACTTTACCCTGCTTTATTTTCATAAAACTTACAAACTAGATTTATTACATTGTGTGCCTTCTGTACTAGAATTTAAGCTCTATGAGGTCAAGACCTTTTTTTTTCCTTGTATGCCGTTGCATTTCCACACCTGAGAAGTAATTTTCACAAGAAATATTTCTTGAATGTATTAATTAATAACAAGAAAATAATTAATAAATAAGAAAACCATGGATCAGCATTGAGTCTCAAACCAGATGACTTTTCTTGCATCTTTAGATAATGATTTTAAAAACTGAGCTTTGTTGACAGAAAGAGAAATTTCTATGTGATAGAGCTTCTTCTTTGACATATCAAAATGGATCATAGAGCTTTAATCTTGAGAAGTTTGAAAGTGTGCCTCTTTCCTGGTCTTGGAGATTGTGGGAAGAGGAAGGAAGATGTAGGTAGGGAAGATGTGTGGCTAAATAGCTGGGTTATGAGTTCTCCCTGCCACTGATGTTCCAAAGCATGGGAATATGTTAGGTACTTTCAGGGATATGGTGAGAGCAGACTTTGTCCCCGGGTAATATCTGCAACCCCCAACAGTGAATTCTTCTCAAGCCGCATCAGAGTAATGGTGTCTATAAGCACAGTTAGTGAGAGAAAAGATTCCTAACTCTCACCTGTCTTGGTTCCTGTGAGACATGGAATATGGAATCGGGACTTGGAAGTTGGTTGAAAGTATAACTCAGAAGTAGACCAGGGTGGGCTATGGCAGTACAATGAAGTGACACCAAGTCCAGACTGCAGGGTGGACTGCCTCAACCAGCAACCAAATGGGAATCATAACCAGAATACAGGGGCCTGTGGCTATAATGGGTACAAAGTCACAGAGAGGACCACCATCCTAAATCAAGCCCAAAGCCAATGGTGCATCAGCTACAGGCACTGGGAGAAGCAAGCAGGCAAGGGAGGGACATCATTGTGCATACCAGAGTGGGCAGAGGGCAGTTCAAGGGGCTGAGTGAATACCCAATTTCCACCATTCCCTCCGCCTGAGGTCAATAAGGCTTTCTACCTGCTGTATACCTGGATGACACCTTGGAGTGTCAGCAGAGACAAGGCAGAAAATCAGAGTATTTGCCCATAATAGCCTAAAAGGTTTTTTTGCAGAAATTACTGAAGTGTCCTTAGCTTACTGCATGGAATAAATATAGATAGGGAAAGCCTGGAGTTGTAGTTCATGAAACTCTCTGCTATTTCCTCTCCTACCTCTGGAAGGTCAACCATTGTGTTGGAGCTCACCATTGTCATTTTAATCTTTGGCATAAATTGACATTTGACAAAAGAAGAAACACCAATGGGTAATAAACATACACATAAAATCACTTTTTATTATTTTTATAAAATCACTTTATTACTTTTATAATAATAAAGACAAACTAAAGAAACAATAAGGTACCTGATAAAGGGCCTTTTACCTTGGCAAAGATCGGTTAAATGATGTTATCCAATATAGAAAATATGACAGTGAAATAGACACTCATACTCTGCTAGTGATGAGACATTTCTGGAGGACAATTTGTCAATATTCGTCTACTTCTAGCAATTTAATCTATGAATACTGGCAGGGATAGTTAGTGGCGATCAACTAATTAATCAATTTCTTATTTTATGCATTGTGTTTTTGCTGTTATACCTGAGAAATCTTTGTATAGCCCAAATCACAAAGATTTTCTCCAATTTTTAAAAAGTTATATACTTTTAGGTTTTATACTTAATTCTATTATCCATTTTGAAATAATTTTTGTACATGGTGCAAGGAATAATTAAAAGTTCATTTGAAAATTTTTTTTGCGTGTGGTCAGTTGTGCCAGCACTCCTTGCTGAATAGATAATCATTTCTCCACTGAAATGCCTTTGCAACTTTGTCAGAAATCAATTGATTACATGTGTGGGTCTATTTCTGGACTTTTTATTGTTTCATTGATTTTTAAAAATCCATTTTGATGCTAATACCACTTTGCCTTGATCACTATAGACTTATAATAAGTCTGGAAATCAAGTAGTGAAAGTTTTTAACTTTGCTATTCTTTTTCAAAGTTGTTTTGGCTATTCAAAGTCCTTTGTATTTTCATATGAATTTTAGAATTAGCTTGTTGATCTCTACAAAACAAGCTTGCTAAGATTTTGGTTGGCATTGCGTTAATTTTATAGTTCAATTTGGGAAGAACTGAAATCTTAACAATATTCCATCTTCCTATTCATGAACAGGGAATATCTCTCCATTTACTTCTTTATTTTTTGATCAGTAATATTTTATAGTTTTCAGAGTACAGATCTTTCACTTGTCAAAGTTATCTCTAAATATTCTTTTCATGCTAAGGGGAAGAGAATTATTTTTAAGAATTTCACTTTAATAGTGTTCATCACTAGTGTATAGAAATACAATTGACTTTGGTGAATTGGTCTTGTATCTTGCAGCCTTGCTAATCTCACATAGTAGTTATACCATAGTCCCCCCTTATTCTTCACTTTGCATGGTTTCAGTTACTTAAGGTCAACTGTCGTTCAAAAATGGAAAATTACAGAAATAAACAGTTTATGAGTTTTGAAGTGTGCACTGTTCTGAGTAGTGTGATAGAATCTCTTGCCATCCCACTCCGTTCTGCTCAGAAGGTGAATCATTCCTTTGTCCAGCTGTATTTGCTCCTCACTTGTTAGTCACTTAGTAGCCGTTTCATTCACCAGATCAACTGTTGTATTTCAGTAGTATCACAGTTCAAATCACCCTTATTTTACTTAATTGTTCTATTTTAACATTAGCTGTTGTTAATCTCTTACTGTGCCTAATTTATAAATTAAATTTTATCTTAGGTATGTATATACTGGAAAAAGGCAGTGTATATATAGTTCGGTACCATCTGAGGTTTCAGATATCCACTGGAGGTCTTAAAAGGTACTCCCCAAAGACTTCTTTTAAAAAAAAGAAAGAAAATAAAAACAACTCTAGTGGTATTTTTGTTTATCCTATAAAATTTTCTCCAAGGACAGTCATGTCTGTAAAAGTAGTTTAAATTCTTTCTTCGTAAACTGAGCTAAATACGACCTCAAGTTACATAAGGTAAATACTACACCTCCATCGAATAGCTGCCTCCAATGAATTTTGTATGTTGTCCTTTCATTCTCATTCAGTTCAAAATACCTTCTAATTTCCTTTTTGATTTCTTGTTTATAACATGGGATATTTAGAAGTGTGTTCTTTAACTTTCAGATATTTGAAGATTTACCAGATATGTTTCTGTTGCTTGTTTGAAAAAATTTAATTCTATTGTAAACAGAGAACATACATCATACAATTTGAATAATTTAAAATCAATTGAGACTTGTTATGTGGCCCAGAATGTATCTTGGTAAATGTTCTGTGTGCACTTGACAAAAATGTCTGTTTTGCTGATGATAGGTGCAGTATGATACAAATGCCAATTAAGTAAAGTTGGTTTGTAGTGTTGTTTGAATCTTTAGCTGTAATTGTGGATTTCTCTATCCTTGATTTTTTTTCAAGTATTTTGGAACTCTATTATTAGTGTGTAAGTGTTGAGAATTGTTTTCTCTTAAATTAACCTTTTACTTATTATGAAACGACCCTCTTTATCTCGGGTAATAATCTGAGCTCTGAAGCCTACTTTGATATTAATATAGCCACTCCAATTCTCTTTTGACTATATTAACATGGTGTATCTTTTCCCATTTTTTACTGTTAAGCTATTTGTGTCTCTATATTTAAAGTGTGTTTCTTTTAGGCAGCATATACTTGTATTTTTCTGTTTTAATCCATTCTGACAATCTCTGCCTTTCATTTTTAATTTTTTAGTTTTTTTCAAATTTTATTTTAGATTTGGGTGTACATGTGCAGGTTTATTACATGGGTGTATTCCGTGATGCTGAGGTTTGGGTTATGATTAATCCCATCACCCAGGTACTAAGCATACTACCCAACAGTTTTTCAATCCTGCCACCCTCCCTCTTTTATTAGCTTACAGTGTCTATTGTTGCCATCTTTATGTCCAACTCCCACTTATATCTGAGAACATGGGTATTTGGTTTTCTGTTATTGCATTAATTTGCTTAGGATAATGGCCTCCAGCTGATCTGTGTTGTTGCAAAGGACATGATTTCATTCTTTTTTGTGGCTGCATAGTATTCCATGATGTATATGAACCACATTTCCTATATGCAAGCCACTGTTGATGAACACCTAGGTTGATTCCATGTCTTTGCTGTTGTAAATAGTACTGTGATGAACATGAAAGTGCACGTGTCTTTGTGGTAGGATAATCTGTTTTCTTTTGGGTATATATCCAGTAATAGGATTGCTGGGTCAGGATAATTCTGCTTTAAGTTCTTCGAGAAATCTCCAAACTACTTTCCACAGTATCTGAACTAATTTACAGTCCCACCAACAATATATAAGCCCTCTATTTTCTCCCCAGCCTTGCTAGCAGTTTTTGCTTTTTGACTTTCTAAATAATAGCCATTTTGACTGGTGTGAGATAGTATCTCGTGGTTTTGATTTGCATTTCTCTGATAATTAGTGATATGGAGTATTGTTTTCATATTTTTTTGGCCACTTGTATGTCTTCCTTTCAGAAATATCTGTTGGTGTCTGTTTTTTTAGTGAAATTATTTGTTTTTAGTTTGCTCAATTGTTTAAATTCCATACAGATTCTAGATGTCAGACTTCAAGGGATGCATAGTTTGTGAATACTTTCTCCCATTCTGTAAGCTGTCTGTTACCTCTATTGATAGTTTCCTTTGCTATGAAGAAGCTCTTTAGTTTAATTAGGCCCACTTGTAAATTTTTGCTTTTGTTGCAATTGCTTTTGAGAACTTAGTCATAAATTCTTTCCCAACGTCGATGTCCAGAATGGTGTTTCCTAGATTTAGCCCTAGGATTCTTATAGATTAGGGTCTTACATTTAAATCTTTAATCCATCTTGAGTTAATTTTTGTTTATGGTGAAAGATAGGGGTTCAGTTTCATTCTTCAGCATATGGCTCACTGGCTATCCCAGCACCATTTATCAACTAGGGAGTCCTTTCCCCATTACTTGTTTTTGTCAACTTTGTTGAAGGTCAGATGGCTGCAGGGGTGCAGCTTTATTTCTGAGTTCTATATTCTATTCCATTGGTCTGTTTGTCTGGTCTTGTACCAATGCCAGAATATTTTGGTTACTGTGGCCTTGTATAGTTTGAAGCTGGGTAATGTGATGCCTCTGGCTTTGTTCTTTTAGCTTAGGCTTTGGGCTCTTTTTGGTTTCATACGAATTTTAGAATAATCTTTTCTAGTTCTGCAAAAAATGACATTGGTAGCTTGATAGGAATAATGTTGAATCTGTAGATTGCTTTCGGGGGTTTGACAGTTTAACAATATTGATACTTCCTATCCATGAACACGGGATGTTTTTCCATTTGTTTGTGTCATCGACTATTTCTTTCAGTAGTGCTTGGTAGTTCTCTTTGTAGAGAATTTTACCTCCTTGGTTTGATGTATTTCTAGGTAATAAAATGGCACAAATATTTTATTTTTCTTTTGTATTGTAGTTTTTTGCAGCTATTGTAAATGTGATTACATTCTTCATTTGGCTCTCAGCTGAAACATTATTGGTATATAGAAATGCTACTGATTTTTATACATGATTTTGTATCCTAAAACTTTACTGAAGTCCCTTATCAGTTCCAGGAGCCTTTTGGCAGAGTCTTTAGGATTTGCTTGTTATAGAATCATATCATCAGTAAAAAGAGATCGTTGGATTTATTTTCCTATTTGGATGTCTTTTTTTTTTTTTTTTTTTTTTTTGTCTTGCCTGATTGCTCTGGCAAGGCCTTCTACTACTATGTTAAATAGGAATGGTAAGAGTAGACATCCTTGCCTTGTTCCAATTGTCAAGGGAATCCTTCCAGCTTTTGCCTACTCAGCAGGTAGGCTGTAGGTTTGTCATAGATGGCTCTTATTATTTTGAGTTATGTTCCTTCAATGCCTAGTCTTGAGGGTGTTTTAATATGAAGGGATGTTGGATTTTATCAAAAGCTTTTCCCATGTCTGTTGAGAAGATCATATATTTCTCAAAAAATTCTGTTTATGTGGTGAATCACATTGATTTATGTATATTGAACCAACCTAGCCTCCCAGGAATGAAGCCTACTTGATCATTGTGAATTAACTTTTTGATGTGCTGTTGAATTTGGTTTGCTAGTATTTTGTTGAGGATTTTTGTGTTTATGTTTATCAGGAATATTGGCTTGTAGTTTTCTTTTTTCAATATTTCTTTACCAGGTTTTAGTATCAGGGTGATGCTGGCTTCATTGAGTGAGTTGGGGAGGAGTCCCTTCTCCTTGATTTATTTGAACAGTTATAGTAGTATTGGTACCAGTTTTTCTCTGTATGTCTGGAAAAATTCAGCGGTGAATCCATCTGGTCTGGAGGTTTATATTGGTTGGTAGGTTTATTTTTTAATAATGGATTCAAGTTTAGAACTAATATTGGTTTGTTCAGGGTTTCACTTTCTTTCTAAATCAATCTTGGAAGATTATGTGTTTCTAGGAATTTATCCTAGAAACATAAATTTTCATTTTTCCCCATACTTATTGAATCTTTATTTTGGCCTATTTGGCATGAAAAATACAATAGTGAATAAACAATAGTTTCTGGGCTAATGGAACATTCTTTAAGAAATACATAATAATCAAAAAATTAAGATGAATGAATGTTATAAAATAGAAAGAATATGTGACCCTAAATGATAAGACACAGGGATATCTTCTAGACTAGAAGGGGTTCTTTTTTACTGATACATAATAATTGTACATATTTGTGGTATACATGTGATATTTTGATACTGTATTCTCACATGCTATATGAGTTATTTATTTATAGAAATTATAAAATGGATCATATTTTTATTTTATTTTATTTTATTTATTTACTTTTATTATACTTTAATTTCTGGGATACATGTGCAGAATGTGCTGGTTTGTTACATAGGTATACATGTGCCATGGTGGTTTGCTGCACCCATCAACCCATCATCTAGGTTTTAAGCCCTGCATGCATTAGGTGTGTGTCCTAATGCTATCCTTCCCCTTGTCCCCCACACCCTGATAGGCCCTGGTGTGTGATGTTCCCCTCCCTCTGTCCACGTGTTCTCATTGTTAAACTCCCATTTATGAGTGAGAACATGTGGTGTTTGGTTTTCTGTTTCTGTGTTAGTTTGCTGAGAATGATGGTTTCCAGCTGCATCCATGTCCCTGCAAAGGACATGAGCTCATCTTTTTTTATGGCTGCATAGTATTCCACGGTGTGTATGTGCCACATTTTCTTTATCCAGTCTATCATTGATGGGCATTTGGGTTGGTTCCAAGTGTTTGCTATTGTGAATAGTGCTGCAATAAACATACGTGTGCATGTGTCTTTATAGTAGAATGATTTATAATCCTTTGGGTATATACCCAGTAATGGGATGACTGGGTCAAATGGTATTTCTGGTTCTAGATCCTTGGGGAATTGCCACACTGTCTTCCACAATGGTTAAACTAATTCACACTCCCACCAACAGTGTAAAAGCGTTCCTATTTCTCCACAGCCTCGCTAGCATCTGTTGATTCCTGATTTTTTAATGATTGCCTTTCTAACTGGCGTGAGATGGTGTCTCATTGTGGTTTTGATTTACATTTCTCTAATGACCAGTGATGATGAGCTTTTTTTCCATTTGTTTGTTGGACACATAAATGTCTTCCTTTGAGAAGTGTCTGTTAATATCCTTTGTCCACTTTTTGATCGGGTCGTTTGTTTTTTTCTTTGTTTAAGTTCCTTGTAGATTCTGGATATTAGATCTTTGCCAGGTGGATAGATTGCAAAATTTTTCTACCATTCTGTAGGTTGCCTGTTCACTCTGATGATAGCTTCTTTTACTGTGTAGAAGAAAGTCTTTCGTTTAATTAGATCCCACTTGTCAATTTTGGCTTTTGTTGCAATTGCTTTTGTTGTTTTACATGAAGTCTTTGCCCATGCCTAAGTCCTAAATCGTATTGCTTAGGTTTTCTTCTAGGGTTTTTATGGTCTTAGATCTTACATTTAAGTGTTTAATCCATCTTGAGTTAATTTTTGTATAAGGTGTAAGGAAGGAGTCCAGTTTCAGTTTTCTGCATATGGCTAGCCAGTTTTCCTAGCTCCATTTATTAAATAGGGAATCCTTTCCGCATTGCTTGTTTTTGTCAGGTTTGTCAAAGATCAGATGGTTGTAGATGTGTGGTGTTATTTCTGAGGCCTCTGTTCTGTCCTGTAAGTATTTTATTCTCTTTGTAGCAATTGTGAATCAGACTTCACTCATGATGTGGCTCTGTGTCTATTATTGGTGTATAGAAATGCTTGTGATTTTTGCACATTGATTTTGTATCCTGAGACTTTGCTGAAGCTGCTTATCAGCTTAAGGAGTTTATGGACTGAGACGATGGGGTTTTCTAAATATACCATCATGTCATCTGCAAACAGAGACAATTTGACTTCCTCTCTTCCTATTTGAATACCCTTTATATGTTTGTCTTGCCTGATTGCCCTGGCCAGAACTTCCAATACTATAGAAACATAAATCTTCTACAATAAAATGTGTGCATAGTTGTGTTCATAGTAGTCTCTGGAAGTCTTTTGTATTTCTGTGGGATCAGTTGTAATGTCACCTTTGTCATTTCTAATTGTGCTTGGATCACTTTTTTTTTTCTTTTTTCATCTAAATAGCAGTATATTGATTTTGTTTATTCTTTCAAAGAACCATCTTTTAGTTTTGTTGATTATTTGTTTGGGCTTTTGTGTCTCAGTTTTATGCAGTTCTAATCTGTTTTTAGTTATTTCTTTTCTTCTGCTTGCTTTGGAGTCAGTTTGTTCTTGTTTTTCTAGTTCCTCTAGGTGAGATGTTAGAGTGTTAATTTGAGATTGTTCTAACTTTTTGAGGTAGGCATTTAGTGCTATAAACTTTCCTCTTAACACTGCTTTTGGTGTATCCCAGAGATTATGGTATGTCGTGTCTTTGTTTTAACACATTTCAAAGAATGTTTTTTTATTTCCACCTTATTTTTTTTTTTTGTTTACCCAAAAGTCTTTCAGGAACAAGTTGTTTAATTTCCATATAATTGTGTGGCTTTGAGGGAGCTTCATGGTATTGATTTCGATTTTCATTTCACTGTGGTTCATGAATATGATTGGTATGATTTCAATTTTTAAAAAATTTATTGAGACTTGTTTTATCTCTGAGGATGTGGTTGATCCTGCAGTATGTTCTGTGTGCAGACAAAAAGAGTGGATATTCTGTGGTTGATTGGTGAAATATTCTGTCGATGTCTCTTAGGTCCAGTTGGTCAATTGAACTGCAGAATTTCTATTAGTTTTCTGCCTTAATGATCTGTCTAATGCTGGCAATGGTGTGTTGAAGTCCTCTAGTATTGTTTTATGGCTGTCTGCCTTTTCATAGGTCTAAAAGTACTTGTTTTATGAATTTGAGTGCTCCAGTGTTGGGTGTATATGTGTTTAGGATCACTGAGTCATCTTGTTGAGTTGAAGCCCCTATTATTATGTAATGCCCTTCTTTGCTCTTTTTTTTTTTTTTAACTGTTGTTGATTTAAAGTCTGTTTTATCTAGGATTGGTCTTGCTCTTTTTTGTGTTCTATTTGCCCAGTAGATCTTTCTCCAACACTTTACTTTGAGCCTGTGAATGTTATTACATGTGAGATGGACCTCTTGGAAACAGCAGATGGATTTTTTTTTTTTCAAATTGCCATTCTGTACCTTTTAAGTGAGGGCATTTAGACCATTTACAGTCAAGGTTAATATTGATATGTGCAGTTTTGATCCTATCATGAAGTTGTTAGCTAGTTCCTTGGTAGTTTTTATTGCATGGTTGTTTTTTAGGGTTTGTAGCATATATATTTAAGTGTGTTTTTGTGGTAGCAGATATTACTGTTTTGTTTCCATGTTTAGAACTCTTTTAAAGATCTCTTGTAAAGCTGATCTAGTGTCAGTAAATTCCCTTAGCTCTTGCTTCTCTGGAAAATATTTTATTTCTCCTTCACTTATGAAATTTGGTTTGGCAGGAAATGAAATTTTTGGTTGAAATTTCTTTTCTTTAAGAATGATAAAAAATAGGCTCCCAATCACCCCTGGCTTGTGAGGTTTCTGTTGAGACATCCGCTGTTAGTCCCTTTGTATGTGATCTGACCTCTTTCTCTAGCTGCCTTTAAGATTTTTTCTTTGGTGTTGACCTTGGACATTCTGGTTACAACACAACTTGGTGATGTTCATTTTGTATAGTATCTCACAAGTGTTCTGCAGATTTCTTATATCGGGATATTTACTTCTCTAGCAAGACTAGGAAAAGATATTGAATTATTCCCTCAAATATATTTTCCAGTTTGTTTTCTTTTTTCTCTTTTTTTTTTTTTTTTTTTCAGGAATGGTGATATGTTTGGTTACTTTAAATTATCTCATATTTCTCAAAGACTTCATTTTCAAAAATTATTTTTCTTTATTTTTTTCTGACTGAGTTAGTTCAAAAGACTAGCCTTTAAGCTCTGAAATTCTTCTGCTTGGTTCAGTCCATTGAGAAATCATTCAGTTGTATTTTGAAATTCCTTAAGTGAGTTTTTCAATTCCAGAAGTTATGACTGATTTCTTTTTAAGATGTTTATCTCTTCCTGCATTTCCCAGATTGCTTTAGGAGTTTCTTTGTGTTGATTTTCAACCTTAGCTCCAATCTCCTTGAGCTTCTTTGCACTTCATGCTTTGAATTCTTCCTCTGTCATTTCTTAGTTTCCATATTCATTAGGGACAATTGCTGGAGAGGTTAGTGTGATCCTTTAGTGGTGTTATTACATTCAGATTTTTCATTGTGCTAGAATTCTTGCACTGGTTCCTTCTCACCTGGAGATGCTGCACTTATAATTTTTGTAACTATTTTCCTCCAGGTAGGATTTTTTTCTTTTTCTTTCTTTCCCTATGATATTATTCTTTCTTTCTTCTTTCCCTTTCCCTGACTTCCTAGGGTGTGACTGGAGAGAGTGCTGGGTAGGGTCTTTTGACTTTGCTTTTATATCCCTATGCACTTCCATTGGCAGATTTTATACTGGGCTGTGCAGTTCAACCCACAAGCCAGTAGATGGTGCTTTTTGTTTTTTTTTTTTTTCTTTTTTTTTTTTTAAATTTATTTATTATTATTATACTTTAAGTTGTAGGGTACATGTGCACAACGTGCAGGTTTGTTACATATGTATACCTGTGCCATGTTGGTGTGCTGCACCCATCAACTCGTCATTTACATCAGGCATAACTCCCAATGCAATCCCTCCCCCCTCCCCCCTCCCCATGATAGGCCCCGGTGTGTGATGTTCCCCTTCCCGAGTCCAAGTGATCTCATTGTTCAGTTCCCACCTATGAGTGAGAACATGCGGTGTTTGGTTTTCTGTTCTTGTGATAGTTTGCTAAGAATGATGGTTTCCAGCTGCATCCATGTCCCTACAAAGGACACAAACTCATCCTTTTTTATGGCTGCATAGTATTCCATGGTGTATATGTGCCACATTTTCTTAATCCAATCTGTCACTGATGGACATTTGGGTTGATTCCAAGTCTTTGCTATTGTGAATAGTGCTGCAATAAACATACATGTGCATGTGTCTTTATAGCAGCATAATTTATAATCCTTTGGGTATATACCCAGTAATGGGATGGCTGGGTCATATGGTACATCTAGTTCTAGATCCTTGAGGAATCGCCATACTGTTTTCCATAATGGTTGAACTAGTTTACAATCCCACCAACAGTGTAAAAGTGTTCCTATTTCTCCACATCCTCTCCAGCACCTGTTGTTTCCTGACTTTTGAATGATTGCCATTCTAACTGGTGTGAGATGGTATCTCATTGTGGTTTTGATTTGCATTTCTCTGATGGCCAGTGATGATGAGCATTTTTTCATGTGTCTGTTGGCTGTATGAATGTCTTCTTTTGAGAAATGTCTGTTCATATCCTTTGCCCACTTTTTGATGGGGTTGTTTGTGTTTTTCTTGTAAATTTGTTTGAGTTCTTTGTAGGTTCTGGATATTAGCCCTTTGTCAGATGAGTAGATTGCAAAAATTTTCTCCCATTCTGTAGGTTGCCTGTTCACTCTGATGGTAGTTTCTTTTGCTGTGCAGAAGCTCTTTAGTTTAATGAGATCCCATTTGTCAATTTTGGCTTTTGCTGCCGTTGCTTTTGGTGTTTTAGACATGAAGTCTTTGCCCATGCCTATGTCCTGAATGGTACTACCTAGGTTTTCCTCTAGGATTTTTATGGTATTAGGTCTAACATTTAAGTCTCTAATCCATCTTGAATTAATTTTCGTATAAGGAGTAAGGAAAGGATCCAGTTTCAGCTTTCTACTTATGGCTAGCCAATTTTCCCAGCACCATTTATTAAATAGGGAATCCTTTCCACATTTCTTGTTTCTCTCAGGTTTGTCAAAGATCAGATGGCTGTAGATGTGTGGTATTATTTCTGAGGACTCTGTTCTGTTCCATTGGTCTATATCACTGTTTTGGTACCAGTACCATGCTGTTTTGGTTACTGTAGCCTTGTAGTATAGTTTGAAGTCAGGTAGCGTGATGCCTCCAGCTTTGTTCTTTTGACTTAGGATTGTCTTGGAGATGCGGGCTCTTTTTTGGTCCCATATGAACTTTAAAGCAGTTTTTTCCAATTCTGTGAAGAAGCTCATTGGTAGCTTGATGGGGATGGCATTTTCTTCTTTTTATTAGTCTTGCTAGTGGTCTGTCAATTTTGTTGATCTTTTCAAAAAACCAACAACTGGATTCATTGATTTTTTGGAGGGTTTTTTGTGTCTCTATCTCCTTCAGTTCTGCTCTGATCTTAGTTATTTCTTGCCTTCTGCTAGCTTTCGAATGTGTTTGCTCTTGCTTCTCTAGTTCTTTTAATTGTGATGTTAGAGTGTCAATTTTAGATCTTTCCAGCTTTCTCTTGTGGGCATTTAGTGCTATAAATTTCCCTCTACACACTGCTTTAAATGTGTCCCAGAGATTCTGGTATGTTGTATCTTTGTTCTCATTGGTTTCAAAGAACATCTTTATTTCTGCCTTCATTTCGTTATGTACCCAGTAGTCATTCAGGAGCAGGTTGTTCAGTTTCCATGTAGTTGAGCGGTTTTGATTGAGTTTCTTAGTCCTGAGTTCTAGTTTGATTGCACTGTGGTCTGAGAGACAGTTTGTTATAATTTCTGTTCTTGTACATTTGCTGAGGCGTGCTTTACTTCCAATTACGTGGTCAATTTTGGAGTAAGTACGATGTGGTGCTGAGAAGAATGTATATTCTGTTGATTTGGGGTGGAGAGTTCTATAGATGTCTATTAGGTCTGCTTGCTGCAGAGATGAGTTCAATTCCTGGATATCCTTGTTAACTTTCTGTCTCGTTGATCTGTCTAATGTTGACAGTGGAGTGTTGAAGTCTCCCATTATTATTGTATGGGAGTCTAAGTCTCTTTGTAAGTCTCTAAGGACTTGCTTTATGAATCTGGGTGCTCCTGTATTGGGTGCATATATATTTAGGATAGTTAGCTCTTCCTGTTGAATTGATCCCTTTACCATTATGTAATGGCCTTCTTTGTCTCTTTTGATCTTTGATGGTTTAAAGTCTGTTTTGTCAGAGACTAGTATTGCAACCCCCGCTTTTTTTTGTTCTCCATTTGCTTGGTAAATCTTCCTCCATCCCTTTATTTTGAGCCTATGTATTTCTCTGCGTGTGAGATGGGTCTCCTGAATATAGCAGACTGATGGGTCTTGACTCTTTATCCAGTTTGCCAGTCTGTGTCTTTTAATTGGAGCATTTAGTCCATTTACATTTAAGGTTAAGATTGTTATATGTGAACTTGATCCTGCCATTATGATATTAACTGGTTATTTTGCTCATTAGTTGATGCAGTTTCTTCCTAGCCTTGATGGTCTTTACATTTTGGCATGTTTTTGCAATGGCTGGTACCGGTTGTTCCTTTCCATGTTTAGTGCTTCCTTCAGGGTCTCTTGTAAGGCAGGCCTAGTGGTGACAAAATCTCTAAGCATTTGCTTATCTGTAAAGGATTTTATTTCTCCTTCACTTATGAAGCTTAGTTTGGCTGGATATAAAATTCTGGGTTTAAAATTCTTTTCTTTAAGAATGTTGAATATTGGCCCCCACTCTCTTCTGGCTTGAAGAGTTTCTGCCGAGAGATCTGCTGTTAGTCTGATGGGCTTCCCTTTGTGGGTAACCCGACCTTTCTCTCTGGCTGCCCTTAAGATTTTTTCCTTCATTTCAACTTTGGTGAATCTGGCAATTATGTGTCTTGGAGTTGCTCTTCTCGAGGAGTATCTTTGTGGCGTTCTCTGTATTTCCTGAATTTGAATGTTGGCCTGCCCTACTAGGTTGGGGAAGTTCTCCTGGATGATATCCTGAAGAGTGTTTTCCAACTTGGTTCCATTTTCCCCCTCACTTTCAGGCACCCCAATCAGACGTAGATTTGGTCTTTTTACATAATCCCATACTTCTTGCAGGCTTTGTTCATTTCTTTTTCTTCTTTTTTCTTTTGGTTTCTCTTCTCGCTTCATTTCATTCATTTGATCCTCAATCGCTGACATTCTTTCTTCCAGTTGATCGAGTCGGTTATTGAAGCTTGTGCATTTGTCACGTATTTCTCGTGTCATGGTTTTCGTCTCTTTCATTTCGTTTATGACTTCTCTGCATTAATTACTCTAGCCATCAATTCTTCCACTTTTTTTTCAAGATTTTTAGTTTCTTTGCGCTGGGTACGTAATTCCTCCTTTAGCTCTGAGAAATTTGATGGACTGAAGCCTTCTTCTCTCATCTCGTGGAAGTCATTCTCCGTCCAGCTTTGATCCGTTGCTGGCGATGAGCTGTGCTCCTTTGCCGGGGGAGATGCGCTCTTATTTTTTGAATTTCCAGCTTTTCTGCCCTGCTTTTTCCCCATCTTTGTGGTTTTATCTGCCTCTGGTCTTTGATGATGGTGATGTACTGATGGGGTTTTGGTGTAGGTGTCCTTCCTGTTTGATAGTTTTCCTTCTAACAGTCAGGACCCTCAGCTGTAGGTCTGTTGGAGATTGCTTGAGGTCCACTCCAGACCCTGTTTGCCTGGGTATCAGCAGCAGAGGCTGCAGAAGATAGAATATTTCTGAACAGCGAGTGTACCTTTCTGATTCTTGCTTTGGAAGCTTCCTCTCAGGGGTGTACTCCACCCTGTGAGGTGTGTGGTGTCAGACTGCCCCTAGTGGGGGATGTCTCCCAGTTAGGCTACTCAGGGGTCAGGGACCCACTTGAGCAGGGAGTCTGTCCCTTCTCAGATCTCAACCTCCGTGTTGGGAGATCCACTGCTCTCTTCAAAGCTGTCAGACAGAGTCGTTTGCATCTGCAGAGCTTTCTGCTGCGTTTGTTATTGTTTACTGTGCCCTGTCCCCAGAGGTGGAGTCTACAGAGACAGGCAGGTTTCCTTGAGCTGCTGTGAGCTCCACCCAGTTCGAGCTTCCCAGCAGCTTTGTTTACCTACTTAAGCCTCAGCAATGGTGGACGCCCCTCCCCCAGCCTCGCTGCTGCCTTGCCGGTAGATCACAGACTGCTGTGCTAGCAATGAGGGAGGCTCCGTGGGTGTGGGACCCTCCTGGCCAGGTGTGGGATATGATCTCCTGGTGTGCCTGTTTGCTTAAAGCGCAGTATTGGTGTGGGAGTTACCCGATTTTCCAGGTGTTGTGTGTCTCAGTTCCCCTGGCTAGGAAAAGGGATTCCCTTCCCCCTTGCGCTTCCCAGGTGAGGCAATGCCTCGCCCTGCTTCAGCTCTCGCTGGTCGGGCTGCAGCAGCTGACCAGCACCAATCGTCTGGCACTCCCCAGTGAGATGAACCCAGTACCTCAGTTGAAAATGCAGAAATCACCGGTCTTCTGTGTCGCTCGTGCTGGGAGTTGGAGACTGGAGCTGTTCCTATTCGGCCATCTTGCTCCACCCCCCAGATGGTGCTTTTTGTAAGCGATGCCTATGGCCAATCCATCTGGGTATATATCTGATCTTTGTTTACAGAGAAGCTCTCTGTTGCTTCAGGCAATGGGCTGGTTCTTAGAGTGAATAGTGGTCCAAGTTCCCTTAACCCTGTGGGGTTGGGGGCAAGATGTGTAGGGCTGGACCTGGCAAGTCCATTTACAAGTCCCTTGATGTCAGGCACAAGTACCAGTGTCAGTGGGGAATCCAGTGGGCAGCCACCAAGTGGCCAGAAGTGTGTCTAGGCATGAAGCTAAGAAATCTCCTTGGCCCCATGTTCTCTACGTGGGGATGGGAGTGGACTAAAGTCCTAATCCAGAAGACTGGATGCTCCTGATGCCTAGAGATCTGCCTGGGCTTGAAACAAAGAAGACCCCTATGCACCCAGATCATTGCACAGGAAGGGTGGAGTGGCTCAGCCTGCCAGTCTAGGAAAGCAGATGCTTTGGATGCCTGGAGGTCTGCCTGGGTGTAGAGTCGAGATGGCCCAGTTGCACCATGTTCTATGCACAGGAAGAGTGTGGTGGGTGAAGCTGCTGTTCCAGGTGAGTGGGTGCTCCAAATGCCAGGAGATCTGCCTGGGTGTGAAGTGGATCTCCCCCTCCCCCCATTCCCCCATATCCCACACAGGATCCCTGCACAGGAAGGGTGGGGTGACTGAGGTTGCTAGTCCATGCAAGCAGTTGCTCCACATATTTGGAGATCTGCCTACATGTGGAGCAGAGAGGGCTCCACTGCAGCACAATGTATGCACAGGAAGACTAGAGGGGTTCAGGTGGCTGATCCAGGTGAAAAGGTGGTCTGAATACCTGGAGATTTGCCTAGGTATGGATCAGAGAGGACTCCACTATACTATAATCTCAGGAGAGCAGGCTGGGGCACCCAACAATAGCACATGGAGACTGGTTCCAGGTCACCAAGCTGGTTGTAGCTGCAAGTCTATTGTCCAGGAGAAACTGCAGCTGTAACAGCTCTCCTGCCCCAGGCCTGTGACAGTGGAGAGCACAGTTCTAATGCCTACTGCTGAGGTGATTCTCAGTTCTGGCTGTGGAGGCCCCTACCCCATTTCAGAGTAGGTACTCCAATCTCTGGCCTGAGACCAGAATACCTGTGAGGCCATCCTGCTAGACTGCCAAATAATGACTGACATTGTACGCACCAGGATAAGAAATGGCATCCTGCTCTTGTTCCCAGGTCTGGCAAAATGGCTTCAGGTTTTCCCAGTGTCTTTCCCTCACAGCATCTCCATCTTCATCCCGAGTTAGCTCCAGGGCTTGGGAGGAACAAAGTGCTCTCCTTTGGCCTTGCTTACTCAAATCTCCGTTGGAAAGGTGAGTCACGGAGGGAGGCTGTCTGCCTCTTTTGTGTGGTGGGGTTTCACTCACTTTTATTAGCCAGACGCCATCATAGGGGCTCTTTGCCCACATGCGCTTTCCCAGGATCTAGAGTTTCGTTTACAATTCTGGTTGATTCTCGTTTTCCTTCTTGAATTAAAGGTCACAGAGTTAATCTTTATGCCTGAGGCAGGCTAAAAGCCTCTAATTTGCTGTATAGGAAAAAAATATTCCTGCCTTTTAATTGGGACGTTTATACCATTTAAATTTAATGTGGTAGTTGATGTGGTTGTGTGTAAATCCGCCATCTTGCTTTTATCATTTGTACCATGTGTTCTTTTTTCTCTTTTCTCTCCCTTTTTCTGTCTTATTTTGAATTAATTTTTAAATTAATGGTCCCATTTTATCTAATTTGTTAGCTCATTAGCTATATATCCTTACTGTGTTTTCAGTAGTTGCCTTAGGCTTTATAATATACAACTCCAACTTATCAAAATCTACCTGAAAGTGATGTTATACCACTTCATGTAAAGTATAAGAACAATACAACTGTGTACTTCAATTTCTCCCCTCTCTTTTTTTTTCTGTTGTTGTTTCTGCACGTTTTATTTCTCTGTATTATATAAACCCAACAATATGTTATTATTTTCTTCAATCACTTATCTTTCAAATAAATGTAATTAATAAGAAAAATATTGTTATTATACAAATATTTATTATTGCTAGGACTCCTCATTCTTTCATATAGGTCCAGACTTCTGGTATAATTTTTCCTTCACCTGAAAAACCTTTTCTTTGACATTTCTTGTAGTGCAGATGTCTTGGTGATAAATTATTTCAGCTTTTGTATATATGAAAATGTGTTTTGCCTTCATTTTTGCAAGATAGTTTCACTGGATATAAAATTAGGCCTAGTGGACAGGCCTTTTCTTTTACCCTCCAGAACTTTAAAGATACTGCTCCACTGTCTGCTCACTTGAGACATTTCTGGCCAACAACTTGCTATCATCTTTATCTTGTATATAATGCCTCACCCTATTCCTCCTGTTTGCTTTAAAGTTTTTCCATTTATTGTTTTATCTTTGTTTTTCTGAAAATTTTGTTATAATGTACCTTGGTGTAGTTTTCTTCATGTTTCTTGTGCTTATTATTTGTTGAATGTCTTACATATGTGTTTTTATAATTTCAGCAAATTTGGAAAAAAATATGACATTATACCCTTAAATATTTCTTCCCTTCTCATTCAAGGACTTCGGTCACATGTATATCAGGGCACTTGAGGTTGTCCCACACTTCACTGATGCTTCTCTCCATACTACACACATCTGGGCTTCTCGTACACCTTTGTGTAACTTGTTATATTTATTTGTTTAATGTCAGGATAGACAGTCAGCTTTGTGAAGCACAAATGATGTATGCCCTACTCACATCTTTAACTTTAGCTCTAGTTCTGTGTGCTCACATAAAATAACAATAAAAGGGCTAATTTGCATATAAATTTTGGTGGCTTCACTGTTGTCTTATTTAACAATCAATTCTCATTTATTAAAAATATTAGCTTTTCTGAAATCCATGATTTATGTTAAATGGATGTTGTACATGGATGTTGTATCGTGGATGTCGTAGATAAATAGACACAAGTGGTTCCCATAGTGCTTGGCAGTGGTGTTTCAGAGGGAAATTTTCTGTGCATTGTTCAGTTACAGTGGAAATAGTAAATACATGATTTCATCACAAATGTTTCTTTTATTGGCACAGTTTTAACACTTCCAATCAACGTAATTAGATTAAGTCACAAGTTGATGGAATAAACATTTCCTTAGATTACTTTAGATTATTAGCATTCCAGGAAAACTATGTATTAATAATTCTAATAAGTATTCTTGCATTTACATCTTATTTTTTTTTCAGATTTTATTATTTTAGCAAGGCTTTTGCTGATTGGGTTAGATCTAATCATCATGAAGTAACATGCAATTTTATTTAAAATAAAATAATGCAACATTTGCTGAAGCAGAATTTTTATTTTATTTTTAAAACTGTAGGCAGTTTTGGCTTTTTGTAGGCATCTGAGTTAAGATGACTGGAAGACAGGAAAATGGGTAGATAACTAGTCAATACCAAAAGTGTGATAAAGAAAAGAGTACAGGCCAGGTGTGGTGGCTCATGGCTGTACTCCCAGCACTTTGGGAAGCTGAGGCTGGAAGATGGCTTGAGCCCAGGAGTTTGAGACCAGCCTGAGCAACATAGCAAGACCTTATCTCTCCAAAAGTAAAAATAAATTAGCTGGGCATGGTGGTATGCACCTGTGGTCCCAACTGCTGATGTGGGGTGGATCACTTTCGGCTCAGGAGGTCAGGCTGAAGTAGGGTGTGCTCTCACCACTGCACTTCAGTCTCGGTGACAGAGCAAGATCCTACCTCAAAAAAAAAAAATAAATAAAAATAAAAATAAAAGAAAGAAAAAGGTAAAGTAATATAAAATCAGATTTTTTTTGGTCTTTGCATGTGTTTTAGAAGAATATATTTTAATTTTTAAAATAGTTAATTATTGAATCTGAATATTAATTCTTCTGCATAAATATTTATAATTAATATTTCAGTCATAACAGAGAGGAAATGAAAATGAGATTACATCTAGCAATGTGCTTTTCCCTTTATAAGACTGGAACTGTCAACTTTTCTTTTTAAGGGCTAAGAGAAAAGTTTCTGTGGTACTTCAGTGTCAGCAACACCACATTCCTTTCTCTTCTAGCCATTCATTCTTCCCTGAGTATCTCACAGGTCCCCATGACTTAGCCCTTCTTCCAGGATCACTATTTCCTTTAATACCAATTAACTTAATTCAGGTTCCTACTTGAACAATTGTTTTTAGTCCAGGTTATCTGGTTCCTCTTGTCAAGTATTTTTTAAATATTTAAATATATCAATTATGTCCTTCCCTTCTTCCTTCCTTCATCCAGCCCTTGTTTGCTCCTTCCTTTCTTCCCTCCCTTCTTCCTTCCTTCCTTCCTTCCTTCCTTCCTTCCTTCCTTCCTTCCTTCCTTCCTTCCTTCCTTCCTTCCTTTCTTCCTTCTTCCCTTCCTTCCTTCCTCTCTCCCTTCTTCCTCCCTCCCTCTCTCCCTCCCTTCCATCATTTCTTCCTCCTTCCCTCCTTCCTCTTTCCTCCCTCCCTCTCTCCCTCCCTCCCTTCCTTCCTCCTTCCCTCCCCTTTCCTTCCTTGCTTCCTTCTTTCCTCCTTCCCTCCCTCCCTTCCTCCCTCCCTCTCTTCCTCCTTCACTCTCTTCATTCCTTCCTTCCTCCCTCCCTCCTCCCTCCCTCCCTCCTTCCTCCCTCTCCTTCCTTCATCCCTCCCTCTCTTTCCTTCCTCCCTCCCTCCTTCCTTCCTCTCTCCCTCTCCTTCTTTCCTTCCTCCCTCCCTTTCTCCATCCATCCTTCCCTTCTTTTTTCCTCCCTCCATCCTTCCCTTCTTTTTTCCTTCCTGCATCCTTCCTTCCTCTCTCCCTCCCTCCTCTCTCCCTCCCTCCTCTCTCCCTTCCTCCATCCTCCCTCCCTCTCCTTCCTTCGTCCCTCCCTCCTTCCTTCCTCCCTCCTTCTCCTTCCTTCCTCCCTCCCTTTCTCCCTCCTTCCTTCCTTTCTTCCTCCCTCCATCCTTCCCTTCTTTCTTCCTTCCTGCTTCCTTCCTTCCTTCCTCCCTCACTTTCTCCCTCCTTCCTTCCTTTCTTCCTCCCTCCATCCTTCCCTTCTTTCTTCCTTCCTGCTTCTTTCCTTCCTTCCTCCCTCCCTTTCTCCCTCCTTCTTTCCTTCCTTTCTTCCTCCCTCCATCCTTCCCTTCTTCCTTCCTGCTTCTTTCCTTCCTTCCTCCCTCCCTACCTCTTTCCTTTCCTTCCCTTCCCTTTTCTTCCCTTTCCCTCTTTATTTCTTCCTTTCTTCTCCTCTCCTCTCCTCTCCTCTCCTCTCCTCTCCTCTCCTCTCCTCTCCTCTCTTCTCTTCTCTTCTCTTCTCTTCTCTTCTCTTCTCTTCTCTTTCTTTTTTCTCACTGCATCTTGCTCTGTCACCCAACCTGGAGTATAGTAGCACAGTCTCGGCTCACTGCAACCTCCACGTCCCAGGCTTGAGTGAACCTCCCACCTCAGCCTCCCAAGTAGCTGAGACTAGATATGTGAGCTACCGTGCCTAATTTTTGTATTTTTTGCAGAATCAGGTATTTGCCATGTTGCCCTGAGCTCAAGAAATTCACCCACCTTGGCCTCCTAAAGTGCTGGGATTACAAGTGTGAGCCACTGGATCGGGCCCTCCCCAAATATTTCTGAGAGTCCTCAATTAATGCTTCTATTCCATGAATGTTTCCCTGCATTTGCCACTGTAGCCAGTCACCTGGCTCCAGACTCCTTCTCCACTCTCAGAGGCTGGCTTCTCCCCTACAATAGCACTGCACATGTGTTTCCTGACATCTCTCTCTCTTTTTTTTTTTTCTCCAAAGCATAGCTATGAAAGTCAGGGTTTTAAAGAAAACTTCATTGAAGGCTTGGAGATTACTGAATGGATCGTAATGTAGGCAAAATATATCTATCACTATTTTTAAGTCCACTGTTTGTGCCATTCCCAGGGTCATTCCATGTTGACCTTCTTTCTCCTTGATCCTCAAATTGCTGCCATCTTGCATGGACCTTTGCTGGTGTCTCCTTACCTGAAATCTGGGTTCAGTTTCTCACAGACCTAGAGCCTCCTTTCACAGTCCTAGATATGTTTCCTTTCCTGTTCCTGGATGATCCACTGCAGTAGGAACATCCATTCATTTAGGAGCACTCCCACTCTCCACTATAGCATATAGTCTACCCACTCCTTCTCTCTCACCCGTTGCTTAGATAAGACACTCTCAAAAATTGACTATACAATTCCTTAAGTCTGGATTATTCAGGGTTAACTCTCTTGAACAAAATCAAGCAGTCCAGGTACTTCTAAACCAATCCCAGTTTATTCTCTTTCCATAGTCTTTGTCCAGTGAACGACAACGATCAGATCAGATCCCAGATTCTTCTTGTATAGCCTAGTGGTATGTAAAATGTCTCTCAGAAACCTTAGCCTATATGTCGCTTATATAAAAATTAGAAAAAGATGCCCTTTCTCTGGAAAGGCTAGCAACTCATGGATTGGTAAGTAGAGCACTAGCTGATTTCTCTGCCCTTAGCCAGGTGCCCTGGAGCGGGGCCCAATGTGTATGCCACTTCATGGTGGTTCTGGTTTCCCAAAGGCTTAGTCCTGCAAAAAATTGCATGCCAAAGAACTTCACTAAAAAATGTGTTCAACATGTTGCTCTGAAACATCTGTGTTAGTATCATTTTATTGGTTTGGGGCTTTCCATGAGACTTTCCCCCCAAACAACAAAGAGCCTTACAGATCTATGACTAAATTGGCTCACAGAGTGGTTCCTTCTAGAACAAAAAGAAGATCTGCCTCCAGGAAAATTCCAGCTCTTATCCTAGACACAGAAAATACTGATCACTCTGAAAGGATAGATCCCAATTCCAATGGGAACATTTTTTTTATTGGGAGAAACTCTCACAACCTTCTATAGGCTACACAAAATCTTTTTTTCCTCTGTCTTGGTTCTTGCTTTAGTCCTCAGCTATCAAGATTGGAGCTTATTCTGCTAGATAGAAAGACATAAACTAAAGGTCACACTTTAAGAAGTCTTGTGCTAATGCTTTAGCGTTTATATGTGTATACATCCTTATTTACCTGGTGTTTGTTTGTTTGTTTGTTTATAAAAGCACTTCTGGAGCGTTACATAATGGTAGAGGGATCAATGCAACAAGAAGAGCTAACTACCCTAAATATATATGTACCCAATACAGGAGCACCCAGTTTCATAAAACAAGTTCTTAGAGACCTACAAAGAGACTTAGACTCCCACATAGTAGTAATGGGGAACTTTAACACCCCACTGTCAATATTAGACAGATCAATTAACAGATCGATTAGTTAATTAAGAAAAACTAACAAGGATATTCAGGACTCAAACTCGGTTCTGGACCAAGTGGTCCTAATAGACATCTACAGAAGTCTCCACCCCAAATCAACAGAATATACGTTTCTCTCATTATCACATAGCACTTATTATAAAATTGACTACATAATTGGAAGTAAAACACTCCTCAGCAAATGGAAAAGAAACAGTCTCTCAGACCGCAGTGCAATCAAATTAGAACTCAGGATTAAGAAACTCACTCAAAACCACACAACTACATGGAAATTGAACAACTTGCTCCTGAATGACTACTGGGTAAATAACAAAATTAAGACAGAAATAAAAAAGTTTTCTGAAACTAATGAGAACAAAGAGACAACGTACCAGAATCTCTGGGACACAGCTAAAACAGTGTTAAGGGGGAAATTTATAGCACTAAATGCCCACATCAGAAAGCTGGAAAGAGCTGAAATTGACACATTAACATCACAATTAAAAGAACTAGAGAAGCAAGAACAAACAAATTCAAAAGCTAGCAGAATACAAGAAATAACTAAGATCAGAGCAGAACTGAAGGAGATAGAGAAACAAAAAACTCTTTTAAAAAAAATCAATGAATGCAGGGGCTGGATTTTTGAAAAGATTAACAAAATAGACTGCTAGCTAGACTAATAAAGAAGAAAAGAGAGAAGAATGAAATATACCCAATAAAGAATGATAAAGGGGATATCACTACTGATCCCACAAAAATACAAACTACCGTCAGAGAATATCATAAACACCTCTTTGCAAATAAACTAGAAAATCTAGAAGAAATAGAAAATTTCCTGGGCACATACATCCTCTCAAGACTAAACCAGGAAGAAGTTGAATCCCTGAATAGACCAATAACAGGCTCTGAAATTGAGGCAGTAATTAATAGCCTACCACCACCACCACCACCACCACCAACAACAACAACAACAACAAAGCCCAGGACCAGATGGATTCACAGCCAAATTCTACCAGAGGTATAAAGAGGAGCTTGTAACATTCCTTCTGAAACTATTCCACACAATAGAAAAAGAGGGATTCCTCCCTAACTCGTTTTATGAGGCCAGCAGCATCCTGATACCAAAACCTGGCAGAGACACAACAACAACAAAAAAATTTCAGGCCAATATCCCTGATGAACATTGATATGAAAATCCTCAGTAAAATACTGGCAAACTGAATCCAGCAGCACATCAAAAAGCTTATCCACCACGATCAAGTTGGCATCATCCCTGGGATGCAAGGCTGGTCCAACATATGCTAATCAATAAACGTAATGCATGACATAAAGAGAACCAATGACAAAAACCACATGATTATCTCAATAGATGCAGAAAAGGCCTTTGATAAAATTTAACCTCCCTTCATGTTAAAAACTCTCAATAAACTAAGTATTGATGGAACATATCTCAAAATAATAAGCGTTATTTATGACAAACCCACAGCCTATATCATACTGAATGGGCAAAAGCTGGAAGCATTCCCTTTGAAAACCAGCACAAGACAAGGATGTCCTCTGTCACCACTCTTATTCAACATAATATTGGAAGTTCTGGTCAGTGCAATCAGGCAAGAGAAAGAAATAAAGGGTATTCAAATAGAAAGAGAGATAGTCAAATTGTCTCTGCTTGCAGATGACATTATTTTATATTTAGAAAACCACATCTTCTCGGCCCCAAAACACTTTAAACTGATGAGCAACTTCAGCAAACTCTCAGGATACAAAATCAATGTGCGAAAATCCCAAGCATTCCTATACACCAATAGTAGACAGGCAGAGAGCCAAATTTTGAGTGAACTGGCATCAAAATTGCTACAAAGAGAGTACAATACATAGGAATACAACTTACAAGGGATGTGAGTGACCTCTTCAAGGAGAACTACAAATCACTGCTCAAGGAAATAAGAGAGGGCACAAACAAATAGAAAAAAATTCCATGCTCATGGATAGGAAGAATCAATATCGTGAAAATGGCCATACTGCTCAAAGTAATTTATAGATTCAATTCCATTCCCATTAAGCTACCATTGACTTTCTTTACAAAATTAGGAAAAAACTACTTTAAATTTCATATGGAGCCAAAAAAGAATCAATTTAGTCAAGACAATCCTAAGCAAAAATAACAAAGCTGGAGGCATCATGCTACCTGACTTCCTACTATACTACAAGACTACAGTAACCAAAACAGCATGGTACTGGTGCCAAAACAGATATGTAGAACAATGGAACAGAACAGAGACCTCAGAAGTAACACTACACATCTACAACCATCCAATCTTCACCAAACCTGACAAAAACAAGCAGTGGGGAAAGTATTCCCTATTTAATAAATGGTGTTGGGAAAACTGGCTAGCCATATGCAGAAAACTGAAACTGGACCCCTTCCTTACACCTTATACAAAAATTAACTCAAGATGGATTAAAGAATTAATTGTAAAACCCAAAACCATAAAAGCCCTAGAAGAAAATCTAGCCAATACCATTTATGACATAGGCATGGGCAAAGACTTCATGACTAAAACACAAAAAGTAATTGCAACAAAAGCCAAAATTAACAAATGGGTCTAAATAAACTAAAGAGCTTCTGCACAGCAAGATAAACTATCATTAGAGTGAACAAGCAACCCACAGAATGAGAGAAAATTTTTGCAATCTACCCAACTGATAAAGGTCTAATATCCAGAATCTACAAAGAACTTAAACAAATTTACAAGAAAACAAACAAAGAAACATAAGAAATCCCATCAAAAATTGGGTGAAGGATATGAACAGGCACTTCTCAAAAGAAGACATTCATGCGGTCAACAAACAAATGAAAAAAAGCTCATCATCACTGGTCATTAGAGAAATGCAAATCAAAACCACAATGAGATACCATCTCGTGCCAGTTAGAATGGTAGTCATTAAAAAGTCAGGAAACAACAGATGCTGGTGAAGCTGTGGAGAAATAGGAACGCTTTTACACTGTTGGTGGGAGTGTAAATTAGTTCAACCCCATTGTGGAAGACAGTGTGGCAATTCCCCAAGGATCTAGAACCAGAAATACCATTTGACCCAGCAATCTCATTACCTGGTATATACCCAAAGGAATATAAATCATTCTACTATAAAGACACATGGACATGTATTTTTATTGCAGCACTACTTACAATAGCAAAGACCTGGAACAAACCCAAACGCCCATCAATGACAAATTGGATAACGAAAATGTGGCACATACACACCATGGAATACTATGCAGCCATAAAAAAGAATGAGTTCATGTCCTTTGCAGGGACATGGATGAAGCTGGAAGCCATCATTCTCAGTAAACTAACACAGAAACGGAAAACCAAACACCGCATGTTCTCACTCAGAAGTGGGAGTTGAAGGACAGCATGTGAACACAGGGAGGGGAACATCACATACTGGGGCCTGTCAGGGGGTTGGGGGAAAGGGGAGGGAGAGCATTAGAACAAATACCTAATGCATGCGTGGCTTAAAACCTAGATAATGGGTTGATAGGTGCAGCAAACCACCATGGCACATATATGCCTATGGAACAAACCTACACATTCTGCACATGTATCCCAGAACTTAAAGTAAAATTTTTTTAAAAAAGCACTTCTGAAGACATGCTTTTTTAAAAATAAGAAATAGGGTGTTTATTATTGTGATCTCATTTGTATTTTCTTTTTCTCTGTGAGTATGTTCTACACTGAAGTGAAACTGCATTGGTTATATGTGGATAAGTTTCTAAGGAAGCCGTATTGACACTGAGGAATTATCTCTGCTCTAGTGTGTTGGTCAGATTTTAATTTCAAGCAAAGGCTTTTCAAAAAACTTGTGAAACAAGTATCTAAGGTAAGAAAGGAGCTATTATATACCTAATGGGGATATAATTTGATGGGCTATCGTTTAGAAATCTTAGGTAGGGTGTTAAAGATGAAACTGCTTTGGTGGTTTTTTAAAATAAAACTATGATAGCATGATACATCTTCTGCCTAGTTATTGAAGGTATTGCAGATGCCATTTATATGAGACCATTTATTTGATTCAAATTTGTTTTGTTATTGTCTTTTTTTCCTATAATACTATTAAATTGGAAATTAAATAGTTCCTTGGATATTCACTTAAGTAGACTGAAGAGTTTGTACCAATATGGAAATATAGGCAAATTTCTACTGTGGGGATTAAAATAATTGCTCAAATCCAATAATGCATGTGACAGAATGAGCAACCTGTTTTCTCTCCTTGCTTTCCCAAATACCTCCTGAAGAGGGTCATTCAAGGGTGATTACAGGGCTGTAAATTTGTGATGAGATGAGCTTCCAGAGAATGTGTGTATCTGTGTGTGTGTGTGTGTGTGTGTGTGTTTTTTGGGGGGGGGGTTGTGTGTGTGAAAGAGAAAGAGAGCTTGCCACTTAGTGTTGGTGAATACCTTTGAGGTGTGAAAGGTTACACCAATTCCTTAACCCTCTCCACCACCACTGTTGTATTCCTATAGTCAGTCAAGCCCAGGAAAAGGTGAATGATCAGACACTTTGTGTTTGAGAATCTAAAAAACATCACTGGCCTGCAAAGGGGAAGGCACTGCTTCTACAAGGAGTGGATGCTAAGGAATTGGAGGCCACCTTGAGTCTGAGAGACTGCTGTGTCTGTGAGTGGAAACAGGGGGAAACCTTGTCTAAATGGGCATCTGGTCAGTATGGGGCAGCAGCAGAATACAGGGCCTCCCCTGCTGCAGCAGATCAGCCACCACCTTGCCTCTGCGTGCACTTTTTCTACAATAGTAAAAGTTGTCCTGTTATTTAGGGACTACTGTATTGTAGACTGAGAAACCTCAGAATAACATGTGTTGGGGTCACAGGGAATGTTATGAGTCATTCTACAATGACCCCAGTGTCTGAGGGGGTTGAAGAATGGGGTAGCAGGATATCACAGCAGCTCTTAGATCAAGGACAATCATCATCAATCAAAATACGCACCTAAGATTTGGGATAGGGAAGGGAACCATACAGACATACAATGCAGGTAAGTCTTTATCACAGAACCTTGCCTTACTGATGGATACAGAAGTGAGGATATGTTATGTGTAATTAATGAAGAAAACAAATAAATACAGCAGTGTTTGTATATTAGTTTTCAATTGCTATATAACAAATCAACACCAGTTTAGCAGTTTCCAAAATACATATTTATTATCTCACAGTTTTTGTCAGTTAGGCATCCACGTGTACCCTCTGCTTAGGATCTCATGAGGCTGAAATTGAGGTGTTGGCTGAGGTCGTGGTTTCATCTGAGACTTGGGGTCTTCTTCCAGGCTCATAGGTTGTTGGCAGTATAGTGACCAAGGGTAATGTTCCCCTTGGCCCCTTGAAGGTTTGCTGAAAACTCATAAAAGCCTATTTATAGAAGAAAAGGCATACAAATTTATTTAACATGTAAGTAAACATGTGAGCCTTCAGAATGGGGGCAATTTTCCATTTTTTTGCCTAGGTTCAGCAAATTATGGACAGCTGTGTCGAAATAGGGTTGTCAAAAAGGGTACACTCAAATGCTGATAAACAGTGGGGAACTCAGCAAGGCCTGTCTTTCTAGATTCTTCTTGGCTTCTCTGTGCAGTATTCCTTCCTTCTGGGTATGGGGCAGAACTCTCTCTAGAATGGGGGTCTTATCATCCACAGTCAAACAAGGTAAGTCAGATAATTTCTTTATGGCCAGTTTTTACATAGACAGGACAGAGGGAAAGTTAGAGGAACATTTTTGGGTTTTATGGCTGCCTTTGGGGAAAAGGAGTTCTGGTTTCTATGGATAGCCTCAGGGGAGAATGGGACTGAGAGATAGGAGGGCAGGAGGTCAAAGAAGAACTTTTTCTTTCCAGGCTACATTTGAGATTTCGTTCTGGGGTATTGTTTTCTGAGCCCCCACAGCAGAATTCAGTTCTTTTAGCTGGAGGACTGCAGCCCTAAGTGGCCCTCTCCACAGCATAGCATTATGTTTCTACAGATCCAACAGGAGAGCATCTGTGCTGCTTTGAATCTCTCAGGGAAGGCTGGCGCCCTCTTATCAAGAGCTCACCTGATTAGATCAGGCCAGCTCCGGACAATCTCCCTTTGGATTAACTCAGAGCCAAGTGACTGGGGACCTTCATTACATCTGTGTAATCCCTTCCCCTTTGTTATTCAATGTAACCTAATTACAGGAAAAAAAAATTCATTATATTTATAAATTCCTTACCTGTGAAAAGAGAGGAAAGTGTACAGATGATTCCAGGGGTCTGCCATCTTGAGGACCATCTCAGGAGGATGCCCAACACAGTTAGAGATGAAAGCAGCTAAAGAATAATGAGTTCTTCTTGGATTCCACAAGGCTTCATTCTAATCCAATTTCCACAACTAGAAACAACTACAAACTCTACCTGGAGGAGAGTATTGAATGAATTAGTTTGAAAAATAAAGAAAAACAACTTCTCAAAAATGTATGTATAGACAGCAATCAGGGAAAGGAAAAATAAAAACAGAATAGCACATGGAAGACAACAGAAAAGTTACGCTGCTGAGTCAGACACAGTTACAAAAGTGGCCTCATTTTGTGCTCTAAGGTTTCTAGCAGCTAAAGAAGGAAACAAGATCACATTCATCCCCTGTATACAAGATACCAGGTGCTTAGTAGAAACCATGTTTTAAAACTCAGGTGGATGTGCAGAACGGTGAAGCCCTCACACTGATGCCCTTTAAGGAACATGATTCTAAAGGCCAAACTATTAAATTTAGTACACAATCCTCTCTCTTTGTTTGATTTTATATAGGAAAAACTTCTAGAAGTAAAACGGGTGGCGTCATACTCTCCTGATTTTTTTTTTGTTGTTGGTGAATATTTCTTAATTTTTACAAAAAGTGAGCAGCAGGGAATTTGAGATTATGTTCTTTAGAAAGGTTCTTCCATTTCATTATTCCATTCACTTTCTCCTGATTTGTCATACCTGTCTTGACTTTTCTTTTCCCCCTTTCTAACCTGGATTCTGTGATCCGGCCACGTGCCAGTATCCTCTAGGATCTTGCTTTCCCTTGCTCTTCACTGCAGATTCATGGCCTCTGAACTTGGCTAAACCTTCATCTTCTCACATGTTCCTAGTCAGTTCTCACTTACAGTTTCCACAAGAAAAAGAAAAAGTCACAAATTCTTCCACTCAACAATATTTTGCACTGGAAGTTTTGTGCATATCCTTGCTTATTTATTATGCAAACATATTGGCACAAATCTATACATAATCTACATTTAGATTTGAATTCTGATATTTAGATTTAAATTAATTAATCAATTAGATTTAAATTAATCTATATTTAGATTTAAATTCTGATATTTATCAGAATGGAATCATACTACATAAACTCTTTTGTTACCTGGAACTTTCATTTAACAATGGAGAGTTTCCATATCAACAAATGTGGAAAATCATTAGTAATGACTGTATGGTATTCTATTATTTTAATGAGGTATAATATATTTAACCAAAAGTTTGCTTTGGGCTGGGTACAGTGGCTCACACTTGTAATCCCAGCACTTTGGGAGGCCAAGGTAGGCAGATTACTTGAGTCCAGGAGTTTGAGACCAGCCTAGGTAACATAGTGAGACCCCGTCTCTACAAAAAATTAAAAAATTAGCTGGACATGATGGTGCTCACCTGCAGTTTCAGCTACTCGGGAGGCTGAGGCAAGGAGAATTGCTTGAACTCAGGAGGTCAAAGCTGCAGCGAGCCATGATCATGTAACTGCACTCCAGCATGGGTGACAGAGCAAGACCTTAGCTCAAAAAATTTATTTTTCTTTTTTTTAGAACACTTCCAAGTTTTTTCTATTAAAACAATGCTGCACACAAGTCCTATTCTTTGTGCAGTTGTTTTCCTGATAGAATAAATTCCTTGAAGTTGAATAAGCGGATCAAAGATATGCACCTTATAAGGATGTTGATACATATTGTCAAATTTTCCTCCAGAAAATTTATACCAATTTACTCCCATGGCAGGCTGAATAATAAACCCCCTTCTCCAAAGATGTCCACATCCGAATCCCCAGAACCTGTGAATATGCCACTTTACATTATAAAAGGAACTTCGAAGATATGATTACGTTAGGGATTTGAGATGGGGAGATTATCCCATACTATCTGGGTGGGCCCAGTGTAGTCACAACGGTTCTTGTAAAAGGGAGGCAGGATGGTCAGAGTCAGAGGGAAACAGGTTGGAGTGATAAAGAGAGGTTGGGAGCCAAGAATCAGGGCAGACTCTAAATGCTGGAAAAGGTGAGGAAATGGGTTCCCCTCTGGAGCCTCCAGAAGAAACACAGCCTGAGCCATCCATTTTAGACTTCTGACTTCGGAACTGTAAGAGAATACATTTGTGTTGCTTTAAGTCATAAAGTTGTTGGTAAATTGTCACAGTGGCAATAGGAAACTAATATAGTCCCCAAAAAAGTATATGACAGTTCTTACTTTTCCACATCCACACCATCACCCTATTGTCATTCCTTTTCATCTGTTGTTTATTCTGAGTAAAAAGTGGCAGCTCATAGTTTCAACTTGTATTTATAGAATATTATTCAATTTGAAAAATTCTCAATGTTTATTTGCCATTTTAATTCCTTCTTTGGTCAGTTGCCCAGTCATATCCTTTTTCTGTGTTTCTATTTGAATGTGTATTTTCTTCTGCATTAATTTGTAATGGTTTATTATGTACAGAGAATGTCAACTGTTTTGCCATATATGTTGCAATTTTTTTTCTGATATTTTATTTGTCTCTTGTTTAAAGTGTTTCCTCATATTTAAAAGCATTCTATTTTAATTGTCGTGTTTGGAATGTTCTTCCCTAAATTTATCAAAGTATTTATTTGTTTTTTTTTTACTACTTTCATGTTTTTATTCTAAAGATAGTCCAATGCAAGGATGCAGATAAAAAGGAACATTTATACACTGTTGATGAAATGTAAATTAGTACAACCTCAATGGAAAATGGTATGAAGATTTCTTAAGGAACTAAAAATAGAACAACCATACTATCCAGCAATACTACTGCTGGGTACCTACCTATTGGAAAATAAATCATATATTAAAAAAGGCACCTGCACTTGTATATTTATTGTGGTACTATTCACAATAGCAAAGATATAGAATCAACTTAAGTGTCCACCAATAGACTATTGGATAAAGAAAATGTGGTATATAAACACAATCATATGCTATGCAGTCATAAAAAGAATGAAATCATGTCTTTTGCAGCAATGTGGATGGAACCAGAGGCCATTTTCTTAAGTGAAGCAACTCAGACACCAAAAGACAAGTACCACATATTCTGACTTACAAGAGGGAGCTAAATAATGTGTACACTTGGAAGTAGAGAGTGGAATGTCAGACAGTGGAGGGTCTGAAGGGTGAAGGGTGTGCGAGGGAGGTGGATGATGAGAAATTACTTACTGGCTACCATGTACATTACTTCAGTGATGGGTACACTAGATGCCTTGACTTCATCACTATGCAATATATAACAAAATTATACTTGTACCCATAAATGTATACAAATTTTAAAAAGTATCCATAAGAGTACACAAATTTTAGAAACTAAAGATAGCCAACGCATTTTAAAGTGTGTAAAATATTCATTCGTATGGTTTAATATCCCACATTAGAACTAATCTTTAAGAAAATCACTTAAATTTTGTTGTAGTGTCAAAGAAGGATACTCAACAGTTATCCAAAGATTATTAAAATACTCCTTCACTACATAGCTGTGTGATTGTGGCTTATTTTTACATTTAAATCTCACAGCTGTTTTCCTCTTCATTCAAATTTGTGTGGCCCCAGTTACTTGTTCTTACTTTTTTTTTTCTTTAGAGGCAGTATTTCACTCCAGGCTGGAGTGGATTAATGCCTAGCTGACTTTTTAAATTATTTTGGAGAGTGGACAGGGAGAGGAAGTCCTGCTCTGTTGCCCAAGGTGGTCTTGAACTTCTGGCCTCAAGAGACCAGCCTCCTGAGTAGCTGGGATTATAGGCATGAGCCACTACTCCTGGCTTGTGAAATTCAAGTTCAATTTTTTGCAAGGCTACTTCTGAGGTGGGATCGTGAACATTCAACAGGAGCTATGTATTATCTGTTTGCCTCTAGGCACCCTATGGAAGAGTCTATCACAGTTTTATTATACTTAATTGCAGTTTTATATGTAGTTGCCTCTCTCCCTCTCAAGGATATAAAGTCTTTGAAGACAGTGCCAGTGTCCTCAGCATCTAGTTAATGTCTGGCACAGTGACCAAATAAATCAAGGATGCTCCTATGAGATTTATCATGTCATATCACATAATTTTTAGTTGCAAAATATTTTCTTAAATAATTAAGGGAGATAGCTGTTGTATTATACCTGTTGGAAAAGCAATTAAAGTTTGGACCACTTCTCTTCCAAAAATGAAAATGAGGGCTTAAAGCAGCTGCTCATGTTCTGTTTATTATTAGCCAGATAGCAAAAATATCTCTCTTAAAACTGCTGCTGGTTTGGGGCAATCTATCTGTTCATATAGCCAAGGACCATTTCGACATATGAGGAAACTGAGTTTCAGAGAGGTTTGATCACTTACCTTAAGGCACACAACTAATACTCGGTAGAGCTTAGGGCTTAGATCCAGGTCTTCAGACTCTAATTACAAGGCTTTTTTTTTTTTTTTTTTTCTTCCAGGATATTGAGTGGCTACTGAGTGGCTCCCATATTAGGTGGGCTATAACAAATGATAAGGCACAAATACTAGTCTCCTTTCAACCCTGAGTAAAGATCATCAAATCCACCTGCAGGACTAGATAATTCTGAGCAAAGAGAAACCCCAAAATAAAAATAATAATCAGGCAACAGGAGTTTCTCAAGGCTGTGGCAATGAGCAAAAAGCCCCTCAACTTGATTCTTTGTTTTAAGAGAGAAAAAAAGAAGTGATTCAAAAATCTGCCATTGTAAAAAGCCTCAAAATGTTTTAACCTGCTGGCTGTCCTTGGCTGTGGGGGCAGCTGGGCTGCATAGCAGTGGAATCCCTCCCTCAGTAGCTGGACTTCATGGCTGAGCACCTGCCAGCACTCACTTCACACATAAACTGACTGCGTTGCCACATTGGACGCTTGAACAGGGTCTCGCGTCCTTACCTGAGGTAGAAACTACTAAATCAAGATCCTCCCTCTGGCTGCACTAGTGGGAGCTCTGCGAAAATCATCTCAATGGATCCTGAAGCATTCCAGATTTGGCTGCCAAAGCTTATCCTGAATAGTGTCATTAGCTTGCAGTCATGAGAAGCCAAGCCACTCCAAGCGTAAAGGCCAACAAAGACAGCTCTCTGACTTATTCTCCAGAGGCTCCTAGTAACGCTTCAATCATTTAAAAAAAACCAGTGGCACCCTCACATTTGGACCAGGCCATATCATGATCTGAGTACATGATACTTGAGGGAGAATACAGCGAATGCTAAAAGAACAAACCAAAACTGAAAAACAAACTCAGTCTGGAGGTTTTCAAGAGGGTTCAGTGTGACATTAAACCAGAATCACAACGAGTGCCATGTGGAAGTACACTCCACCTAACTTTCCTCCATACTCTTCAGCTATTAGCTTTTATAGAACCCAAACTTTAAAAGCCTTCAGTTTTTTTTTTTTTTTATGCACAGGTTGGGTATCCGAGTTGTTTGAGAATGGGTAACACAAGACGATAATGTATGTTAAACAGCTTTGTCTCCACTAAGGAACTCCTCTGAACTCTGGAGTCAGGCACTTCCTTCATTGTGGCCTCGTTATCATCTGGTTTAGGTAAGATTGTGCTATCATCCATACTGCACAGAAGTTACACAGGTGTAGCTAGCGGTTATGTCACCCTCAGAAAAAGCAGGACTCATGTGTTATTCTTCTCTGTTGACCTGCAGCTAGAACAATGCCTGGCGCTTAAGAAGTATGTGTTGAATGAATGCTGTTACCTCCACTGAACCACTTTATAAATGTGATTTCTTCTTCTATCACTTCTGCTTCCATGAATCTGATTAGTTTTAGAGAACAGGAAACTTCCTAAAGTAATTTTCACTGAATTACTGAAGAATAGTACTCATCACAAAGTTATCTTTTCCACTAAAACAAAAATTACAGTCTTATAATATTATAGAACAGTCTAAAATGTGACAGGGAAATCTGAATAGAGGTAAGGTTGGCATTTTTCTTTTCTGGAAATAAATCCAGGTTCATGATTAATACAAACTAGGATAGGGGCCAGGACAGTCGTCATTGCTTGTCCTGACAATTTCCTGAAGGCTGGTTAGTTTCTGAACCACTTCAAGGCTTGGTTTGCTCTCCAGGGCAAGCCAGGGGTCAGCTGAGGAATCCTGCCCTAAAAACAACTTTCTTTGGATAATTCTTCTGGGGCAGCTCTGAACCAGAGCTCCCTAATCAGGGCAAAGAAGTTTCATGTCACATCCTAATGCCAAGAGAATTCCTGGAATGTTGGACTGAGAAAGTGTGGTCCTGGCTTGGCGGTAACTTCATGATAGATAAATAGCAGCCACCGTGGATTCAAGTGGGGAAGTGGTGGCACAGGGCTAGATGTCACCATCCTTGACTCCATTGCTTCACATTGTGGAAAAAGTTTGTTACATATGGATCTTAATCATTTCAGCCTTGAGGAGTGCAGAGATGAAAGTTCCCACAGAATACCTCAAATTTACATTTCCTTGTCAAAAATAATCCATGTAATTTTCACAAAGAAATGACTGGGAGCTGAGAACAATAATGTGTCCTAGTACAAATCCTTCTCAATGTGCCCTTGGGAGGTCTGGCTGAATGCAATCCCCAGAGAAGCCTTCACTATGGAGCCAGTTCTTAAAGTCAATTGTTGCCTATTTGATTGATTTGTTGATTGCACCAGCCACTGACCTGTGCATGGCAATGAGGGAGTTGCTCTTTGGCAGTCAAGGGGAATAATAAGAGGCAAGCTGCCGGGATAAGGCATCTGGCAGAACTTGTTGAAACTCTATTTCTAGAACTTGGAATGCACGTTGACCTCAAAGGCACCAATTCCTCTTAGTGCCCTTAAGAGGAATTGTTTGTAATCTTTGACCCAGTATGACCTATGCAGGTACTACACTCCAGCATATTTCAGATATTTCCTTTCCACATGCTGAAGTGGGAGGATCGCTTGAAGCAAGAAGCTTGAGACCAGCGTGGGCAACCAAGTGAGACCCCCGTTTCTACAAACAAACCAAAAAAATTAGCCAGGGATGGTGGTGTGCACCTCTAATCCTACCTACTCGGGAGGCTCAGGTAGGAGGATCGCTTGAGCCCAGGAGTTCAAGGCCACAGTGAGCTATGGTCATGCCACTGCACTTCAGCATGGGTGACAGAGTGAGAACCTTCCAAAAAAAAAAAAAAAAAAAAAAAAGGCAGAGTATTGACAATGTCAGTTTTGACTTTAAAATGAGTCACATAAGTATCACATCACATGAGCGCAAGGAACACGGACATGCTTCTTCAGCTGCTGCACACGAGCCTTACTTTAAAAACATTCATGTGTAGCCTTGACTGTCTTTCGCTTTCTTCACACTTCAATACTTTACTCCAAACATGTGATTAGTTCTCCGGCAGATACTTCTGCTTGATTCCAAATTATATCTCTAGAATGGCATTTTTTTTTTCTTAGCAGCTCTTACCAGCTGCTAGTAAGCATGCATAAGAGATAACAGGGAACAAGGATGAGAGTTATTTGTGCTAATTCTCATGAGAATGGAAGAAAGCCACCTTACCACTCAGGACTGCATGAAAAGAAGAAATGCTGACTAAAACAAGTCAAATGCACAGAGCAGAAGTTTCATAAATTTTATGACAACAATTTAATGTAAGAATTATTGTAAGACTCATCAATAAACAATCAGGCTGAATTGAATTGAATTGAATTGAATTGAATTAATTACTGAATTGAGCTAACACTTGTGGCAATTTCTTCCACTTTCTCTGAACTCCTTAGAGTCTGCACTAAGATTGCAGGTGATCTCTTATTTTCTTTTATCCTCTACCTCCTCTACCAAAAGTTGTCCATACTATCAAGAAATGAAGCCCATGCAATCTCTGGGGACAAATCCCAGCCGACACTCATAAATTTTGTATATGGGAGGTCTACAGAGGGAGCAAAGGGATTTTTTCACAATTTTTCCCAAGCTCACAGAGAACTGACACACTATTTTTAGGAGAACTTCATCTTTTTGAGAGATCAGATTTTTCTCATCTAAGAACCAGTCTCAACAGAAAGGCTTGGACTTCTTGAGAAGTCTTCTAATGTCTCAAAGTAGCAAATGTAATGGGCAAATTCATGTACCTTCAGAATTCATGTAGGTGATAGTCTGATATTTCTTTTCTTTTTGTTTCCTGAAGACAAATGTCTTTTTAAAATATTAACTCATCTATACAAACCTGACTATTTGAAAAGAATATTTAATCTGTAAAATATATTATGAAGAGTATAGCAGCTGCCTCCAATGTTATCAGAGTATAATTGATTTTAATTATTTAGATATTTCAGGTTTTACTTCCCGGATGATTAGGAGGGAACTAATGTTTGCATGGAAAATGAGTGTGGGCCCAGAAGTAGATAAAGGAAGTGAATGGAGAGCCTTCAATAGTTCTCTAGGTTGTGAGAAGCTGCTTACTATTCAATAAGGAGGTCAGTTCTACCTGTGCAGTGGTCCTGGTTCTGCCCTTTTCTTTCCACTGCCCCAAATAAGTCATCATTACCTCTTGCTAGACTGTTGTGATAGTCATCTATCTGGCCTTCCAGGATCTTTTATCTCCTGTCTTGAATCAATCCTGTATCAATCATTTATTCAAGAAATATGAAACAAACATCTACTTTGTAGGTAGTAAGGTTTTTAAAATGCTGTCGCAGGGCTCTTTAAAAGACTCTTTAGAGGGATTTCAAACACTATCACAGAGATCTTTGGAGGGAAAAGGCTTTAAGGTACACCCATTCAATTGACTTTTTTTTTTTTTTGAGACGGAGTCTTGCTCTGTTGCCCAGGCTGGAGTGCAGTGGCGTAATCTTGGCTCACTGCAAGCTCTGCCTCCTGGGTTCATGTCATTCTCCTGCCTCAGCCTCCCAAGTAGCTGGGACTACAGACTCCTGCCACCACACCCAGCTAATTTTTAAAAAATTATTATTATTTTTAGTAGAGAAGGAGTTTCACTGTGTTAGCCAGGACGGTCTCAATCTCCTGACCTCGTGATCTGCTTGCCTTGGCCTCCCAAAGTGCTGGGATTACAGGCGTGAGCTACAGTGCCCGGCCCTGAATTGACTTTTAAAGACAATTACCTAATGGGGTGCTCTGTTTCCCAAATTCTCAGTTGGATCTATGAGTAGGAGTGTGTTGTGTGTGTGCGTGTATATGTGTGTGTCCCCTCTAGGTAAGAACCTGATACTACTTTGCTTTCTTCTTCTTTGAAGAAAACAAAAATATTTTCAATTATTTATAAGACTACACTAGTAAGAGCCTGTGATCCATAAAGAGAAATTCGATATCATTGTGTCCTTCTGGTTCCCCATATACCTGCCATCATTTCTCCAGTTAATTTCAAAGGATCTAACGACCTTTTTCCTTACTCTTGTCTTTTCAAATTTTATTTTATTTGACATATATTTGTGTCCTTCTTTTTCAAAAACCAGTCTTGAGGATGTTTTCATATATATATATATATATATATATATGAATAATTTTAAAGTTAATCTGGGATGAATTTTATTTCTCCATGTAAATTTATAAAACTGAAAGGCTTTGTTGTGTGTTTGTGAATAATGACTAGCAATTTTAAGAATCTTTTTTTGATCTTAAAAGGTTTACTCAATAAGTTGCCTATAATAGATGTCTGTAAGCCTTAGGAGAAATACTTCATTTGTATTCCAAGATTGCACATTGCCTTATTTCTGTTTGTTGAGAAATGAGAGCTATCTGCTTGGGATCAGCCAAGAGGTACGGTGGAGAGGGCTTGGGGTCTGAAGGAGACTTGGACTTAAATGCAGTGTCAACCTCTGGCTGACTCCATGATCTCCTGGGAGAGGCACTTGAGATCTGGGTGCTTTCCTTTCCTCCTCCATGAAACCTCACAGATTGCTGCTAAGGTAGATGAAACTGCGCCGTGAACCTTGAAATATTCTATGAGACATGTGCTGCTTAGGAGAACGGGTGCCTTGAGGCAGTGACGTTCTTGGTAAACTGGTTATCCATTCCTGATAGTAAAGAAATTGAGGCAAGTTCTCCGCACTCCTACTTCTTCCTGCCCAGATGAAATAAATCTCCTTGCAGACATACTCTACAGGTATTGACTACAAGTATTTAATGACTACAAATATTAAAAAGTGCTTTTTAAAAAGCATTAACATCACCCCTCAATCAATTAATTATTGAAGCTAATCGGTAAATCTGAAAAGCCTTTGGTATAAATAGGCAAACATATTTTGGCCACTCTTGGTAATGAATACACCACTTATATACTGGCCACTTTTTCAAGTCTTGTTTTAATTTTTGTCCTTTTGCCTCCCACACTTTTTGACAGAGATATTCACAAGGCAGCCACCAGTATGTAGGATTACTTGATCACTTACACATACTCAAGAAAATGTGCAAAATGTGCAAAAAATAAATAAATAAATAAATAGTATTCAACAAAATCGATCTCTTTTTATTTCTTGGAGTTACAATATTCTGGCCTTTAAACAAAATGGTTATTCAATAGATGAAGGAAAATGAACCATTATTACACAAGAATTAAAACCTGCTGGCTAGACAGAAACTCAAGGGAAAATAAAATCTTTCTTTCTAGCTTTAGAATTGAATCCATGCATTGATCCCACTACAGACTTTCCCAAAGACCTATGAGGTTTATTAATAAAAAATCAGATTCTGGGAATAATAATTTTTTTTTAGGACAATGTATACTGCTCTATCGCCATGCTACTTCTCATATTTAAGAGTCATTACATTAATTGTTATTTTTATGTTTAAGCATGTGCAGGTCAACATAATCTTTTCAAATGTAATGTCAGATGAAGTTGTTTTCTTTAAAAATCGACTAGCACATGTTCCTACCTACTTATTTATTTCTGTCTTCTTTCCTCAGTGGGGTGATGTGTTATCTGAGGACATTTTGGTCACCATGAATTCTTTTTCCTTTTTGTCACTCTGACTGCCTGCTTGAATTTCACAAGCTGCTGACTCAGACCACTACTCATCTTCCTTGAAATCTAGCCTTTGCCAACAAGCCCAGTTTGGCTATTTTTATAAGCAATGTCAACCAGTTGTTTGAATGGATCAGCCCATTCCATCAAAGGAATTAACCCGGTCACTCCTTAGGCACAAGGAGATGAGAAGGGCGGGGGAACAGGGGAGAAAAGGAACCTAAGCTGAGCAATGCAGAAGTCATTGAATTGTGACTTCCAAGAACTTAAAAATCACCGATTAGTCATCCACTCTTTGGAGGAAAAAAGTAAGACAAGACTTTTATCCCTGAGGACTTATTTCTAGTATTTGTTCTATAGGAAGAAGTGGAAGTGTCATAGTTTTCAGTCTCTCAGTCATCCCTTTTCTCTTTTATTCCTCTATTTATTCATGCCAATCACGGTGCTGAGAGCTAATGAAGAGTTGAGGTGGGGCAGAGGTGAAGGTGTTTAAAACATAAAAGAATATAAGTCCTGCTCTTCAGGACATTCCTCACTTGTAAAGGAATGAACTGCACAGAAATATAAATTGCCATGGTGGGCAGGTTACCACTGTCTTTACTGCCTGCAGTACCCCGGCCCCGGTTGTCCTTCTGTTCCATGAGCCCTTCTTCTGTAAAATGCTTGAAGATCCCGTGTCTCCCACAGTTCTGGACACACAGGAAATGAGCAAAAGAGCTGCTTGTGTTTCATTGGTTTAGTAACAGTGCATTTCTTTTCTCCGATTATTAAATGAATTTGCTTATATTTAGTTGGTCTATGAGATATTAGACCTTGAAATGTTACAAAGTAATTTTATCTGAATTTAGTAGATTTAATATTTTTAAAAATGTCCCCATCTACCACCCCCAAATTAATCATTTTAGTAGTCAGGCGCATCTGTTATATAACACAGTCTTCTCAGCTGCTCAAAGGTCAACAGTTAATGATTGATAGATCAGGAGCATCTCCGAATTTTGAAATCATAGAGTGTGATCCACATAGGTGCTGTGCTTCAGATGACATGCACTCTTAGGCCTCTTCATTTTAAAAATATACTTTTATTTCAAATAAGCATACTACTATTTTAAGTTATTTGTCTTATTAAGACAATATTAACATAAGTTACCAAGTGGTATGAACCTTATGTTGACTTCATATTTGAAAATTTGACATTAAACAATTCAAAACATTTTCTGGTCACAAGTAAAAAGTTAAATTGGGGTGACAAATTCTAATGAAATAAAGACAATTCACAAAGGTTCCTGTCACCATTCTTTCTTGAGAACAAGGACACTGCGTAGTTGAATTTCTTGGCTCTGAAGATGAACATGGTGTGACAGCTATGGAATTGGATAAGCCAAGAAAGCCTCGGGGTTAAATAGAAAATCTTGAGGTTCATGAATTCTTTGAAATAAACCATTCTATAAAGGAACAAGGGTTTACTTATTATCTCACATTTAGGTCAGTCTGACCAGTGCAAACTATGTGAGACATTTACTTTGGGGAACCAGGAGAGTTGGTTATGTGAAGATAACGTACAGCAAATGTCAACTCTGACAGTCTGATGTATCCATCACTATAATAGGAATATACTGGCCAGGGAGCCTGGGTAAATCCATTTCTTGTTGCATGGCTTGGACACACGCAATTTAAGTTTGCTTGCAATCTTAATGTGACTTTAAATATCTGTCTTTACTCCAAATTATGTTGGACTTATTTCTTAGCTTAATTCTCAAAGAGCAATCTCACTTTCCTTATTTCCAGGGTTTGAGGACCATCCCTGTCTCACCCCCATGGACTGCCTGCAACATGTGTGGTTAAAAAGTAGACCATTTCTGTGATAGGACAGCAGAGAAACATCAGAGAAACGTGTCTGTGATACCCACAGTCAAGAGGCACACTTAAAATAGCATCAGATCCTAAAAAAGATAGGAAATGACTACAGACCAGTATGCCAGACAGCACATGTATCCTGTGTCCAGGACCCATGGCCACTGTTGGTAGGCCTACCACTGAGGCAAATCCTACCAGGAGGTGGAAATCATGAAAACAGTTTCTCCACATTCTTTTCTGTGATCTACAGTAAAAACCTCAGGGAGATATTGAGTCATCTGTTGGTTTTTACAATCCCAATTAAACAAATTTTTCTGCATCTCCCTCTCCTTCCACATTCTTCCCCCACCCCGTTTCTCTCTTCCCTGTTTTCATCAATGGAGTGGGGTGGAGGAGGGTAACTGAAGCTAGGTTGGGGATTTGTTCCCAGACCACAGGAATTAGAAACAATTTAACCAAATGTTTAAATTATCAGGATCCTCTTTGTTTGTAGCCTAAGTAAGGATTGCAAAGGGTACCTGTGAAATTTCTCTTTTTCACTTCCCATGTGTTGTTTCCAAAGAAGTTTCGTGAAGATACACACAAAAAAATCTTCTAAAATGCTTGTCTTTTCATGTCACACCAAACAGGAATACTGTTGATTACACAGGTAAAACTTGCCTCAAAACATATTTTATAGTCAATATACATTAAACCAAAGCAGAGTATTTTTGGGATCCTTAACACCTAATTATCTTTTTTTTGTTAATCAATTCTTTCATGTTTTCTTGAAGCTATTATCAGTTTAGGTGCTTATCACTGTGCAAGGCAATATGATTCTAATCAAGCCAGTAAACATAACTAAGAAGTCCTGTTGCCTGTTGCCAGAGGGCTCGGAGGGTCTTTGAATGCCGTTAAGACCCCAGCCTCAGCCACTGTCGTGGTTCATAAGAATTTGGGAATGAGTCAGAATGATGTGAAAGGCAAAAAGCTTTGATTTTAAAAATAAAAGTACACAGTTGAGAGAAAAGTGCAGGCCTGCTGGTGAGAATAAATCACACACAATTAAGTTCGAGTTTTTAATTTTATGGGTGTTTCTTTCATTAGGGGGTGGAATAATCATTCTGGAAAAGGAGAAGATTTCAGGGACTCTCATTACCACACCCTTTCTCCCTTTTTCAGGTTTGCCAGGAAGAGTCATAGATATGTCAACCAGACCAGGATTTTGGCCATTTGTTGTCCCTTCTTTTGAGTTTTCCATTAGCCCGTGGTTTCTTTGCCTAGTTCTTGTTTGAGTTGCTGTGTGGGGTTTTCCATCCTCCTGTGACTGCTCAGTGCTTTGCTATCTCAGACCCATCCAGTGTATTATAAAAGCAATATTTGCACACATTTGGAAATACTAAGGTCTCATCTCCAAATTATTGAAATCCATAATTTCAGATCAAACAAACTAAACAGTCATACCCTAGGAAGTCTTGTCTTGTAAGAATAAAGCAGAAGATGCCCGAATAGGAACAGCTCCAGCCTCCAGCTCCCAGCGTGAGTGACACAGATGGGTGATTTTTGCATCAACTGAGGTACCAGGTTCATCTCACTGGGGCATGTCGGACAGTTGGTGCTGGTCCATAGGTGCAGTCCAACCAGCAAGACCTGAAGCAGGGTGAGGCATCGCCTCACCCGGGAAGCACAAGGGGGAAGGGAATTCCTTTTCCTAGCCAAAGGAAATTGAGACACACAACACCTGGAAAATTGGGTAACTCCCACCCTAATACTGCACTTTACCAAGGGTCTTAGCAAATGGCACACCAGGAGATTATATCCCACACCTGGCCCGGAGGGTCCCACGCCCATGAAGCCTCCCTCATTGCTAGCACAGCAGTCTAACTGCAAGGCGGCAGCGAGGCTGGGGGAAGGGTGCCGCCATTGCTGAGGTTTAAGTAGGTAAACAAAGCCGCTGGGAAGCTCGAATTGGGTGGAGCCCACCACAGCTCAAGGAGACCTACTTGCCTCTGTAGACTCCACCTCTGGGGACAGGGCATAGCTAAATAAAAAGCAGCAGAAACCTCAGCAGAGGTAAATGTCCCTGTCTGACAGCTTTGAAGAGAGCAGTGGATCTCCCAGCACAGAGGTTGAGATCTGAGAATGGACAGACTGCTTGCTCAAGTAGCCTAATTGGGAGTCACCCCCGACTAGGTGCAGACCGACACCTCACACCTCACATGGCAGGGAAGACCCCTGAGACGAAGCTTCCAGAGCAAGAATCAGATAGCAACACTCGCTGTTCAGCATATTCTATCTTCTGCAGCCTCTGTTGCTGATACCCAGGCAAACAGGGTCTGGAGTGGACCTCAAGCAAACTCCAACAGACCTACAGCTGAGGGTCCTGACTGTTAGAAGGAAAACTAACAAACACAAAGGATACCCACACCAACCCCATCAGTATGTCACCATCATCAAAGACCAAAAGTAGATAAAACCACAAAGATGGGGAAAAAGCAGTGCAGAAAAGCTGGAAATTCAAAAAATCAGAGTGCTTCTCCCCCTCCAAAGGAACGCAGCTCATTGCCAGCAATGGAACAAAGCTGGACAAAGAATGACTTTGATGAACTGAGGGAAGAAGGCTTCAGTTGATCAAACTTCTCAGAGCTAAAGGAGGAACTACGTAACCAGCACAAAGAAACTAAAAATCTTGATAAAAGATTTGATGAATGGCTAACTAGAATAACCAATGTAGAGAAGTCCTTAAAAGAACTGATAGAGATGAAAACCATAACACAAGAACTACGTGACAAATGTACAAGCTTCAGTAACCGACTCGATCAACTGGAAGAAAGAGTATCAGAGATGGAAGATCAAATGAATGAAATGAAGCAAGAAGAGAAGTGTAGAGAAAAAAGAATAAAAAGAAATGAACAAAGCCTCCAAGAAATATGGGATTATGTGAAAAGACCAAATCTACGTCTGATGGGTGTGCCTGAAAGTGACGGAGAAAATGAAACCAAGTTGGAAAACACTCTGCGGGATATCATCCAGGAGAATATTCCCAACCTAGTAAGGCAGGCCAACATTCAAATTCAGGAAATACAGAGAACACTACAAAGATACTCCTTGAGAAGAGCAACTCCAAGACACGTAATTGTGAGATTCACCAAAGTTGAAATGAAGGAAAAAATGTTAAGGTCAGAAAGAGAGAAAGGTCGGGTTACCCACAAAGGGAAGCCCATCAGACTAACAGCAGATCTCTCAGCAGAAACTCTCCAAGCCAGAAGAGAGTGGGGGCCAATATTCAACATTCTTAAAGAAAAGAATTTTCAACCCAGAATTTCATATCCAGCCAAACTAAGTTTCATAAGTGAAGGAGAAATAAAATCCTTTACAGACAAGCAAATGCTGAGAGATTTTGTCACCACCAGGCCTGCCCTACAAGAGATCCTGAAGGAAGCACTAAACATGGAAAGGAACAACAGGTACCAGCCATTGTAAAAACATGACAAAATGTAAAGTCTGTTGATACTAGGAAGAAACTACATCAATTAACGAGCAAAATAACCAGCTAATATTATAATGACAGGATCAAGTTCACACATAGCAATATTAACCTCAAATGTAAATGGACTAAGTGGTCCAACCAAAAGACACAGACTGGCAAATTGGATAGAGTCAAGACTCATCAGTTTGCTGTATTCAGGAGACCCATCTCACATGCAGAGATACACATAGGCTCAAAATAAAGGAATGGAGGAGGATCTACCAAGCAAATGGAAAACAAAAAAAAGCAGGGGTTGCAATCCTAGTCTCTGATAAAACGAACTATAAACCATCAAAGATCAAAAGAGACAAAGAAGTCCATTACATAATGGTAAAGGGATCAATTCATCAGGAAGAGCTAACTATCCTAAATATATATGCACCCAATACAGGAGCACCCAGATTCACAAAGCATGTCCTTAGAGACTTACAAAGAGACTTAGACTCCCATACAATACTAATGGGAGACTTTAACACCCCACTGTCAACATTAGACAGATCAACGAGACAGAAAGATAACAAGGATATCCAGGAATTGAGCTCAACTCTGCACCAAGCGGACCTAATAGACATCTACAGAACTCTCCACCCCAAATCAACAGAATATACATTCTTCTCAGCACCACATCACACTTATTCCAAAATTGTCCACATAGTTGGAAGTGAAGCACTCCTCAGCAAATGCAAAAGAACAGAAATTATAACAAACTGTCTCTCAGACCACAGTGCAATCAAACTAGAACTCAGGACTAAGAAACTCAATCAAAACTGTTCAACTACATGGAAATGAACAACCTGCTCCTGAATGACTACTGGGTACATAACGAAATGAAGGCAGAAATAAAGATGTTCTTCGAAACCAATGAGAACAAAGATACAACATACCAGAATCTCTGGGACACATTTAAAGCAGTGTGTAGAGGGAAATTTATAGCACTAAATGCCCACAAGAGAAAGCTGGAAAGATCTAAAATTGACACCCTAACATCACAATTAAAAGAACTAGAGAAGCAAGAGCAAACACATTCGAAAGCTAGCAGAAGGCAAGAAATAACTAAGATCAGAGCAGAACTGAAGGAGAGACACAAAAAACCCTCCAAAAAAAAATCAATGAATCCAGGAGCTGGTTTTTTGAAAAGATCAACAAAATTGATAGACCGCTAGCAAGACTAATAAAGAAGAAAAGAGAGAAGAATCAAATAAATGCAATAAAACATGATAAAGGGGATATCACCACCGACCCCACAGAAATACAAACTACCATCAGAGAATACTATAAACACCTCTATGCGAATAAACTAGAAAATCTATAAGAAATGGATAATTTCCTTGATACTTACACTCTCCCAAGATTAAACCAGGAAGAAGTTGAATCCCTGAATAGACCAATAGCAGGCTCTGAAATGGAGGCAATAATTAATGGCCTACCAACCAAAAAAGTCCAGGACCAGACGAATTCACAGCCGAATTCTACCAGAGGTACAAGGAGGAGTTGGTGTCATTCCTTCTGAAACTATTCCAATCAATAGAAAAAGAGGGAATCCTCCCTAACTCATTTTACGAGGCCAATATCATCCTGATACCAAAGCCTGGGAGAGATACAACAAAAAAAGAGAATTTTAGACCAATATCCCTGATGGACATCGATGCAAAAATCCTCAATAAAATACTGGCAAACCAAATCCAGCAGCACATCAAAAAGCTTATCCACCATGATCAAGTGGGCTTCATCCCTGGGATGCAAGGCTGGTTCAACATATGCAAATCAATAAACATAATCCAGCATACAAACAGAACCAAAGACAAAAACCACATGATTATCTCAATAGATGCAGAAAAGGCCTTTGACAAAATTCAACAGCCCTTCATGCTAAAAACTCTCAATAAATTCGGTATTGATGGAACATATCTCAAAATAATAAGAGCTATTTATGACAAACCCACAGCCAATATCATACTGAATGGGCAAAAACTGGAAGCATTCCCTTTGAAAACTGGTACAAGACAGGGATGCCCTCTCTCACCACTCCTATTCAACATAGTGTTGGAAGTTCTGGCTAGGGCAATCAGGCAAGAGAAAGAAATCAAGGGTATTCAGTTAGGAAAAGAAGAAGTCAAATTGTCCCTGTTTGCAGATGATGTGATTGTATATTTAGAAAACCCCATTGTCTCAGCCCAAAATCTCCTTAAGCTGATAAACAACTTCGGCAAAGTCTCAGGATACAAAATCAATGTGCAAAAATCAGAAGCATTCTTATACACCAGTAACAGACAAACAGAGAGCCAAATCATGAATGAACTCCCATTCACAATAGCTTCTCACAAAGAGAATTCTCACAAAGAGAATAAAATACCTAGGAATCCAACTTAAAAGGGATGTAAAGGACCTCTTCAAGGAGAACTACAAACCACTGCTCATTGAAATAGAAGAGGACACAACAAATGAAAGAACATACCATGCTCGTGGATAGGAAGAATCAATATTGTGAAAATGGTTGTACTGCCCAAGGTAATTTATAGATTGAATGCCATATCCATTAAGCTACCAATGATTTTCTTCACAGAATTGGAAAAAACTGCTTTGAGAATTTACATAAAATTTTAATATCAATTTTATTTGCAAAGGCATGTTTTCAGGAAGTAGTCTGGCTTGTCACTAGTTTCTTTGGATGTAATTGTGTTGGACATTTTTTGTCTTGTTTATTGCCAGAAACTTTTAATATGCTTGATAGCTTCAGTGTTATGTCCATCCTTTCCCTGCAGTGGCTGACTTCCTGTTGCATCAGTTCAGGCATATTTGTGCCAGTTCCCATATGTTCATGCAGCCCTGAGGCAGATTTGCTGATATGCATTGGGTTGAAAAACAATACTTCTACGAGCACAACATTGCAAACAAAGGAAATTATCTTCTAGAAAGACTTAAAAATCCAACAGATATTCCACAAAAGGTTAGATGACATTGATGCTTAACAACTAGGAGTGGTAAGCACAGATATTAATGGACAGTACACAATCATTCATCTTGACTCTAGATTATAAACTGAACTAAAAAATAAAAATGGATTGCTTTAATATTCCTTTTCCTTCTCGTCTTCTCCTTCAATGGGTTGGAGATGCTAAACCTTCTGTACTAACCCAATAATAGTTGGTAATGGGTATTTAAATTATGTTATCAGGCTCTGGGAAAGCAACTCCTAGAAAATGGGAAGAGGGGCTGGATGCGGTGGCTCACACCTGTAATTCTAGCACTTTGGGAGGCTGAGGTGGGCAGATCACAAGGTCAGGAGTTCGAGACCAGCCTGGCCAATATGAAGAAACCCAGTCTCTACTAAAAATACAAAAATATTAGCCGGGCGTGGTGGTGCATGCCTGTAATCCCAGCTACTTGGGAGGCTGGGAGGCTGAGGCAGGAGAATTGCTTGAACCTGGGAGGCAGAGGTTGCAGTGAGCCGAGATTGTGCCACTGCACTCCAGCATGGGCGACAGAGTGAAATTCAATCTCAAAATAAATAAATAAAATAAAATAAAAATGAGAAGAGATTTACCTCTAAATTTGAACAAAGAAATACCATTAATTAAATAGTGGCTTAAAAGTGGTATAGAAACATGAACTCAGAAGACCTACCAATGCTTATTTCTCATTAAGATGCATTTCATAATGCATCCTATTGTTCTTTGGGTGCCAATGAATCCATATTTAAAGCATGCACACAAAAGCATCTCTCATGTTTCTGAGACAATTGCTGTAAAAATGCACCAGTTGATGGTTTGCTTAAATGGAGCACAATTATCACCAAGTTGCACAGCCTTTTTATCTGTACCATCACTGCAGGAAATCTCACTGTGTATGTGACCTGAATGCATATTACCTAGTGGAAAATTCCATAAATGCAGAATAGCCTAGAGCACTCAACATCTGCCTTGCTTTTTTTCCTTTTTTCTTTCTTTTCTTTTTTTTTTTTTTTTTTAAATCAAACACAAGGGATTGCCAGGGAATAGCTCCCAAAACCATGGGGCCTCTTTATAATTCTCTGTCATTTTTGTCTCTCTATATTAATTCTTAAACTGCATCCTTTCAAATTGCTATGCTTCAACCCTGAGGAATGTAAACATGGAGACAATTATGAAGCTGTGTTTTCTGGTGGCACACATTTAAATGATTAGCTGAAAGTCAAAAGTTAATGTCACAAAATAGAGAAAATATTTTCAATGTATTTTGCCCATATTTAATAGGCTAAACTAGAGCAAGCAATCTAACATTGCAAGGAAATTCGAATGTGGAGACTCAGTGTTCTTTTATTATCTAAATGTACAGAACAGTAAATATATTTTATTTGCTTTAGCCTCCAGGCAGGGTTGGAGGGATTGTGGTGGGCCAGATGAAAGAAGAAACTGTGTGGAGATGGACTGTATGACAAAATGTGAGTGTACAATTAGGCAGGGGTGTGAGATGAGTAGACAATTCAGAGCATAGTCCTCAACCTAAAGCGGCCAAGTGCTCATAGACAGCAAGGAAATTCTTTATTTTATAGAAATAAGTTATGAGCTCTCTTGGGCCCCTTCTGTCTCTGGGTTCCATTTCTACAAGTTGCCCCTCCTCCTCCTCTTTTTTACACCCCACCTCTTCCTTTAAGCTAATTTGAACAAACATTAACTATAAAGTTTGTAATGTCTTGAATTACCCAATTTTTATGTCTTATGCATTATGAAGCTATTCTCTTGAGTAATTTCATAGAGTCATAAAGTCCAATATGAGTTGAATTGTGTGTCCTGCCAAAAATATGTTGAAATCCAAACCCATGATACCTCAGAATGTGACCTTATGTGGGAATAGGGTCCTTGCAGATGTAATAAGCTAAGATGAGGTCATAGTGGAGTGAGGTAGACTCCTAATTCCATATGACTAGTGTTTCTATGAGAAGACAGTCATGTGAAGAAACAGAGATACACAAACAGAAGGCCACATGAAGCTGGAGGCAGAGACTGGAGTGAGGTATCTACAAGCCAAGGAACACCAAGCATTGCCTTTGTTCACCAGAAGCCAGGACACAGACATGGAGCAGATTCTCCCCCAGAGCCTCCGAAAGGCACCAGCCTTGCTGACGTCTTCTTTTCAGACTTCTAATCTCCAAAACAGTGAGAATAGATTTCTTTTGCTTTAAGTTATCTAGTTTGTGGTACTTTGGTATGGCAGCCTTAGGAAACTAACATAATAATATTTTAAAGAAAACTTAATGTTTTTCCTTTTAGATGACAATTCCTTCCATAATCCAATAACAAAAGTGCTTGCTAGCATTTATTACTTGCTGAATACATGCCAGACACCATCCAGTTTTCCTTGGCAGAACCTACCAGATCACTCCCACAGAAACCAGGCCATCCTGCAGCCCTCCTCAAGTATTCAGTGATTCTGCTCTTGCCCATAGATGCTCCACTCAGCAGTTACAGTTTTGAGTCTCTAGAATGCAGTTCTCCAAATTTCCAAGAAATCCCTCATGGGCTACATCCATGTAACTAATACATTGCTCCCTGGAGATAGGCCGAGGAGGAAGTCAAAAAGTCAACTCAACATCATCTGGAAAGCATGAACTCAGAACAAAGTGTGTTACTAGATGAACTAAATATTTTATGGCACCAGATATATCCATTGCAAAAACAAGAATAGTGTTTGGGCTGGTACGTTGCTGTCACTTCCTCTGTCAGAGAGGCATGAGCTGAGCAGGTTCAGCTTTGTGTGTCATCCTTTTTCACAACTCCCAGAGCTGACCAATCTTTTTCTGAGAGCAACATGTTTTATTTTTAAGCTACATTAGTGTATTAATCAATCATACAATTATAGTTTGGTCTGTGTGTTAGTCCAGGAAGTACGTGTCAAGATGGGATTAAACATGCATGGATTTTATTAAAGGAAGGAGCTGAGGAAAGCTTGGATAGCCCTTGATCTATGATGCAAGCCTGACCCTGAACGAAGGAGAAAGGGGAAGGGCAGGAGGAAGCATCTTAGACATTTACAGTTGGAGGAAGGTTCATCAAGGCACTGGGGGCAGGATGTGGGGCAAGAAGGGTCACTTGTGGCAAAGTGGGCTGTAGAAATGCCCTGTCTTGCAGAAATGCCTTAGTGTTCTGGTTGCACTCAGTCATGGCTGGGAGCAGCCCACAGGAAGCTTGGCCTCAATACAACATGGTGAATGATTTCAGAGCACGGAAGCTAGAGTCCTTGGTCAATTACGCATCCTGTCTTTTCATTACCCGTACACCATGGCCTGGGAGCCATACTTTTTCTTTAAGGGGACTGACTGCATATCTTAGTAATGTGTTGATTTAAAATTTAACCGCCAGAGGCAATTTCACTTCTCATTTATTGGAAGAAATCTCATGTGGCATGACCTCCAAGTATTTATAATATCTATCTTATTTTATTCTATTTACTTCTTATATATCTGTGTGTGTGTATATATTTATATACACACACAATAGTATGTGTTGCTTAATAACAAGAATACATTCTGGGGAATGCATCACTAGGTGATTTTGTCATTGTGCAAACATCATAGAGTGTACTTGCACAAACCTAGATGGTGTAGCCTACCTACTATACACCTGAACTACATGGTAAAGTCTACAGCTCCTAGGCTACAAACCTATACAGCATGCTACTGTACTGAATACTGTAGGCAGTTGTAACACAGTGCTGGGTATTCATGTATCTAAACATATTTAAACATAGAAAAGTTACAACAAAAGTATGGTATAAAAAGTTTAAAGTAATGGTATAAAGATTTAAATGGTATAAATATTGAAAGTACAGTAATGCCCTAGGCCTTCATGTTCACTCACCACTCACTGACTCACCCAGAGCATCTTCCAGTCCTGCAAGCTCCACTGTGAGTGAGTAGTGAGTGAATAGGAAGGTCTAGGGCATTACTGTACACTACTGCAGTCTTTCTAAAGACTGAGCACTTAGCCTACACTGAATTCATAAAAAATATTTTTTCTTGCTTCAATAATAAATTAACCTTAGCTTACTGTAACATTTTTAATTTAAACTTTTGCATTTTTTAACGTTATGAATCTTTTGTAATACCACTTACCTTAAAGCACAAACATACTGTAGAGTTGACAAAAATGTTTGCTTTCTTTTAGCCTTGTTCCATAAGCTTCTTCGTATATATGTGTATGTACATATATACGCATATATGTACATGTACATATATACGCATATATGTACATGTACATATATACGCATATATGTACATGTACATATATAAAAAAATATAAAATATCCCATGTCTAAGGTCAACAAGCTGGCTCTCAGCTTCTCATGTCTAAGGTCGACCAGATGTCTTTCGCATTCCCATGTCCAGTATTTATTTATTATTTTTTTATTATATATTTTTTTATTTTTGAGACAGGGTGTGTCTCTGTTGCCCAGGCTGGAATGTTGTGGTGTGATCTCAGCTCACTGCAGCTTCGACCTCCAGGGCTCAACAACCCTCCTGCCTCATCCTCCTCAGTAGCTGGGACTACTGATGCGCACCACCATGCCTGGCTAATTTTTGTATTTTTTGTAGAGATGAGGCTTCACCATATTGCCTATACTGGTCTCAAACTCTTGGACTCAAGTGATCCACCTGCCTTGGCCTCTCGAAGTGCTGGAATTACAGGCATGAGCCACAGCACCCGGCCACCTCTTTATATTTTTAAAATGTCTTTTTTTAATTCTTTTTTAAAAATTTTTAAACCTTTTTTTTTGCTAAGAACTAAGATGTAAGTATACACATCAGTCTAGGCATATACAAAGTCAGGATCATCAATATCACTGTCTTCTACCTCCACCCTCCACAGCTTGCCTCACTGGAAGGTCTTCGGTGTAATAACACACATGAAGCTATCATCTTCTACAGTGCTTTCAGGAACACCTCCTGAAGGACTTGCCTGAGGCTGTCTTACAGTTAATTTTTTTTTCATGAGTAGAGGGAGTAAACTCTAAAATAATGTTAAAAAGTATGGTTTAACATATAGTTTAACACGGTTATTGTGAGAACAGCTAATCAGATAAATCAGTCCAAGCCCCAGAGGTTATTTGAAGGGGTGGGGACTGAATAAGAGCTGTATAGCAAATACATAAACCAGTAGCATAGTTGTGTTGCTTGTCATCATTATTGAGTATCACGTACTGTACATAATTGTATGTGCTATACTTTTATACAACTGGAAGCGCAGTAGGTTTGTTTACACTAGCATGACCAGAAATACGTGAGTAATGCATTATGCTACATTATGATGGCTATGATGTCACTAGACAACAGGAATTTTTCAGCTCCATTAAAATGGAACGAATGTCTCACACGTGGTTTGTTGTTGACTGAAATGTTATACAGCACATTACTCTGTGTGTGTGTGTGTATTTACTGTATGTATATATATACACACACAGTGTGATGTGCTGCATAACATTTCAGTATATATATAGTGTGTATATATATTTACTGTATATATACACACATGCATACATATACATATATGTTTTTAAGATATATTACTGCACTTAAAAAAGAGAGGAAAAGCTATTGGAAGCTAAACACTTCCTGAGATACGTAACTTTCCCCAAACCCATGGTGAAATGGTTCTTAAATAGAAAAGCCCTGTTTTAGTGCACCATATGATATCAGTTAGACATCACACAAATGCACATTCCTAATAGGATCTCAAGGTGAATAAATGATATACTTTATATGTTGCTGCATATATCACATTTAATGAAACACCTAGCTGAGTCTTAAAAACACTTTACTTATCTTTAATAAGAACACATGCTGTACTCAGAAATAGTAATTTTGACGTCTCAGTACTGAGAATGGGTGAAACAAACAACAGTGAACATCATTTTCACAGCATTTTTCAGACTGCAATTTGAAGAAAATGCTGAGCACAGCTCCCTCTGTCTTGTCAGTGAACGTTGCCTGGAGATTTGCGAGAACACGGGCACACGTTGACTCAGCAAGACCAAACTGACTGTACATCCACGATCCTCTGGGAGTGAATTGTTCCTAAAATAATGTGAAATATGAAGCATCCAAGAAGTGAAGGAAGCAGTGAAAAATACCATCTGCAAAATAAGAATCTCGAATTGTTGTCTTGTTTATACTTGAGCCTTCGATAAATTACTTAATTAGCTTCCTCTTAACCCATTTCTCTTATAATTAGGCTGCTTAAAAAAAAAAAAAAGTCCCTGGTAGTTTAGATAGCACAGTTTATGATTTTTGCACATTAATTTTGTATCCTGAGACTTTGCTGAAGTTGCTGATCAGCTTAAGGAGATTTTGGGCTGAGACAATGGGGTTTTCTAAATATACAATCATGTCGTCTGCAAACAGGGACAATTTGACTTCTTCTTTTCCTAACTGAATACCCTTGATTTCTTTCTCTTGCCTGATTGCCCTAGCCAGAACTTCCAACACTATGTTGAATAGGAGTGGTGAGAGAGGGCATCCCTGTCTTGTGCCAGTTTTCAAAGGGAATTTTTCCAGTTTTTGCCCATTCAGTATGATATTGGCTGTGGGTTTGTCATAAATAGCTCTTATTATTTTGAGGTACGTTCCATCAATACCGAATTTATTGAGCGTTTTTAGCATGAAGGGCTGTTGAATTTTGTCAAAAGCCTTTTCTGCATCTATTGAGATAATGATGTGGTTCTTGTCTTTGGTTCTGTTTATATGCTGGATTATGTTTATTGATTTGCGAATGTTGAACCAGCCTTGCATCCCAGGGATGAAGCCCACTTGATCATGGTGGATAAGCTTTTTGATGTGCTGCTGAATCCGGTTTGCCAGTATTTTATTGAGGATTTTTGCATCGATGTCCATCAGGGATATTGGTCTAAAATTCTCTTTTTTTGTTGTATCTCTCCCAGGCTTTGGTATCAGGATGATATTGGCCTCGTAAAATGAGTTAGGGAGGATTCCCTCTTTTTCTATTGATTGGAATAGTTTCAGAAGGAATGGTACCAGCTCCTCCTTGTACCTCTGGTAGAATTCAGCTGTGAATCCATCTGGTCCTGGACTTTTTTTGGTTGGTAGGCTATTAATTATTGCCTCAATTTCAGAGCCTACTATTGGTCTATTCAGGGATTCAACTTCTTCCTGGTTTAGTCTTGGAAGAGTGTAAGTGTCCAGGAAATTATCCATTTCTTCTAGATTTTCCAGTTTATTTGCGTAGAGGTGTTTATAGTATTCTCTGATGGTAGTTTGTATTTCTGTGGGGTCGGTGGTGATATCCCCTTTATCATTTTTAATTGCATCGATTTGATTCTTCTCTCTTTTCTTCTTTATTAGTCTTGCTAGTGGTCTGTCAATTTTGTTGATCTTTTCAAAAAACCAACTCCTGGATTCATTGATTTTTTGGAGGGTTTTTTGTGTCTCTATCTCCTTCAGTTCTGCTCTGATCTTAGTTATTTCTTGCCTTCTGCTAGCTTTCGAATGTGTTTGCTCTTGCTTCTCTAGTTCTTTTAATTGCGATGTTAGAGTGTCAATTTTAGATCTTTCCAGCTTTCTCTTGTGGGCATTTAGTGCTATAAATTTCCCTCTACACACTGCTTTAAATGTGTCCCAGAGATTCTGGTATGTTGTATCTTTGTTCTCATTGGTTTCAAAGAACATCTTTATTTCTGCCTTCATTTCGTTATGTACCCAGTAGTCATTCAGGAGCAGGTTGTTCAGTTTCCATGTAGTTGAGCGGTTTTGATTGAGTTTCTTAGTCCTGAGTTCTAATTTGATTGCACTGTGGTCTGAGAGACAGTTTGTTATAATTTCTGTTCTTGTACATTTGCTGAGGAGTGCTTTACTTCCAATTACGTGGTCAATTTTGGAGTAAGTACGATGTGGTGCTGAGAAGAATGTATATTCTGTTGATTTGGAGTGGAGAGTTCTATAGATGTCTATTAGGTCTGCTTGCTGCAGAGATGAGTTCAAGCATTTTTATACACCAGTGACAGTCAAACAGAGAGCCAAATCAGGAATGAACTTCCATTCACAATTGCTTCAAAGAGAATAAAATACCTAGGAATCCAACTTACAAGGGATGTAAAGGACCTCTTCAAGGAGAACTACAAACCACTGCTCAGTGAAATCAAAGAGGACACAAACAAATGGAAGAACATACCATGCTCATGGATAGGAAGAATCAATATCGTGAAAATGGCCATACTGCCCAAGGTAATTTATAGATTCAATGCCATCCCCATCAAGCTACCAATGAGCTTCTTCACAGAATTGGAAAAAACTGCTTTAAAGTTCATATGGAACCAAAAAAGAGCCCGCATCTCCAAGACAATCCTAAGTCAAAAGAACAAAGCTGGAGGCATCACGCTACCTGACTTCAAACTATACTACAAGGCTACAGTAACCAAAACAGCATGGTACTGGTACCAAAACAGAGATATAGACCAATGGAACAGAACAGAGTCCTCAGAAATAATACCACACATCTACAGCCATCTGATCTTTGACAAACCTGAGAGAAACAAGAAATGGGGAAAGGATTCCCTATTTAATAAATGGTGCTGGGAAAACTGGCTAGCCCTAAGTAGAAAGCTGAAACTGGATCCTTTCCTTACTCCTTATACGAAAATTAATTCAAGATGGATTAGAGACTTAAATGTTAGACCTAATAGCATAAAAATCCTAGAGGAAAACCTAGGTAGTACCATTCAGGACATAGGCATGGGCAAAGACTTCATGTCTAAAACACCAAAAGCAACGGCAACAAAAGCCAAAATTGACAAATGGGATCTCATCAAACTAAAGAGCTTCTGCACAGCAAAAGAAACTACCATCAGAGTGAGCAGGCAACCTACAGAATGGGAGAAAATTTTTGCAATCTACTCATCTGACAAAGGGCTAATATCCAGAACCTACAAAGAACTCAAACAAATTTACAAGAAAAAAACAAACAACCCCATCCAAAAGTGGGCAAAGGATATGAACAGACATTTCTCAAAAGAGGACACTCATACAGCCAACAGACACATGAAAAAATGCTCATCATCACTGACCATCAGAAAAATACAAATCAAAACCACAATGAGATACCATCTCACACCAGTTAGAATGGCGATCATTCAAAAGTCAGGAAACAACAGGTGCTGGAGAGGATGTGGAGAAATAGGAACACTTTTACACTGTTGGTGGGATTGTAAACTAGTTCAACCATTATGGAAAACAGTATGGCGATTCCTCAAGGATCTAGAACTAGATGTACCATATGACCCAGCCATCCCATTACTGGGTATATACCCAAAGGATTATAAATTATGCTGCTATAAGGACACATGCACACGTATGTTTATTGCAGCACTATTCACAATAGCAAAGACTTGGAATCAACCCAAATGTCCATCAGTGACAGATTGGATTAAGAAAATGTGGCACATATACACCATGGAATACTATGCAGCCATAAAAAAGGATGAGTTTGTGTCCTTTGTAGGGACATGGATGCAGCTGGAAACCATCATTCTTAGCAAACTATCACAAGAACAGAAAACCAAACACCGCATGTTCTCACTCGTAGGTGGGAACTGAACAATGAGATCACTTGGACTCGGGAAGGGGAACATCACACACCGGGGCCTATCATGGGGAGGGGGGAGGGGGGAGGGATTGCATTGGGAGTTATACCTGATGTAAATGACGAGTTGATGGGTGCAGCACACCAACATGGCACAAGTATACATATGTAGCAAACCTGCACGTTGTGCACATGTACCCTACAACTTGAAGTTTAATAATAATAAATAAATTAAAAAAAAATAGATAGCACAGTTTAATACACATAAAAACACTTTAGCCTAATGGTTCCTTTAATGAAATTTATGTGACAATGTCATTTCAATAATCAGACTTCTATATTTCTCCAGTTTTATTAATCTTTATAACTTGTGGGATATTTTTCAATGATCTGATCTAAAACAAAAAAAAATATTTTGACTGGAAAAATGAGGAAAAGTATTTTGAATCCTTCTTTGTCCAAGAATCATTTATTTTTTGAACTCCAGAAAACACTTATGCATCAACTTTACTAAAGGTTCATGAACAGTGCAGTAAGTCTAGAATAATCACAATCTAAAAAAAAAAAATCTTTGAGTAATCAGATTTTTTCTTTCACAGTCAATAGTCTAATGTTATGGAAAAAATTACAAGTGAAAAATCATAACAACTTCTAAGGTGTGTTTAATGTCAACATCCTTTGACATCTTTAGTTCTTTACAGTATGAAACAAGTTAATCAACCACAACATCTTGTGTTATAGTCAAAATGCTCTATTTGCTAAGACAAAAAAATGAAATGAATTATTTTATAATTTTAATGAGAGGAGACACAAAAAGGATTTTGGAATTTAGAAAGTTAACCCTTAGCAAGCCAGAAAGTAGGGTAACCAAATTCTCTCAATTAATTCTCTTAGACTTTGCTATACTTCTCAACACATATGGAAAATATACAGCTCCCTAAAGACGCTTGCAGCCTAACATCCCAAACCAATGAACATTGATTGTGTCCATTGCTAGGAGGCCACAGTAGCATCAGTAACCTGCTTTCCTCTTATGCCCACATGGTTATCCTGAGAACAATTAATCAGATAAATCATTCCAAGCTCCAGAGGTTATTTGAGGAGGTGGGGACTGAAGAAGAGCTAAAAAGGGAAAAGGAGATGACTGCAACACTTCCCCAGCTCCTGAAGCAAAGAGACCTGGAAAGAAGGGAAAGCTAAATTTTGCTGGCACCTCTCTCTCCATTACACACACACACACACACACACTCAGCTGTTGCACCTTTCTCACTTCTTTTCTCACTGTTCCCCTTGACGTTCACTGAAACTTGACTTTGCACATGTAGAGTGCTTATGAGCTACAGAGGAAGGACACAGGCAGACCAAGTAGCCTTGAGTCACACATTCCTCCAGGAAATTATCTTTGGGGCCTATGATTTACTGAGCAGGTGCTCGGTAAGTGTATGTCAAATAACTGAAGTCATGCATGCCACCTACTGACATTAGGCTTTATTCTGACCATTCATCGGATGACTTATCCTCTTTCAGTTCTGAATCATTTCCTTCTGCATTTTTGAGAGTTTCTATGCTGCTAGAAATTGCAGCTTTGGGAATTAAACATGATCATCCTGAACCCTAAAAATTCTGGAAAGCATCTATAGAAGCTTGGGTTTTTCCATCGTGTCTTGGGCTCATTCCAGTTTTGTAAATGACTTCCACCTATTCTCCTGATAGTTCACCTGCAGCTTAAAATTTATGGCCACCTTTAAGTGAAATTTTTGTATAAACGATGCAATATGTGCACCAAAATCCATCAGAAATTGAAATTACATGGTGAGAAAATAAATCACTGGAGAGTTTGTTTGTTTGTTTATATATAAAGAGTGTGCCTGTTTAATTTAATGCTCTGTGTAAATGATCAACTTTAAAATGTAATAATCTATAAAGGATTCCAGATTTTTACATGCTTACATATTTAACATTCAAGAGGCTTAACTTGAATCCAGATCTTCAAGGTTGTGTTCCCACATGCCAGGAATGAAGCAGGTTAGGAGACACTTGTTAATGTCTGCAGTTGAAGGCCATAACGACCCTTTTCTATTCTGCTGGATGCATACTTCCATCATGACCTAGGGTTTGCCTCCTAATTTCTACACAGGCTCAGAGCCTATGACAGAACCTCCTTAACCACCATGCTCTGTGGAGGTACCCATACAAAAATCCTGTGTCATCTTTCTTGGGAATGACATTATTGCAGGTTCAAGTCTTGTTATCGGTTGAAGAATTGTGTAGCATAATGTTATAGTGCTTAATGCAAATTATACAAAGCAATTAAACATTGACGTGTAAAGCTGTGTCAATAGGAAAATATTTAGTAAAAGAGGAACCCACCTAGATATATTTGTTTCATAAGAGTAAACCTGTTTGTGGCAAGGTTATACTGGTGCCTTATACAATCCAACCCTTTGAATAACCTTTATGTGCACCTTTTCATAGCCCACATAGTTTCTATGACCATACTTTGCATACTTCTCAGAGCAGAAGGAATGAAACAATATCTGTCGATGGTTCTTATAAGAGCAGCAATAATTTCTTTCCAAAAGGTTTTCCAAAAGTCTTTAAAAATTTGTAATTACTGTTCATTTATTGTAAAATAAGCACAAATTCAGAACTACAAGAAAATTAAAACTCAATTTCACTACCCAATAATTAACTATAGTTGACATTTGTCTAATAGGTTTCTGGATGTTTTTCTAGGCATATATGTATATACTTTCCAAAGATGGGAACATATTGTACATACTCCATACAGGTGTTTATATCCTTGCACTTAAAAATTTCTTGTGATATATTTTCAGGTAAATAAATGTTATTTTACAACATCATTTTTAATGATGGCATAGAATTTCTGTGTATAAAGGTACCATAGGAGGGGCGCGGAGCAAGATGGCCGAATAGGAACAGCTCCAGTCTCCAACTCCCAGCGCGAGCGACACAGAAGACCGGCGATTTCTGCATTTTCAACTGAGGTACTGGGTTCATCTCACTGGGGAGTGCCAGACGATCGGTGCTGGTCAGCTGCTGCAGCCCGACCAGCGAGAGCTGAAGCAGGGCGAGGCATTGCCTCACCTGGAAAGCGCAAGGGGGAAGGGAATCCCTTTTCCTAGCCAGGGGAACTGAGACACACAACACCTGGAAAATCGGGTAACTCCCACCCCAATACTGCGCTTTAAGCAGACAGGCACACCAGGAGATCATATCCCACACCTGGCCGGGAGTGTCCCACACCCACGGAGCCTCCCTCATTGCTAGCACAGCAGTCTGTGATCTACCGGCAAGGCAGCAGCGAGGCTGGGGGAGGGGCGCCCGCCATTGCTGAGGCTTAAGTAGGTAAACAAAGCTGCTGGGAAGCTCGAACTGGGTGGAGCTCACAGCAGCTCAAGGAAACCTGCCTGTCTCTGTAGACTCCACCTAAATAATAACAAACGCAGCAGCTCTGCAGACGCAAACGACTCTGTCTGACAGCTTTGAAGAGAGCAGTGGATCTCCCAACACGGAGGTTGAGATCTGAGAAGGGACAGACTCCCTGCTCAAGTGGGTCCCTGACCCCTGAGTAGCCTAACTGGGAGACATCCCCCACTAGGGGCAGTCTGACACCCCACACCTCACAGGGTGGAGTACACCCCTGAGAGGAAGATTCCAAAGCAAGAATCAGACAGGTACACTCGCTGTTCAGAAATATTCTATCTTCTGCAGCCTCTGCTGCTGATACCCAGGCAAACAGGGTCTGGAGTGGACCTCAAGCAATCTCCTACAGCTACAACCTACAGCTGAGGATCCTGACTGTTAGAAGGAAAGCTATCAAACAGGAAGGACACCTACACCAAAACCCCATCAGTACATCACCATCATCAAAGACCAGAGGCAGATAAAACCACAAAGATGGGGAAAAAGCAGGGCAGAAAAGCTGGAAATTCAAAAAATAAGAGCGCATCTCCCCCGGCAAAGGAGCGCAGCTCATCGCCAGCAACGGATCAAAGCTGGACGGAGAATGACTTCGACGAGATGAGAGAAGAAGGCTTCAGTCCATCAAATTTCTCAGAGCTAAAGGAGGAATTACGTACCCAGCGCAAAGAAACTAAAAATCTTGAAAAAAAAGTGGAAGAATTGATGGCTAGAGTAATTAATGCAGAGAAGCTCACAAACGAAATGAAAGAGACGAAAACCATGGCACGAGAAATACGTGACAAATGCACAAGCTTCAGTAACCGTCTCGATCAACTGGAAGAAAGAATGTCAGCGATGGAGGATCAAATGAATGAAATGAAGCGAGAAGAGAAACCAAAAGAAAAAAGAAGAAAAAGAAATGAACAAAGCCTGCAAGAAGTATGGGATTATGTAAAAAGACCAAATCTACGTCTGATTGGGGTGCCTGAAAGTGACGGGGAAAATGGAACCAAGTTGGAAAACACTCTTCAGGATATCATCCAGGAGAACTTCCCCAACCTAGTAGGGCAGGCCAACATTCAAATCCAGGAAATACAGAGAACGCCACAAAGATACTCCTCGAGAAGAGCAACTCCAAGACACATAATTGCCAGATTCACCAAAGTTGAAATGAAGGAAAAAATCTTAAGGGCAGCCAGAGAGAAAGGTCGGGTTACCCACAAAGGGAAGCCCATCAGACTAACAGCAGATCTCTCGGCAGAAACTCTTCAAGCCAGAAGACAGTGGGGGCCAATATTCAACATTCTTAAAGAAAAGAATTTTAAACCCAGAATTTTATATCCAGCCAAACTAAGTTTCACAAGTGAAGGAGAAATAAAATCCTTTACAGATAAGCAAATGCTTAGAGATTTTGTCACCACTAGGCCTGCCTTACAAGAGACCCTGAAGGAAGCACTAAACATGGAAAGGAACAACCGGTACCAGCCATTGCAAAAACATGCCAAAATGTAAAGACCATCAAGGCTAGGAAGAAACTGCATCAACTAACGAGCAAAATAACCAGTTAATATCATAATGGCAGGATCAAGTTCACACATAACAATCTTAACCTTAAATGTAAATGGACTAAATGCTCCAATTAAAAGACACAGACTGGCAAACTGGATAAAGAGTCAAGACCCATCAGTCTGCTGTATTCAGGAGACCCATCTCACACGCAGAGACATACATAGGCTCAAAATAAAGGGATGGAGGAAGATTTACCAAGCAAATGGAGAACACAAAAAAGCGGGGGTTGCAATACTAGTCTCTGATAAAACAGACTTTAAACCATCAAAGATCAAAAGAGACAAAGAAGGCCATTACATAATGGTAAAGGGATCAATTCAACAGGAAGAGCTAACTATCCTAAATATATATGCACCCAATACAGGAGCACCCAGATTCATAAAGCAAGTCCTTAGAGACTTACAAAGAGACTTAGACTCCCATACAATAATAATGGGAGACTTCAACACTCCACTGTCAACATTAGACAGATCAACGAGACAGAAAGTTAACAAGGATATCCAGGAATTGAACTCATCTCTGCAGCAAGCAGACCTAATAGACATCTATAGAACTCTCCACCCCAAATCAACAGAATATACATTCTTCTCAGCACCACATCGTACTTACTCCAAAATTGACCACGTAATCGGAAGTAAAGCACTCCTCAGCAAATGTACAAGAACAGAAATTATAACAAACTGTCTCTCAGACCACAGTGCAATCAAATTAGAACTCAGGACTAAGAAACTCAATCAAAACCGCTCAACTACATGGAAACTGAACAACCTGCTCCTGAATGACTACTGGGTACATAACGAAATGAAGGCAGAAATAAAGATGTTCTTTGAAACCAATGAGAACAAAGATACAACATACCAGAATCTCTGGGACACATTTAAAGCAGTGTGTAGAGGGAAATTTATAGCACTAAATTCCCACAAGAGAAAGCAGGAAAGATCTAAAATTGACACTCTAACATTGCAATTAAAAGAACTAGAGAAGCAAGAGCAAACACATTCGAAAGCTAGCAGAAGGCAAGAAATAACTAAGATCAGAGCAGAACTGAAGGAGATAGAGACACAAAAAACCCTCCAAAAAATCAATGAATCCAGGAGCTGGTTTTTTGAAAAGATCAACAAAATTGACAGACCACTAGCAAGACTAATAAAGAAGAAAAGAGAGAAGAATCAAATCGACGCAATTAAAAATGATAAAGGGGATATCACCACCGACCCCACAGAAATACAAACTACCATCAGAGAATACTATAAACACCTCTACGCAAATAAACTGGAAAATCTAGAAGAAATGGATAATTTCCTGGACACTTACACTCTTCCAAGACTAAACCAGGAAGAAGTTGAATCCCTGAATAGACCAATAGTAGGCTCTGAAATTGAGGCAGTAATTAATAGCCTACCAACCAAAAAAAGTCCAGGACCAGATGGATTCACAGCTGAATTCTACCAGAGGTACAAGGAGGAGCTGGTACCATTCCTTCTGAAACTATTCCAATCAATAGAAAAAGAGGGAATCCTCCCTAACTCATTTTATGAGGCCAACATCATCCTGATACCAAAGCCTGGCAGAGACACAACAAAAAAAGAGAATTTTAGACCAATATCCCTGATGAACATCGATGCAAAAATCCTCAATAAAATACTGGCAAACCGGATTCAGCAGCACATCAAAAAGCTTATCCACCATGATCAAGTGGGCTTCATCCCTGGGATGCAAGGCTGGTTCAACATTCGCAAATCAATAAACATAATCCAGCATATAAACAGAACCAAAGACAAGAACCACATCATTATCTCAATAGATGCAGAAAAGGCTTTTGACAAAATTCAACAGCCCTTCATGCTAAAAACGCTCAATAAATTCGGTATTGATGGAACGTACCTCAAAATCATAAGAGCTATTTATGACAAACCCACAGCCAATATCATACTGAATGGGCAAAAACTGGAAGCATTCCCTTTGAAAACTGGCACAAGACAGGGATGCCCTCTCTCACCACTCCTATTCAACATAGTGTTGGAAGTTCTGGCTAGGGCAATCAGGCAAGAGAAAGAAATCAAGGGTATTCAGTTAGGAAAAGAAGAAGTCAAATTGTCCCTGTTTGCAGACGACATGATTGTATATTTAGAAAACCCCATTGTCTCAGCCCAAAATCTCCTTAAGCTGATCAGCAACTTCAGCAAAGTCTCAGGATACAAAATTAATGTGCAAAAATCACAAGCATTCTTATACACCAGTGACAGTCAAACAGAGAGCCAAATCAGGAATGAACTTCCATTCACAATTGCTTCAAAGAGAATAAAATACCTAGGAATCCAACTTACAAGGGATGTAAAGGACCTCTTCAAGGAGAACTACAAACCACTGCTCAGTGAAATCAAAGAGGACACAAACAAATGGAAGAACATACCATGCTCATGGATAGGAAGAATCAATATCGTGAAAATGGCCATACTGCCCAAGGTAATTTATAGATTCAATGCCATCCCCATCAAGCTACCAATAAGCTTCTTCACAGAATTGGAAAAAACTGCTTTAAAGTTCATATGGAACCAAAAAAGAGCCCGCATCTCCAAGACAATCCTAAGTCAAAAGAACAAAGCTGGAGGCATCACGCTACCTGACTTCAAACTATACTACAAGGCTACAGTAACCAAAACAGCATGGTACTGGTACCAAAACAGAGATATAGACCAATGGAACAGAACAGAGTCCTCAGAAATAATACCACACATCTACAGCCATCTGATCTTTGACAAACCTGAGAGAAACAAGAAATGGGGAAAGGATTCCCTATTTAATAAATGGTGCTGGGAAAACTGGCTAGCCATAAGTAGAAAGCTGAAACTGGATCCTTTCCTTACTCCTTATACGAAAATTAATTCAAGATGGATTAGAGACTTAAATGTTAGACCTAATACCATAAAAATCCTAGAGGAAAACCTAGGTAGTACCATTCAGGACATAGGCATGGGCAAAGACTTCATGTCTAAAACACCAAAAGCAACGGCAGCAAAAGCCAAAATTGACAAATGGGATCTCATCAAACTAAAGAGCTTCTGCACAGCAAAAGAAACTACCATCAGAGTGAGCAGGCAACCTACAGAATGGGAGAAAATTTTTGCAATCTACTCATCTGACAAAGGGCTAATATCCAGAACCTACAAAGAACTCAAACAAATTTACAAGAAAAAAACAAACAACCCCATCCAAAAGTGGGCAAAGGATATGAACAGACATTTCTCAAAAGAAGACATTCATACAGCCAACAGACACATGAAAAAATGCTCATCATCACTGGCCATCAGAGAAATGCAAATCAAAACCACAATGAGATACCATCTCACACCAGTTAGAATGGCGATCATTCAAAAGTCAGGAAACAACAGGTGCTGGAGAGGATGTGGAGAAATAGGAACACTTTTACACTGTTGGTGGGATTGTAAACTAGTTCAACCATTATGGAAAACAGTATGGCGATTCCTCAAGGATCTAGAACTAGATGTACCATATGACCCAGCCATCCCATTACTGGGTATATACCCAAAGGATTATAAATTATGCTGCTATAAGGAAACATGCACACGTATGTTTATTGCAGCACTATTCACAATAGCAAAGACTTGGAATCAACCCAAATGTCCATCAGTGACAGATTGGATTAAGAAAATGTGGCACATATACACCATGGAATACTATGCAGCCATAAAAAAGGATGAGTTTGTGTCCTTTGTAGGGACATGGATGCAGCTGGAAACCATCATTCTTAGCAAACTATCACAAGAACAGAAAACCAAACACCGCATGTTCTCACTCGTAGGTGGGAACTGAACAATGAGATCACTTGGACTCGGGAAGGGGAACATCACACACCGGGGCCTATCATGGGGAGGGGGGAGGGGGGAGGGATTGCATTGGGAGTTATACCTGATGTAAATGACGAGTTGATGGGTGCAGCACACCAACATGGCACAAGTATACATATGTAGCAAACCTGCACGTTGTGCACATGTACCCTACAACTTGAAGTTTAATAATAATAAATAAATTAAAAAGAAAAAAAAAAAAAAAAAAAAAAAAAAAAAAAAAAAAAAAAAAAAAAAGGTACCATAGACTTAACCATTTTCTACATTTAGCAGTCGGGCTGTTTTCAATAAACAGCACTATCGTAAACATCTTCAGCTTAGTGTCTGTTTTCCTTAGGATTAAAATTTCCTTTTGGTCAATTACTGGATATAAAAATTCTGGCCCAAAGCATATACATATTTTTAAGGCATTTGATAATTAGGGTGGCAGCATTTTCTGAAGAAACCTTTAGCTATTAATGACATCTCACCTGGGTTTTTGCAACAGACAACTTGAGAAAAAAATTTTACCAAGAAAATGTTGCAAGTCACTCTATTTTGTACAGAAAAAAAAAAAAATAGTGGAATCTTTTAGTTTCCAAATGAATGCTTGGTTTCAGGTTAGATTGAGTATGCCTATAGGAGATATGTTCTAAAAAGAAAGAATAATCTGGGCCCATCGATCGCTGGAAGAATATAGGCACACCAGAAATGCAGAGGGCACTTTAGTGCAAGAGATTGTCCTGGACTTTGTCCTGAGCCATCCAGGATGTTAAAAGTCCCACACTACTGAGTGAGGTCACTGACAGTGACTGGCAACATGACATTAAACTCTCTTTCTAGTTAATCTTTTCTTTTTCACTTCATGGAAGAGAATGAAGCTGCTTAAGAGTCAAATATCAAATCAAACCACCACAAGCTGAGTAAGTTCAATTGTGATCTTTTAAAACAAAAAAGCCAGGTTTGACTCAGCACTCCAAAAAATCCGGTGTGCACTCAGTATAAAGGAGCTTTGTTGAAGGGTCAAGAAAGAAACAAGACTTCTGGTTTTGGCTCTGAGTGTAAGGAGCTTAGAAGTCACCATTCCATCCAAAGAACAACTAAAAAACAAAGAGAACAAAGAATGAACAAAAACAACAGCAGAGAATATTCAAGAACTGTAGGACAACTATAAAAGGGGTAACATATGCATAATGGGAATACCAGAAAGAGAAAAAGAGAGAAAGGAATGGAAGAAATATTCAAGTAATAATGACTGAGATTTTTTCAAATTAATGTCAGATACTGAACCACGGATTGAGGAAACTCAGAGAACACCAAGCAGGGTAAATGCCACGAACAAACAAACAAAAAACTCAACACTGAGGCATGTCATATTCAAACTGCAAAAAAAATCAAAGGTTAAAAAAATCCTGAAAGAAGCAAGAGGAAACAAAATGCTTTATGTGTAGAGGATAAAAGACAAGAAATATAGCAACTTCTCCTTGCAAATAAGAAGAGAGTGAAGTGAAGTAATTTAAAGTATGGAAACCTGTCTGGAGGTTCCAAGATGGCTGAATAGGAACAGCTCCAGTCTACAGCTCCCAGCGTGAGCGACACAGAAGATGGGTGATTTCTGCATTTCCAACTGAGGTACTGGGTTCATCTCACTAGGGCTTGTTGGACAGTGGGTGCAGGACAGTGGGTGCAGGACAATGGGTGCAGCCCATGGACCATGAGCTGAAGCAGGGCAAGGCATCACCTCACCTGGGAAGCACAAGGGGTCGGGGAATTCCCTTTCCTAGCCAAGGGAAGCCATGACAGATGGCACCTAGAAAATTGGGTCACTCCCACCTTAATACTGGGCTTTTCCAATGGTCTTAGCAAATGGCACACCAGTAGATTATATCTCGTGTCTGGCTTGGAGGGTCCTACACCCACGGAACCTTGCTCACTGCTAGCACAGCAATCTGAGATTAAACTGCAAGGTGGCAGCGAGGCTGGTTGGGGGTCTCCCGCTACTGCTGAGGCTTGAGTAGGTAAAAAAAGGGTGGACTCTACCCAGCTCGAGGAGGTCTGCCTGCCTCTGTAGACTCCACCTCTGGGGGCAGCGCATAGCTGCAGAAACTTCTGCAGACTGAAATGTCCCTGTCTGACAGTTTTGAAGAGAGTGGTTGTTCTTCCAGCATGGAGTTTGAGATCTGAGAATGGACAGACTGCCTCCTCAAGTGGGTCCATGACCCCCAAGTAGCCTAACTGGGAAGCACCTCCAGTGGGGGCTGACTGATACCTCATACGGCTGGGTGCCCCTCTGGGACGAAGCTTCCAGAGGAATGATCAAGCAGCAACATTTGCCGTTCTGTAATATTTGCAGTTCTGCAGCCTCCACTGGTGATACCCAGGCAAACAGGGTCTGGAGTGGACCTCCAGCAAACTCCAACAGACCTGTAGCTGAGGGTCCTGACTGTTAGAAGGAAAACTAACAAACAGAAAGGACATCCACAACAAAACCCCATCTGTATGTCACCATCAGCAAAGACCAAAGGTAGATAAAACCACAATGATGGGGAGAAACCAGAGCAGAAAAGCTGAAAACTCTAAAAATCAGAGCACCTCTTCTCCAAAGGAAGGCAGCTCCTTACCAGCAATGGAACAAAACTGGATGGAGAATGACTTTGATGAGTTGAGAGAAGAAGGCTTCAGAAGATTGGTAACAACAAACTTCTCCAAGCTAAAGGAGGATGTTTGAACCAATCACAAAGAAGCTAAAAACCTTGAAAAAAGATTGGATGAATGGCTAACTACAAAAAACAGTGTAGAGAAGACCTTAAATGACCTGATGGAGCTGAAAACCATGGCACAAGAACTACGTGACACATACACAAGCTTCAGTAGCTGATTTGATCAGCTGGAAGAAAGGGTATCAGTGATTGAAGACCAAATGAATGAAATGAAGCAAGAAGAGACGTTTAGAGAAAAAAGAGTAAAAAGAAATGAACAAAGCCTCCAAGAAATATGGGACTATGTGAAAAGACCAAATCTACATCTGACTGGTGTACCAGAAAGTGACGAGGAGAATGGAACCAAGATGGAAAACTCTCTTCAGGATATCCAGGAGAACTTCCCCAACCTAGCAAGACAGGCCAACATTCAAATTCAGGAAATACAGAGAATGCCACAAAGATACTCCTCAAGAAGAGCAACTCCAAGACACATAATTGTCAAATTCTCCAAAGTTGAAATGAAGGAAAAAATGTTAAGGTCAGCCAGAGAGAAAGGTCGGGTTATCCACAAAGGGAAGCCCATCAGACTAATACCAGATCTCTTGGCAGAAACTCTCCAAGCCAGAAGAGAGTGGGGGCCAATATTCAACATTCTTAAAAAAAAGAATTTTCAACCCAGAATTTCATATCCAGCCAAACTAAGCTTCATAAGTGAAGGAGAAATAAAATCCTTTACAGACAAGCAAATGCTGAGAGATTTTGTCACCACCAGGCCTGCCCTACAAGAGGTCCTGAAGGAAGCACTAAACATAGAAAAGAACAACTGGTACCAATCACTGCAAAAACATGCCAAATTGTAAAGACCATCAATGCTAGGAATAAACTGCATCAACTAATGAGCAAAATAACCAGTTAACATCATAATGACAGGATCAAATTCACACATAACAATACTAACCTTAAATGTAAATGGGTTAAATGCTCCAATTAAAAGACACAGACTGGCAAATTGGATAAAGAGTCAAGACCCATCAGTGTGCTGTATTCAGTAGACCCATCTCACGTGCAGAGACACACATGGGCTCAAAATAATGGGATAGAGGAAGATCTACCCAGCAAATGGAAAACAAAAAAAAGCAGGGGTTGCAATCCTAGTCTCTGATAAAACAGACTTTAAACCAACAAAGATCAGAAGAGACAAAGAAGTCCATGACATTATGATAAAGGGATCAATTCAACAGGAAGAGCTAACTAGCCTAAATATATATGCACCAAATACAGGAGCACCCAGATTCATAAAGCAAGTCCTTAGAGATGTATGAAGAGACTTAGACTCCCACACAATAATAACGGGAGACTTTAGCACCCCTCTGTCAATATTAGACAGATCCATGAGACAGAAAGTTAACAAGGATATCCAGGAATCCTTGTTAATCCTCAGCTCTGCACCAAGCAGACCTAATAGTCATCTACAGAACTCTCCACCCCAAATCAAGAAAACATACATTCTTCTCAGCACCACATCACACTTATTCCAAAATTGACCACATAGTTGGAAGTAAAGCACTCCTCAGCAAATGTAAAAGAACAAAAACTATAACAAACTGTCTCTCAGACCACAGTGCAATAAGACTAGAACTCAGGACTAAGAAACTCACTCAAAACCGCTCAAATACATGGAAACAGATCCTGCTCCTGAATGACTACTGGGTACATAACGAAATGAAGGCAGAAATAAAGATGTTCTTTGAAACCAATGAGAACAAAGATACAACATACCAGAATCTCTGGGACACATTTAAAGCAGTGTGTAGAGGGAAATTTATAGCACTAAATGCCCACAAGAGAAAGCTGGAAAATCTAAAACTGACACCCTAACATCACAATTAAAAGAACTAGAGAAGCAAGAGCAAACACATTCAAAAGCTAGCAGAAGGCAAGAAATAACAAAGATCAGAGCAGAACTGAAGGAGATAGAGACACAAAAAACCCTTCAAAAAATCAGTGAATCCAGGAACTGGTATTTTGAAAAGATCAACAAAATTGATAGACCACTAGCAAGATTAATAAAGAAGAAAAGAGAGAAGAATCAAATAAAGAATCAAATAGATGCAATAAAAAATGATAAACGGGATATCACCACTGATCCCACAGAGATACAAACTACCATCAGAGAATACTATAAACACCTCTATGCAAATAAACTAGAAAATCTAGAAGAAATGGATAAATTCCTGGACACATACACTCTCCAAAGACTAAACCCAGAAGAAGCTGAATCCCTGAATAGACCAATAACAGTCTCTGAAATTGAGGCAATAATTAATAGCCTACCAACCAGAAAAGCCCAGATGCAAATGGATTCACAGCCAAATTCTACCAGAGGTACAAAGAGGAGCTGGTACCATTCCTTCTGAAACTATTCCAATCAACAGAAAAAGAGGGAATCCTCCCTAACTCATTTTGTCAGGCCAGCATCATCCTGATACCAAAGTTTGTTAGAGACACAACAAAAAAAGAGAATTTTAGACCAATATTCCTGATGAACATCAAAGCAAAAATCCTCAATACAGGTAAACTGAATCCAGCAGCACATCAAAAAACTTATCCACCATGATCAAGTTGGCTTCATCCCTGGGATGCAAGGCTGATTCAACGTACACAAATCAGTAAATGTAATCCAACATATAAACAGAACCAAAGACAAAATCCATATGATTATCTCAATAGATGCAGAAAAGGCCTTTGACAAAATGCAACAGCTTCATGCTAAAAACTCTCAATAAACTAGGTATTGATGGGATGTATCTCAAAATAATAAGAGCTATTTATGACAAACCCACAGCCAATATCATACTGAATGGGCAAAACCTGGAAGCATTCCGTTTGAAAACTGGTACAAGACACGGATGCCCTCTCTCACCACTCCTATTCAACATAGTGTTGGAAGTTCTGGCTAGGGCAATCAGGAAAGAGAAAGAAATCAAGGGCATTCAGTTAGGAAAAGAAGAAGTCAAATTGTCCCTGTTTGCAGATGACATGATTGTATATTTAGAAAACCCCATTGTCTCAGCCCAAAATCTCCTTAAGCTGATAAGCAACTTCAGCAAAGTATCAGGATACAAAATCAATGAGCAAAAATCACAAGCATTCTTATATTCCAAGAACAAACAGAGAGCCAAATCATGAGTGAACTCCCATTCACTATTGCTTCATAGAGAATAAAATACCTAGAAAAGGATGTGAAGGACCTCTTCAAGGAGAATTACAAACCACTGCTCAATGAAATAAAAGAGGACACAAACAAATGGAAGTACATTCCACGTTTGTGGATAGGAAGAATCAATATCGTGAAAATGGCCATACTACCCAAGGTAATTTATAGATTCAATGCCATCCCCATCAAGCTAGCAATGACTTTCTTCATGGAATTGGAAAAAACTACTTTAAAGTTCATATGGAACCAGAAAAGAACCTGCATTGCCAAGACAATCCTAAATCAAAAGAACAAAGCTGGAGACAACACGCTACCTGACTTCAAACTATACTACAAGGCTATAGTAACCAAAACAGTGTGGTACTGGAACCAAAACAGAGATATAGACCAATGGAACAGAACAGAGTCCTCAGAAGTAATACCACACATCTACATCCATCTGATCTTTGACAAATCTGACAAAGACAAGAAATGGGGAAAGGATTCCCTATTTAATAAATGGTGCTGGGAAAACTGGCTAGCCATATGTAGAAAGCTGAAACTGCTTCCTTACACCTTATACAAAAATTAATTCAAGATGGATTAAAGACTTAAATGTCAGATTTAAAACCATAAAAAACCCTAGAAGAAAACCTAGGCAATACCATTCAGGACATAGGCATGGGCAAGGACTTCATGTCTAAAACACCAAAAGCAACGGCAACAAAAGCCAAAATTGACAAATAAGATCTAATGAAACTAAAGAGCTTCTGCACAGCAAAAGAAACTACCTTCAGAGTGAACAGGTAACCTACAGAATGGGAGAAAATTTTTGCAACCTATTCAATTGACAAAGGGCTAATATCCAGAATCTACAAAGAAGTTAAACAAATTTACAAGAAAAGATCAAAGAACCCCATCAAAAGGTGGGTGAAGGATATGCACAGACACTTCTCAAAAGAAGACATTTATGCAGCCAACAGACACATGAAAAAATGCTCATCATCACTGACCATCAGAAAAATACAAATCAAAACCACAATGAGATACCATCTCACACCAGTTAGAATGGTGATAATTAAAAAGTCAGGAAACAACAGGTGCTGGAGAGGATGTGGAGAAATAGGAACACTTTTACACTGTTGGTGGGACTGTAAACTATTTCAACCCTTGTGTAAGACAGTGTGGCAATTCCTCTAGGATCTAGAACTAGAAATAACATTTGACTCAGCCTCCCATTACTGGGTATATACCCAAAGGATTATAAATCATGCTGCTATAAAGACACATGCACATGTATGTTTATTGTGGCACTATTCACAATAGTAAAGACTAGGAACCAACCCAAATGTCCATCAATGATAGATTGGATTAAGAAAATGTGGTACATATACATCATGCAATACTATGCAGCCATAAAAAAGGATGAGTTCATGTCCTTTGTAGGGACATAGATGAAGCTGGAAGCCATCATTCTGAGCAAACTATTGCAAGGACAGAAAATGAAACACTGCATGTTCTCACTCATAGGTGGGAACTGAATAATGAGAACACTTGGACACAGCGTGGGGAACGTCACACACCAGGGCCTGTCGTGGCATGGGGAGAGGGGGAGGGATAGCATTAGGAGATATACTTAATGTAAATGACAAGTTAATGGGTGCAGCACACCAACATGGCACATGTGTACATATGTAAGAAAACTACACGTTGTGCACATGTACCCTAAAACTTAAAGTATAATAATAAAAAAAGAAATATTTAAAGTATTTAATGAATATTAAGTAAAGACACAATGTTTATATTTATTTGTAAGATTAATATAACAAATGTTTATATTCATTTATATATAATATGTAATAATACCTACATAAATGATATTTATATTTATTTATAATAAATATTAAATAAATATTTTAAAATATTTGAAAGTGTTTAAAGTACATTGGAAAGAAGGAAATATGTCAGAAATTTGGATATATATAAAGAAAGAAAGAACACCAGATAAGAAATAAGTGAAAGTAAAATAAAAACTTTTATTTTTCTCCTTCTTAATTGATCTAACAGATAACAGTTTGTTCAAAATAATAATAATAATAATATATTCAATTATGTGTGCTTATGTATATACCATATATATGTATGCTTATATATAAGTGAAATGAATGACAGCAACGATATAAGGGATGGGAGGGAGAATATTTTGTTATTATAAGTTACTCACTCTACCTGTGAAGTGGTATAGTATTATTTGAAAATGAACTTGGGTTAGTTGTAAATGTATGTTATGGATTTTAGGGCAGCCACAAAAAGTAAAGAAAAAAACAGACATATGCTAAGAAAGCAGCATATCAGAAAGTGGATTCATATAAAATGCTCAATTAAAACCACAATAAGCAGAAAGACTTTTAAAAAAGAAACAAAGAATTAAGGCAACAAATAGAAAACAGTAAGAAAATGGTAGCTATTAATCTAGTTATATAAGTTGTCATTTTGAATATCAATGGCCTGAATACATCAATTAAAAGACAGATACTATGAGACTCTATGTTGTATTATATATTGTCTCCAAAAACTCACTTTAAACATAAAGATGTTCATAGATTAAAAGTAAATAAATAAAGATATACCATGCTAATATTAATATTATAAAAAGAAAGTGAGAGTAGCTATACCAATTTCAGAGTAGAATTCAAAGCAAAGAAGTTCATATTAAAGCCAAAATGATTACAAGAATGCAAGCTACAGACTAATATATTTCAAAAACATAAATGCAAAAATCCTTAAAAAACATAAGCAAATCAAATTCAACAATTGTACACTATGATTAAGTGGGATGTATCACAGCTATGGAAGGCTAGTTCAACATTCTAAAATCAACTGATCTGTTACATCAATAGGTTAAAGAAGAAAAATTATCACATGATCATATCAACAGACACAGAAAAAACATTTGACAAATCCAACATCTTTTCGTGATAAAAACTCTCAGCAAACTAGGAATAGAGAGGAGCTTCCCAAACTTGATAAACAATATCTACAAAAATTCTACAGATAATATCAGACTTAATGGTGTAAAAGTAGAAGCTTTCCCACTAAGTTCAGAAACAAGGCAAAGATATCCTTTTTCACCGCTCCTTCTCAGCATTGAACCGGAAGTTCTAGCTAATGCAGTAAGACAAGCAAAGGACATAAAATGTATGTAGAGCGAAAAGAAAAAAAATAAAACTGTCATTGTTGGCAGATAACATGATTGTCTGTGAAGAAAATCCAACAGAAGTGGCAAAACAAACAAAAAACAAACAAACAAACAAACAAAAACCACCCTAAAGGAAACAAAACTCTTAGAAGTAATCAGTTAGAGCAAGGTTGCAGGAAACAATATTAATATATAAATGTCAATCAATTTTCCATATACCATCAACAGTGGCATTTGAAATGAGAGACAACACTATTTTCATTAGCACCTCCCCTCAACAAACTTTGTGTGCAAAATTTATCCGAGGAAAACTACAGAATTCTGGTGAAATAAATAAAAAAAGAACTAAATAAATGGAGAGATATGCCCTGTTCTGGACAAGAAGATTCAATGTCATCAAAATGTCAGTTATTTTTTAAACTTGATCTATAGATTCAATGTAATCCCAAATAAAATCCTAGAAAATTATTTTGTGGTATCCACAGACTAATTCTAAAGTTTTTATTGAGGGGTAAAAGATCCAAAATAGCCAACACAAATTTGAAGGAAGAACAAAGTTAGAAGACTGACACTACCTGACATTACAGTAATCAAGATAGTGTGGTATTTGTGAAAGAATTGACAAATATGTAAACGGAACATAATAGAGAGCCCAGAGATAGGCCCACATGAATATAGTCAACAGATCTTTGATAAAAGAGCTAAGACAATATAATGGAGCAAAGACAGTCTTTTCAACAAATGATCCTGGAACAAATGGACGTCCACATGCATAAAAATAAATCTATATCCAGATCTTATACTCCTCACAAAAATGAACTCAAAACAGACCAGAGATCTAAGTGTAAAATGCAAAATTATAAAACTCCTAGAGTACAACATAGGAAAAAATCTAGATATTCTTGAGTTTGGTGACAATTTTTTAGATACAACACCAAAGACATAATTAATGAAAAAAAAGAATCGATAAGTTGGACTTCATTAAACTAAAAAATTTATTATCTGCAAAAGACATTGTTAAGAAAATGCAAAGATCAGAGACAAACTGGGAGAAAATATTTGTGGAAGTCATATCTGATAAATAATTGTCATCCAAATATACAAAAAGCTCTTAAAACTCAATACAATAAGAACAATTACAAAAAACCCCCTAAATAAATAGTGGGCAAAAGATCTTGAAAGCTCACCAACAAAGATATTCAGATGGAAAATAAGCACATAAAAAGATGCTCCACATCATGTCATTAAGGAAATGCAAATTAAAACAACAATGAGATATCAATATATATCTATTAGAATGATCAAAATCAGGAACACTGACAACACCAAGTGCTGACAAGGATTTGAAGCAACAGGAACTCTCATTTATTGCTGGTGGGAATGCAAAATGGCACAGCCACCTAGGAAGACAGTTTATCAGTTTTTTAGAAAACTAAACATACTCAACATACGATCCAACATTCACACTCTTTGGTATTCATCCAAATGTGCTGAAAACTTAGGTCTTCAAAAAACCTGCACCATGGATGTTTATAGCAGCTTTATTCATAATTGCCAGACTTGGAAGCAACCAAGACGTTCTTTAGTAGCCAAACGAAAGAGTAAACTATAATGCATTCAGCCAATGTAATTTTATTTAGCACTAAAAGGAAACGTGCTATCAAGCCACAGAAAGACATGGAGGAGTCTTAGAGCATATTTCTGAGTGAAAGAACTCTATCTGAAAGTTACATACTGTGTAATTCTAACTATATGACATTTGGGGAAAGGCAAAACTATGGAGATAGTAAAAAGATCAGCAGTTGACAGGGTTTGAAGGAGGAGAGAGATGATTTGGCGGAACATAGATAATTTTTAGGACAATGAAAATACTTTGTATGGCACTGTGATGGTGGATTTATGCCATTTACATTTTTTGAAACCTGTAGAATTACACCAAGCATGAAGATTAATGTAAACCGTGATAATAACGTCCTAATTTAGATTTGTAGTAAACATACCACTCTGGTAGGGGATGTGATAACAGGAGGAGATTTGCATGTTTCGGGTTGGTGTGTATGGGAAATCTCTGCCTTCCCCTTAATATTGCTGTGAATCTAAAACTGCTCTAAAAAAAAGTTAAGTATTTTAAGAAAGAGAGAGAGAAAGAGAGGAGAGAACAATATGTAGTAGAACAAATGGAGGACTCAGAAAAGAATGGCTGGGGCAGTGGCCTGGGCAGAAAAGTAAAGAAAAGCTATAGTCCCATTTTCAGTGGTTACAAAGAATTACTGGGAAGTGGAAGGGAAGGGAGGTACATGTTTAATTTTATTAATTTTATTCTGTAGTTAGTTAAAATGCACTTACCCACACTTTAACAAAGAGAAATGGTTAAATGAATAAACTAAATATGTGCCTTAAACATAAAACACAGAAAATGAAGGTGCTCAGCTCAGGTCCCAGGGGAACACCAGGTAAATGGAAAAACCCTCAGAGGTAGAGGGGCTGGAGAAGGAGGTAGTGTTGAGGTGTTTACATATATTCTTTCTAACGTCAGTTAACTTCGCTACTCTTTCCTCCCCCTATTCCTCACCAGGAAAGAGACCACTATAATGGTCAAATAATCCTGTGTTCCCTCTCTGCACACACTCAAGAAAAATGCACACTGCCCTGTTGAGATCTCTCTTCACTGAAAGGCCTAGAGGGGACCCTGCTTAATAAGCCGGGAGTCAGGGCCCTGTTCAAGCCGTCATAAAACAAGATGAAAGCCTAGGATACTTTAAATAAGAGGAATGTAGGGGTCACAAAACACACTGAAACACTAAATGAAAGCAATAGAAAAACAAACAAAAGAAAACAAACAAAACCAGAACGGAGACAACAAAAGTTGAAAAAATATATTGTTTTGGCAAAACACAGTTGTATTAAAAATATCTTCCTTCTCTAGAGAAATTTTGGGGACTATTAATATCTTTTATATGAGGAGGTTCTAATAGCCAATTAATATTTTCTAAACCTAACACTTCTTAATTTACAATTAAATGAGAAAGACAAGCCAATGATTTGGGATGCTTCTTTTATAACAAAATAGAATATGATTGGTAACTTACTTGTTACATTTAATGGTAATGATAGCTTATATTATTTGAGAACTTGCAAAGTGCCAGGAATAGCATTAAATAGTTAATACATGTTAACTTTTTACCCCATTTTAGAGATGAGAAAACTGTGTCACTGAGACCTAAGTAAGTTATCCAAAGACTCATCCTGTGGATGATAGGTAGAGCAGGGCTTTGAACCCAGGCACTCTGATGCCAGCATGCCTGTTTTTAACCCTGTGCTGCCCTGGCTTCCATGTGGAACAGCATCAGCAGCGTGGAAAGAGCTGATCAACTCAGTATGCACATTCTTCAGTCCTGTTCCATAGAGTTTGTTTTTTTTTTAATGAACATAAACTGGTCTTCTATGAAACAGATCTTTACAAAGATTTACAGCACATTGCTGGTTCCAAAATGCCAACTTAATAAGGGCAATTGTGCAGAGTGCTTTGATGATATCTGTATGAATAAAGTAAGTATTTTTATGATTTGACCCCAAAGAACACAAATCCTTTAAACTTGTTTATATCTTCCATGAAGAATGTTGGCTACTACCAACAATCTTTTAAAAAACGAATTCCATTTTAAATATTCAAATAACTTACTCTAAAAATATAAGAACTAAAAAAAAGTAGTTTTTTTTTTAAAAAAATGAACCTACTGGAGTTGCCTTGAAAACAAATGAGCAACAGGACAAAAATATAGAAGGTTTCTTTGTATTCTTCACATGGAGGCAGAGTCCTTCATAGTTCTTAGTAACAAGCAGAGTGTCCTTAGGAAGTGTGTATCTATCAGATAAGAAAGTATAAAAGTGAGGGCAATAATGCAAGACCAAGACCAGAAGACACCATAGAGCCACCAGTTTGTATGTTCTGCGGGGGTTGATTATCCACATCAAAGCTTCCAAGTCTTCTGATTCCTCCTCTTAGGACTGTCTGATTTTGCGCTACGTTGACAACAATGATGAACAGACATCAGGTCTGACATTGCCAGTCTTGAATTTTACAGAAGTCCCTCCCTAACAATTGCAACACACTGCTGTTTCCCTTTGTACATAGGTAGGATAATGCATTTCTATTTGACTGAAATGTATACTTCTGGGTCTCTTCTCACCAGCCTAGGTATTAGCTACTCACTGGACACTTAAGTAACTGTGAGGTGGAATGTGAGACTTCACACAATGCACACCTTTTAAAATAGTGATGGTGACATAATTCAATAACAATTTTCTAGGTTGGGGTGGAAAATATTTTCAGAGAAGAATAAAGACAGCTAAAACAAAAGGTAGACAGCCAATTTATAATCTAGAGCAATGCATCAGGGCAGGAGAAACACCAGAGTCAGGGAAGTGTTCTGTTCTCCTTTCTCTTTCCCTCTCCTAAAGAAAGCACTGAAACGCAGTAGCCACATCTATCTTTTCTTTAAAGCACCAGGGTCAGAAACAATATAGAAGAAACAGAGTAGGAGGTTTGTTAGAGACGATAGAGTCTTTGGAAGTCTCCTGGAAAATAGGAAATACCTCTTGACATTAATTGATGTTTTTCCAAAGTCTTCATTATATTTATCTCAAAAGTGCTATATGGTTCTCTTGCACCCCTTTTCAAGATAATAGAGCTTTGGGCGATGATCTCCTACAGTCAGTCACCCCTACATCGACAACTATTGCTGCACAACTCCCAACTTCTTATGAAAGGGCTGTGCGTGGTAAAGTCATTCACACCCAAATTCTAACAGTAGATGTCAGCACTAGCCTTGCTCATTTAGTTTCCGCATATGTTTTAGGGAAGCAGAATTCAAATTGCTATTTGTTCAATGGCAACATCTTAAGCACAGGAAACACCTAAAATATTATTTTGAAAGAAAATAGATAATTATATGCTTGCCATAAAAATTGAAATTTTGGGAATGAAGAAGTTGGAGGGGCTGCCCACATTTATGTAGACATGTTGAAATGTAAATGGAAAACCAAGCCTATTTTTAGATAGTTTTTATTCCTCATCAAACTCCCAGACAAATCTATTTGTTATAACATTCCTGAAAAAAGTAACAGATAGTGCTTGAAGTTAAAGAGAGAAGATTCTTATCTTATCATATAAAATTTACATCTGAAGGCTTGACAGAGTTAGCTTTAATTATGCTTTTTTAAAAACAGACTTTACAGAGGCCGGACATGATGGCTCACCCCTGTAATCCCAGCACTTTGGGAGGCCGAGGCAGGCAGATTACTTGAGGTTAGGATTTGAGACCAGCCTGGCCAAAATAGTGAAACTTCATCTCCACTAAAAAATGCAAAAATTAGCTGGGTGTGTTGGCGTGGGCCTGTAGTCCCAGCTACTAGGGAGGCTAAGACAGAAGAATTGTTTGAACCCTGGAGGCAGAGGTTGTAGTGAGCTGAGATCATGCCACTGCACTCCAGCCTGGGAGACAGAGGGAAATGCTGTCTCAAAAAATAAGACAAGACAAGACAAGACAAGACAAGACAAGACAAGACAAGACAAATAGACTTTATTTTTTAAAGCAGTTTTAGGTTGATAGCAAAAGTTGGGCAGAGGAATAGAGATTTCCCATATACGCCCTGCCCTCCCACACATACAGTCTCCCCAGCTATCAACATCCCCCACCAGGGCAGTACATTTGTTACAATTTATGACCTGTATTGATGCATCATTATCTCTCAAAGCCCATAGTTATATTAGTCTTAGCTCTTGGCATTGTACATTTTATTAGTTTTGACAAATACGTGACATGTATTCCCCATTGTAGCATCATAGAGCGTAGTTTTACTGCCTTAAAAATCCTTTGTGCGGCCGCCGGGCGCAGTGGCTCAAGCCTGTAATCCCTGCACTTTGGGAGGCCGAGCCGGGTGGATCACGAGGTCAGGAGATCGAGACCATCCTGACTAACACGGTGAAACCCCATCTCTACTAAAAAATACAAAAAAACTAGCCAGGCGAGGTGGCGGGCGCCTGTAGTCCCAGCTGCTCGGGAGGCTGAGGCAGGAGAATGGCGTGAACCCGGGAGGTGGAGCTTGCCGTGAGCTGAGATCCGGCCACTGCACTCCAGCCTGGGCGACAGAGCGAGACTCCATCTCAAAACAAAACAAAACAAAACAAAAAATCCTCCGTGCTCTGCATATTCATCCCTCCTGTCCCCCTAACTCTTGGCAACCACTGAACTTTTTTTGACTGTCTCCATATTTTTGTCTTTATGAGGATATCATATAATTGGAATTATACAATACATAGCTTTTTCATTGACTTACTTCATTTACTAATATGCATTTAAGTTTCCTCCCTATCTTTCCATGGCTTGATAGCACATTTCTTTTTTTGTTCTAAATAAAACTTTATTGTCTGAATGAACCACATTTCCTTATCGATTCACCTACTGAAAGACATCTTGGTCTTTCACATGTGCCAAATCTGGAAATTACGAATAAAGCTGTTGTAAACATCTTTGATTCAGGTTTTTGTGTGGACATAAGTTGTCAGCACATTTGGGTAAGTATCAAGGAGTATAATTGTTGGATTGTATCTTAAGAGTGTGTTTAGTCTTAAAAGAAACAGACAAACTGTCTTCCAAAGTAGCTGTACCATTTTGCATCCCATCAGCAATGAATGAGACTTTTTGTTGCTTCGTGTTCTTGCCAGCACTTGGTGTTGTCAGTGTTCTGGATCTTTGGCCATTCTAACAGATGCTTATTGATATCTTATTGTTTTAATTTGAATTTCCCTAATGACATGATGTGGAATACCTTTTTACGTCCTTATTTTCCATCCGAATATCTTCTTTGGTGAGCTGTCTGTTAGGATCTTTTGTCCACTTTTTAATCGAGTTGTTTTCTTGTTGTTTTTATTGTATTGAGTTTTGAGAGATCTGTATATACTTCAGATAGCAGTTATTTATCAGCTATGTCTTTCACAAATATTTTCTTCCAGACTGTGAATTGTCTTTTCATTTTTCTCACAGTGTCTTTCACAGAGCAAAGGTTTTTAGTTCAATGAAGTCCAGTTTACTCATTCTTTCTTTTATAGATTGTGTCTTGGTGTTGTATCTAAAATGATATCACCATACCCAAGTCATCTACATTTTCCCCTATGTTATGTTCTAGGAGTTTTATAATTTTGCATTTTACGTCGAGTCTCTGATCCATTTTGAGTTCATTTTTGTGAGAGTTTAAGATCTGGGTGTAGATTCATTTTTATGCATGTGGACATTCAGTTGTGTCAGCATCATTTGTTGAAAAGACTCTTTGCTCCATTGTATTGCCTTTGCTCTTTTGTCAAAGATTAGCTGACTATATTTATGTTGGCATATCTCTGGGCTCTCTATTCTGTTTCTCTAATGTATTTCATATTCCTTCACCAGCACCACACTGCTTTAATTGCTATAGCTTCATAGTAATTTTTGACATTGCATAGCATCAGTCTTCTAATTTTGTTTTTCTCCTTCAATATTGTGTTGACTATTCTAGATCTCCAAAAAAAAAAAAAAGAAAGAAAAAAGAACCTTTTTAATCAATATTTACAAAATAACGTGCTGAAACTTTGGAATTGCATTGTGTCTATAGATCAAGTTGGAAAGAACTGCCATTTTGACAATATTGAATTTTCCTATCAAAAACAGGTAATACCTCTCCATTTATTTGGTTCTTTCATTTCTTTCATCAACATTATCCTCATATAAATCTTGGACATATTCTGTTAGATTTATATCTAAGTATTTCATTTTGGAGGTGTTAATGTAAATGGTATTATGATTTCTTTCTCTCGTTCCTTTCCTTCCTTCTCTCCTTCCTTCCTTCCTTCCTTCCTTCCTTCCTTCCTTCCTTCCTTCCTTCCTTCCTTCCTTCCTTCCATTCAGGACCAAAAACTGAAAGTCCTAATTATTCTTTTAAAGCATTTGCCTTTCCCTCATTTCATGTCTGTATGTTGAGAACTATTTACTTTGAGAGATATTCTCACGATACCAAGTTCTTTAGCTCTTTTATTTTATAGAGTATTTATTATCAATTGAAGGCTAACAGTCTACTAATGTTGAAAGTGATCTTAGAAACCATCCAGTCCAACCCATATTTTTAACGTGAAAATGAGGTTCAGAAAAACTAAGCAACTTGATCAAGGTCATTGAGAGCCAAATTTGGTCAGCCTTGTGCTTTTTCTCACCACATTCCACATCTCTCAATTTTAAATTGCTTAATTTGCAGATCTCTGTAGTAGGAATGAGTGTTTACATAGTCTACTGTTGTAAGTGTAAGTTTGGCTTAATTTCCAAAAGCATCTGATTAAAACCAGTTTTGTATGGTGAGCTCTACTATTTGATTACTCATTTCTGCCTCCATCTCAGTTTTGTAGTGATATCAATCCTGCCTCTCTCAAGTTGCAAAGGATGATGACCCTATTCTCTAGGCAGATTCTGTTCAGTCTAAGCCCAGGCTGGAAATCCTATTTTCTTTCCAGTGCTTAGCTTAGGAATAAAAATGTGATCTAATTTGGGACATTGGGACATAAGAGAAAATCTACTGAGGGGCTTCTGGAAGAAGTTTATTTGTTCCAGGAGATACAAACAATAAAAGATTGTTTCCTGGATGTTGCCACATCTGGATGTGAGGCCTAGAGCTCCTGCAGCTGTTTTGGGACTATAAGAGCTGGAGGGCAAATGGTAAACAGTAAAGAAGATGGACGGGGAGATGGGAACAACCCAGATCTTGAGGACATTGCTAAGCTGCTAGACTTCCTTTACCATAGATGTTAAATTGCCTTATTGTTTGAACCATTTTAAGTTGCAGTTTTACGTTACTGGCAACCAAAGTTAGCCTAACAGAAACAGCTATCAAATGTATATTATCTTATTTCCAAATTTATTTTAAACATATACTTTGCTTAAATTAAAAAGAAACCTAATACCTAAACATAGAGTCTGGCCCACAGTAGTAATATTTTCAGAGGAATCTAAGTACTGTCTAATTTCTATGCCACAAATTATGACCATAGTTCTCTGTTCTTCAAGGTCCAAATGTTACAATGTGATGACCTACTCTCCCATATAGGCCTGACAATTTGAGATTGTTTAGTATATTTTTAAAACCTGAACTAAATGACTTTAATTGACAAGTTCTCCTTACAGTTTGCTGTCATCTTGTGATCTACTGCTTTACTTTACACATTTATGTTACTTGCTAGACCCTTGAGGTATCTGTATTTAGGCCCTGTTAAACTGCTCTGTGCAGAGATTTAAAAAAAATCTCCAACCTCAATGCCCTTTACTCTAACTAGTTTCAAACATTATAGGTAGCTCAGAAATGTTGTATCTTTAGACACTAGGGTTTGCATAGGCCAGTGCTTCTCAGTCCTGGCTGCAAATAAGAATCAGCTGGGGAGAGTTTGAAGTCCTGATGTCCAGGCCCCATCCCAAAGGAAGTAAGTAAGAATCTCTGGGAATGGTACTTAAAATTTTTTTTTGAAATACTTTTAATTTTGAAATGATATGAAACTTATGAAAAAGTTACAAAAATAGTATAAAGAATTTCTGTATACAATTCATGCAGATTCTTCCTGCTAGCTTTATCATGTTCATTCTTTCTCTGTGTGTCTCTCTAGAATACTTTTCTCTATACACACATTACTTTCTGAAACATTTGAGAGTAAGTTGAAGACATGACACCACTTCGAAATATTTTGTTGGGCATTCCAGTGTGTATTTCCTAAAGCAGGGATCCTCAACCCCCCTGCCACAGACCTATACCCAGTCCGTGGCCTGTTAGGAACTGGGCTGCACAGCAGAAGGTGAGTGGCAGGTGAGCAAGTGTGACTACCTGAGCTCTGCCTCCTGTCAGATCAGGAGCAGCATTATATTCTCATGATTGTGAACCCTATTGTGAACTGCACGTGAGGGATCTAGGTTGAACGCTTCTTATGAGAATCTAGTTCCTGATGACATCAGGTGGAACAGTTTCATCCCGAAACCATTGCCACCCCCAACCCCAGCCACGTCTATGGAAAAATTGTCTTCCATGAGAGCAGTCCCTGGTGCTAAAGGACGTTTTCTTACACAATCGTAGAACAATTATCAAAATCAAGAAATCAACACTGATACAATTTTGTTATCTAATCCACAAACCTTCAAATTTCTCTAAATGTTCCAGTGATGTCATTTTTCTGGTCCAGTTTCTAGACCAGGATTCTTGAATTCAAGAGCACCACTGAGTTTTGTTGTCATGACTCTTTAGTCTCCTTTAACATGGAAACATTCCTCATACTTTTCATGACTGTATCATTAAAAAAAGTAATAGACCAGTTGTTTGTAGAATGTCTCTCAATTTGGGTTTTTAGATGTTTCCTCATGATTCAATTCAGGCTGTACATTTTTGATAGGAATATCCCATAAGTGATACTATGTTCTTAGTGCATCATTACCAGGAGGCAAATGACAGGCATTCGTCTTTTAAACTCTGCCTTTGTGATTTCAACATGTGCCTAAGGTTGACAACTACTTTGGACAAATATATATACAACCTTATTTTTCAAGCTGAATATCTTTTTAACAGATGGAACCAGGAAGTAGTTAGGAAAGAATCTTCTAAGTCTGTGGAGAACAAATCAAACAAGTCAAAATTTGATGTCAAAATGTTGGGGAAATTTGTGACCTGACAGAAGGAAATAAAAGAGATAAAGAAGTAATGAACTGTTTTTATGTTCTATCCAATTTAAGTCTGTTTCTTAAACTGCTGCTGAATAGGTTAACACATTTGGGTACTTCTCCCTATTATCTAGCCTTATTGCACTGATTAAGCTCCTTCTCTCCTCTGTGTTCTCATGACTGTGGTTCTTAGGAGTTGTAATTATCATGTTTTCCCTTATATTTAAGATGCCTATGCAGGGCAGTGGCTCACACCTGTAATCCTGAAACTTTGGGAGGCCAAGGCGGGCTGATCATATGAGGTCAAGAGTTTGAGACCACCCTGGACAACATGGTGAAACCTTGTCTCTACTAAAAAAAATAAAAAAGTTAGCTGGGTGTGGTGGCAGGTGCCTGTAATGCCAGCAACTTGGGAGGCTGAGGCAGGAGAATCACTTGAACCCAGGAGGTGGAGGTTGTCATGAGCTGAGATTGTGCCATTGCACTCCAGCCGGGGCAACAAAGCAATAACTCCATCTGGGAAAAAAAAAAAAAAAAAAAAGAAAAAGAAAAAGAAAAAGATAAAGGTACATACTTGTTTTCTCCATTAGGTTGTAAGTTGCCTAGGTGCAGAAAGTTTTTAGTAAAATTTTATCCCCATATACCACATAGGTGATTGTAAATTATTAGACACTCAATGAATGTTTACTGAGATACATTATAGGATGTTGCTAACCTGCATTTTCTGCTAGTGTTGAAGAAAATCAGATAAAGTGTGTATAGACTTATGGCAGATAAAGTTGGTCTGAATCACAAATTCAGGTATAAGAAATACCACATTTCTTTATTTTCAATGGAATAACTTAATTTGAGCTTTATACTGCCAAGTGGTTAAGAAGCATAACTGCAAGCATTCATGGAGATTCCCACCCCTTGCTTGAGCTCATATTAAGAATTCAGAATTATGAATAGTTCCCAAATACATATAACTGGAGGGGGCATTAAGAGGAGATGGGATCTTCCTCTTCTAGTCTTTGTTTCTTGCCCATACTGATAACCTACTGGTTACAGGGGACAGTTTGCTTTAGAAGTAAGTAGGCTTCCAAATTAATCTGCCTTGGGGAGGTCTTATGACATCTCAATGGCAACATTTCTCCGAGTAAAGAATCTTAACCAGAGTTTCTCAAATTGTTGGTGTGCTGAACAATGTATAACTGGCTGATACTGAATAGGATGCTGATTCATTTCATGATGAGCTGAAGCAAGATATTTTACTGATTGTCTTGAATGTAGACATCTTTTAGCCTGTATGTTGTCATCTGTAGTTGATGATTTTAACTTCTGCATTATACCCTCCAATGAAAAGAGGACATCTTTGGTATGAGGAGCCCTTTTTCCTTCTTTTTAAACTTTCCTATAAAAATCTTTCATCTTGTGACAAACTCCAGAACACTCTCAAATTTGTTGGTGTGTCTTCCTGGGTCGATCCTCACATCTGGCTTTTATAAACCTTTATAACATTATTTCTGCCTTAACAGCCTTAATTTCAGTCAACAATATTTTACTACTGAGATGACAATTATCCTTGTCCCTGTGGTCCATACAGCTTTGATGGCTCTCTGTGGCTTTCATATCCTGGGATTTGATTATGAAGCAAATTATGTCTCCTAACTATCTGGAGCCCAGGAGAGAAAAATTTGGCTCACAAATATTTTGGCTCACAAACTTGCTTCGATGACAAGCAAACCTTTTTACAAAAAACATGGTACATGCCTTTCAGCAGGCCATGTACTCTCTACTTAGTCACAGTCACCGCCACTCCTTACTCTTATACCCATGTGCTTCATACGTTTGCATGACCTTCATGCCATCAGAGACCTAGGACTTTGCTGTCCCAGTCCTTAGGCTCTACTCCTCTTACTGGTCTTGCTAATTTGCTTAGGTATGCCTCCAGCAGCCAGAGCTTGGATCCTCTTCTGGAAACTACAGACCTCTTTTCTGTCCCTCCACCCTACAGTTTCCCTACAGGGAAGCATTCTTCCAGGCCACTATGGTTCTTCCTATACTCTGTTCTCATTCTAACACCTCCTCTTGTATTGGGTCACCACCATCTGCCACTTCTGTATTACTGCATCCTGTCCCCTTCTGATCCCATTTGTTTTCTGAAGCAGTAGGTTTTAAAGCTGTCTTTCTCTTTGAATGGGAAGAAAAGAAAATAGTGATAAATATCAGGAGAAAAAAGTTAATATTTCAAATATTATTCCAGAAGACAGTTAGTTATTCCAGGCTTTTGTGCTGTAGGGTAACTGTAAGCTAATTATTTCTGTCTCTTAGCTGAACTTGTCTATCATCAAATTATGATACTTAGTAAGTAAAATGCACAAGTAGTTTAAAAAGATAGATTACCTTGGAAATACACTTAAAATCCAGTACGCTTTTCATTTTCCCACACATCTATTTTTTTACAACCTTTAACAGGTAAAACTCAAATTTTGCTAACTATAGAATTAGAGGGTGACCTTGATATAAGATAACTGAACTAAAATTCTCACAAACTTCTCCCTACATAGCCATTATCCTAGCTTTCTCCAAATGGGTAACCAACATTCTGTTTCCTTAATCACAGTCTTCCCCTCCAAGGAAAACCTCCACATCATACTTAACTGCTCAAACCACATTTCTACCTCTGTAGATCATATTGGGCTGCACACGTTTTTGAGGACTTTCCTACCCCAGGCCATTTAAATGACATATGAATTATATTTTAAGTATTTTTTCCAATGAACACTTCCTTCTGATTGATTAAAAGATTGTTAACTGTTTCCCATCCTGACTACAGTCTGTCTGAACATGCTGCTCACCCAGTTTGGAGGACACTTTAACTAATACATTGTTTTATTTTTGAGATTTCTGCAGCTTCTAATGGAACTGTCTTTGAGAACAGTCTTGAATTTTGCGGGGAAGGTTGGTGGTGGCTGAAAAGGTGGGTGGCTTACACTTCTTGGTCTCACAGGTGTTTATAGGATGTCTAAAGCATGTCAATAAGTTTCTGGCACATCTGTAGGAGGCAGAGCCTCTCCTCTGCTAAGTAGTGGCTGTGGAACCTGAAGCAAGTTCCTACATGTTTCTAAGCCTCAGTTTCTTCTTATATAAAGTGGGGCAACAGAGCTTCCCTGGAAGAGTGATTTGAGGATTAACAAGACACTTAGAAAGCCTCCATCACATAGTGAGCCCCAATTATTATTATTTCTTGTGTCCCTAGATTCTCCTGTTCCCCTTAAACCTTTTGCATGCTCAGAGACCCTGTGGCCCTGGGAATGGTTGTCTACTAGGTGGGTTTGGGAGCAGGTGGGCTGGAGCCACAGAGCCAACAATCCCAGTGGAACCTAGGGAAGCTACTTCACCTCTCTGGCCTCAGCTTCCTCATCTGTTGACTTGAGATTTCTTTGCATTTTTCTGAAACTCCATCCACTGCAACATGCTTTTCGGTAGAAGAGGGCACAGACACATGTTTGGCTTGCTTTGTTAAAAGACCCCAGTGAATTGGGACAGATAGACCAAGCCCTAGCAAAACTTTCATATCTTAGCTATGGTAATATAACTGAAATATGTACTTTGGTTTTTGCCCCTACCAGCTTCCCTTTTCCTTGCATGGAACTCCTAAATTATATCATTGGAATTTTGGGAAGTTATGTGTTTTTTTGTATACTAACAAAATAACTGATAGTTGGGGGCTCCCAGATAGCTTCAGGATGAAGACTGGTTGACAGGGGAACCAATTATATGGTGGAGGGTTGGAACTTTCAGCCCAATCTTCTGATCTCTGGGGAGAGGAGAGAAGCTGAAGATTGAGTTGGTCACCAATGGCCAATAACTTAATGAATCATTCATTAATAGTGGAGCCTCCATAAACACCCAAAAGGACTGAGTTCGGAGAACTTCTGGGTTACTGAACACCTGGAAGATGACATATCCCAAGAAGCCATGGAAGCTCTGTACCCCTTTCCCATACCTTGGCCTCTGTATCTCTTCTATCTGGGTGTTCCTAAGTTAGATACTTTTATAATAAATGGGTAAATGTAAGCAAACTACTTCCCTGTGTCCTGTGAACCATTCTAGCAAATGATTGGGCCCCAAAAAGGGGCTGTGGGAACTCCCAATTTATAGTCATTTGGTTAGAAATTCTGGAAACCCTACTTGGAATTGGCATCTGAAGCGGGGGAAGTCTTGTGAGACTGAGCCCTTAAACTGTGGGATCTGACTCTAGCTGTAGACACTGTTAGAGTTGAATTAAATGAAAGGACACCCCATTGGGGTCAGCTGGAGAACTGCTTGGTGTATGGGGAGAGAATCCCACACATCTGATGTCAGAAGTAAAATATTGAGTGTGAAGTGTCTGTGAGAATAGAGCAAACAATTTAATTTTTCCAATCTCTTGCCACTATCTGCTGTCCTCAGCACTAAGACAACCTGGTCTTTAAAAATGAGGGGGGGGTTAGAAGTAGGTAACTATCTGAAATAGTTGCTAATGATTTGATGGTTCCAGAAAGAATAAGAAAAACATGACATGGAGCCTTATAAGTAGATATAAGATGAATTCCAAGATAGACTAGGCCAGTTTTACCACAACACACAACTTCCTGTGTGGTTCACTCCTTCTCTCTTTCTGCTTTAACTAATGTTTCTGTCTTCTCAGTCTCTGTTTTTAAGTTTAAATTGTTTGCTTTTTTGGCCTGCTCAGCTAAAGCTTGTTTCTCTGTCTGGGCTCATGAACAGGTGTGGCTAATTTGCTTCTAGCTGTTACTAAGTTCCTGTGTGTCTGTCTTGACAAGAAGATTCCTTTGCCATCACTCAATTTAGAGAGAAGCTAATTGGAGCCTTTCATTTGTGGCCAATTATAACAGTTAATTAAGCTTCAGTAAATTTATTTAATCTTTTTTCATAAAATGAAGAATAACTTGATTTAGTAAAAAAAAAAAAATTTCCTTTCTCTCCTACTATCAACAGCTTGAAGACTCTGTGAAATAGTGAAGTTACTTATTTTCTTATTCTGAAATTGCAAATAGATTTCTCAAACACTTAAGTGATTCCATTTTGATCCTTTTTGGAATATTCATTTAAATTCCCCAAATGTTTATTGAACCCTACCACTGAATCCTAGTGTGGAAATCTACCAGGAAACCCAACCAAAAATATAACATATAGGTTCTGATCTCAATAGTTAATAACTTTGTAGGGTGTTGTGGGAAGTCAAGGACCCCGAAAGGAGGGACAGGCTGAAGCTGTGGCAGAAGAACATAGATTATGAAGATTTCATGGACATTTATTAGTTCCCCAAGTTAATACTTTTATAATTTCTTACACCTGTCTTTACTGCAATCTCTGAACATAAATTGTGAAGATTTCATGGTCACTTATCACTTCCCCAATCAATACCCTTGTGATTTCCTATGCCTGTCTTTACTTTAATCTCTTAATCCCATCATCTTCGTAAACTGAGAAGGATGTATGTCGCCTCGGAACCCTGTGATGATTGTGTTAACTGCACAAATTGTTTGTAGAGCATGTGTGTTTGAACAATATGAAATCTGGGCACCTTGAAAAAAGAACTGGATAACAGCAATCTTCAGGGAACAAGGGAGGTAACCTGAAACTCTGACTGCCAGTGAGCCGGATGGAACAGAGCCATATTTCTCTTCTTTCAAAAGCAAATAGGAGAAATATTGCTGAATTCTTTTTCTCAGCAAGGAAAATTCCTAAGAAAGAGAATGCACCTTGAGGATAGGTCTATGAATGGCCCCCTTGGAGGTGGCCATCTTTTACAGTTGAAGCTGAAGGGATGAAATAAGCCCCAGTCTCCTGCGGCGCTCCCAGGGTTATTAGGATGATGAAATTCCTGCCTAATAAATTTTGGTCACACAGGTTGTCTGCTGTCAAACCCTGTCTCCTGATAAGATGTTATCAATGATAATGCGTGCCCGAAACTTCATTAGCAATTTTAATTTTGCCCCATCCTGTGGTCCTATGATCTTGCTCTGCCTCCACTTGCTTTGTGATATTTTATTATCTTGTGACGCATGTGATCTCTGTGACCCACACTCTATTCGTACACTGCCTCCCCTTTGGAAAATCACTAATAAAAACTTGCTGGTTTTACAGCTCAGGGAGCATCACGGAACCTGCTGACATGTGATGTCTCCCCCAGACACCCAGCTTTAAAATTTCTCTCTCGTATTCTTTCCCTTTATTTCTCAGACCAGCCAAGACTCAGGGAAATAGAAAAGAACCCACATTAACTATCAGGGGTGGGTTCCCCCGATAGTAGAGTAGAAGACAATATACACAATTATTAATAGGGGCAGAGTCTATTAAATACCAGAAAAAAATAACATGTATTGCAAAAGTTAGAATACAAAGAAAAGGTTATGTCTAGCTGGGAAGGTGGTGGGGGGTGGTTAGGGAAGACTTACAGATCAAGGTAGAAGGAAGGGTAGAATTTTGGCAGGAAGAAACAGTGATGAGAGTAGAGAAGGTGTTTTAGGTGGACACAGCAGACTAGGCCAAGGAGTGGCGGTGGGGAGAGCAGACCTTTCCAGGGAGAGCCTAAGTTAGCTAGACCTTGGAAGCTGAGGAAGGGTATCACTCAGATTACAGCTAGGACCTTGCTCATGGACAGTGTTGTGTTCATGTCAACTAGTTTATACTTCACTCCATAGCCTTCAGGGAGCCACTGAGAGTTTTTAAAAAGAAATAATATTGTCAGAACTGTGCTCAGAGCAGCTTGCTTTGATGATATTTCTTCAAGGGATGGTTAGCAGGGGTGGGCACAACTACAGCCCCGTGGACCAAATCCAGCCCACCATCCATGAGTTAAGAATAGTTTATGTGTTTTACCATGGTTGAAAGAAAATCAGAAGAAGAATAAAATTTTATGACACATGAAAATTAAGTTTCAGGATCCATGAATAGAGTTTTATTGGAGCACAGCCACACTCATTTGTTGATGATCATCCAGGCTGCTTTTGTGCTACAACAGCAGAGTTGGGTGGTTGCAACAGAGACCATATGGTTCACAAAGCCCCAAATATTTACTATCTGGCTCTTTACAGGAAGAATTTCTCAATTCCTTGTCTAGAAGTCTAGTTTAAAGAAATCAGACTTTGGACAGCTAGAAATTTCAGGGAAAAAAATGTAAAGTACACAGAACTAATACTTGTTTAGGCTTGATACCTGAAATTTTGCTGTTCATTATGGCCTAACAAAGTATTTTTTAATCATTCATTTGTTGATCTACTCACCCCAAGCTAGCCAGTTAGTAACAGGTTTACTCTTGCAACCCTAGCCTCCAAAGTAGAAAACAAACAAAAATACAATCTCTAAGGCTTAATAGGCAAAGGCAAAAAAAGCACTACATTTTCTTTCTCTTTGTTTCACCTGCTATGTCACCATGGGAAAGCCACATAATTATTCATTTTCTCATCTGTAAATTGGGTCAATAAAATCTTTCCTTCCTACCTCACAGAGCATGAAAAAATACAAGAGATAGTACTCTGTAAACTTTCAGTTGAAACATATGAACAATAACAGTTGGATTCGGCAATTTTTTTGTTTCTTTGTTTAGACAGAGTCTCTCTCTGTTGCCTAGGCTAGAGTGCAATGGTGCGATATTGGATCACTGCAACCTCTGCCTCCCAGCAATTCTCATGTTTCAGCCTCCTGAGTAGCCAGGATTACAGGTGTGTACCACCATGGCTGGCTAATTTTTGTATTTTTAGTACAGACAGAGTTTCACCATGTTGGCCAGGCTGGTCTTGAACTCCTGACTTCAAGTGATCCACCTGCCTCGGCCTCCCAGAGTGTTGGGATTACAGGCACGAGCCACTGTATCTGGCCTCATTCAACAATTATTGAGCACCTACTGTGAGCAAGACACTACTTAGCCTTGCAGGAAACACACTAAAAAAACACACACACACACAAAATGCCTGCTCTTGTGGGACCTGTGTTCATTCTTTTGAAAATGACAGTCTGGTCACCCTTTGTCTCTTCTATCCCTGCCCATCTCTGTTGGCAATTCCTATACCATGGAAAATTGTTCTGATTATACTTAATTGTAATGACCTTCTATTGAAGTTATTATATGCTAAATTCAATGGACCCTGCTCTGACACAAGGGTTTTTCTTCTAGTCACCAACTCTGAGGAAGTGAAATTACTATAAATTATCATTAACATTAGAGAGGGGAACCAGGCAGTCATCTTATCCATGGTAAGAATCAATTTAATTTGTCCAGATTTGTTTAAAGTTTTTAGTCATGGAGAATGTAAAGATTCTTTCCTAAATGCAGACAATTTTAATTTATCTTCACCAATATCAGATAGTAATGCATTATAAAAACTCAGATGGACTCTTTGGAAGTGATCCCCAAAATCATAAGATTATGATGCAAAATGACAAGTTATTTAAACAGTCATATGGAAGTATTTTAATAAAATTTACACTTGAAAGATCACTTCTGCAAAAAAACCTACTTTTAGATGTACTTCAAATTCTTAATTTGAAAAATACTTTCTATTGTATTTACTTTCCTGGTTTGTTTATATATGAAAGTTTATCTCATTTTATAGTGCAGGCTGGACACGAAGGTAGAAATTTATCTTAAAAAACATATATTTTTCTCTAATAAATTGAGATCTAGAGTGTGTTAACTTTAAATAGTGATTGTGATGTTTATGAAAGTGTATCTGGGAGGCAGCTGTGTCTGTTGGTCTGGTGCTAAGGAAGAAGGTCTGAGCCACAGAGAGAGGTGGACTTGAGAATACGGATGTGGATGAGCATAGCACATCCAGGGAGAGCAGGCAGGAAAAGGAGGAAAGTGAGGTTGGAGCCCTGAGTCTGATATTTAGGGGAAGGAAAAGGGAGAATATCCTGGAAAGTGGACTGAAAAGAAGCTGAGAGGTATGAGGAAAGCCAGAAAAATGAAGCGTTACAGAAATCAAGAGAAGAGAATGTTCAAAGAGAAGCTGGTGGCCTAAAAAGTCGTCTTGCTGAAACCTGAAGTAGGGTCAGGCCTTAGAAATGTTCTCTGGGTTAGCAATAATGAGTCCGTGGGAGATCTTCCAAACAGCATTCTCAGTGGTATGTTGGGTGCAGCAGCCAGAGTGTGATGAGTGGGAAGTGAGGAAGCGGATGACTATTCAACAAATGGCGTTAGAAAAAGATCTTTTCAAAGGAAGAAGCAAGAGACGCTCACTAAATGTCTATTATATGGCAAGAACGTGAAATAAAAACAAACACGAAATATGTTCAAGTGCTTGCCCTCGAGGAAAATATAAGAGAAGGATGTATTTGAATGTAGCCTAAAGTTCACTGCCATTTTCAGAAATAGAAATGTGAAGAGAAAATTAAAAATACTGGAAAGGGCACTAGTAGAGGTGTAAGAATAGAAGATGAGGACACACACTGGGGAGCTGTAAGAGATAGTCCGGGGTGTCTTGAGCTGAAATTTAGAAAAAAAAAATAGCTAAGATTAACCAAGGCAAATCAGAGGAAGAAAAAATCTGAAAGTAGGAACCCTGATTAGGAAGCTCCCTGCCATGGGCAACTTTTCATTTGAACACCTTCAAGTTCATCCTGTTTTAAAAGCAATCATCACCGCACCTTAAAAACCTCACCTTCAGCTACATATTTTTATCCAGTTCAGTTGTATGCTCTTCTTCTCTTTACAACCAAATATTTTTGTTTGTTTCTTTGTTTTTTATTATACTTTAAGTTCTGGGATACACTTGCATAACATGAAGGTTTGTTACATAGGCACACATGTGCCGTGGTGGTTTGCTGCACCCATCAACCCGTCATCTACATTAGGTATTTCTCCTAATGCTATCCCTCCCCTAGTCCCCATCCCCCGACAGGCCCTGGTGTGTGATGTTCCCTTCCCTGTGTCCATGTGTTCTCATTGTTTAACTCCCACTTACGAGTGAGAACATTAGGCGTTAAAACCAAACATTTTGAAACGCTTCTCACCCATGCATGGAATATCTCCTTTCAAGGTCCTGTTATTTACCCCAATCTACTTTTTCAGTTATATCTCCAGTTGCTTGTCTGTGGAGGCAGGGGGATGAAAGGGAATGCAGGTTGCTGACGGGCAGTCACAGCACCTGTCCAAGGCAGGCCCCTGTGGTTCTGTTTGGCAGGAGCTCTCTGTACTCTCTGTCGCTGCTGCCCCCACCTGCTACTCTTTCCTCCCTCTTATTTAAATGTCATTGGGCTTCTAACCTCTTTAGTCTTCCAGGTGTTTTTTGAAACCTTTATTCAGTGCTGGTCCCCTATCTATCCTCTTTGCTATAACGTTTATTTCCTTACTATGGGGCCTTGGAATGTTCAATTTTGTTTTTGAAAACAATCTAAGAGAATAGACATAAAGAAGAAAATAGTTGTGTTTTTTTTGTTTTGTTTTGTTTTGTTTTGTTTAAATCCTGCTATATTCCTAATGGGATACCTTAAAATGGATTTACATTCAGTGATTAAATGTATCTTCAAGTGGTATACATGTTAAGTTCTTCCTTCCTTGGGGTCTTTGCCCTAACATTCCCTGTCATACTCACCAAGTTCCCTTCTTCCATTGTGGACAAATATGCTACATTTGGAATGCTCCAATGTTTGTGTATTCCCAATTCTCTTTTCCTCCTATCCTCCAACATATCATTGGGAGCATTAAAGTAAGAAGGTGAAAAAAAGGATGGGGAGGAAATGGGATGATTTGGCTACTTTTTTAATTTAGAGAAACATGGAAGTGTATTGATTTATCTAGTTTGTGGTTAACTTCTGAAAAAGTTAGCTAATGGTTGACTTAGTCATTTTGGGGTATTATAACAAAATATCCTAGACTAGGTGGCTTATAAACAACAGAAGTTTACTTCCGGTCCTGAAGGCTGGGAAGTCCAAGATCAAGACACTGGCAGATTCATTGTTTGGCAAGAGTCCACTTCCAAGGCATCTTTTTACTGTGTTCTCACATGGCAAATGGGCAAGCAATCTCTCTGGTGCCTCTTTGATAAGGGCACTAATCCCATTCATGAGGGCTCCACTTTCATGAACTAAATACTTTCTAAATGCCTACCTCCTTGTACAATTACCTTGGGGGCTAGGTTATCAACATATGAACTTTGGGGAGACACAAACACTGAGATCCTAGCATTCTCATTTTTCCCCTTGTCCCCCTGCACCAAATACATGACCTTCTCATATGCAAAATACATTCATTCCATCCCCAGAGCCTCAAAAGTCCTAACTCATTCCAGTATCAACTCAAAAGTCAAAAGTGCAAAGTCTCATTTAAATAGTATCTAAATCAGATATGGGTAAGACAGCCTCAGGGTATGATTGATCCTGAGGCAGAATTTTCTTCAGCCATGAACCTGTGAAATCAAATCAAACATGTTATGTACTTCCAAAATACAATAGTAGGACAAACACAGGACAGACATTCCCATTGCAAAAGTGAGAAATAGGGCAGATAGGGAAGAAGGAAGGAGTGATAAGTCTTGAGCAAATTCCAAACCTTAAGGCTCAAGAATAATCTTCTTGGACTCACGCTCTTTCTTCCAGGTACATTGAAGCTGTTATTCCACCTTCTGGGTGCACTCCAGCTGCAGCCCTGCCCCAAGGGTTTGGGCAGCCCCACCCCTGCAGCAGCTCTGTGCCTGGGCCCCTGCCCTCATGCAGTTCTCAGTGGTGGCTTCACCTCCTCAGCAGCTGTGTGTCTTGGGTTACATGCCTGAGGCTCTCTGGTGCTGGAATCACTTCCCATTGGTTTTACCAGTCTGGGGTTGCAGGGGCAGTCCTGTACCCATGGCTCCACTGGGCATTGCCCCAGCAGAGGGTCTCTGTAGTGACGCTGGGCTCTTATACTCTTGGCTTGTAATGGGAGGAGCAGCCTGAGGATTTCTGAATTGCCTACAGGATCATTCTTCTATTAATTGAACAACAGGTCCTGGCTTCTGTTTAGATAACTGACTAATCTTCTTGTTCATTTGGCTACACTCTTTGTGTTTTCTTTGGAATAAGCTCTTTTATTCTTTTCAGTATGATTAGTCTGGTAATGTTCCAGATCTTTAAGTTCTACTTTTCTTTTAACAATTTTATCTTTACATCCTTTTTCTTTTCTCACATTTACCGCAAACAGTCAAGAGAATACAAGGCACACCCTCAACACTTTGCTTAGACTTTTCCTCATCCAAATATTCAGTTTCATCATTCACAAGTTTTACTTTTCATAAAACACTAGGACATGAACACAATTCAGCCACGTCCTTTGCCTCTTTAGAGCAAAGATGACCTTTCCTCCATTGTCCAATAACATGTTCCTCATTTCCATCTGAGGCCTTCTCAGAAAGGCCTTTGCCATCCATACTTGTACCAAATTCTGTTCAGGATTATTTAGGTATTCTCTAAAATAATTAAAGCCTTCTCTACAACTGTCCTCTTTTTTTTTTCAGAATTAGCTTTAACTGTTTGTGGCAATGTAGGCTTTTTCTAGCATGGGTGGCAATAACAAAATGCTTCAGACTGGGTGGCTTATAAACAACAGAAATTTATTTCTCACAGTTATGATGGCTGGGAGGTCCTATTCTAGATTAAGGTGTCAGCGTATGTGGTGTCTGAAGAAGGTCTGCTTCTTAGATAGTCATCCTTTCACTGTGTCCTACAGGGCAGAAGGGTGAGTGATCTCTTGGGAGCCTCTATTATAAGGGCACTAAGCACATTCATGAATGCTTTTATCTCATGACCAAAGGCCCTACTTCCTGATACCATCACCTTGGGAGTGATTATTTCAACATATGCATTTTGTGGGGACACAGACATTCAGATCATAGCAGTCAGTGATAAAAGAAATGAGATTGCAGCCCCCACTGTCTTTCTCACATCAAGCCCTGAATCATCCGTGTGTGTTTATGTGTTTGTGTGTGTGTATTTGCTTACTAGCCCTGGAGAAGAAAAGATTCCAAAGGATGTCATAATGCCAAAACATCTAGATGAAAAAGTCCATTACTTGTGCAGATGTTTCAAACACATAATGCTGAATATCCCAATCTATGGAAACATTCAGTGATGATTCTTTTTTCATTTTGTTCTTGATGTTTTGGCAGAGTACAGTTGCAGCCTGATTTGCTGAGTTTAAGAGCCAAAAATCACATTTTCTATCTAAGGTTATCAGGTTGATACTCTAGAAAGGGTTTCTTCATAACCTAAAGATGTATACTTTCTTCTCTTAGAGTACTCATGTAACACAAATAATTTTTCTCGCTTCTATTACTTATTTAATTCAACCAGAACAGATAAAAAAGATCAATAACACAAACAAATCCTCAGAAATTGCTACGAAAATAAACAAACATGTATTATTACAAACAAATGGTGTAAGTTGGGACAAAATTTTAAAATAGATATAAATGGTCCTAAGAATTTTTTTAAGGAAATTGTGAATTAAGTTTTCTCATATAAACATATTAAGAATTAATAACACAACCTCTTTCAACCGTGATCTATTTCAAGAACGCTGTGAGTTGGCTGCAACTATCCAGGTCCTCAAATATCTGACACCCTGATTCCACAGTCGGCTCTTGTACCAGAGGAACGTGACACCAGAGTTCTATTTGGAACTTTGCATTTCACTAATCCTATTCAGCCTCATATCCATGTCATGCTGGGTCACTGCCCAGACTGCTTGTCCTTGTGGTCATCTGTCTTCTTTATGCCCCAAACTGTTCTTAGTTTTCTGTCCTCTGACTCATCCTCCCAACAGTCTTCTCCTATCTGAATCCTTAATTATTTGTGGGGAGGCAAGGCAAAGAACAAAAGTTCGTCAGTCTTATACCTTTTTATTTTTTATTTTTTGTGGGTACATAGCAGGTGTATGTATTTATGGGATATATGGGATATTTTGATACAAACAGACAAGGTGTAACAATCACATCAGGATAAATGGGGTCTCTATCACCTCAAGCATTTATCCTTTGTGCTACAAACAATCCAGTTATACCTTTAGTTAATTTTAAATGTACAACTAAATTATTATTGACTATTAGTGACCCTGTTGTGCTATGAAATACTAGATCATATTCACTCTATCTATTTTTTGTACCCATTAACCATCCTCATTTCTTATCTCCCCATTACACCATCAAGCTGTGGTAACCATCATTCTACTCTCTACCTCCATGAGTTCAATTGTTTTAATTTTTAGCTCCCACAAATAAGTGAGAACGTGTGAAGTTTGTCTTTCTGTGCCTGGCTTATTTCACTTAACATAAAGACATCCAGCTTCATCCATGTTGTTGCAAATGACAGATCTCATTCTTTTTTGACTGAATAGTACTCCATTGTGTATATGCACCATGTTTTCTTTATTCATCTGTTGATGGACACTTAGGGCTTTCAAATCTTGGCTATTGTGAATAGAGCTGCAATAAACATGGGAGTGCAGATATCTCTTCGATATTGCTTTGATTTGCTTGCTTTTGGGTATATAGCTAGCTGTGGGATGGCTGGATCATACGGTAGTTCTATTCTTAGTTTTTTGAAGAACCTTTAAACTGTTCTCCTCAGTGGTTGTACTAATTTACATTCCTATCAACAGTGTACAAGGGTACACTGTTTCTTCACATCCTTGCTGGCATTTGCTATTGTCTGCCTTTTGGATAATAAACCTTTTTAACTGGGGAGAGATGATATTTCAATGTAGTTTTGATCTGCATTTCTCTGATGATCAATGATATTGAGTATCTTTCCATGTACCTGTTTGCCATTTGTATGTCTTCTTTTGAAAAATGTCTATTCAGATTTTTAGCCCACTTTAAATTGGATTATTAGATTTTTTCCCCTAAAGAGTTGTTTGAGCTCCTTATATATTCTGGTTATTAATTCCTTGTCAGACAGATAGTTTGCAAATATTTTCACCCATTCTGTGATTGTCTCTTCACTTTGTTGATTGTTTCCTTTGCTGTGCAGAAGCTTTTTAACTTCATGTGAAACTTTTTAACTTCATTAGTCCATTTTTGCTTTGGTTGCCTGTGCTTGTAGGCTATCAATGAAAAAATCTTTGCCCGGACCAATGTCCTGGGGAGTTTCCCCTAAGTTTTCTTGCAGTAGTTTCATAGTTTGAGGTCTTAGATTTAAGTCTTTCATCCATTTTGGCTTGATTTTTGTGTATGGTAGGAGATAGTGGTCTAGTTTCATTCTTCTACATATGAATATTCAGTTTTCCCAGCACCATTTATTAATGAGACTGTCCTTGACCCAATGAATGTTTTTGGCAACTTTGTCAAAAAAATAGTTCACTGTAGATGCATGGATTTGTTTTTGAGTTCTCTATTCTGTTCCATTCATCTATGTGTCTGTTTCTATGCTAATACCATGCCGTTTTGGTTACTGTAGCTCTTTAGTATAACTTGAAGTCAGGTAATGATTCCTCCAAAACAAAGACTGTTGTTCTTTTTGCTCATAACATTGGCTCTTCTGGGTCTTTCAACATTTCATATGAATTTTAGGATTGTTTTTTCTGTTTCTGTGAAGAATGTCATTGGTGTTTTGATAGGGATTGCATTGAATCCATGGATTGCTTTGAGTAGAATAGACATTTTAACAATATTGATTTTTCCAATTCATGAACATGGAATATCTTTCAATTTTTTAATGTCTTCTTCAATTTCTTTCATCAAAATTTTAGTTTTCACTGTAAACATCTTTCACTTTTTGGGTTAAGTTACTTCCTGGGTATTTAATTTTTTTAGTAGCTATTTTAGATGGGATTACTTTCTTGATTTCTTTTTCAGATTGTTTGCTGTTGGCATATAAAAATATTACTGATTTTTGTATTTTAATTTTGTATCCTGCAACTTTACAGAATTTATCAGTTCTAATAGTTTTTTGGTGGAGTCTTTAGGTTTTTCCAAATATGAGATCATATTATCTGCAAACAAGGGTAATTTGACTTCTTTCTTTCCAATTTGGATGTCTTTTATTTCTTTCTCTTGTCCAATGGCTCTAGCTAGCACTTTCAGCACTATGTTGAATAACAGTGATGACAAGTAGGCATCCTTGTCATGTTGCAGATCTTAGAGGAAAGGCTTTTAGTTTTTCCTATTATGATACTAGCTGTGGATCTGTCATATATGGCTTTTATCATGTTGAGATATGTTCCTTCTATCCCCAGTTTTTTGAGGGTTTTTATCATGAAGTGATGTTGAATTTTATCAAATACTGTTTCAGCATCAGTTAAAAGGATCATATTCTTTCATTCTTCATTCTGTTGTTATGATGTATCACATTGATTAACTAGCATACGCTGAACCATCCATGCATCCCTGGCATAAATCTCAGTTGGCCATGATGAATGATCTTTTTAGTGTGTTGTTGAATTCAGTTTGTTAGTATTTTGTTGAGGAATTTTGCATCAATGTTTACCAAAGATATTGGCCTGTAGTGTTCTTTGTTTCACGTATTTTTGTCTGGTTTCAGTATGAAGTTAATACTGGCCTCATATGATGAGTTTGGAGGTATTCCCTTCACTTCTATTTTTCAGAATAGTTTGAGTAGGGTTGATATTACTTCTTATTTAAATGTTTGGTAATATTCAGCAGTGAAGCCATCCTGGACTTTTTCTTTGCTGGGAAAATTTTTGTTAAGGCTTTGATGTTGTTACTTGTTATTGGTCCATTCAGGTTTTGGATTTCTTCATGGTTCAATCTCGGTAGGCTGTATGTGTCTAAGAGTTTATCCATTTCTTCTAGGTTTTCCAATTTATTGGTATATAGTTGTTCTTAGGAGCCTCTAATGAGCTTTCAAATTTCTGTGATATCTAATGGTAATGTCTCCCTTTTTATGTCTAATTTTTAAAAATTTTGGTCTTCTCTCTTTTTTTCTTAGTCTGGCTAGAGGTTTGCCAAATTTATTTACCTTTTCAAAAAACTATCTTTTCACTCCACTAATCTTTTGTATTGTTTTCTTTAATTTCATATTATTTTTGCCTTGACCTTTATTATTTCTTTTCCTCTACTAACTTTGGGTTTGGTTTACTCTTGTTTTTCTATTTCTTTAAGAAGCATCGTTAAGTTGTTTATTTGAAGTTTTTCTTCTTTTTTGATGTTGGTACTTATAGCTGTACACTCTCCTCTTAGTTTTGCTTTCATTATATCCTATTCCATAGGTTTTGGTACTTTGTGTTTCCATTATCATTTGTTTCAAGAAAATTTTCAATTTCCTTCTTAATCTTTTCAGTGACTCACTGGTCACTCAGGAATATATTGTTTATTTTCCATGTGTTTGTATAGTTTCCAAAATTATTCTTATTAATTTGTAGTTTTATTCCATTAGGGTCAGAGAAAATATTTGATATTATTTCAATTTTAAAGAATGTTTAAATATTTGTTTTCTGGCCTCACATATGGTCTATCCTTGAGAATGATCCATGTGTTGAGGAGAAGAGTGTGTATTCTGCAGCCACTGGATGAAATGTTCTATAATATCTATTAGGATCATTTGGTCTATAATGCAGATTAAACCTCATGTTTCTTTGTTCATTTTCTGTCTGAATGATTTGCTCAATGCTGAAAGTAGGGTGTTGAAGTCTTCAGTTATTAATTTTTTGGGGTCTCTCTCTCTCTTTAGCTCTAATAACATTTGTTTTATATATGTGAGTGCTCCGGTGTTGGGGGCATAAATGTTTATAATTGTTACATCCTCTTGCTGAATTAATCCCTTTATCGTTATGTAATGGTCTTCTTTGTCTCTTTTTAGAGATTTTGTCTTAAACTCTGTTTTTCTAATATAAGTATAGCTATTCCTGCTCTTTTTTGGTTTCCACTGGCATAGAACATCTTTTTCCATCCCTTTATTTTCAGTCTTGTGTGTTTTTACAGGTTACATGTGTTGATTGTTGGTAACAGATCACTGGGTCTTGTTTTCTAAATTTATTTAGCTACTTCATGTTGTTTGATTGGAGAGTTTAGTCCATTTACATTTAATGTATTATTGATAAATAAGGACTTCTGGCCATTTTGTTATTTGTTTTCTGGTTGTCTTATGGTCTTCTCTTTCCTCTTTCCTTCCTTCCTGCCTTCCTTTTGGTGAAGGTGATTTTCTCTGGTGGTATGTTTTAATTTCTTGCTTTTTATTTTTCGTGTATCTGTTGTATGATCTTAGATTTGAGGTTACCATGAGGCTTGGAAATAATATCTGTAACTCTTTATTTTAACAGATGATAACTTCACACTGATTGCATAAACAAAGTAACAAATAAGCAAGAAGAAAACTAATACAATTCTAAACTTATATTTCATCTTTCTGCTTTTTACCTTTTTGTTGTTTCTATTTATATCTTATTCTATTTATATCTCTATTTCTTGAATTTGTTGTAGTTATTATTTTAGTTGGTTCATTTTTCTTCACCTTTCTACTTAAGATATGAGTAGTATACCCACCACAATTACAGTGTTATAATATTTTATGTTTTTCTGTATACTATTACTAGTGAGTTTTGTACCTTCAGATGATTTCTTATTGCTCGTTAACATCTTTTTCATTCAGATTAAATAAATCTCTTTAGCATTTCTTATAGTACAGGTCTTGTGTTGATGAAATCCCTCAGCTTTTGTTTGTCTGGAGGTCTTTATCTCTCCTGATGTTTAAAGACTACTTTCACTGGATATAGTATTCTAGGATAAAAGTGTTTTTCCTTCAGCACTTTAAGTATGTCATGCCACTCTCTCCTGACCTGAAAGGTTTCCACTGAAAAGTCTACTGCCAGGTGTTTTGGAGCTCTGTTGTATGTTATTTGTTTCTCTTCTCTTCCTGCTTTTAGGATCTTTTCTTTATCCTTGATCTTTAAGAGTTTGATTATTAAATGCCTTGAGATAGTCTTTTCTTGAGGTTAAATCTTCTTGGCATTCTATAACCTTCTCATACTTGGATATTGACATCTTTCTCTAGTTCGGGGAAGTTGTTATTTGAATAAACTTTCTACCTCTATCTCTCTCTTTACTTTCTATTTAAGGCTAATAACTCTTAGATTTTCACTTTTGAGGCTACTTTCTAGATCTTGTAGTTGTGCTGCATTCTTTATTCTTTTTTCTTTTGTTTTTTTGTGTATTTTTGAATAGCCTATTTTTGAATAGCCTATCTGTGTATTTTTTTAACTCTTTCTTCTGCTTGATCAATTCTGCTAGAGACTCTGATGCATTCTTCAGTATGTCAATTGCATTTTTAACTCCAGAATTCCTGCTTGATTATTTTAAATAATTTAATATCTTTATTACATTTATCTTACAGGATTCTGAATTCCTTCTCCATGTTATCTTGAATTTCTTTGAGCTTCCTCAAAACAGATATTTTAAATTCTATCTAAAAGGTCACATATCTGTTTCTTCGGAACTGGCCCCTGGTGGCTTATTTAATTTATTTGGTGAGGTCATGTTTTCTTGTATGTTCTTGATGTTTTGAATGTTTGTCAGTGACTGGGCATTGAAGAGTTAGGTATTTATTGCAGTCTTCTCAGTCTGGGCTTGTTTGTACTCATACCTCTTGGGAAAGCTTTTCAGATATTCAAAGGGATTTGGGTATTGTGATCTAAGTTATTGGTCACTGCAGCCATATCTGCATTAGGGGTCACCCCAAGCCCAGTAACGCTGTGGTTCTTGCAGACTCATAGAGGTACCAGCTTTGTGGTCTTGGATAAGATATAGAAGAATTCTGTAAATTACAAGACAGAGACTCTTGTTCTTTTTCCTTACCTCTCTCACACAAATAAAGCCTTTCTTTCTGTGCTGGGCTGCATAGAGCTGGGGGAGGTGTGACACAAGCACCGCTGTAGCCACTACCAGTGGGACTGCACTGAGTTAGACCTGAAGCCAATACAGAACTGGGTCTCATCCAAGGTGCTGTGAAACCACTACCTTGCTACCACCTATGTTCATTTAAGGCCCTAGGGCGCTACAGTCAGCAGATGGTGGAGCAGCCAGAATTGTGTTCTTCTCTTTGGAGTGACAGTAAGTTCCCTCGAGTCTTAGGTGGGTTCAGAGATGCCATCTTGGAGCCAGCCTGGAGCTGGAAACTTTAGAAATCTACCTGGTGCTCTATTATTACTGCAGCTAACCTGGCACTGAAACTACAAGACAAAGTCCTTTCCACTCTGTCCTACCCTTACCCCAGGCAGAGGAATGTTTCCCTGTGTGCACCGCCACCTCAGGCCCACAGGGAGTACTTCCAGGGTACTGCCAATGTTCACTTAAGGCCCAAGGGCTATTCTGTCATATTGTGGTGAATGCTGCCAGGCCTGTGACTCATCCTTCAGGGAAGTGGACCCTCCTTTGGCACAGAGTTTATCCAGAAATTCCATAAAAGAGCCAAGGCCTGGAACTGGGGACCCCAAGAGCCTGCTTGGTGCTCTTCCCCACTGTGACTGAGTTCATACTTTTCTCAAGCAGAAGGAGTCTCTCCTTGTAGTCACCAGAACTGTGAATGTGCTAGGTCACACCTGAAACCAACATGTCTCGGAGTCTCACCCAAGGTCCACAGCATGTACTACCTGGTTACCACTGCTGATCATTCAGAGCTGAAGGGCTCTTTAGTCAGCAGGCAATGAATCCTGGCAGGACTGGTTTCTTCTTCAAGATGGTGAACTCCCTCCCAGCCCAGGATATACCTAGAAATGTCATCTGGGAGCTTGGCCCCCTAGTGGGGCACTCACGACTCTGACTGGTGTCTTTTCCTACCATGGCTGAGCTGGTATCAAAGTTTCAAAACAAAGTCCTCTTTACTCTTATCCCTCCTCTCCTCAAGCATAAAGAAGGGATTTCTTTAAGAGCTGTAAGCTGTGCTGCCTGGGGTTGGGGGAGCAATGATGCAAGCACTCCCTTAGCCACCCTGGCCTGTGTCTCACTAGGTTGAGTGCCCTCCAATTCCACTGGCTCCAAACCTAGCACAGCACTAGGACTAGTGGCCTAGACACCTTTCAACTTTATATAGAACCCCAGAGCACAGTAGCCCATGGTGGGGAGGCCTGTCAAAACTCAAGTCCCGACCCCTGGGATGGATGATTCCCCTCTGGCTATGGCTGGCCTAAATGCTCCCTCTGTGGACATTGGCTGAGTCCTGCCTGGTGTTGGCATCACTGATTTCTAATGCAAAGCCCCACAGTCACTGCACCCTCCATCCCCCAAATGCACAGATTCTCTTCTCCGTGCTGTAAGACTGCTGCAGGGGGAGAACGGAGGGGTAATTTAGGCAACTTAAGACTGTCTTTTCTACTCTATTTAGTGTCTCTTTCAGTGATAGGAAGTTTAAAACCAGGTACTGTGATTGCTCACCTGATTTTTTCTTCTTATGAAGGTTCTTTGTCTGTGTATGGATAGTTGTCAAATGTGGTGTTTCTGCTGCGAGGATGACCTTTGGAGACTTCTATGGCCATCCTGCTCTGCCCTCAGTCTTACTTTTGAAAGAGCTAAGGTTCTCAATTTTGTTACCATCCATGTTTATTTTTTACATACATTTTAGTGTTGCTGTGATGAAACAGACAACCAAGTATTGTTTCTAAGACACCTATGATTCTATCTTAACCAACTGTCCAAATTTCCTCTGACATTTAAAAAAATTTTAACTTTCTAAAAATGGGATCCTAAATATAGGGAAAAAAGCCCACAAAACGTTCAGGCCATCTTTTATACCTAAAACTATCTTTGAGATTCCCCAGATAGCCCCTGGAAAATTACAAATATTGTTTCTTTTACTTTATAAAAAGAGAGATGCTGGAAATTAACTAGATTTGTTTGATGAGTTGCATGGGAAAAGTTGTCAAATCAAAAGAGTAATTTAGCCATCTCTGTGCTAACATTGTATAGGTAAAATTTTATTAATATGAATTTATCAGAAATTGTATGTTTTATGGTGAACTCCTGGTATTTGTCAATATTTTCACTGTCCACAATATATTTTAACCCTCAGGAATAACACTGATAAAAACTCTAAGAAATAATGTGTCAGGTTTTCCTATGCTTATGAATCCTGGCAGTGCTTTGCCTGTCTAATGAGCTGATGATTTCAGGCAACTACTGTATTATCAGTAATATATTAGTAATTATTTTAAATTTTACTTGGGTGAAGCCTTGCTCTTTTAATTTTAATGTAGTATTTCTAGTCTAGTAGTTCTCAATTGGGGATGCACATAAGACTTACTTATAAAGTGTTATAGCGGTATAGCTCTCTACACCCTACTCCAGACTTACTGAATCTTTTCACTTGTTATTCTTGGTATATTATAAGTCAGGATAATTGTATACTATATCTCAAGATTTTTTCTCTATAAAAATTGTTTACCCATTTGTGTAAATCAGATGTAACATTAATTGACAATAGACTTAATTGTTGCCAGGCACAGAAAGACAAATATTGCATGTTCTCACTCATATGTGATAGCTAAAAATGTTGATCTCATGGATGCAGAGAGTAGAATGATGGTTACCGGAGACTGGGAAGAGTAATTGGGTGTAGGAGGGGAGAGGTTGGTTAGTGGGTACAAAAATACAGACAGAAGGAATAAGATCTCATGTTTGGTAGCAGAATAGGGCAATGTAGATAACAATAATTTATTGGGTATTTCAAAATAACTAGAAGCATGGAATTATAATGTTTCTAACCCTAAGAAATGATAAGTGTTTAAAGTGATAGCTATCCCAATTACCCTGATTTGACCCCTACACATTGTATGCTTGTATCAAAATATTACATGTATCCCATAAATACTATAACTATTTATTGTATATCCATAAAAATTAAAAAATAGACAACTATCATCCCCAAAAATATTTTATCAAAAACAATTTAATGGCATTGTGGAAGTAAGACCCATCCTCTTCACAGGTCCCACCTCACTCAAGGGGAGGTGATTATAAAGGGTAAGTGTACCACTGAACAGGAATCTTGGCAGCCATCTTACTTCCCAATCCATCCCCATCAATACTTAAATCAGTGGAAATGTTTTTTTTTTGTTTTTTGTTTTTAAATTTATTTATTATTATTAAACTTCAAGTTGTAGGGTACATGTGCACAACGTGCAGGTTTGCTACATATGTATACTTGTGCCATGTTGGTGTGCTGCACCCATCAACTCGTCATTTACATCAGGTATAACTCCCAATGCAATCCCTCCCCCCTCCCCCCTCCCCCCTCCCCATGATAGGCCCTGGTGTGTGATGTTCCCCTTCCCGAGTCCAAGTGATCTCATTGTTCAGTTCCCACCTACGAGTGAGAACATGCGGTGTTTGGTTTTCTGTTCTTGTGATAGTTTGCTAAGAATGATGGTTTCCAGCTGCATCCATGTCCCTACAAAGGACACAAACTCATCCTTTTTTATGGCTGCATAGTATTCCATGGTGTATATGTGCCACATTTCCTTAATCCAATCTGTCACTGATGGACATTTGGGTTGATTCCAAGTCTTTGCTATTGTGAATAGTGCTGCAATAAACATACGTGTGCATGTGTCCTTATAGCAGCATAATTTATAATCCTTTGGGTATATACCCAGTAATGGGATGGCTGGGTCATATGGTACATCTAGTTCTAGATCCTTGAGGAATCGCCATACTGTTTTCCATAATGGTTGAACTAGTTTACAATCCCACCAACAGTGTAAAAGTGTTCCTATTTCTCCACATCCTCTCCAGCACCTGTTGTTTCCTGACTTTTGAATGATCGCCATTCTAACTGGTGTGAGATGGTATCTCATTGTGGTTTTGATTTGCATTTCTCTGATGGCCAGTGATGATGAGCATTTTTTCATGTGTCTGTTGGCTGTATGAATGTCTTCTTTTGAGAAATGTCTGTTCATATCCTTTGCCCACTTTTGGATGGGGTTGTTTGTTTTTTTCTTGTAAATTTGTTTGAGTTCTTTGTAGGTTCTGGATATTAGCCCTTTGTCAGATGAGTAGATTGACAAATGGGATCTCATCAAACTAAAGAGCTTCTGCACAGCAAAAGAAACTACCATCAGAGTGAGCAGGCAACCTACAGAATGGGAAATGTTTTTTTAAAATCTTTAATTCATAGGTCAGTTGCCAGTTTCAATTTTTTTTAAGATTTATTTCTTTTTGTAACTTCCCATAATTTGAGGTTGGAAGAGACATAAAAGTGATGTCAGGCTTGCCTCCTTTGTGATCTACACTCTGGTAGTTGTCCTCTCTGCTTCTTCCTGCCTCTACTACTCCTTCTCAGCCTCATTCACTAGTTCTTTGAAAATTCCTTAATATTAATATTCTCTGGGGTTCCATCCTCATCTCTCTGTTGGGAAAAGCTGAGTGTTGGGAGAAGCTGAGGCAGGGCTTGCATGTCTGACATAATGTAAAAGAGTCTTGGAACATGTCTGGAGTACAGGGTCTAAAACCCCTCATGGTCTTTGGAACACCAAGCTCTGTGCTAAAGGGTGGAAGGCTACCCTGACACACCATAGTCTAAGCCCAGGGCATAAAACCCCTCGTGGTTTGAATAGAATCCAGGGCTCGTGGCTCTGGAATGTGTCTAGACTTGCTGTCTCCTTGCTCCTTGCTCTCCCAGGATCAATTGTATCTTGAGTTAAAAGAACCTGCTCTCTGTTATCTCAAGTAGCAGAACATGTTCCATATGCCTCAAAGGAAATCCTAAACCGTCACAGCTGTAGATCATGTACTTGCCCTTTTGACTCCCACATTCTCAACCCCTGTTTCTTTGTTTGATCACCAATAAATAGTCTGGGCTTCCAGAGCTTGGGGCCTTCACAGCCTCCATACTTAGCATTGGTCCCTGGACCAACTTTCTCTCTCAAACTGTGTTTTCTCATTCCTTTGACTCTGCCAGACTTCGTTGCCCCTACAACCTGGTGTTGGGTCCGATCACCCCAACATTCCTGGCTGCCCAATGTGGGATGACAAAGACCCTGGTGAAGGAATGCTAGAATGTGTAAAAGTGGAGGATGCATTGTCAAAGGACACCCGAAGACGACTGAAAGAAGCTTGGTGGGAAAGCTGAGTGCTCGGAAGAACCAGGATAACAATGGGACAAAGTGAAAGCAAACATTCTGCTTACTTGAATTTCTTAAGGCATTTATTATGAAGAGGGTGAGGCATGGGGTAAGACTCAGTGGAATCTGAGGCTTGTTTATTCAGAGGGCCCCTTTTAGAGAAAAAGAAGGCAAAGTGAGGACTTAGAAGGAGCTTGGGCAAGTAAAGTCATCTTGAAGCTTCAGTTCCATGGTTAACCTGCCTCTGCTAGAGAAAAACAGATTTAATGAGCACAGAGGCATGATATGGGCTGAGTGTAAAGAAATTTGGACTCAAGGCCCCAAGGAATATTTGTTTGAGTTGTGGAATATGCTTGATTTTGGTATGTTAGCAATTTTCTCAGTATCATTCATTGCAAGATTCAGGGCATTCTGGCATGCTTCCAAAGCCCAGAGCGTCACTGATGCATAAGATACTTTGAAGGACTTGACAAAAGTAACATTGGGAGATAATGGGAAATACTACGATTTGGCCAGGAGGGAGTGGGACCCCTCTGATCCTCGGATGGTGTCTGAAGGTCTTTGTGCAGTTGCTGTGGTTTTGATTTTCTCTGGGATAGCTTATATTTTCCAGCCAATGAAAGCTTTGGACCTCTGCAGATGTCGCTTGGAGGAGCAGTCAAAGACATCTTCATGTTCATGGTCATATTCATTATGGTGTTTGTGGCCTTTGTGATTGGAATGTTCAACCTGTACTCCTACTACATTGGTGCAAAACAAAATGAAGCCTTCACAACAGTTCAAGAGAGTTTTAAGACACTATTCTGGGCTATATTTGGACTTTCTGAAGTGAAATCAGTGGTCATAAACTATAACCACAAATTCATTGAAAACATTGGTTATGTTCTTTATGGAGTCTATAATGTCACAGTGGTCATTGTTTTGCTAAATATGTTAATTGCCATTATCAACAATTCATTCCAGGAAATTGAGGATGACACTGATGTGGAGTGGAAATTTTCAAGGGTCAAACTCTGGTTTTCCTACTTTGGGGAGGGGAGAGGACTTCCTGTTCCCTTCAATCTGGTGCGGGGTCCGGGGTCCCTGCTTTGTATCTTGCTGAAGCTTAAAGGGTGGATTTTTTAGCTCTACCCAGAGTCATAAAAAATGTTTCCAAGGAGATGTAGAGATAAATAGAGATAGAGATAAATAGAGATGGAGATAATTAGAGAGATATAAGTAAGTAGACAGATATAAGTAAGTAGAGCTAAGTAAGAAGAGGTACAAAAGTAGAGACTAGCAAAGAGTAGCAGAGATTTGCAGGGACAGACAGGAACATTTTGAATTATGGAAATTAGCTATGGCTCAAAGTTCAATCAAACTCTGAGAGGACAAATACAAAAGGAATAGAGGGGAAGGAGGTAAGGATAAAAGTGCTCTTTCTTTTCTCTCCAACGGGAACTTTTGGATTCAAAGTTGTGCTAGCAATAGGAAATGTTACTCTTGATATAAATACATGCTTTATTACGTGCCCCAAATGTCACTTGTTTACTTGCAATAATTCAACCTTTGATAAAAGTCAAATTATCTTGATAATTAAAGCCAGGGAAGCAGTTTGGATCACTGTGTCTCTAAATAGACCATGGGAGACATCACCATCTATTTATATTGTAACTGAGATCCTTAAAAAAACTCCTATCTTATCCAAAAGATTTATAGTTGAAGGCTATTGGAGGCTCTACATTTGTGAATTTTGTTCTGATGGTTGTGTGCTTGTGCTGTCTCCTTTTAGTCTGCAGATGCGGAAACCACCTCTGAAGAGGAAGCCGCTTCTGAAGAGAAAGCCACCATCAAGAACAAGCAATGATAGCTGTGGTGGTTTTATGAAAAAGAAAAGGGGGACATGTTGGGAAAAGCTGAGTGTTGGGAGAGAAGTTCAGGCAGGCCTTGCATGTCTGACATAATGTAAGAGTCTTGGAACACATCCAGGACCCAGGGTCTAAAACCCCTCGTGGTCTTTGGAACACCAAGTTCTGTGCTAAAGGGTGGAAGGCTACCCTGACACACCATAATCTAAGCTCAGGGCATAAAACCCCTCGTGGCTTGAATAGAATCCAGGGCTCATGGCTCTGGAATGTGTCTAGACTTGCTGTCTCCTTGCTCCTTGCTCTCCCAGGATGGATTGTATTTTGAGTTAAAAGAACCTGCTCTCCATTATCGCAAGTAGCAGAACATGTTCCATACGCCTCAAAGGAAATCCTAAACCATCACAGCTGTAGATCATGTGCTTGCCCTTTTGACTCCTACATTCTCACCTGCTGTTTCTTTGTTTGATCATCAATAAATAGTCTGGGCTTCCAGAGCTTGGGGCCTTTGCAGCCTCCATACTTAGCATTGGCCCCCTGGACCCACTTTCTCTCTCAAACTGTCTTTTCTCATTCCTTTGACTCTGCCGGACTTCATTGCCCCCACGACCTGGTGTTGGGTCTGATCACCCCAACATCTCTCTTCTCTTCTCCTTAGACTTACTTTAACTGAATTCTTTCATCTATTCTTGTGGTTCAATACCTTTCTGCATGCTAATACCTTTCCAATTTATATCTCTAGGCCAGCTATCTCTCCTGTTTAAATTTTGCTATCCTCATTTTCTGTTAGAAACCACATCAGTTGTTAAAATGTTATTCACCACGTTTACATATCTGAAATTCTAGTAATCTGCACCTTCTATGACACTGATAATCTTGATTTCTTAAAAAATCTATTTTATGCTACTATTGCTTTTATTAATAAAGCCAGTTTTAATCTATGCTAGCTCTGACAAATGGGATAATTATCATATGAAAGCTGCACTGCAAAATTAAGGAAATCCTCAAGATATTTACTCCTGAACCATTACAAGTGTGTTTAATACTTGTAATGGTGGTCAGGAAAGTGGTGGTCAGGAAAGGCCTAATAGTTAGGATAGCTAAGTAAAACTTCTGTAGGACTTACTTTTTTTTCCTGGGAGTCTTTGCATCATTCTCAATGTGGTAGGCAGTTGGTACCTATCATTAATCAAAAAGTGTGCAATAAAAGGTACATTATATTAATAGCAATATTACTATTATCAACATCAGCACAACAACAACAATGTATATTGCTAGAATATTAAGAAAACATATTTTCTATTTTGAAAGAGAAGACAATTTTTTTTTTAAGTAGGAACAAGTAAGAATAGAGATAAAGCAGAGAAATTAGTAAAACCATCAAACTGAGAACATTTATTGGGTGCCAAAAAAGAAAGCGGCTGCAGGATTCCTACTCACTGCAACTTTTTGCTTCATTCTCTGTGGTTCAACAGCACCCATTCATCGCTCACCTGGAAATATGGATTGCAGTTTAGAAAGGTCTTTAGCAGGCAGCTAGAAAATGCAGTGCTTATAGAATTAGAACTTCCAAACTATTTGGAAATAATGAGGAAATTTAGTTGGTGAAGTGAGAAGAGGGAGTAAGAAAGAGACACAGAGAGACAAAGACAGAAATAAATAAATAAATAAATAAATAAATAAATAAGAGGGAGACACACTCAGAAAGAGGACTAGAGAAAACCTCTGCAGGCAAAACCTTTAACAGAGCCATACAAGATGGGAATCTGGTTCAGAATTATAGTGCTCTGGAATCACAAAACTATCAAACCAATAAGGCCTTGTCATAATGAGTCAGTATAAAATGAATGAGTCTTCCCAGTTTGCAATAAGCACATTTTTTGTTTTTGCTACATTTTGTCCATCATATTAAAATAAATGAAATAATGTACTTAATGGTGTATTTGATAACTATGCTAAGCAGATAACAGCTGACTAGACATCTGTATAGTGCCACTTCCAAAGGCCAAAGTATCCTTCAGATCTTAAGGCTACCTTAATCAGTGGAAGTTTTCACAAAATCTCTCTATACTTGTCTATAGCTTTGAATGTGAACCACTGCACCAGAATCATAGGAAATGAGCTATTAATCACACAAAAAAGTCTCAATCTTCTACTGACATTTTAAAAAGGAAGTGACATTATTTTTATCTACTAAAACTTTTTCTGCTCCTCTCCCTAAAAATATATGCCAGTTGCTAAGTATTCAGCATTGACTTTTCTACCACAGAATACTCATAACGACAGTAAGAATCCCCTTCATTTACTGGGCACCTCCTATGTGCTGGGTATTATTCTATTCTAATCAATTCACATGTAATAGCTCATTTAATTCTCATAAAAGTCAGTGTGTTTGGTATTAGTATCCCCATATTATTAATGTAGAAATCAAGAGAAGAGAGGGTAATTTGCCTAAAATTATGCAGTTACTTGTAAATGACCAACCTTGGGTTTGAACTGCTCTGTGTCTCCACAGCCTGTGTTTGTAACCAAGTTTTTCAGTCTCCCAGAAGGCAGGAAAGGCTACTGATATCCAGTGACCCCTTAGAGAGATTTTTGCCAGTATTTGGATGAAAGCCAACAGTGTTATGTGTGTCCGATACCAAAACAACTATGTTCCAAGAGTATAATTTATGAAGGTCTGTGTGTGGCATGTGCGTGTGCTTGCAAGCACACTTAACATTAGGTTCTGAGTCTAACATCATAAAATACAACCTGTTTTTCAAGTCCAAGTCTTGCCTGATTCCTTGCATCTGTAAGAAAAAGGCCTGGCATGATTTGCTAAGTCTCCAGGACCACCCTGCTTGAGAGATTTCCACTTCTCCAACTCCCCCCAACTTCAACCAATGTAAGTACATGTAACTTCTTCAATGCCTACACCCATCTTTCACTTCCTAATGGCACCAGCTATTTCAGACTTTCATTACTTCACCCCTGAAACAAGAAATAGCCTCCTTTCAATCCTCACTTTCAAGCATCCTCTATATACTGATTCCAGGCTTATCTTTTCAAAACACTATGCTGATCACTAAATTAAACAAATAATTCTTGCATTGGTTCCTCATTTTCCAACACAGCTAAATAGGTGCTCCATTCATACTGCTTCTCTGCATTCTATCCTCTGTCTTTGGAGTTTCGCCCCTATTTGCCACAAACACCCAGTACTCTAGATAATTTCTATTATCTAGAAGAGTTAATATTTCTATATATCTAGGAATAGTTTCTATTATAGTTTATTTTCCCTGCTATTGCACATTTGCTCCTGCTGTTACATATACCTACAGTGCTCTATCTCAGCATTTCCGCCAGTCAGTACTCCACTTGTTGTCTAGGTCTGAGTTCAAAAACCAATATCCCATATGAGGCTTTACCTGATAGTTTCACCTTTACTCCCACTTCCAGGAGAAAAAATTGCCACCTCATTGTCAATCTCCCAGGGCTTTTTCATCCTTGGCGCATAACTTTGTCTTTATGCTCTTGGTCTCCTCAGACCTTAATATAGTACCTAGTGCAGTACACAGCAGATGCTTCACAAATGCTGCATGAAATTATTTAATAAACTCTGTACATACCTTCTCCAGCCAGATATAATTTATTCCTCTGCAAAGCTCTACACTTAGCACTTCTCTTATGCTACTTACTTTAACTCTTTTTCTATTGTTTTAATCTTTCTTCCTTGTCCAATCTCTCCTCACACTTTATAAATTTGTTGACGTTATGGGCCTTATTTGGTTTACAACACATGAAATCTGCATATAAAAATGCACTCAGCAATTATCTGGTGAAGTGAGTGAATGGGAATACAATTCACAATCCTAAACAGGTATACTTTTAAAAAATTCTTAATTATGTCTTCTATGCTAGATATCAAACAACCCTATGCTATGCTTAGCTGGATAATTACATGCATGTTACAGTTATGCCCCTTTCTTTCTACCTTAGACTAGAGCCATACTACAAGGTTGTATGGATATAAGAATTTTGACGTGTACTAGTAAGGCAGTAAACAGAGGGCTTCTTATGGGAGAACCCAGGAGCCACAGAAAGTAGGAAGCTTATTCTTCTGACAAAAAGAAGTTAATAAGTGAATGAGATTAAGAACAGAGGGACCCCTGAAAATGAGGAGATATGACCCTGACTAGGGTAGGTAGATAGGTGTCTTCAAAGAGTGGCATCCATGAGACAGGGCGGGAGGAACAAGAACAGCTCCTCTCCTAGTCTAGGAGCAGCTCCTTGGCTAAAGCAGAATGGATGTGGCATCTTCAAGTTCTAGAGCTCCCAGAGCTGGCCTACATACAGCTCGTGGCAGAGCCAGATGAATGTATTAGATTACATGAAAGACAGATTATTGGCTACCCTATGCTCTGCTTAGCTGCATGGGGTTTGTACTACAGAATTCTTCATTTTGTAGAAGAGTTGATTGTTTGTATGCTGAGATTTATGATGAAGGCATGGAAAGAAAATATGGAACATGATTGTTGTTGTAGGTGGTCCCACACATTTGGTTAGAAGAGGAAATTCTATTGATCTTCAGATAGTGGCCATGCAAGATACAGAGGAGATGAGGCCAGTCTCTGTATGGATGTGTCTTGCCATCTTTACTACATGGCCCAAGGCAACACTCTCAGTTGGTTCTCCAGAAGGAACTGGCCCAGACTACTTTGTGCTCTGTCTTGCTCACCTTTCTACCTGGCAGCTCTAGGGTTTGAGATTAGCACATAAACATTTGCATTCCTCTCTTTTTTCCTGGCTTCTCTACAACATATATTGGTTATTTATGGGAAGCCTTTTCTTAGTTATAAAACCTACTCAGAGAGTCAGTATTAAGAGGATTCTTATTTCTCATGGAATGTCTTTCTTGCAAAGATAGAACTACTGTCCTCAGATGGCAATCTATGAAAGGTCTATAAATTATAGATCCTGTGGTTAATGATTTTTTCCAAGATGGTTCACAATTAAAACTTACACTATTTCAGTTTTATTTTCGGTTTGGTGGTGGTCTTCGTAAAAAAAGAAATATGTCTTTTTTATACTCTGTAAACTTTCTGACAGTGCTTTACCACACAGTGCTTTTTCAGTGCTATGATCCTTTAATGGATTAAAAAAGCAATTTATCCAAATTATAGCATGCCATGATTTTTAAAAAAAATCCAAGTAGTATTGAAACACTTGTATTAAAAGAACAGCAGTTGGTTAATCCACATCTCCCCATTTCAATTTCTTTGTTTCTTCTAGTTTTTATCATCATCCTGCTTTAAAAATATAATTCCTCTATCTTGATTTTTTTCAACTTTAGCCAATGTTTATTATTGAAATTATTTAACTGTCTTACAAATCTCGCACTTCTTAACCACTTCCCCTTGCCCCATTCTCCCAATTCAGCTATATCATAATTTCTAAAATTAAATTTTTAGTCCATGTGCATATTGCTACAGGACTGCAATCTGGACTACTGTTGAGTTAAGCACGGAAGTTTGAAACATTTTCTTTCTAGTGTACCTCTTCAGTTTCCTCCCATTTTTTGATAGTTTCTCATGTGTCTATCCAACTGCCTCCTGAGATTTGTCAAATACCTGTGAAATTATCACATTAGATATGTATTGATTTCATTCCCTCACATCCCCACTGAATCTCCAGACTTGAGTTGTCTTTTCTTCTGCTCCAAATGACATGAATTAATTTCTAGTCATGAGTGGAGCTATCATTATGATCCTTCCGTTTGCTGTTTTCCTGTATTGGGACCCAGTCTCCTGGATCACAAAACTTCTTTCTCAATTGATTTCCTCATTTTTTAAAGCATATTCTCCAGTAGTTTCCTAAGAAAGGGTGCTGGGTGATTATTATTCTGAGTTTTAGTATGTCTGAAAATTTCTACACTCAGCCCAACTATCAATCAAATACGTATTTTTCACTCTCATATTTGATTGATACTTGGGGCGAGTATAGAAATTTTGTCCTAACATTTTTTTTTCTTCTCAGAATTATGTAAACATTAATTTATTGTCTTATATCTTTGGTGCTACACTGGAAAGTCTGATGTCATGCTGATTATACATACTTAGGGTTTAAAAAATCTTTAATAATTTTATTTTGGGTATTCTTAAATTTCACGATGTTTTAAAATACATCTTTAAAAGTTTGTTATTCAGTGTTCCATGAAGATTTTCAATCTAGAAGGTCATGTCCTCTTGTCATAGAAATTTTTCTTGTTATTTCTGTTTTATCTTTCTTCACTTCACTTCCTCTACTTTTTCTTTCTAGTAATTTTATTCCTGAAATTCCTGACTTGATCCTGTAATTTTGTTATCTTATCTCTGTTGGTTTATAGCTCTTTGTCTTTTTGGTCTCTTTCTTGTTCTTTCATTTCCTGATAACATCATGGTTTTGTTTTACAGATTCTTATCTCTCTAAGAATACTAACAAAATGTTTTAGGTGATCTTTTCTTCTATTTCCTGCAGTCCTCCTTTTTCCCCCCAAATTCACTTTTATTGTTTGTGTTTATTTCTGTTTTTCATGTTAGAGGCTTTCCAAGATGTTTTGTGCTCTGTGGTTGTCCATTTTTATTTTTCTGTGATCGGTGGCTGTCCATGTACATTTTCTAAGAGGTTGATTGAGATACGCTTCACATACCATAAAATCCACCTACTTAAAAAGTACACTTAAATGATTTGTAGCATATTCACAGAGTTGTGCAACCGACACAGTAAACCTTAGAATATTTTTAAAAGTTTATCTATGCAGCTGCATGTATCAATGCTTCATTTCCTTTTATTACTAAATAATGTTCCATTTTATGGACATATCACATTTTGTTTACCCATTTATTAGTTTATGAACATTTGGGTTGTTTCTACTTTTTGACTATTATAAATAAGGCTGCTATGAATCTTCACGTATAAATTTTTACGTGGACATGTTTTTATTTCTCTTGGGTATGTGTTAGGAGTAGAATTGTTGACTCACATAATAGTTCTATATGGAACTTTTTAAAGAATTGAGAAAAACGTTTTTCAAAGTGTTGCACTATTTTACATTCCCACCAGCAGTATCTGAATGTTTCCTTTTGTCCACATCTTTGCCAATAGTTGTTATTATCCACCCTGTTAAAAAAATTATAGCCATTCTAGTGGGTATGAAGTGGTATCCCATTGTAGTTCTGATTGCACTTTTCTAATGGCTAATGATGTTGAGCATCTTTTCATGTGCTTATTGGCCTTATATCTATCTTCTTTCAAGAAATATCTTTTCATACAGGTCCTTTGTTCATTTTTAATTGGGTTACTTGTCATTTTCTTATTGTGTCATAAAAGTTTTTAAAATATATTCCAGATGCAAATCCCTTATCAGATCTATGATTTGTGAGTATTTTCTCTCATTTGGTGAGTTGTCTTTTTCAATTTATTGACAGTGTCCTTTGAAGTATAAAAGGTTGTAATTTTGATGAAGTCCAATTTATCTTTTTCTTCTTTTGTAGTTTGTGGTTTAGGTGTCATACCTAAGAAGTCTTTGCCTAACCCACAATCACAAAGATTTACTCCTACACTTTTTTCAGTGAGTTTTATAGTTCTACATTTAGGTCTATGATCCATGTTGAGTTATTTTTGTGTCTGGTTTTAAGAACGGGGTGTAACTTAATTCTTACTTCTTTTGCATGTGGATATTCAATTGTCCCAGCACCATTTGGAATGAAATACTGAAAGACCAATTAGAAGTGTTATGTGCATGAGAGGGCAATCAATGAAGAGGCTTTATTTTAGAGTTATAGGAAGCAAGCTGGCTTTTTCCTTGAGTCTCCTGAAAAAGTCTATTACTCTGTTCTCACACTACCATAAAGAACTACCTAAAACTGGGTAATTTATGAAGAAAATAGGTTTAACTGACTCACAGTTCCACAGGCTTAAACATGACTGGGAGGCCTCAGGAAACTTACAATCATGGTGGAAGGCAAAGGGGAAGCAAGCATCTTCTTCACAAGGTGACAGGAGAGACAGAGAGAAAGAGAGAGAGAGAGAGAGAGAAGGGGGGAAGTGCCACACACTTTCAAACAATGAGATCTTGTGAAGACTCACTCACTATCATGAGAAAAGCAACGGGGAAGTCTGCCTCCATGATTCAATCACCTCCTATAAGGTCCCTCCCCTGACACGTAGGGATTACAATTTGAGATGATATTTGGGTGGGGACACAGAGCCAAATCATATCAAAAGGTAATATTCAAAGATATATCACTCTGTCTCCAACCCTGTACCTTACCCCGTTGCTCCTACTGCTTCCAGGTCTGGAACATCTCTAGCTCAATTTCTCCAAAAAGTTAATCTGTAATCACTTAGGGAGAAATGATTGGTAGGTGTGTAGAAAAAGGTTGTTACTTGTCCATGTGGGTTGGGGAAAGAGATCTGGGAGTGCTCAGCCACTTTAGACACAGCCATTTTACATGCAGACTTTCAACTTATTTCCCTGATTTCAACCTTTTGCTATATCCAGACTTTGCTGCCTCCACTTCTTGTGAAACTCACTTCTTGTGAGTTTCAGTGGAGCAAATTGGCTCATTCCTCATCAATGAACTATCTATTTTCAGCGGATACTTCAGTTTTAGCTTCCTCCACTCTGCCAAGTCACTTACCGTACCTCCTTTTCATTTTGTCAATTGAAAATTTATTGAAAGCGCTTGTCTGCTGATTACTCATATCCATTTCCCTCATTTTGGTTATTTATTTTAATTGTATTCAGGAGCAAGAGAAGATAGCCATGTGATAAGTATGCCATGTTTAACAGTAAGTTTCTCTTCAGTTCTGACTGCACAACTTTCAACAGAACTCCATTTCAAACCAGATTTAGCTTATTTCAGTAGGAGATTAAGTCACAAATATAAATTTACAGTTAAAGAGAGAAAGCAGAAGAGGATAATTTTTCTAAATTAAAGTCTACATTCCATGTGAAATGCCGTCGTATTGGACCCTATTGGCAAGTTTAACCTCCCTGAGGGCAGGCACCAAGTTTCTGTTTCACCACTGATTTCTCAGAGCTTAGCACACTTGTCAAATACACAGGAAGCTCTCAATAGATGTTTTGAAATGAACAGAAGGATTAATGAGCATTCATTACTGATGTGTTTGAAAATTTATCTTTTTAGACTTATAACATATATGTAATGAAATCAGTATTTTGAGTGTGCTTTGGTTTCATTTTATTGTAAAAATTCTAAAAAAGATATTTAAATTTATGTCATATAGAGACATTTGCTTTGAGTTTAATATTTTTCTTGTTGGGCTGCATTCAAAGCCGTCCTGGGCTACATGCAGCTTGTGGGCCACAGGTTGGACAAGCTTGGCTTAGAGAGTTTACGTGACTTACCTAAAAAACTCAGATCAGTTCAAAGCCTGTGGCCTCCTTACTTTCTTTGCTGTGGCAAAGGACTTAATGACTAGTCTCCTAGTATATATTTGATAAGATGGGATAGTTGCATAACATGGGTGACTCTCCCTCTACTTGTAAGTAACTGCATCTCTGTTAAAAAGTATGTTTCATTTTTACTCTCCCCTGTAAGTATTCTGTAAAAATTATACCTAAAAAAAACTTTTTTCTTGTATGAAAAATATATGTCACCAAGACACCATGATGACTGTAAATAAAATAAATTACTCAAAGTTGAGGAATTAGTATAAAAATAGGCAAACAGGGAACATTATAATATTGTATGGGTATAATTTTACATGGCTTTACCATCCATATTTACTAGACCTTGATTTAATCTATGAGTAAATTCCAGAATTGGAAAATGTAAAATAGGAGGTGTTGGTTATTTAACTTCTCAAAATGCTTGCTTTGCTGGGAAAGTTTCAGATAACTTTTAGATTCAGCATATCTAAGTCGTTAAGTTGGCTCCAATTCATTGCCTATGTCTTGAATTGCTGCCCAGTAATCTCTTCAGGATTGCTGGAAGGTGTTGCTGCTTGTCTTTTCAAGAACAGTTGAGACATGATCAAGAAAAGAACATCTTCCCATTATTATGAAAAAATGCAGAAACCAAGCAGTTGTCTCCCCAAAGGGCGGAAAAATTGTTTGATCAAGCAAAGCTTGATAATTACAATCTGTTTTGTTTTGGTAAATCTCTTTATAACTAGTGGCACTCATTAATTCCCTTTGTTATCATCCATTAGGTATTTTCTAAATTATATGAACATGATTTTTTGAAATCTCAAATAATAATAATTTAAGAAGTCATTTATGGTACATTTCTTACAATACTATGATTATGTAAATATTTCACCAGTAGAAACAAATACTGAGCTTGGAGCTACAGAGAATTATTATTGCCATTTATATCTTTCTAAATAGAGCCTTTTACAAGCTCCAGTCCAATAAATTCACTGCTTAATTTTGTCTTTCACATCTGAGTCACACTCAACTGCTGATGTTTATTATGTCTTAAATCTTCCTGTTTCTTGGAATCATCTTATATTTTGTTGGTTTATCTCTTTGAATAGCAATGAATGCTAGACTTCCTAAATTCTTGCATGTCCAAATGTCTTTATTTTGCCTGCCCCTTTGATTAACACTTGTTTGGGTAGAGAATTCGAAATCCAAAACTTCAGAATTGACAAATCATTATTCTGTTGCAAACGAAACATCTGATGTCCACCTGATTCACAATACTCTGTATATTATTGTTTTTCTCCCTGGAGAAAAATTTGCAAGCAGAGCAAGGTTTTCTTTATTTTGGAGTCCTAAAATTTCACAGTTATGTGTCTAGATATGTTATTTTGAAAAAAGTCATTTTTTTGGCACTTAGTAGTGTCTGTCAAGTCTTTTTTCAGCTCAATGCATTTTCTATTCCTGTTTCTTGAATATTTTCTTTCACCTGTTCATCCTGTTTTTTTGTTTTTGTTTTTGTTTTTGTTTTTTTACAACTCCAGTTAGGTGGCTATTGAACTTCCTGAATATCCTCCATGTCTCTTAACTTATCTCCTACATTTAAAATGGGCAATGTAGAATAATAATAAAGAGCAAGGTCTCTGAGGTCACATTCCCTGGATTTGAATTTCAGCTTTGCTACCCATTAGCTGTGTGACTTTGAACATGTTGCTTAACCCCTCTGTGTATATAATAATTATCCTTAGCTCAAAAAAGTTGTTGTCAGAATTAAATTAGTTATTATAACTAAAGCAATTAGAATAGCCTGACACATATTAAATTACTCTTATTTCCTTATTGACTCTTTGCTCTACATATTCTAAAGAGTTCATTGAATTTACTTTTATACCATGATTTTGTGTATTTGTCCAATTCATTATTCAGCCCATTTATTAATTTAAAAAAAAATTGGCCAATTGTATTTTTAATTGCAACAAACTCTTTTCCATTTTTTGATTGTTCTGTTTTCATAGTAGCTTATTTTTATTTTCAATTGCAAAATCTTTATTCTGATACTAATTTTTAAGCGTAAATTCTTGTTTGCTTACTAAGGTGTTACCTTTTCTGCATGGCTTTTCCTTTACATCTTGGTCTTTCTCTTTTGTGGTGTTGGTTTTTCTCAAATGACTGGTAACCCTTGATTTCCTTTTTCTGTTTATGAATATTGGGAAGTATACATTATGAGCTTGGCTTAAGCCAAGTCAGAAGTTGGTGAGAATTTCAGAAAACCTTAGAAGAGTTTTCTCTTCTTTTTCTTTTCTTTTTTTTTTTGGAGCTGGAGTCTTGCTCTGTTGCCCAGGCTGGTGTGCAGTGGTGTGATCTCGGCTCACTGCAACCTCCACTTCCCAAGTTCAAGCAATTCTCCTGCCTCAGCCTCCGTAGTAGCTGGGATTACAGGTATGCACCACCACACCCAACTAATTTTTTCCTTTGCAGTTGTGTTCAGCTGTACTCCCACCCCTTCATTCTGGCTCTGTTATCAGTCAGGGTCCAAGCAGGAAAACAGAAACCACTCTTCATGTTCCAAACATTGATACAGATCAAATTTAAAGCAGAGATTCTTTAAAAGATTGTTGGACATTCTGGAGGAGCAACAACAAGATTAAGTTACTCAAAGATTAATAACTACAAGAAACTGCCACTATCTTTGTGCCAAACAGGCAAAACTTTGCCCAAAGATTAGGTAGGATATGCAGCTCAGGTTCCTGTTGTTGGAACCCAGCTGCCTGAGTAGGAACCCAGTAATTTGATCTAAATGGTTGGAACTGGGATCTACAAACTTAAATGCCTCTAGAAGCTTGGCACGTCCTGTAATGTGTGAAGCAGGTGGGCCAGTGGGCATGAAAGAAGGGAGGTAGAAATGGTGACTAGCTGGAGAATGCATGCTCTGCCCAAGATGTTTGCCTTTAATTTTTCCAAATTATTATGCTGTCGAACAAAACTGATTTTCAGCTAAAACCTATGCCTGCTCATTTTTACTTCTGAAAAATATATACATATTTATTTTAAAGAAAAACTCATTTTCATATTTACCAAAGGGCTAATGCACTTCACAGAGAATTAGTTTACTATTATTGACAGAGTTGAACATTAGCAAATTGTATCCTATTTCATCTTTTTATTATAATCATATATTGTAATATGGATTTGCTCATACAAGTCTAAGAATTCAGTTGGTTTTTGTTCAGTTCTTTTGAGGGTATAGAAAAATAATTCTGTTACTTTTAATATTTTATAGTCTGTTTTTGTAGCGATGTCTGACAAACATGAGCTAGAGTATCATTATGATCTGGATGCTCACCAGATATGAATATCGCTTTTCAGACCATAAAAGGAGCCTTGGGATCATTGGCAAATGGACTAGAACTGACTGAAGCTCAGAATGACTAACTTCATGCTGACTGAAGCAGTGAAGAAAAGAAAACAAGAGAAAGCAAACTGGACCTGTCATATAATCACTTAATTTTTTTCATACACTATTAAATTTATGGGGGATAAAAAACCTATACCAAAACCAAGCAATTATCTTCAATCTGAGGAGAAGGGAACTGAGCTTTTGTGTGCCAAACACATGCCAGAAACTGTGTATGTGCATTTTATTTTTCTCAAATCAACCACATAGGGCAAGCATTTTAGTCCATGTTACAGATAGAAAAACTGAGGCATAGAGAATTTTAAGCACTTTACCTAACGCTATTATATGGCAGCTGTGCTATTCAAACCTAAATGGCACATCCTGGGGTCCAGGTCCAGCCCATGCTGAAGTCTGAGGGGAGTGGGTGGATGGACAGAAAGAACACTCGAGGGGCTGTAGGCAGGTGAAAGATGATTTTATTCAGCAGCAGCTCTCATTAACAGCTTACTTACACTAGTTCTTTACACTGTCCTCCCTGTCTTGGCTGCCTGAGCCAGGGGCTCCCACACACCGCTGTGTGGCTGGCTCTCTCTTGCCTTCAGGGTCAGCAGCTTAACTCTTTCTCTGGGCACTAGCAAGCCGAACTGTGTCCTGGCTCCCTCTTGCAGACAGACAGCTTTGGCTCTTTCTCTTTCCCTGGGTGCCAATGTGCCTGCTATTCCAAGCTACCTTGAGGTGAGCCGAGCCCCAAAAGCCCCTGTACAGCATTAGCAGGGCAATTATACCTTTTGCAGACAATAGTGGCTCGGAGTCAAGTATGAAACTGCACATCAAACTCACTGAGTCATGCAGGCCTGGATATCTGCTCTGGCATATTCCTTGACCAAAGCGCATCCATATACCTTACACTAGATCTGTTTGAGTTCAACAATCAGATTCTCTCCTCTATATCACGCTATCTCTTCATGAAGTCAGAAGTTGGTGAGAATTTCAGAAAGCCTTAGGAGAATTTTCCTTTTCTTCTTCTTTTCCTGGAGACGGAGTCTCATTCTGTTGCCCAGGCTGGTGTGCAGTGGTATGATCTCAGCTCACTGCAACCTCTACTTCCCAAGTTCGAGCAATTCTCCTGCCTCAGCCTCCCGAGTAGCTGGGATTACAGGTGCGCACCACCACGCCCAGCTACTTTTTGTATTTTAGTGGAGACGGGGTTTCACCATGTTGGCCAGGCTGGTCTCAAACTCCTGACCTCAAGTGATCTGCCCACCTCAGCCTCCCAAAGTGCTGGGATTACAGATGTGAGCCACTGTGCACTGCCAGGAGAGTTTTTAAGAGCTACCAATGTTCTCCTAACACTGTGTTTTTTTTTTTTTTAAAAAAAACAGTATTATAATTTTTGACATTTTACTGGCTAATTTGCAAGCAGAGCAATAAATGAGTAGAATTTTTCCAATTTAACATCCTCTTAGATAACTATGAAGCCAAGGCAAGTGCTGAAGATTATCTGGCAATCTTCTTCCCCTTTCCACAAATAGAGCTGGGATGACTCATGTGCGTGGAATTGGTATTAAACACATACACTCAGCACCCTGAGCTGTGGTCCCCAGTGACTTACTTCTTCTGAATTTTGACAGCAGCATCTAAAATCACAGCTAGGAATAGAAGGGGGCCAAGAAATTAGATACCGCTCTCAACTTCCAGAAACCTCACAGTGGCATGATGAAAAAAACAGAGTAGGGGTTCAATAGGCAGTTGAAAGATTAAATTCTGGGATGGTAGAATTCATCAATTTGAAGTATAATTGTTCAAGGGTCAATTGATCCTGTGACTTGTATAAATAAGATGCCCCTGAAAGCCTGGTGGTTCACGAACACTGTCTAGTTTCGTTTTCTTTTAAGATCAACGTGTTGATATGTTTATGAGCAGATAATAGGCATTGCCTAATACCACTAATTGCCACTTAGTGTTAATCTTGGGCTTTCTTCTTCCTATGTGCTTTCTAATATCTTTATTGGTTAATTAGAACAGCTCCTGCTGTGGAGATAAGTTAGTGTTGCCATCTGCATCTGCAGGTTAGAGACTAGAAGTCAATAATCGCTACCCTGTGGAGACCTCACCTCAGTTTTTCCTTTGCTACATCCTGTTTCAAAATTAGACGCCCCTGGGAGGACCCACCTACTTGTTAATACTGTAAATAAAATAAAAAGGTCCTAACTGGCTTCCTAACGTCTTCCTGTCTTCCTCTAATGTAATCGTCCTTAAAATTTAGCATGCATCAGAATCTTAAACAGAGATTGCTGGGGCCCCAACCTGACAGCTTCTTATTCACCAAGTCTAAGGTGGAGCCCCAAAATGTATATTTCTAGCAAGTTCTCTAGTGTTGCTGATGCCACCTGCCTGAGGGCTACACTCTGAGAACTACTGCTCTAACCAGATACTTCAAGGCTGTCCTAAAAGACAAAGCCATGGGCAGTCTTTAAAGACTTTGTGTAAGAAACACCAAGGAACAAGTAGATGCTCTGTTTTCCCCTTTGAATTAAATAGAAGTCAAGGGAAAGCTACAATGACTCTAATTTAGTGGATCTCAAAGAATGGTTCCCCAGCCAGAAGTATCTGCATCACCTGGGAACTTGCAAGACAGGCAAATTCCCAGGTCCCACCCAGACCAGCTGAATAAGCAATTCTGGAGGTAAAGCGCAGTGATCTCTGGTTAACAAGCCCTCCAAGCACTTAAGTGTGAGAACCACTGCCTTCGATCCCGTCTCTACATGACAGTCAGAGTGACCTTTTTTTCACTGAAATTTTTATTGCAATAATTGTAGATTCACATGCAGTGTAAAAAGTAACACAAGAAGATTCCCTGTATACTTTCCCCAGTTTCCCCAGTGGGAAGATTTTGCAAAACTATAGTCTAATAATGTTATTAACATTGACATGACACACCTATTTTCATCAGATTTTCCCAGCTTTACTTATAGTCATTTGCATGTGTGTATGTGTGAGTGTGTATATTTGTGAATGTATGTGTGAGTGTAGTAAGTGTTATACAGTCTTATCACCTGTGGTTTCACATACCCACCACCAGTCAGCTTTCAATACCGCAAGGATCCTTCAGTTTGTCCTCTTACAAGTATAACTACCTCCCTCCTGCATGGCCCCCACCTTCCTCATCCCTAACTCCTGGCAACAACTAATCTGTTTTTCATTGCAAGAACTTTGTCATTTCAAAAATGTCATATAAATGGAATCATACACTATGCAACCTTTTAGGACTGGCTTTTTCAGGCAGCATTATTCCCTGGAGACTGATCCAAGCCATGTGCATCAATAGTTGGTTCCTTTTTATTGTGGAGAAGTATTCTGTGGTATGTACCACAGTTTGTTCAACCATTCCTGTTCAAGGGCATCTAGATTTATGTTGATTTTTAGCTTATAAATAATGCTGCTGTGAATATTCCTATACAGTTTTTTTTGTTTTGTTTTGTTTTATTTTTTTTTTTTTTTGGTGTGTGAATGTATGTTTTCATTTCTCTGGGGGTAAATATCCAAGAATGCAATTATTGAGTGTTATGTAGTTGCATATTTAGCTTTATAAGAAACTACTAAGCTGTTTTTCAGAGTAGCTCTACCATTTACATTCCACAGTAAAGTATGGATGATCCAGTTTCTTCATGTCCTTACCAGCATTTGGTGGTGTTACTCTTTCATCCATTCTGATAGGTATGTAGTGATATCTCCCTGTGGGCTTAGTTTACATTTCCTTGATGGAAAATGATATTGAACATCTTTTCATGTGCATATTTGCCATCTGTAATCCTCCTTGGTGAAATAGCTGTTCACGTCTTTTGTCCATTTTCTAATTTAATATTTTTTTGTTTTTACTGTTAAGTTTTGAGAGTTTATTGTATATTCCACATACTAATCCTCTGTTGGGTATGAAGTTTGCAAATATTTTCTCCCACTCCGTAGCTTGTCTTTTCATCCCCTGAACATGAACTTTCACAGAGCAAAAGGTTTCTATTTTGATGAGATCCTATTTGTCAAGTGTTTTCTTTTATGAAAAAAATTTTTCATAGTGACTTTTTAAAAGATAGTGTGGTGAAATATAAATAACACCGTGACCTTTTAGAACAGCTTTATAGGGTGGTCTTTTAAAACACAAATCTAACTATGTTGCTTTCCTATCTCAAACCTTTCAATGGTTTCCCACTGCCATTAGGGTAAAGCTTAGGTAGAAACCCGTAACGTGGATAAGCCTTCCACTTCGGCCGCTGCTCCTCCTTGTGCCCTCTGCACTTCAGCCAGATGGGAACATCTCTCTACAATCCTGGGACCATTTTTTTCTATCCATTTCTCCCTGTACAGATTCTTTCAGATTTAGCTGCTTTACTATGGTTCTCTTTTGTATTCCATAGCACTAACATCTACATTCTGGAAGCATTTGCCGCAGCGAATTGAGAGTGTCCGTTTTTCTGCCTCCCCGATTTTCTAAGCTCCTTGAAGTCAATAACAATTTATTCATTTCTGTCATTCCATTGCTGTCAAAATGCCCACCACACAGGAAGCCCAGACCTAAGTGACTAACTCTGGAGATGTGCAGCCCTCCTCACAGCACCACAAGAAAAGAAAACAAAATCTAAACAGAACGTTAGCTCCCTAATTGACATCATCCACACCCTCTCTGATCAGCCTTCAAAACATTCCGTAACTATAAAGCGGCCTTTATTGTTGAGCCCTGGTGTGGCATCACATTTTGGCAAAGTTTTTTATAAGTAGCTCATCAATTGTTTCTCAAAACCCTTAATGAGAAATGTTTATCTTCTCTTAGAGATGAGGAAATCGAGCCCAGATAGACCAGAAAACCACATCTAAAGTCCTATGGCAAATCATTAGCCCTCACCACACAGTGGCTTTGTCTCCTTGGCTTTGACTGGGATGTGTAATTGCTCACAGCATTGTGGAAATCCACAAAGCCTGGGGAACACACAGAGGGAGGTTGTTCAATTCAACATTCTCTTTTGGACCATTAACAAAAGTCAAATGTTGATCACTTTAAATGTCTGTTGAATGTATGAATTGAACAAATACATTTTTATTTTTCTTTCTGTGAAACTAATCATTCTTATCTAGAGGTAGGCTCTTTATGAGTGCTGCTTATCTCTAGCTTACTGGATGGTTTCTGGTTTGTGGAATAGACTCTAAAAAACTAGTAGAATCATTTATACAGCTTCTATAATGTTGTAAGCAGAAAAGTATCTTCACAAATGTCACTAGTTATTTCCTTTAATTTTTGTACAATTTGATCTGTATGTCTTCTTCATTAGCTGAGAGGTGTTAAACATGATCATTGAAATCCACTCACATTGTCAGCTCAACTTGAGCTCTCTGTGAGGGGCCCTTACAAAAGGAAGAAGGGCCTACTCAAAGGGAACAGTGAACAATAAAAAAAACTTAGAAAGAAGACTAAATAGCTACCCTCTCCCCCATATAGCCTGCTTTTTAGCTCTAAGGTAGTATATTCTCAGAGTCCAGTCTCCCTTGACCTGGCTGTGGTTGGGACAACTGTAGGATTAGAGCATCTTCTTGCAACAAGGCTTGACTGACGCTGAATCTCCACTCCTGCCCTCTTGTCCAGAGAGAGGAGAAGAGGGAATAAGGCAGCTTCAAAGCATCATCTGAAGCAGCGAGCTAGATTCAATGGCAACCCCAACCTCTCCAGGGCTCAGGTCTCACCGCACATGTATTCATCAGAGTAGGACCTCCTCATTAGTGGTGTATCTGCCCCAGAACTATTGCATTGGGAGCAGAAGTTTACTTCCCATAGGATTATTTTCTCCTAAATCCACCTAGAAATAGATTATAGGCTCAGTGGTTTTTATCTTGCTTATGAAGATAACATTTAACTAATACTGGGACTTAAAACATTTTTCTGGTCTGGTTTTACTCAAACAAGCATCACCTAAACAAGCATCACCTAAACAAGTAGAATATTCAGATGGTTTTTAAGGGTCTGCAGAGACAAAAAGGATGTATGGGGTGAGGAAATACATATAGGGAGCAAAGAGCTTGGCCTCACTGATAAAGTAACTTCTGAGCAGAGGCATAGAAGGAGGCAAAGAGAAGAGCCATGAGGATATGTGTAAGTGCAAAGACCTGAGGCACTGAATGGCTTGCAAGTTTGAGGAGAAGCAGAGACGAGCGTGGCTGGAGATGAGTAAGGAGTGAGGGGAAATAAAATCAGACACGTATTGAGGGTATTGTGTGTGTATGTGTGTGTGGGGGGGGGGGAGGAGAGAGAGAGAGCACACCACATCCTATGTAAGACTTTATAGACCTTCCTGAGGGTTTTGTTTCTTACTCTGAATGAGATGGGAAGTCCCTGGATGGTTTTGAGCAGAAAAGTGACAGAAACAAGCATTAATATTCTTTAAAGACCATTGCAGTTGCTGTGGTGAAAATAATTAGAGGAGTGCTGTGGTAGGAAGAATTCCCTCCCCCACGATTTCCGTACCTTGGTTATTCAAACACGAATGTAGGTCCTCCTGGAATTAAAGTTATCAATTAGCTGACGTTAAAATAGGGAACTATCCTGAATTGTCTGGATAGGACCAATCTAATCACTTGGGCCCTTGAAGATGGAGAAATTTCTCTGTCCGGAAAAAGAAAAAGAGAGGCAGAACAAGAGAAAGGCAGGGGAGAGATAAGGCAAAGGGAAGGTCAGAGAGATTTGAGAAAAAAGAGGGCCAATGAGCTGAAGTCTTCTTTAGAAGTTTCGAACAACCCCCAGCAAACAGCCAACAAGGAACTGAGGACTTCTATCTTATATTCTGGTGGAGCTGAATTCTGCCAACAACTTGAATGAGCTTGGAAATGGATTCATCCCTCAAACCTCCAGAAAGAAACACAATCCTGTCTTGACACTTAACTTTGTGAGATCCAGAGCAGAAAGTCAGCCAAGCCTATTGGACTGGTATGGAATTGTGAGATAATAATTAGTGCTATTTTAAGTTGCTGAGTTTGTGACAATTTGTTACAATGGCAACAGAAAACAAATACAGGAGTAAGGGCATTAATTAAGAAATTATTGCAAAATTCTAACAAATATGGTGGCATGGACAAGATAATGGTATGGCAATAAAGAGTGGTCCTATTTCATACATATTTTGAAGGTAGAACCTGAAAAATTTGCTAATGTGGTGTATGACTGGGAGGAGGAAAGGGTGACTCCAAGACTTTTGGTTTGAGAAATTGAAAGAACAAAGTTTTTCACTTATTGAGATAAAGTCAACTGGGAGAGAAATAGTTTGCAAAAATGAATTTAGAGAGGTAGGGAGGAATCAAATTATAGAGTATTCTGAGTCATGTTAAAAATTTTGAATTTTATATTAAAAGTAAAGGAAAATTACTGAATACTTTTAAGTAGTCAAAGGTTAGGATCAGATGGCCATTTTAAAAAGTTCACTCAGGAGCCCTTACAGGGTGGAAAATGATGTAGTGAAATATCTCCACCCAATGTAAGAAGGTAACTGGAAATTTTTTTTCCCACATTTAGGAAGACCAGGAAAACCAGGATTCTCCAAAGTGGAACCAAGTAGTTTCCTAGCTTATAAGAACAGAATTTCTCAAATATAAGTAATAAAATAACAGATGATCTCAAAGGAAAAACATCCACAGATTTCCAGGATTTATTTAAACTACTTGAATTATAGTTACTTAAATGTGTAACAACACTGGGTATAATGACAGTATAATTATTGTTCTTATACCACTATAAAACCAAATAAACTTACAAAGTAAGCACTAGGAAAAATATAACTAGAATTTAGAACATAAATAAACTATTATGGAAGATGTTTTGTGAAAACTAAATTGTCAAAGCTTGATTTAGTAGTTAAAAGATACTGTCTGTACAAATGCCTGTTCACAAATGTATTGTATAAAATGATGTTACTAACATCAAAACTTTGCTTGCTACCTCAGGGTAATCAGATATGTTAGTCAAAATTTTGCCAATGGGCAATCTTTAAAAGGTATTTTTAATGAGGCACAATTTGATAATTCTGTAAAGTTTATTTACTGGTATCAAGATGATATAGCATTGCAACATCACAGATATCTTCATTAACATGGCATTTAATAGTTCTTTTGGACATTATTCATCACATATTTACTTCTCCACTTATTACCAATGAACTATTGCAAATTGATACATACAAAGGTGGAATTTGTTTAATACATCTACTTACAACACAGCCCACTTTATTTGATAATTAGTATGCCTTTATGCAAAGAAGGCAAAAATAAGAAGATAAAATTAAAAGGATTAGAAAGGAAGAAACAAAACTGAAATTACTTGCAAATAATATTTCTGCATAAAAACTAAAAAAAAAAAGATTTTTTTGATAAATTAGAAGAATTAGCAGGAGAGGTTGGAAAAAAAATTAAATAAATATCAGTATGCATCTCACATGCCAGCAGTAGTTGAAAAATAAAATTAAAGAGATTATTTAAAGTAGCATTAAAACAAGTACCTAATAATAAATATAACAGGAGACATGCAATACCTTTCTGGAGAAATACAAAACTTTTCTGAACAAAAAGGCAGTCTAATTACATGGAAAGCCAGACCAGATTAGAAAGTGCAATATTCTAAAAAGGTCAATTTCCCCTAAGTTGATTCAATAAAATAGTAATCGTATCCCCAACAGGTTTTTTTCTTTGAAAATTGATGCTCTTTTTTATTTTATATATTCAAAGAACCAAAAATAACCAAGACACTTTTGAAGAAAAAAGGGGTGAGAGTGACACCCTAATTGTACATGCTTTATGTAAGGTATTATCAAGCTAAATTGATTACAACTATAAGGTGTTGGTGCAGGCATAGAAAAATAGACCAATAGAACAAATTAGACTCCCAAAACACACTCATCAATATATGGGACGTTGAAACAAGATGGGGTGGGGTCATACTGCAGATCCATGGGGAAATAAATATTTTTCTAAAAAAATAAATCGTTCTTGGAAATTGGTTATCCTTTTAGACAAAAGTAAAGTTGTATGTCTTTCTCATGCCATATAAAAATAATCATAGCTTGATTTAAAATCTAAGTGAGAAAGCCACAATTATTAAACTTTAAAAAGATAATAAAAGAGTGTGTCTTTATGACCTCAGGGTAGGAAAGAATTTTGTAAATATGGTACAAAGAACATAAGTCATAAAAGATAGATTAACTGAATTACATTAAAGTTAAGAACTTCTGCTCATCAAAAGATACCACAAAGAGAGTGAAATGACAGTCTACACACTGGGAGAGATTATTGATAACACATCAATAAGATGAGAGAAACGAGAGCTTCTTCTTAATGTGGGAAGGACTTACATAAAAGGGAAGGTAAAGACGAGGGCCAGGGACAGGACATCGTGACAATCAGTAGATTGAGGTCTTTTGGGGAGAAGGAAAAGACATCTGAGCATTCAAGTAGATACTTGCCTTTGATAACCATGGAAACACTTGTCCATTAGCAGGAAGGATGAAAAAGATGGGTACAGATGCAGGAGTAGTTATAGACTTGTTGTTGCTAAGATGGGGGAGCTCGTGAGTAATAGTTTCTATTTTCTTTTTATTTTTTCATTTTACTTTAAGTTCTGGGATACATGTGCAGAATGTGCAGGTTTGTTACATAGGTTTACGTGTGCCATGGTGGTTTGCTGCACCTATCGACACATCCTCTAAATTCCCTCACCTCGTCCCCCACTCCCCAACAGGCCCTGGTAGGTGTTGTTCCGCTCCGTGTGTCCATGTGTTCTCATTGTTCAACTCCCAGTTATGAGTGAGAACATGCGCTGTTTGGTTTTCTGTTCCTGTGTTAGTTTGCTGAGGATGATGGCTTCCAGCTTCATCCATGTCCCTGCAAAAGACGTGATCACATTCCTTTTTATGACTTCAAAGTATTCCATGGTGTATATGTACCACATTTTCTTTATCCAGTCTCTCAGTGATGGGGATTTGGCTTGGTTCCATGACTTTGCTACTGTAAGTAGTGCTGCAATAAACACATGTGTGCATGTGTCTTTATAGTAAAATGATTTATATTCCTTTGGATATATACCCAGTCATAGGATTGCTGGGTCAAATGGTATTTCTGGTTCTAGATCCCTGAGTAATTGCCACACTGTCTTCCATATGGTTGAACCAATTTACATTCCCACAAACAGTATAAAAGTGTTCCTTTTTCTCCACAGCCTCACCAGCATCTGCTGTTTCTTGACTTTTTAATAATTGCCATTTGGACTGGTGTGAGATGGTATCTCATTGTGGTTTTGATTTGCATTTCTCTAATGATCAGTGATGTTGAGCTTTTTTTTCTCCCTATGTTTGTTGACTACATAACTGTCTTCTTTTAAGAAGTGTCTGTTCATATCCTTTACCCACTTCTTGATGGGGTTGTTTTTTTCTTGTAAATTTGCTAAGTTCCTGTAAATTCTGGAAATTAGACCTTTGTCAGATAGGTAGATTGCAAAATTTTTTTCCCATTCTGTAGGTTGCCTCTTCACTCTGATGATAGTTTCTTTCCCTGTATAGAAGCTCTTTAGTTTGATTAGATCTCATTCATCAATTTTGGCTTTTGTTGCAGTTGCTTTTGGTATTTTGGTCATGAAGTGTTTGCCCATGCCTATGTCCTGAATGGTATTGCCTAGGTTTTCTTCTAGGGTTTTTATGGTTTTGGGTTTTACATTTAAGCCTTTAATCCATCTTGAGTTAATTTTTGTATAAGGTGTAAGTAACAGATCCAGTTTCAGTTTTCTGCATACAGCTAGCCAGTTTTCCCAGCACTATTTATGGAATAGGAGATCCTTTCCCCTTTGCCTATTTGTGTCAGGTTTGTCAAAGACCAGATAGTTGTAGATGTGTGGTGTTATTTCTGAGGTTGCTGTTCTGTTTCTTTGGTTTATATGTCTGTTTTGGTACCAGTACCCTGCTGTTTTGGTTACTGTAGCTTTCTAGTATAGTTTGAAGTGAGGTAGCATCATGGCTCCAGCTTTGTTCTTTTTGCTTAAGATTGTCTTGGCTATATGGGGCCTTCTTTGATTCCATATGAAATTTAAAGTCTTTTTTAAATTACGTGAAGAATGACAATGGTAGCTTGATGGGAATAGCATTGACTCTATAAATTTCTTTGTGCAGTATGGCCATTTTCACAATATTGATTCTTCCTATCAATGAGGATGGAATGTTTTTCCATTTGTTTATGTCCTATCTTATTTCCTTGAGCAGTGGTTTGTAGTTCTCCTTGAAGAGGTCCTTCACATCCCTTGTTAGCTATATTCCTAGGTATTTAATTCTCTTTGTAGCAATTGTGAATGGGAGTTCATTCATGATTTGGCTCTCTCCTTGTCTATTGTTGGTGTAAAGGAATGCTTGTGATTTTTGCACATTGATTTTGTATCCTGAGACTTTGCTGAAGTTGCTTAACAGTTTAAGGTGTTTTTAGGCTGAGATGATGTGTTTTTCTAAGTATAAAATGATGTCATCTGCAAGCAGAGACAATTTGACTATCTCTTTTTCTATTTGAATACCTTTTATTTCTTTCTCTTGCCTGATTGCCCTGGCCAGATCTTCCAATACTGTGTTGAATAGGAGTGGTGAGAGAGTGCATCCTTGTCTTGTACCAGTTTTCAAAGGGAATGCTTCCGGCTTTTGCCCATCCAATATGATATTCTGTGGGTTTTTCATAAATAGCTCTTATTATCTTGACATATGTTCCATCGATATCTAGTTTATTTATGGTTTTCAATATGAATGGATTTTGAATCTTATCAAAGGTCTTTTCTGCATCTATTGAGATAATCATGTATTTTTTGTCATTGGTTCTGTTTATTTGATGGATTAAGTTTATTGATTTGCATATGTTGAACCAACTTTGCATCCCAGGGGTGAAGCTGAGTTGATTGTGGTGGATAAGTTTTTTGATATGCTGCTGGATTCAGTTTGCCAGTATTTCATTGAGAATTTTCACATCAATGTTCATCAGGGATATAGGCCTGAAGCTTTATTTTTTTGTTCTGTCTCTACCGATTTTGGTATCAGGATGATGCTGGCTTCATAAAATGAGTTACAGAGGAGTCCCTCCTTTTCAATTGTTTGGAATAATTTCAGAAGTAATGGTACTAGTTTCTCTTTGTAACTCTGGTAGAATTTGGCTGTGAATCCCTCTGGTCCTGGGCTTTTTTTTTTTTTTTTTTTTGGCTGGTAGGCCGTTAATTACTGCCTCAATTTCAGAACTTGTTATTGGTCTATTCAGAGATTCGAGTTCTTCCTGGTTTAGTCTTAGGACGGTTTATGTGTCCAGGAACTTATCCATTTCTTCTAGATTCTCTAGTTTATTTCCATAGAGGTGTTTGTTTATAGTATTCCCTGATGGTAGTTCTTATTTCTGTGGGTTCAGTGGCAATATCCCCTTTATCATTTTTTATTGTGTCTACTTGATTTTTCTGTTTTCTTTTTTATTATTCTCGCTCACTATCTATTTTGTTAATTTTTTCAAAAGACCAGCTCCTGGATTCACTGATTTTTTCAAGGGTTTTTCGTGTCTCTATCTCCTTCAATTCTGCTCTGATCTTAGTAATTTCTTGTCTTCTGCTAGCTTTTGGATTGATTTGCCATTGCCTCTCTAGCTCTTTTAATTGTGATGTTAGGGTGTTGATTTGAGATCTCTCTACCTTTCTTATGTGGGCATTCAGTGCTGTAAATTTCCCTCTTAGCACTGCTTTAGCTGTGTCCCAGAGATTCTGGTACATTGTCTCTTCATTCTCATTGCTTTCAAAGAACTTCATTATTTCTGCCTTAATTTCATTACTTACCCAGTAGTTATTCAGGAGCAGGTTGTTCAATTTCTATGTAGTTGTGTGGTTTTGAATGAGTTTCTTAATTCTGGATTCTAATTTGATTACACTATGTTTTGAGAGATTGTTTGTTATGATTTCAGTTCTTTTGCATTTGCTGAGGAGTGTTTTACTTCCAATTATGTGGTTGATTTTAGAATAAGTGCCATGTGGCACTGTGAAGAATGCATATTCTGTTGATTTGGGGCGGTGAAATTTGTAGCTGTGTCTTTGAAATAAGTCCAGTGATTACAGTGGGATCCTGGTGTGCCTTCACTAGTAGAGGCAGCTACAGGGGCCAAATGCACAGTAAGCATGAGGCTTGTAGTCTCTTAGTGGACAGGAGAATAGGGTCTCTAGGTGGTCCAGTTTACTCTTCCCATGAATCATTTTTTGTTACATATAGTTTAAATAGTTCCCCATATACGAGCTGATAACTGTTGTTCTTTCCTCCTTCCCCAAGGCAAAAGATACTTAACTGTTATTTTATTTTTAACATTTCCTTAAAATATAAATTTTAAAAATAGATTTACAGGGTACAAGTGCAGATTTCTTACATATATATATTGTGCTGTAATGAAGTCTGGGGTTTTAGTGTAGCCATCATCTGAATATGGAAGAAACTTAACTTTTAAATTATCTCATTTAAATACTTGAAGTTGAGTCATTTAAAATTGCATATAAATTTTTAACAGTATAAGTATATGAATTATTTACTCTGACTGAATTTTGAAACTTTGCTAGTTGTGTTATGTTTTGGGGCATCCACTGGGTGCTGTGATAATTCCAGATAATAAGGTGGTATCCATATAAAAGAATTGTACTATATGTTAAAAGGCACATAACACAATGGAAAGGTTTTTGGAATATGGCTGGGCAGGTGTGGTAGCCTTATTATGTGTATCAGCAAAGTTCTTAGTTGTAAGAAATAAGGCAAATGTTAGCTGACTTTGGCAGAAAACATATTTAAGAAAAGAAGCATGGACAGCTGAGGGGCCCACAGGAAGGACAGAGGCAGAGCTACCATGTGCTGACAGAGCCCTGCACCTACCAGGGGCTCCTTTCCCTTTTTCACATGAAGGCCCTTGACAGAGAAGCTGTGGCTTTAGGTGGAGAATCCAGTATAGAGTTACAGAATGTAAAAACTGCCCCATCACACCAGAGGGCTTGTTTGAGGAAGCCATGCAGTGCTCACACCACTGGCATTCCCACTACTACTGCCAGAGATTGCATCCTCCACTGTTGCCAGAGAGTGCATCCTCCATATCTCTGTGGCTCCAGGGTGGGGTGTGTTGGGCTTAACTGCAAAGAAGGTGGGGGGAGCAAGTTCCTGACATATTCAACTTTAATAATGAGCAGAGCCTGAGTCTCCCACTGAGACTCATAAGATGAGGAATTCCCCAAACACCAGAATGGGAGTCAGATGCTGAACAGCTAAGAAATGCCACACCATTAATTCACTGTTGTTCTTTCCTGTCCTTTTTGTTATTGTTGTTGTTTTGCTTTTATTTCACCTTTACGCTGGCATTCTGAAACATAGACAAATGAGTTGGTGCCTAAATGCAATGGAAGACTACAGGAAATCAGCACAAAGCTAAAAAAGGACCAACCCATGTATAAGTGAAGACCTTAACAGAAAAAAGAAATCACTTTTTCAATAATTGTGTTGTCCTTCAGGCTACTGATACTTGTTCCATTCACAGGGATGACTGTGTGACATGAACAGATGTGATTGTTGAGGTGTTAGTCTTCAATAGAAGCACTAGGTATGATTAAGCTTGATTCAACTTTTTATTAAAATTTGACCATGCTATATTATTACTATTGTTATTATCTATATCTACAATGTATAATGAATAGATGTAGCACTGTTAATCCTTGAAAATGTTGTCTTTTGATTTCTCACTTTTTCTTGTCTTTTATTTTCTTCTTTTCCATCATTTTCTTCCTGCTACCATAGCAACATGTTTCTCAACCATCAGCCATCTGACCTTGATCCTGGTCAAATTTAATTTAATTCAGTAAGTATTTATTATTTGCCTAATATGTACAACACATCATAGATGTTCTAAAAAATTTAGCAAGAAGTTCTCTCCTTGTGTCACTTCTCACAGCTTATAACATATCAAACTGTACCAGATAGATAGTTGGTAGAAATGGTGAGATGAATGGAGGGATGTAGGCAAGATACACATAAAACAAATGAATCAAAATTATGCATCAAATGTCAGGACAACAATCCTCTTTGTCACAACTTCTTTGTTATTGTTGCTGTTACTCTTTTATATCTAAAACAACCTTCTTTTAGTATACAATTCAATATCAAACTTTAAATCACTTTAGAAATTCAATATATAGAAGATAAAACCAATGATGTATAAATAAAAGAAAGCATATTTCATACAAGAAAAAATGTTGGAAATGCCTTTTATTTTTAATTCTTTTTTCTAATATTCAGCAAATATATTTTCATAAAATAGTGAATGATTTTAAGAAACATGCATTTGAGATTAAGAAAGTTCTGAGGCACTTATAATTTATAAGAATTTAATTAAGATATAATTGTTTAAATATGTTGTTTACAATTATAGTCAACTTATTGATAATATTATCTTTTCAATGCTTCACCGGGACTGTAGTACTTCTGCCTTAGGAGGACAATCATTCAGTGCTTGCCAAAGCCCAGCAGAATAGGGCTAAATGGCCCCTGTGAGGAGTATGGTAAAATCTGAATAAGACTCTAACAAGAATACAATTACAGCTTTTAATCTAAATATTATCTTGTCACTTAACAGTTCTATAGACATGAATTAGCTATTACTAGTAAATTTATGATGAGTTGAAGATACTTCTGCAAATGACAATTGGTGGTGGTGGTGTGATAAAGAGAGGGCTAATTAACACACGCTGGAAGAAAAAGACTCTGCTCTTTAAAAACAAATAGGTAACATACAGAATCAACCTAAAATATCAAGTTCTGGGATTTGAACTTGGAGACATTCATGCAAAGTATGCACAGCTATGCTCTGGTTTACATGTTCTTAGTCGACTGGTGCCCCCTTTCGTATAGCTGCTTTTCCTAGCCTCATCATTTCTTTCAAGTCCCCTACTCAATTCCATTGCTTTTCTGAACAAATGACCTTGCCTCCTATCTTTCAGTGAAAACAGAAGCATTCAGGGTAGAACTCTTCCAAAGTCCCAACATTTGTACTGACGTAAAAAGGTGTGTAATTATTTGCTTAATGTCTTTTCATGTCTCCTGCTCCGGGAGATCAGGAATGGAACCTGGTCACCAGTGTCCCCAGGACCCAGTACAAGGTCTATGAGGAGTTCACTAGGTATCTATTATCTAAATGAATGAACATCCTTCCTTTCTTTGTTTATAATTTTTTGTTTTAAAAACAAGAACTTTATTTTGAATATAATATATGATCATGGTAAAAAGCCAGAATAGTACCAACTTATATGAAAGGAAATGTTAAAGTTCCCCTCCCTGGTAAATTCCACAGGCTCCCTTCCTTACTTCTTTGTTTTCCCGCTTCAGAAGTCAACCTTCCCCTGAGCCCCAGATTTCATTCTTTTGTTGCGATCTCCTCTAGTAAACACTTCTTCTTTGTGTGGACAGCCAGTGAGCAGGGCTTGGCAGGGCAGTTACACAGAGTGGCCAAAAGAGTTGCAACAGCTGAGGGTTAAGGCAGCAGTATTGCCAGGCAGAACAGTGACTGGGTGCCAAAGATGCTAAATCAATCATCAGGTCCTAAGGGTGAATAAAATAAGAGGCAAAGCAAAGGTCAGAGGAATGCAGGAGGAGGTCAAGAATGTAAATGTAAGGCAAGACTAAGTGAGAAGGTCCAGGACCACATGGGTGAATGGGAAAAGGATACTAAAAAGGCATTTAAAAATTTTATTTTGGGGGATATCACTGTGGGGTGCACCAGTGGGTTAATGAAGGCTGGATTGACACTGAGGAGATGTCAGTGTCAACCCTATTAATTATTACCTCTCTCTCCAATATGTTGAACACCTCCCTTTTCTCTAATTGTCTTTCTCAGACCACAAATATGTTGTCTTTTAACCTAAACACAAAAGAAGAAAAGAAACAAAAAACCTCTCTGCCAACCTGGTCTTCCCCTCCAACTACCTCATCCAATCTCTCTTCTGCCAATTCTAGACATATTTCAAAGAATAATGTAAACTAATGGCTGGGCACAGTGGCTTATGCCTGTAATCACAGCACTTTGGGAGGCTGAGGTGGGAGGATAGCTTGAGGCCAGGAGCTCGTCGTCAGCCTGGGCAACAAAGCAAGACTTCATCTCTACAAAAAAACAAATAAAAAATAAAAGTAGCTGGGCATGGTGCGTGCCTGTAGTCTCTGCTACTTAGGAAGCTGAGGTGGGAGGATCATCTGAGTCTAGGAGTTTAAGGTTGCTGTGAGCTATGATGGTGCCAGTGTACTCCAGCCTGGGCAACAGAGTAAGACACTGCCCAAAAAAAAAAAAAAGAAAGAAAGAAAGAAAGAAGGAAAGAAAGAGGAAGGAAGGAAGGAAGGAAGGAAGGAAGGAAGGAAGGAAGGAAGGAAGGAAGGAAGAAAGAAAGGAAGGAAGGAAGGAAGGAAGGAAGGAAGGAAGGAAGGAAGGAAGGAAAGAACTGAAGGAAGGAAGGAAGGAAGAAAGGAAGGAAGGAAAAAATATAAGCTTACTGTCTGTATTTCTCATTTCCCCTTCACTATCCAGCTTAATTGATTCTGCCTTCTATCCCAGTTTATTGAAAACTGTTTTTGCCAAAGTTGCCAATGATCTTATTTCTGTCACTAGATTTGGATGACATGCTTCATTTTTATCTGAACTGACTCTGTGAAGGTTTGATACTATTGCCTTCTTCCTCCTTGTTTTGGCTTTCTGACATGCCCCTCTGCTGGTTCTGCTCCTCTATCTCTGGCTAATTTTTTCATTTTCTTTGTGAAGCTGTATTTCTTCTCTCTCTCTCTCTCTCTTTCTCTCTCATATATATATATATATATTTTATTTTTCCTGTGGACATCCAGGTAACATGGTATGGTAGGGAACTGGTTGTATGTGTCTTCCCATTTGTTAGTATTTGCAATAGTCAACCTGCCAAGGCACCTGACCCTGAAACACCTTCTGTGGATGACTGTCTAGGATTTCCACCCTTCCCCACCCTAGTACATACACTTTCAATTATTTCCCTGTTTCCTTTTTCTTACAAAAAAGCATCTTTGTTAGTCATTTCATAATATTACTATGATTACAATTTGTTGAGCACTTGCTATTTACCACGGATTCCACTGGGTGCTTCACTTTCCTTCATCTATTTGTTTATTCAGTTATTTCTTTAGTCTGTAAATATTTACTGACATTTATGGCACAGGCACTGTGGATATATAATCTCTAGTTGTTAGAAGTAACTTAGAAGTAGTATATTGTTATTTTACAGATGATGAAACCAAGGCTTGGGGTTGTCCACCTTGCCTCCAGCTCTAAGAACACTCAAGAGGCAGACCCAGGATTTGAATAAATAGCTCTTTCCCTTTCATTAATATACCTCAAAAAATATTCTATCTTTCATAATGCACCTTATGCCAAGCGTGTTCCTACTCTTTATCTCATTATACCAGTGAGAACATTAGCCTATGGCCTGATGTCACCTTTGAAAACAGGAGGGGAGGATTTACAGCAATGAAAACTCAAAATTCCATAACTTTGTTATTCATACCATCACACGTTTTCACAAGATCCAGACAAGGCTGCTGATAAATTATGTAGCTTGAGAATTACTTATTTATTCATGTCTTCATAGTGTTTACAATATAGTGGTAGGGACTGGGGTATATTTTTACATCTGAGAAAAGTCCCAGGGAAGAAAAGAGTACAATTAAATAAAAGCTATTAACAAAGAACTGTGGCCAAGATTGGTGGGGGAGGTGAGCAGGGTTAGGGAAGCTTCCCAAGAGACAAGGGCTGGACCAGATCATGCACACTATGCATCATTCTATTTATCTTAAGAATGATGATCCAGCAGGATGGAGGTCATATAATCAGATTGGTGTTTTGAAAAGTTCACTCTGGCTACGATGCAGACAATCTGTTGGAGGGGCCCAGGAAAAATGCATGCAAAATAGGAAGCTATTGCTGAAGTTGGAATAAGGGATGATGATGGCTGGGACTAGTGGAGTGGTCACAGAGGAAGAGATAAGTCAATGAATTTGATACATACTGAGTAGGTACAATCAGGAGGACTTGCTGACAGATTAAATAAGCAGTTGATGGAGAAGAAGTTATCAAGGTTAAATCCCAGAAGTCTGAGACGCTTAATTTGACAAACGATGGTGCCATTTGCTGAGAGAGAGAAAAGCAAAGGTTAGGGAAATCATGGTTTTGGTGGGTCATGTGGGTTAAACTGAAGACTTTGTGGTATGATAAGATAACTGCTGGGTGTATAGGTCTGTAACTCCCAAGGAGAGATCTGAGTTGACGATATGATCTCAGGAGCTGTCATCAGTGGAGGAGTAATTAAGCCATGGGCATGGATGAGATCAAGTGGGGAAGTAATATAGAGTGAGACGAGGAGAGAAGGGAAGGGAAAGGAAGGGAAGGGAAGGGAAGGGAAGGGAAGGGAAGGGAAGGGAAGGGAAGAGGGCCTAGGATTCATCCATCCAGAACACCTCATGTAAAGGATTAATTTCCTAGTCATTTAAAAGGAAAACACTTTCTGAAGAAATTTATATACTTCTTAATGTTTCTCTTAACCAAGTATTAAAATGTTAATATCAACAAAAAGGTGAAAAAAATCTACACCTGTCTGGCTTCAAATGAATCAAACATAAGGTTTCACTTATACAAAAAATTCCAAAGCATGCATTTATTTAAGTTTAAGAGTGAATACGTGGGTGTTTGTTATAGGTTTCTGTACTTTTGTATGAATGAAATATTTCATAATTAAACAACAACAATAACAAAAATGTCCAGGGAATAAAGCCTAAGTCAATAAAAAGTCAGCCCGGAAAATTAAACACCAAAAGCAATTTAGAGAAGAATAAAGGATTAGAGACAATTGCCAAGGAGCCCCTTGGCCCCAATAGAAAAGAGTTTAGGTACAACCTAGAAAGATGCACCCTGAAAGATTCTGCTGATAACTTTTTAAGGTAGAAATTTCTAACATTATAAGGACCACAATAAGTTAAAGTTTGGTTCTGTTTATATTTCAGGGCAATTAGAAGTGAGAAGTTGGCCAATATTGTTTTATTTAGCTGTGCAGAAAGGTGATTGGTTTGGTTTAATGAATGAATGTTACTTTTCCAAGCCTATATGCACAGGAATATTATTTAAAATGTGGAAGAAAACTATGTCTGAAACAAAAGTAGTGATCTACAAGTGATCTCTAATGAGAAGTGGGTTTGGTAGTATAACCAAATAATGAAACTATGCTTCTACTCCCCAATACTATCTACTACTACCATCACTAGCATCCCTTCCTCTCCAGTACCCACAAGAGATGATTTTAGAAGGGATCTTTTCTCTAAGAGCTTACTCAGGCTCTTGTATTAAAGGATATATGGCTTAGTATTGGAGGTTTCTGTACCTAACAAAATGCAAACTATTGTTTTGAGAAACTATCCTTGAGAAATGTGAAACAATTAGAAAAAAGAAAGGGGCATAGCTGTAACTCCCAATGGTGAGGCTATTTCAAAAGCAACTGAGCATGGAGGGCTATACCTAGCCTAGATTATTCTGCCAGACTGGGTTTCCCAAGCCCACCTTGGATCATTCTGTTGGAGTTACTTCCATTGTGTTACTCTAGTAGTAAATAACTCAGACCTAGGAAAATAGTAATGATTGGGGCCCATGCACTAGCTGGTGGGGAAAGGGAAAAGTACTTAGGGTGAAGCCAAACCCTGGAGTATTGAAGGGACAGCTACGCTGTCAAGGCTTAAAGAAGAAAGCCTCCCACAGGGGTCAAGGACTTAAGGCAGAGTCTAAATTATTCACGAGATGATGGCTATGAATGGTTTAATTTCTTAAAGACTCTTATTTGGCACAGGAAAAGTATGTTTAGCATATAGTTGTTTCTTCCTTATGTGCTCTAATTTTTTTATTTCTGCCAAACTTTCAGCAAAATGTGATTAAGCCATATAATTTTATATAGTGATATATAGAGAAAAACAAGGAGATGACAAAAATGGAAGTGTTCATCCACCCTCTGAAGTGGGTTGAATAGTGTCCTCCAATAATCCACTTAATGATGTAATCTTATTTGGATGAAATGTCTTTGCAGATGTTAAGGTAACGATCTCTAGATGAGCCCATCCTTTACTAGGGTGAGCCCTAAATCCAATGACTAGTGTCCTTATAAGAGACAAAGGGGAAGATACAAAGAGGAAGAGGCCACATGAAGACAGAGGTAGAGATTGGACAGACCCACAAGCCAAGGAACTCCCCCAGCAAAACATATACTTCTACAAAGGCCCTTGGAAAGTTGGAAGCATTTATTTGAGAGTGACTGGAATTCTTGTTTTAAGCTGTAAAGAGAAGCAAAGCAGATAACGACCTCTGGCCAAGAGCAGTGGAGCAGAGTTGAACATGCAACTCGAAAGATCAGTAGTCAAGCGGACCACTTAGAAGCAGACGTAAGTCAACTCCTTTTCTCCTTTCTTAAGAATGAAAGAAGGAGGGGATCCAAAGGGAGAGAAAAACTGATGCTTGGGTTCTGTCAGAATCTCCCTTCAGATTTCAGGACAGTGTTCATCATACGCTCTTTCTTTCGTTTTTTCTTCTTATCGCCTTCAGACTTCTATGCTTGTCAGAGCCTTATGTCTCTCCTATGCCCACATTCAGCTTGTTCTGAGTCTTATAAGTAATTTTGAATAAAATTAGCTTAAATTTTGGTTAATGTCATGCAGAATTTCTTGGGCAATTTCAAAGAATGAAGTATCAGGTTAACAATTTTTTTACTGTATAAAAAACAGCTTTACTGAGATATAATTCACATACCATTTAATTTAAATAATTTAAAGTGCACAATTCAATGGTTTTTCGTATATTCACAGGTTTGTGCCACCTTTACCATAATCAATTTTAGGACATTTTCATCACTCCAAAGGGAAACCCTGTACCCATTAACAGTCACTCACTATTTCTCCCCATGTCCTTTACTTTATCCTTCATCTACAGGTCTAGGCAACCACCAATCTACTTACTGTTTATAAATTTGCCTATTCTGGACATTTGACACAAATGGAATCATACAGTATGCATTTTTTCTGGCTGGCTTCTTTCACTTACCATAATGTTTTAAATGTTCATTTATGTTGCAGTATGTATCGATTCATCATTTCTTTCATTGACAAATAATATTTCATTTTATGGACATCTTATTTATTTATTCATCAGTTGATGAGCATTAGGGTTGTTCCCACTTTTTAGCTATTATAAATAATGCTGCTATAAGCATTAGTGTACAAGTTTTGTGTAGATGTATGTTTTTATAGGAATGGAATTGCTAGATGACATGATAGTTCTAAGTTTAACTTTTTGAGGAGTTTCCAGACTGTTTTCCAAAGCAGCTGCACCATTTTATGTTTCCTCCAAATGTGTATGAATGTTCCAAATTCTCTACGTTCTTTCCAACACTTTTTGATTATGGTCATCCTATGGAGTGAAGTGGTTTTCATTTTGTAACCCAAATTGCAGCGTCATGCAATATATCCATGTAATAAACCTGTACATGTCCCCTTGATTCTAAAATAAAAGTTGAAATTATAAAAATAAATAAATAAGCAAACAAACAGGGTTATTTGCCTTTTATGATTGAATAGTAGGAGTTTTAAAATTATTCTAGTCGCTTATCAGATATATGATTTGCAAGTATTTTTTCCCATTTTATGGGTTATGGTTTCATTTTCTTGATGGTATTCTTTAATGAAAAAAGTTTAAAATTTTGATGAAATATAATTTATCTAATTTTTTCTTTTGTCACTTGTACTTCAGTTATCATAAAAAAAATCATCCCCTAATCCAAAGTATTGACGTTTTACCTCTAAGTTTTTCAATAAGGGTGTTATAATTTTGCCCTACACTTAGCTATTTTATTCATTTTGAATTAGGTTTTGTTTTTCATGGGAATACGGGAACAACTACATCCTCATACATGTGGATGTTTATTTGTTTCAACATCATTTGTTGAAAAGAGTACTCTTTCCCAATGAAATCGTCTTGTCATCCTTGTTGAAAATCAGTTGCCCATATATTAATATTAATATGCATAAGTTTATTTACAGACTATCAACTATTCCATTGTTCATACAATCCAAAGTTATCTATGGATTGAATGCAATCACTATCAAAATTCAGGTAACATTTTTCACAGAAATAGGAAAAAATAGACCTAAAACTTGTATGAAATCACAAAAGACCTCAAAGAGTCAAAGCAATCAATCATAGGCAAAAAGAATAAGTTGAGGTATCATACTTATTGATTTAAAAATGTATTATAAAGCTATAGTAGTTGAAACATTATGGTACTGGCATGAAAACAGACATATAGACTAATGCAAGAGATTAGAAAGCCCAGAAATAAGTGCATGAATTTACAGTCATTTGATTTGTGAAATGAAAATATCCTGGGCTCTCAAAATCACTAAGCTAAAGGGAAAAGTCAAGCTGGGAACTGCTTAGGACAAACCTGCCTCCCCATTCTATTCAAAGTCACCCCTCTGCTCACTGAGATGAATGCATCTCTAACTGCCTCCTTTGAAGAGACTAATGAGAAACTCAAAAGAATGCAACCAATTGTCTCTTATCTACCTATGACCTGGAAGTCCCTTTCCCACTTCAGATTGTTCCACCATTCCAGACCAAACCAATCTTCATTATACATATGTTGATTGATGTCTCATGTCTCCCTGTGATGGTTAATACTGAGTGCCAACTTGATTGGACTGAAGGATACAAAGTATTGATTCTGGGTGTTTCTGTGAGGGTGTTGCCAAAGGAGGTTAACATTTGAGTCAGTGGGCTGGGAAAGGCAGACACACCCTTAATCTGGGTGGGTGAAATCTAATCAGCTGCCAGTGAGGCTAGAATATAAGCAGGCAGAAAAATATGAAAAGAGAGACTGGTCTAGCCTCCCTAGAGGTTAGGCATGGAAGAAAGCCTACATCTTTCTCCCATGCTAGATACTGTCTGCCCTTGAACATCAGGCTCCAAGTTCTTCATTTTTGGAACTTAGACTGACTCTCTTTGCTCCTCAGCCTGCAGACAGCCTATTGTTAGACCTTCTGATAGTGTGAGTTAATACTTAATAAACTCCTATATATATATATATGGATACATATATATGTGTGTGTATATATGGATATATATATAGGAGTTTTATATATATGTGTGTATACATATCTAATGAACTAATGAAATATATATGTATATATATTCATATATATACACATACACACACACACACATACATATATGAATTGAATAGAATGGGGAGGCAGGTTTGTCCTAAGCAGTTCCCAGCTTGACTTTTCCCTTTAGCTTAGTGATTTTGAGAGCCCAGGATATTTTCATTTCACAAATCAAATGTGTGTGTGTGTGTGTGTGTGTGTGTGTGTGTGTGTGTGTGTGTGTGTATATATCATTAGTTCTGTCCCTCTAGAGAACCCTGACTAATACAGACTTTTGTACCAGGAGTGGTTCTAGAGGAACAAAATATTAAGGGTGGAGTTCTTTTGTTGGTTTGGGGGTTTCTGGAGTTAGCTTCTTAATATGATTAGATTAAAAAATGCTAAGGACTCTACTAATAGTATGGAGGACACTGATAGTCCTTGGCATGAACTGTTTAGAGACTTATGCAAAATAAATGCATTCGACACTCCTGATTTATTGCTCGTGAGAGGCAAGGAGTTTAGTGACTCTACACATAATACCTTTGACCATATGGGAACAACAAGGAACATAATAAAGCTGATTGGTTGCTCCTAATTTCACTGGACAAAGTGATGAAAGAAAATCATGAACTCAGGGATTCTATCTCCCAGCTTCAGAAGCAGATACTGAGTCTCAAATCTGCTAAGATTGCCCTGAGTGAGAGTCTTATCTCCTGTGGAGAAAGAGCTGAAATTGTGGAAAAACTGACACAAACTTTTACCATGCAAGTGGCTGACCTATGCACAGCCTCCCCAGGTGTCTACTGTCAAAACGAGGGCATGGACTGGAAAAGAATGGGACCCTGAAACTTGGAATGGGGGCATGTGAGAGGACCCTGATGAAACTGGGGACACTGAATTTGTAAACTCTGATAAACCTTTTTTGCCAGAAGAAACAGTTTCCCCATTACTAGTAGTGGTAACATTGCCTCCCTAACCCATGCTGCCATCAGCCTTTCCACTTTTGTCTGAGGACATAAACCTTGTGCTGCCTGAGGCAACAGTGATGGCCTCCCCTGAGGCAGTTGCCAGGCAAGATAACGTTGGTTTCTCCTCAGGAGCCACCCTAACACCCTGTTTGCCTCTAGACTTATAACTAGACTAAAGTACCCGCAGACCCCTAGAGGTGAGGTTGAGAGTGTGACCCATGAGTAGGTGTGCTACATTTAAAAAGAACTGCTTGAATTTTCTAATTTATATAAACAGAAATCTGGAGAACAAGTATGGGAATGGATATTAAGGGTGTGGGATAATGGTGGAAGGAACATAGAGTTGGATCAGACTGAATTTATTGATTTGGGGCCACTAAATAAGGACTCTGCATTTAATGTTGCAGCTCAGGGAGTTAGAAAACGTTCTAATAGTTTATTTGCTTGGTTAGTTGAAATCTGGATTAAAAGATGGTCCATTGGGAGTGAGCTGTAAATACCTGATTTCCTTTGGTTTAATATAGAGGCCTTCCTCTATATTAAATATATCAAAAGGCTTAGGGAGATTGGGATAGCGGAGTGGATTAGTCACTTTAGACCTACTCATACCAGCCAGGAGGGCCCAGAAGATGCACCCTTGACCAATGCCTTGTGAAATACATCTCTGAGGGCAGCGTCTGCATCTTTGGGACCCTGTAATTGCTCTTCTCTGTATGTCAGATCTAATAATGGGAACCACAGTCACTCAACCACAAAATTTAAATACAATGGGAATAATTGGATCCTGAGGTGGCAGGGGCCAAGTAGTGGCACTCAATCATCAAAGGCAAGATGGGGGTAGTGGACAGCAAGGGCAAAGCAATCATCAGAACAGTCTGACTTGTGTAGAGCTCTGGTTTGGCTAATTAACTGTGGTGTTCCTAGAAGTGAAAATGGCAGGAAGTCTATGGCATTTCTACTTAATTTATACAAGTAGAAAGCTTCTAGGTCAAATGGACAAAAGACTAATTTGAATAATAAAAACAGAGCATCATGGTCCCTCAATCAATTTCCAGACTTGAGCTGGTTTACAGAGCCAGAACCCCTTGAATGAAGGGGAGGCCAGGTCCCACTGAGAAAGGACTTTACCACATTACTGACAATTTATGAAGTGAATCTTTCTCCCATCCTTCCCCAAGGAGACCCCCGACCTTTTACCAGGGTAACTGTACATTGGGGAAAGGTAAATGATCAGACTTTTTGGGGACTACTGGACACTGGCTCTGAGCTGACATTGATTCCATAAAACTCAAAACATCATCGTGGTCTTCCAGTTAAAGTAGGGGCTTATGGAGGTCAGGTAATTAATAGAGGTTTAGCTCAGGTCCAACTTACAGTGTGTCCAGTGGGTCCCTAAACTCATCCTGTGGTCATTTCTCCAGTGCCAGAATGTATAATTGGCAGAGACATACTTAGCTGCTGGCAGAACCCCCTCATTGGCTCACTGACTAGTAGGGTGAGATCTATTATAGTGGAAAAGGCCAAATAGAAACCATTAGAGCTGTCTCTACCTAGAAAAATAGTAAATCAAAAACAATATTACATCTCTCGAGGGATTCCAGTGATTAGTGCCATCATGAAGGACTTGAAAGACTCAGGGGTGATGATTCCCACCATATCCCCATTCAACTCTCCCACTTGGCCTGTGCAAAAGACAGATGGATCTTGGAGAATGACAGTGGATTATTGTAGGCTTAACCAAGTGGTGACTCCAATTGCAGCTGCTATATCAGATGTGGTTTTATTGCTTGAGCAAATTAACATATCTCCTGGTATCTGGTATGCAGACATAGACTTGGCAAATACTTTTTTCTCTATTCCTGTTCATAAGGCCCACCAGAAGCAATTTGCCTTCAGCTGGCAAGGCATTACTATCCTACCTCAGGACTATATCAACTCTCTGGCTTTGTGTCATAATCTAATTTGGAGAGACATTGATTACTTTTTGCTTCCACAAGATATCACACTAGTCCTTTGCACTGATGACATCATGCTGATTGGATCCAGTGAGCAAGAAGTAGCATACACACTGGACTTATTGGTGAGATATTTGCATGCCAGAAGATGGGAAAAAAATCCAGCTAAAATTCAGTAAAATTTCTAGGGATACAATGGCGTGGGACCTGTCAAGATATTCCTTCTAAGATGAAGGATAAGTTGCTGCAAGAAAGAGGCACAACACCTAGTGGGCCTATTTGGATTTTGGAGGCAACACATTCCTCATTTAGGTATGTTACTTCATGCCATTTATCAAGTGACCCAAAAGGCTGCCTGTTTTAAGTGGGGTCTGTAACAGTAGAAGGCTCCGCAACAAGTCCAGGCTGCTGTGCAAGCTGCTTTGCCCCTTGAACCATATGACCTAGCAGATCCAATGGTGCTTGACATGTCAATGGCAGATAGAGATACTGTTTGGAGCCTTTGGCAGGCTCCCATGGGTGAATCACAGTGGAGGCCTCCAGGATTTTGGAGCAAGGCGCTGCCATCTTCTGCAGATAACTACTGTCCTTTTGAGAGAAAGCTTTTGGCCTGTTACTGGGTTTTGGTGGAAATTGAACATTTGACTACAGATTACCAAGTCACCATGTGACCTGAACTGCCTATCATGAACTGGGTGCTTTCTGACCCATCTAGCCATAAAGTGAGACATGCACAGCAGCATTCCATCATCAAACACAAGTGATAAATATGTGATCAGGCTCGAGCAGGTCCTGAAGGCACAAGTAAGTTACATGAGAAGGTGGTTCAACTGCTCATGGTCTCCACTCCTGCCACCCTGCCTTCTCTCCCCCAGCCTGCACTAATGTCCTCATGAGGAGGTCCCTATTCTCAGTTGACAGAGGAAGAGAAGACTAGGGCCTGGTCACAGATGGTTCTGCACGATACGCAGGCGCCACCCAAAAGTGGACAGCTGCAGCACTACAGCCCCTTTCTAGGACATCCTTGAAGGACAATAGTGAAGGGAAACCTTCTCAATGGGCAGAACTTTGAGCAGTGCACCTGGTTGTGCACTTTGCATGAAAGGAGAAATGGCCAGATGTGCAAGTATATACTGATTCATCGGTTGTAGCCAATGGTTTGGCTGGATGGTCAGGGACTTGGAAGAAGCATGATTGGAAAATTGATGATAGACAAATTTGGGGAAGAGGTATGTGGATGGACCTCTCTGAGTGGTCAAAAACTGTGATAATATTTGTATCCCATGTGAGTGCCCACCAATGGGTGACCTCAGCAGAGGAGGATTTTAACAATCAACTGGATAGGATGACCTGTTCTGTGGACACTGCTCAGCCTCTTTCCCCAACCACCCTTGTAATCACTTAATGGGCCCATGAACAAAATGGCCATGGTGACAGGGATGGAGCTTCTACATGGGCTCAGCAACAGACTTCCACTCACCAAGGCTGATCTGGCTACGGCCACTGTTGAGTGCCCAATTTGCCAGCAACAGAGACCAACGCTGAGCCCTCAATATGGCACAATTGCGGGTGATTGGCCAGCTACCTGGTAGCAGGTTGATCATATTGGACCTCTTCCACCATTGAAAGGGCACAGATTTGTCTTCACTGGAATAGACAGTTACTCTGGATATGGGTTTGCTTATCCTGCAAGCAATGCTTCTGCTAAGACTACCATCTGTGGACTCACGGAATGCCTTATCCACCATCATAGTATTCTGCACAGCATTGCTTCTTACCAAGGCACTTTATAACTAAAGAAGTTCAGTGGTGGGCTCATGCTCATGGAATTCACTGGTCTTACCATGTTCCCCATCATCCTGAAGCAGCTGGACTGACTGAATAGTGGAATGGCCTTTTGAAGTCACAATTACAATGCCAACTATGTAACAATACTTTGCAGGACTGGGACAAAGTTATCCAGAAGGCCATGTATGCCCTGAATTGGTGTCCAATATATGGTACTATTTTTCCCATAGCCAGGATTTATGGGTCCAGGAATCAAGGGGTGGAAGTGGAAGTGGCACCACTCACCATCTCCCTTAGTGATTCACTAGCAAAATTTTTGCTTCCTGTTCTCACGACATTAAGTTCTGCTGGCCTAGGCATCTTAGTTCCAGAGGGAGGGATGCTGCCACCAGGAGATACAACAATGATTCCATTACACTGGAAGTTAAAATTGCCACCTGGACACTTTGGGCTTCTCCTACCTTTAAGACAACAGGCTAAGACGGGAGTTACAGTGTTGGCTGGGGTGACTAACCCGGACTATCAAGATGAAATCAGTTTACTACTCTACAAAGGAGGTAAGGAAGAGTATGCATGGAATACAGGAGATCCATTAGGGTGTTGCTTAGTATTTCCATGCCCTGTGATTAAGGTCAATGGGAAACTACAACAGTCCAATTCAGGCAGGACTACAAATGACCCAGACCCTTCAAGAATGAAGGTTTGGGTTACTCCACCAGGAAAAAAACCATGACCTGCTGAGGTGCTTGCTGAAGGCAAAGGGAATACAGAATAGGTAGTAGAAGAAGGTACTTATCAATACTGGCTATGACCACATGACCAGTTGCAGAAACAAGGACTGTAATTCTCATGAGTGTTTCCTCCTTCTTAAAAATAGGTTTGTGTATGTATATATTTGTACCAAGAAAATATCTTCGTTTTATTTCCTCTCTCTTTTATCATGTGCCATAAGATTTATTGACTTCACGTCAGCATTTAAGTATTGTTAATGTTAAGTAATAGTATTTGGGTTGGAGATTGGTGTTTCTGGTTGTGTGAAGGATTGTTATATCATGTTAGGCATAATTATGACCGTATTAATGTCTTTATTTGAAGATTATGTATGATCTCAGGAGATGTATATGGGTTCAAGTTGACAAGGGGTGGACTTGTGGTGGTTAATACTGAGTGCCAACTTGATTGGATTGAAGGATGCAAAGTACTGATCCTGGGTGTGTCTGTGAGGGTGTTGCCAAAGGAGATTAACATTTCAGTCAGTGGGCTGGAAAAGGCAGACCTACCCTTAGTCTGAGTGGGCACAATCTAATCAGCTCTTAGTGAGGTTAGAATATAAGCAAGCATAAAAATATGAAAAGAGAGTCTGGTCTAGCCTCCCAGCCTACATCTTTCTCCCATGCTGGATGCTTCCTGCCCTGGAACATCGGACTCCAGGTTCTTCAGTTTTGGAACTCAGACTGGTTTTTCTTGCTCCTCAGCCTGCAGACAGCCTATTGTTGGACCTTCTGATTGTGTGAGTTAATACTTAATAAACTTAATAATGTGTATATATACATACACATACACACACACACACACACATACACACACACACACATATAATTAGTTCTATCCCTCTAGATAACTCTAATACGCTCCCTAAAATGTATAAAACTGAACTGTGCTGTGAGCACCTTGGGCACATGTCATCAGGACCTCCCGAGACTGTGTTGGGGTGCACGTCCTCAACCTTGGCAAAATAAACTTTCTAAACAAACTGAGACCTGTCTCAGATATTTAGAGTTCACATTTTGGTAACCCAATGGGATTCTGAGTGTAGGTGCCCCGACATTTGACAAATCCTCTATTGGTGCTTGGTACCAGCTTGAGCTATCTTTTTATGGCTCAAACCAATAGGACAATTTGTGGAGGCCTGGTAGTACCCCCTCCAGAGAATCCCTGATCTCCCAAAATTTGGTTGAGATCTAAAGTTTATTTTGCTATATAACTCCTTTTATTTTTGGAGTTTTACTTGCTTCCAATACAAGGAAGGCAAGTGTACTGTGACAATGGAAGTCAGGTAACTCCTTTATGGAGTTTGAGCTTGCTTTTGACAGGGAAGATAAGGGTTTTTTTCCTGCTTCTAGGATGGTAGAGAGCCATCTTCAGCCTGAGACCCATCCCTAGGTAAGCAACTGAATTGGGGTTTGTCTTTTCTAAAGTTAAGATTAACAACCAGCTGGTCTTAATTTCTTCTTACCATTAGAAACCTCAGTAATCATATAAGTTGTGCAATCATTTGTTTTACTTAACTTTGTTTTTGGTTGTTGTTTCTGTTTTTGTTGTTGTTTTGGTCTTTTTCCCAGTGGGTTTGATCAACTCTATCCTACTTGATTAAATCCAAACGATCTGACTTGATCAAATCCAAGGGAAGGAAGTTCCAAATTATGAGAAACAAGGCCTCTGAAGTTGCTAAATTCCTACACACGCACACACACACACACACACACACAAAGGTGGTGTGGCAGGGGTTGAATAAAGGCCAGCAAAAGGAAAAAAAAAAAAGATTTTTTATTTTGACTACTAAGGGGCTTTATTTACATAAGGCCATGTTTTTGCTAGCTAGGCCAAACTGAAATAGCAATGGCTGTACTTCTGAAATAGCAGAAACTTGTCCTAGCTGAAATATGGTAATGAGATTTAAAAAAGATCTTTTAAAAGAAGATCAGTGGTTAAAGTCAACTTAATTAAAACCTAACATCCAAGATGTATATGCATATGTGCATATCTGAATGCCTCCTTTGGAAAGGCTGACCAGAAACTCAAAAGAATGCAACAATTTGTCTCTCATCTACCTGCGCCCTGAAACTCCTCCCTGTTTTGAGTTGTCCAGCTTTTGCTTCAAGTTGTCTCGCCTTTCTGGAACAAACCAATGTTCATTTCACATTTGTTGATTGATGTCTCATGTCTCCCTGAAATGTATAAAACCAAGCTGTGCTCTTATCACCTTGGCCACACGTTGGCAGAACTTCCTGAGGCTGTGTCACAGGCATGGGTCCTCAACTTTGGCAAAATAAACTTTCTAGATTAACTACAACCTGTCTTAGATTTTAGGGGTTCACAAATATAAGGTGTCAAAATTTGGCACAGGGGTTACAAAACTATAAACCCGGTGAAGACAGAATGATCTTTGCTTGTGTAATCTTTAATAAATAAGACATTGATATTGATTTGATAAAAACAGCTCCATCTTGAATTTAGTAAGATTACTATAACTTCTAATCTTGTGGCTTTATGCAGTCTAATCTACAGGCAGTCAGGTTTGTTTTGGGAAAGGACTGTTATAATCTTTGTTTCAAAGAAAAAATATGAAGTATGTTCCTCCCATAGTTAGTTGGGTCTACCCCCAGGAATGAACAAGAACATCTTGGAGGTTAGAAGGAAGACAGAGTCAGTTACATCAAATCTTTTTCACTGTCTCAGTTATAATTTTGCAATGGCAATTCCATAACTTTAAATAATGGCAATCACAGTTTTTATAAATAATCTAGATAAATAATCAAAATAAAATAATTAGGTAAATGTAATAGGAAAAATACTTGTAGAGAACTCATAATTTAGAAACTAAAAATATGTTAAATAAAATAAAAAATTTATTATTTTGGTATTTTCCAATAAAAATATATTTGTAGGAAAACATTCTTTCAAAAAAAAAAAAAAAGTGTGTCCTTTAAAAAAAGGTGAACATTTTTGTCTAATTCAAAGCTTATTTAAAGGTCATTTAAAGGTCATGTTTAAACAAGGTAACAGGAACAAGGAAATAAAAAGGATGTGAAGAAAGTTATGAAAATAGAGGTTTTTTTGTTTTTATTTTTGTTTTTGGTAAGAAAGTGTAAAGGTAAATAATTCCATATGAGAAAGAATCTTGTATGGTAAATTTAGTCCTAGAGTAAAATGAATAGTTGTTTAAGTTCAGGACCAACTGGAAAGTCCAAGCATGTCATGAATGGTCTGCGTGTGTCACAATAATAGGATTTATTTAAAAAAACACAAAAACTTTTATATGATCAAGTTATCCATGATAAAAGAGAAATTATAATGGTCTTTCTAGAGATTCGGTTTGATCAAAAAATACTTATACACTAAAGAATTGGTTAGAACAATAAATTTTTCATAAGGAGTTGGTTTACTCCTAATAAATTATAAAAGATTTTAATTTCTTTTAACCCCAAGTTAAACTTTTATTCCATCTTGCTGGTTTTGGTTTTCTCTCCTCTTTCAAAATGTGTGAAATAGTGACATTCTCCTTCAAGTCATTTTCAGTTTATGTAAGTTTTTTTTTTTAATCTTTTTTGGGTTCTGTTTTTTGTGGCTAACAAATGTTTTCTTAAAGGCCTAAAGGAAATGTTTTCTTCCAAAATAATATTCTGTGCACTTCAAAAGGTCTTTTCTTTTGCCTTTTGGTAACTGATCCTGAGGTGGGAAATTAAAGAAAAAAAGAAAAATAAAATTAAAACCAGAAAGAAATAAGCTTTCCTGTATTAGGCTGACTTGTCCCAGAGGCAGCAATGGGCACAGCCCAGACCCAGGGAAAGTTTTGATAATACTATCTGAGAAGCTAGGACACAAAGGAATGTGTTCTGGAGACTCTCCCAGCACTCCCTCAACATAGAGAGAAGAGACACAAATTTTCCTGTTTTATGGTATGAGTTTATAAATTCTTGTTCTCTGTAACTAGTAACTTCAAGTATTCTGTTTTATCTAAGAAGTACTGTGAAGGTCATGAGAAGCCTAAGCAAGCCTAAAGTACAGTTGTCTGGGCACCATAGTGAAGATTTTGAGATAAACCAGTAAAAGGCTCTTTAGAGAAAAACATAGATAACAGACATCTGGGTTGCTTGGCAATAGTCATGTGTAATCCTGAGTTATGAACCTGTTACAGTTTGATTAACCATCTTTGTCCTGCCTCTGTATCCCTGCTTTTGCACCACTGTAAGCCTGCTTCAAGATAGTCCACCACCCCCCTTTTGAAGTGTGTATAAAAGTGAAGTGCTCTCTTTGTTCTGGGCCCACTCTTTGAACGTTAAGTCCTCTGGACCTAAGTGCACTCAATAAAAAAGGATATTTTTATTGTGTACACCCGAAGGTCTCTGTCTGGTCCTCCTGATCCCACAACAACCTAACAGATTTTACATTTCATCAAAATAATTCCTATGCCATTATTATTAAGTTTGGTTTGCTCAGGAAAAACTGAGATTAAATTTTTTGAAATTAGGATTATACATCCTTGTGTCTTCCTGTATGTGCTTTTAAAGTCCTTCTGACATTGAGTTACAGGGCTTTGACTCCTGGGTCTAAAATTAACACCAAGTCTTGCTAAATCTTAAACACTGAAGCAATTGAAACCTCATCTTCAGGCCTGGTAGAAGATGTCAATCAAAATAAACTGCCTTCCTGAAACACAGGGCCAGAAGTTAAAGCTATTCAATTCCTCAAGGCCCAGGGACTATCGCAGAAGAGGTAGGTGTGTGAGACTGTGATGGCTGATTTTAAGAGATAAAATAAGTTCAGTTTCTCTATAAATTAATCATTAATATAAAAGGCATACTGATATAAGACCAACTTAATCATTAATATAAAAGGCATACTGATGTAAGACCAACTGATGTAAGATCAACTTATGTCAGATTAATAAAGTTTTCTTGAAGCATTAATGAACTCCTTAATAAAGTTATAAAGGTTATAAAGGCTTATGGAAGTTATATCCTATGATCAAGATGAAAATTTTATAGATTATCTATAAAATTTGGAAAACAAATTTAATTGACTTCATGCTGTTTTTATAGGGCTTATTGTTTGGGAAAATAAGTCCCCTCTCTCAAAGAATAAAGGCTTTCACCATTTTTTGAAATATTTGAGTTATCACTTTGGTTAAATGAATGGCTAATTTTACCATGGCCTGTGATCCTAGTTTTTAGCATCAAGTGTTTTAAATCATTGATGTTTCACAAATTTTCCAAAATCAAATTATAAATTATGTCTTTTTCTGACCAAATTAATCCTTTAAGATATTATTGATAGGCTCAAGTCCAAAAATGACATATTTGGCTTATTTGGTATAAACATTTTACAGGAAGTATTGTCAAATATAAAATGGTGTTTGGTTTTCTTTGTGCTGTACTTGTAAAAATATGTTATTGGTATGTGTCCCAAAATCATGGGAAACTCCTATAATTCTGATAGGACTTAATGTACATCATCAGTAATAATTGTAATGGTTATGTTAAATTATTGTGTGTCATGGAGGTAACAAACTTCCTTTTCAATTGTGTCTTTGACTATGGCTGCCCTAAAACTTTTTGTCATACTTGGACAGTTGTCTTGTTTTGGTCCTCTTTAGAAGGTGGTTTTATAATCATCTATAAAACTGATTGCAGGTTTCTGATAACTTTGTAGATTGTGACATTAGAATAGAGGAAAAACTTTTAGGACTCATGGAGAGCTGAAATGTTCATGAATATCAAGCAGAACAGGAAATAACTGCATGGACTAAACTAATAGAAGTCTGAAGTAATTTTTTTTAAAACTTTTTGCTTAAAACGTTGCTGATCCTTTGTTTTGTTTTTCAGAGTCAAGAAAACTTCTTTCTAAGCTATTTAAGCTGTCAACAATTGAGTAAATTATACTTCTGTGAACAAAATTTGGAGCATATTTGTATCTCTCTACTTGATTTCTACAGAATTTGGAAACTATTTGTGAGTATTCTTTACTTACAACAATACAGTTATTTACATAAGTGCAGTAATAATCTGTTTTCATTTGTAACAGGGAACAATTGGAGAAACTGGTTATTTCACCAAGGCTTTGACTGGAATGGTGTGCTTTCCTTTAAGGAATTAAATTTGACTTATGAAGCCAATAAAAGCCACTTGGAAAAGCTGGCTTCATACCCTGTCTACACAGTGCCTGTCCAGGGTTGTGACATGTGATAAGTAAAGAATATCACTTTCTGACAAGCCCAGGATCCCCAAGTTTATCTTGGAACCTCAAAAGGAGAAGAATTCACCCAACTTATAGGTATTTAATTGTACAAATCCATAGCTGGGGTCAGCTTTTAAAAATGTCTCTGTAGTCCCAGCTACTTGGGAGGCTGAGGTGGGATAATGGTGTGAACCTGGGAGGTGGAGTTTGCAGTGAGCCGAGATTGTGCCACTGCACTCCAGCCTGGGCGACAGAGCGAGACTCCGTCTCAAAAAAAAAAAAAAAAAATCTTATCTGAGATTCCTTCTATGGAACAAAGTTCCCACAAAGCCAATTTAAAAGCCTATGTAAAAAAAAAAAAAAGTATTCTTTCTGCACTGTATAAAAATAATTAGGCCAAATATAAAAAAGCATACCAGTCCCACCATGACTTGTCTTTAGTGAAAATGGGCAACTGGAGAGAGAAAAGTTATGTTTCAAAAACTATAGTGCACCTGTTATTAGATTCTAGTCTCGCCCAGTGTTTTTCAATTTTTTTTATTTTCTACACTTTAGATCAAATTCTAATTTTTCTTCATTACAAGTCTTCAAAATAATGTTTTCATTTTTTTTTTGCTTGTTTTCCCCACATTTTTCCTAATTTGGAGTCACTGAAAACTAAACTGTGCTTTTGTAAAGCCCTGCGAACTAAAGCTAGACTATTTAAACTTCAGAAGAAAATAACAGCAACCCATTTACAAATGTAAGCTACTTTCTTTTTTCTTTTTTTGAGATGGAGTCTCCTTCTATTGCCCAGGCTGGAGTGCAGTAGTGTAATCTCAGTTCACTCTAACTTCCATCTCCTGGGTTCAAGCAATTCTCCTGCTTCAGCCTCCCAAGACGCTGGGACTACAGGTGCACACCACCATGCCCAGCTAGTTTTTTTTTTTTTGTTTTTTTTTTTTTGTATTTTTAGCAGAGACAGGGTTTAACTATATTGGCCAGGCTGGTCTAGAACTCCTGACCTTGTGATCCACCTGCCTTGACCTCCCAAAGTGTTGCAATTACAGGCATGAGCCACGGCACCTGACCATAAGCCACTTTCATATCCACCTACTGATGTATGGACTTCAGAGTAATGTGGCCTATATTGATTTTCCAGGATTGTTCTCTTGTTTGTTGTTTTTCTTCCTTCCTCCCCTTATTGCCTCTTCATAGGACATGAAAGTTCACAACCATCTAAAAATGAACTTTTCTAATAGCTTGGTACATATATACTTCCTAGCCATGACAGATCAGATGAAACCTGAGACTGCAGACTAATTTTCTTCTAAAATGCTTTCTCCGAAAGATTTTAAAAAAGAAAAGGGGGTAAATGTGAAAGGAAAATATCTTGGGCACCTCAAATCGCTAAATTACAAAGAAAATTCAAGCTGAGAACTGCTTAGGGCAAACCTGTCTCCCATTCTATTCAATGTCATCCCTCTGCTCACTGAGATAAATGCACATGCGATTTCCTCCTTTGCAAAGGCTAGTCAGAAACTCAAAAGAATGCAACCCTTTGTCTTGTATCTACTTATGACCTGGAAGCCCCCTCCCTCCTTGAGTTGTCCTGTCTTTCCAGACTGAACCAATTTTCATCTTACATATGTTGATTGATGTCTCTTGTCTCCCTAATACATATAAAACCAAACTGCACTCTGACCACCTTGGGCACATGTTGTCAGGACATCCTGAGGCTGTGTCATGGGTGTGCATTCTCGACCTTGGCAAAATAAATGTTCTAAATTAACTGAGACCTGTCTCAGATTTTCAGGGTTCACAAATCTTTGACAAAGTTGCCAAGAATGCACAACAGGAAAATAAGTCTGTTTCAATAAATAGTGTTGGGAAAACCGGATATCCACATGCAGAAGAATGGAATTAGACTCTTTTCTCATACCATATAAAAATTAACTCAAAATAGATCAAAGATTTAAATGTAAGGCCTGAAACTGTAAAACTACTAGATGCAACATAGGAAAAAAGCTTCTTGACATTGATCAGGGCAATTATTTTTGGGTATGACCCTAAAAGCATAAGCAACAAAAGCAAAAATAGAAAAATTAGACTGCATCAAACTACAGCTTCTGCACAGCAATGATAACAAACAACAGAATAAAGAGATAATCTATTACAGAATAGAAAACTATTTGCAAAGCATATATCTAATAAGAAGTATAACATCAAAAGTATATAAGAACTTAAACAACTCAATAGCAAGAAAACAACTAATCTGATTTAAAAGTGGCCAAAGGACCTAAATAAACATTTCTCAAGAGAAGACATACAAAAGGACAAGAGGTATATGAAAAAATGCTCAATATCTCTAATCATAAGTGAAGTACAAATTAAAACCACAATGAGATAGTGCTCCATACCTGTTAGAATGGCTATTATCAAAAAGGCAATAGATAACAAGTGTTAAGGTGAGGATGTGAAGAAAAAGAAACCTTTGTACACTGTTGATGGGAATGTAAATTCCTATAGCCGTTAAGGTAAACAGTATGAAGGTTCTTCAAAAAATTATGAAATGGAACTACTATTTGATCCAGCAATCCCACATCTGGGTAGGTAGCCAAAGGAAATGAAGCCAGTATGTTGTAAAGATATCTGCACTCCCATGTTCATTATAGCAGTACTCACAATAGCCAAGATATGCAATCAAATTAAGTGTTCATCAACAGGTGAGTGGATAAAGAAAACATGGAATATATACACAATGGAATAGTATTCAGCTTTGAAAAAGAAGAAAATCCTGCCATCTGCAACAACATGGATGAACCTGGAGGACATTATGCTAACTGGCATAAGCCAGGCACAGAAAGACAAATATTGCATGATCTCACCAATATATGGAATCCAAAAAGTTGAATCCATAGAAGCATGGAGCAGAATGCTGGTTGCCAAAGGTTTGGAGGTAAGAAGATTGAAAAAATAGAAAAGTTAGATTCTTTTCCTTCTATAAAAGTAGAGGTATGCCATCAATGGAATCTATGTCATCAATCTGTTCCATTGATGGCATATATCTTCATTTATAACTACCACATTGTCTTTACTAATTGAAGGTGTAAGCTCTGTAAGTTTGTTCTTCAAGATTGTTTTGACTATTGTGACCTCTTGAATTTCATATGAATTTTAGAGTCAGCTTGTCAGTTTCTGCAAAGAAGATAGTAGGAATTTTGATAGGAATTGCATGGAATCTGTATATCAATTTACAGAGTATTGCTGTCATCTTAATGTTGGGTCTTCTATTCCAGTAACATAAGGTGTTTTTCCATTATTATTTTGGATTTTCTTTACACAAGATTACATCATCTGCAAATAGAGATAGTTTTACTTTCTTTTCAATCTAGATGTTTTTTACTTCATTTTCTTGCCTAATTGCCCAGGATGGAACCTTTAGTACAATATTGAATAAAGTGGCAAGAGTAGATACCTTTGTTACCGATTTTAGGTGTAAACCATTCTGTTTTTTATCATTAATTGTGACGTTAGCTGTGAGTTTCTCATCAATGCTCTTTAACATTAACGATGTTCCCTTATATTCCTAGTTTATTGAGAATTTTTACCATAAAGAGGTATTGGATTTTACCAAATGTTTTCTCTGCATCTATGAGATAATCACATAGGTTTTGTCCTTCTTTCTATTCATAATATGTATTATATTGATTCTTGGATGTTCATCCTACATTGCATGCCTAGGATAAATCTCACTTGGTCATGGTGTATATGTGTTGCTAGATTTGGTTTACGAGTATTTTGTTTGAGGATTTTGCATCTGCATTAATAGGAGATGTTGACCTGTAGTTTTCTTTCATATAATGTCTTTTTCTGGTTTTGGTATCAGGGTAATACTAGCCTCCTAGAAATAGTTGGGAAGTATTTCCTCCTTCTGTTAGTTTCCTATTGCTGCTGTCAACAAGTTACCACAAACCTACTTGCTTTGAACATCACAAATATATTATCTTTCAACTTTGAATGTCAGAAGTCTGAAATGGTTACAATGGGCTAAATTTAAAGTTTTGCAGAGCTGTGTTTCTTTCCAAAGATCTAGGGAAGAATCTGTTTTCTTGCCTTTTTCTAGCTCCTCAGGCCCTCCACACTTCTTGGCCTGTGGCTCCCCTTCATCTTTCTCACAATGGGAATTCTCTGGTCTTAATTATAGAAATACTTTGGAAATGTTGTAGGTTTGGTTCTAGACCACCAAAACAAAGTGAATATTGCAAAAAAATGAGTCACACACTTTTTTTTTGTTTCCCAGTACATATAAAAGTTATGTTTTCACTATACCATGGTCCATTAAGTGTGCAATAGCATTATGTCTAAGCAATGTAAATACTTTAAAAATATTTTATTGCTACAAAATGCTGACACAGAGATATAAAATAAGCATATGCTGTCGAAAAAAATGGCATGGATAGTCTTGATACAGGGTTGCCATAAACCTTCACTTTGAAGAAAACACAATATCTGCAAATCACAAAAAAATGAGGCACAATAAAATACAATATGACTGTATTTCATTTCCTTCTACTCCATTTAAGGACACTTATTTTTACCTGGGCCCATCTGGATCATCCAGTATAATCTCTTTACCTGAAGGTCAGCTGATTAGGAGACATAATCCCATCTGAACTTAATTTTCCCCTTGTCATGTAACAGGATACATTCGTGGTTTCCAGGAATTAGGATAAAGTTATCTTTGTGGAACCATTATTGAAGAACTTATAAAGACATTTAATAGCCTAATGTATAGTTTATTTTGGAGAATATTTCATATGTACTTGAGAAGAATATGTATTTTGCTTTTGTTGGGCAGAATGTTATATAGGTATAGGTTAGAGGTATTGAAGTTTCCAACTATTATTGTTGCATAGTCTACTTCTCTCCTCAATTCTGCCAGTTTGCTTCATGCATTTTGGGACTCTATTGTTGGGTGCATATGTATTAATAATTGTTATAGCTTTTTGATGGATTGACTCTTTTATTATTATAGAATATCTCCCTGTCTCTCATAGCATTTTGTAGTCTTGTCTCTGATATTAATATAGCCACTCCAGATTTCTTGTGATTCCTGTTTGTATGATATAACTTTTTCCAGTCTTTTACTTCCAATCAATGTGTATATTTGAATCTAAAGTGTGTCTACTGTAGACAGCATATAATTGAATCTTGTGTTTATCTAATTCAGTCTGGCAGTTTCTGCCTTTTTATTAGATTGGTTAATCCATACAAACTTTGCATTATAGTAGTTTTAATAGTTGGATTTTTGTCTGTCCCTTTACTTCTTTCTATATATCTCATATCTTTTTGTTCCTCTATTCCTTCTCTACTGCTTTCTTTTGTACTGAGCAAATATTTTCTAGTGTAATATTTTAATTGCCTTAATGACCTGTAAGACTCTAGGGTTCGTCATATACATGCTACTTATTAGAATCTACTTCAGACTTATACTAGCTTAATTTTAGTAAGCTATAGAAACATTCCTCCTGTGTAGCTCTATTCCCTTTTCCCTCTGTATGTGTTATTATTGTTATGTGTATTACATCCATATATGTTACAAACCCAAAAATATGTGGTTATAATTATTACTATATACAGTTTTGTCTTTTTAATAAGCCTAGAGAATAGAGGAGATCAATAATATGTTTACAGAGTATGTTATATTAACCTCCTTATTTCCCATTTCTGGTTCTTTTCATTTGTTCCTATGGATTTGAGTTACCATCTGGAGTAATTTCCTTAGCTTAATACAGTCTTCCTCCCAACCCCCTTTTGTTTTTGTCAAATATACTACATTTCTATATGTTTTAATATAATATATATTATTTCAAACAATTGTTTTTGAAATCAGTTAAAATAAGAACAAAAAATAAATATGCATTTGTACTGTCTTTATATTTACATAATTATACTTGCCAGTACTCTTTGTTTTGTTTTTGTTTTTGTGAAGATTCAAAATGCTATCTGGAGGTCACTTACTTTGAACCTAACAAATTTATTTTATTACTTCTTGTAAATTGAATTTGCTAATAACAATTTATCTCAGTTTTTAATTATCTAGAAATGCTTTTATTTTAACTGCATTTTTGAAAGATAATTTTGCTGAATATAAAATTATTGATAGGCAGCTTTGCATTTTGAACACTATTAATGTCATCCCATTGACTTCAGAGTATCTATTGTGTTTGATGGGAAGTAGGCTGTTTATCTCACTGTTTTTCCCTTGTACATAATGAATACTTTTCTCTTGCAGCTTTCAAAACTGTGTCTTGCACTTTCAAGATTTTGAGTATAATGTCTAAGTGTGTATCTCTTTGTGCTTATTCTACTTGAAGTTTTTTGAGTTGGATGTACAGATTTTTTTTAAAAATCAAATTTTGAGAAGTTTCCAACCTTTATTCAAGTATTTTTTGGTACCCCCACTTTTTTCCTCTCCTTCTGGTACTTTTATTACATGCATGCTGGCATGCTTAGCAGTATTGCACATTTCTCTAAGGCTCTGTTTATTTTTCTTCATTCTCTTTCCTCTCTTCTTCATATTACATAATCTCTTTTAATCTATCTTCAAGTTTTCTAATTCCTTCTTCTGCTAGTTAGAATCAATTATTGAGTTCCTCCACTGAAATTTTTATTTCAGTTCTTTTACCTTTTGTTTTCAGAATTTCCATTTATTTTTAAAATCCTTTACAACTTTCTATCTTTATTTCTGGCTGTGAATGTCAAAGACTGTAGTTGTTGGCTGCCACTGTAGGACCTTAAAAAGAAGTAAACCTTGTAGTAAGCTGAAACTACAGGAGGAAACAATGAGAAAGAAACCAGGTCACTCATGACATTACAGAACTGTGCAGAACAACACCATCCAAGAAGTACACCCTACTTCTGTGTTTTCCCATTATAAGACCCAAAAGAAGCCTTTATTATTTAAACCAATTTGAGTTGAGTTTTCTTTGTTTGTAGCCGAAAGCATCCTCACTGATACAATGCCTAATGATGAAAAAATATAGTTTAAAAATTTTATTTCTTATTTGACTACTATTTCCAATTACCTGCCAAACACCAAATACTACGACTTATATATTCTGGCCACTTACTAGCAGTACGACCTTAGGTAAGTCTTGCCTTTTTGGATCTACCTCGATTTTCTCATCTGTAAAGGATAGGATGATGAGACTGGACTAAATTTTTTAAAGATATTTTCCTACTCTGATACATAGAGTTTATTTTAAAAGTCAATATCATTCCTCCATTATTGTTAACTCATCATCCATTAATTAATTGAAATTCTTTGGATATCTACAAGCTATTTGCTGAAACTGAAATGATAAACAAGACATGGCCCCTGATCTTAATGAGCTCATAGTTATTAGTAAGATAGATACGTAAGCAATTACCTAACATAGAGCAATAAGTGATATCAAAGATGTACATAACAAACTTTAGGTGTGACTCGAAATGAAATATGGATCAAGAAAGGCTTCAAAGGGGAAAGTACATATGATTTGTGTTCTATAGATAAATAGAAAATCTAGAGGCAGATGGTAGGAAATAGAACATATTTCATTTTAGACTCACAGGGGATATGTGCAGGTTTGTTATATGGATAATTACCTAGTGGTAAGGTTTGGGTTTCTAATGAACCCATCGCCTAAATAGTGAACGTTGCACCCAATATTTTCTTTCCTTTTTTTTTTTTTTTAATGAGATGGAGTCTGGCTCTGTTGCCCAGGCTTTCAACCCTCATTGCCTTCCCCACCCTCCTCCAAACAATGTATTTTATATAGAGAGGATATTAATTGCAAAAGGCAAAAAGCAATTATAGTTAATAAGAATAATAACAATAATATTAATAACTAATATTTGCTGACTATTTACCACATGCCAGTTGCCATTTTGTTCCATGTTAAGTATCATCTTGTTCCATACTTTGACAATGTAATGGTAATGAGATACACCATTATTATCCTAATTTTACTGAGGGAAGCACAGAGAAGTAACACAGCTTACTCAGGTCCTAAGTGATGGAACCAGGCTACAAGCCCAGGAAGGTTGTCCAAGAGCCACTGCACTGCAAAGCTTGGATAAGACTCCAGTGAGATACTGTATCAAAAGACCCTTTTTAAACAAGGGTGTATTCGATCTAGCTACAAATGAAGTAGGATAAGATGTATAAATCATTTAAAATAATTAGAATTATTAATGGGATAAATAATATTAAAGGAATAATATCAAAGGCATAGTAGCCATGTTCTGAAAGAGGAAGTAAGTAGTTTTCCCGGTAGAAATTTCTGTGTGAGCCTTCAATTACCTGTAAAATGGAACAGTAGAGTTCATATCTCATGGGCAGTATCAGAACAAGGTGAACAACATGTACTTTTTTTTTTGTGAGATAGAGTCTTGCTCTGTTGCCCAGGCTGGAGTGCAGTGGCACGGTCTCGGCTCGCTGCAACCTCCACCTCCTGGAGTCAAGCGATTCTCCTCCCTCAGCCTCCCAAGTAGCTGGGATTACAAGCACATGCCACCACACCTGGCTAATTTCTTACATTTTTGGTAGAGATGGGATTTCACCATGTTGGCCAGGCTGGTCTCGAACTCCTGACCTGAAGTGATCCTCCCACCTTGGCCTCCCAAAGTGTTGGGATTATAGGCATGAGCCACTGCACCCGGCCAGCCACACGTAACATTCTTAATCAACCATCATCTATCAGCAAGATCATGCTGTCTTAGTTCCTTCTCTCATAATTCTTTAAGCCTCGGGTTAGGCGTTACCTCCTTAGGAAGTCTCTCCTCACTCTCTTTTTCCCCAGGTGGGGTGGAGTGTCCTGCCTCTGAACACACACTTTTTACTTAGCTGACCTCTGTCACTGTACTAATCACTTTGAAAACCCACTAGAGTCTGTCATCCTCAAAGACTATTAGCTCCATTCTCATGTGTGTATCATGTCATCTGGCATACAGAATTCAGATATTCAAGAAATGTTCATTGAATAAATAGAAAAATTTAACTTTTCACTTTGCAAACAGGGAATGGAGTTCTTCAGATTCCTCCTGTTTCCCTAGCATATACTGTATGTTATTAATGTCTCCATGAAAGAAGTTATGTAGGGATTTGTGATTGCAGCTTGGAAATTCCAGCTCTGCGTCTTTGAGGCATCTTTCACCACAAGGCCCAAGCACATATGTTATCAGTGGAGCAAATTTTCAAATTTCTTTTTAGTGCCTACATGAGATGGGTGGAAGGGTGGGAGAGAGGGGAAATACTGAGAATTTTGTGATTTTTATGCTCTTTCTTTATCAGGAGCCCCTGAAAAGCTCCCTGTTTTTAAATGTAAGAGAAATTTTGTATATACATCCCCTGTTTTTAGTGGCCATGGATCTCGGTCTTTTTTGTTAACTTCAGGGCACAGCTGTGCCTAATCTTCAGGGCACAAGGGTGGGCTCCTGGGCGTGGAGAAAAGTAAATGTTCCTAGACCATGAAGATTTGTCTCTAATCATGGCAGAGAACCAAGAACTGTGGTCTCAGATGACCTGAAGCCACTGCGACCCCAAAGCCACCCAGTGTGAGGCCAAGTGAGCAGAGCAAGCTCCCCCCATCTTCCCTCCTCTGCCCTACCCCTCCCAGTATCACCTCCACGGCTCTGAAATCTAAATAGATCCTTTAGCCTTCTGGCCCAGAAAGAGGAAGGGGAGAACAAGTTTCTCTCTGAGAGGCCAGGCCTTGGGGCCTCAGCTTCCTAAAGTGGAAGCCTGAGGTGTGCTAATGTCTTTCCCTCCAGCATCTCCTGATGCTAAACAAATGCTAAACAGATCACAGACCCCACAAGTGCACTAATTGTTTTGTCAGAGTGAAGTCACTAGCTACTGTACTTATTGGTAAGGTGGTAATATATAGTAATGGAAAGTCACATTGCCAGCGTCTTTTAAAGAAAACTTAATAGCCAACTTTTGCATGTGTTTCACAAAGTAATGCAAACAGATAATTTACCAGAAGAGAAAAATTCAGTTAATATCTTCTGGTGTCATATTCCTTCATTAAATATTGGCATTCTAAATACTTACAAATTACCTGCCTCTCTTCCTGTTCCGCATAGAGTTAAAACAATGTTTGCCCAAAAGCAATATTTGCCTCCCAAACCATAGGAGTGAGAGTCAATACTCCTTGATAGCTGTCCTAAAGAAGTTCACAGAAAAAGATTGCTCTCCCCAGTGCTAAATCATAGCCTAGGCATGAGTCCAGCAGTTGAGAAACTCACAACTGAGGCTTTGGGCTTGGATACTGCTAACGCAGGAACTGCCAGGCCCCAGCTCCTTTCTCTCTTCTGTGCTCAACTAATTTCTTGCCATTAACATGTACGAGAGGCTTTTATGGCAGGATGAGGAAAGGGCAGAGCAAAAAGGAAGAAGAGGAGGATATAGGGGCTAGCATGGCCTCTGGTTCCTGCCCTGGGTCCTAAGGAACTAAGGATTCCTTTCTCCCTACCACTGCCCAGCCCATCCAGATGGGGGAGTCCTTGGGACAGAAGCTTGGGAATTCTTGGCAACCACACTTTGGGGATGGGCAAGGGTGTCCCTCTCTGAACTTTTCCAAGTGATTCCATCAACACCTGGAGTGAAGTAGGTGCCAGAACATAGGAAGAGAATCAGGGGACAACTGCTGCTGACAAGCCGGTCTATGGGCATTTGAGAGGTTCTCTCACTGGATACACTTAGAAATAATTAGGGGTGTTTTGAAACAGAGGAACCAGGTCCTAGTGTTGCTTTCATAGGAGATTGCATATATTACATATAAATAACAAAATTATATTATGTTAGGTTATGTTATACAATATCATACCATATCACATCACGCATATTATATTATCCTCTATTACATTTAAGCTTATATAGGAATGGAACTTTGTATTTTAGAATGGATAGGCACTAAATATTGATGAATGAACAGTTAATGCTTTACTACATTCGGTATAGTCCCTTGTGTATAGAAAGAGACAATGGATGAGTTTATCCTTCTGCACGATTTCACATTTTTAAAAATTGCTATTTATTATAATTCACATAACAAGTTGCTGATAAAATACCAGTTTTTATAAAGCATCTCCAGCATGGAATTGTTTTAACTAAGGTTTATGTACGTTTTTTGGTTATGTACTATCCTTTACATTCTTTTATTCCACTTTCTTTTGTTACTAAAATAAGCAAAAGTTACGCAAATTAATTTTGCTGGCTACATAAAACAGCTGGTTTTCATAAATGAAAATAGAATTGAATGTTTTTTTGCAGCTAATCAGCATTCTGTTTTCTTTGTAATTATTTCCTCATTAAGACTGGGGTACTATGAGAACATCTTATTATAGAATGATTACATGCAAGTTCAGGTGTATGAATTTCTTCCTCCAGCAGGAAGGATGCTGTGGCCATCCTCCTTTTTCCCAGGGCAATGTAGTGTGATCAAGTGCTGTCCTACCTAGCCTTTAGCCTCCCTTTACTCATAGCTGCCATGTTATTTTCCACCTACCGAATCAGTTTCACCTTAGGTCAGAGGAATCTTATATTCAGGGATTCTTCCTTGAGTCACTTGGGTAGCCAGAATTGACAATAGGTTTTTGTATTGTTTCATCTAATCTAAGTTCTTTCCTCTGGAACCTGCCTTGGACTACAGTTTCCTTGGAGGGACTGGTATCCTGTCCCCAATTTCCAGAACCATGATAAGAGAAGTCCATGACCAAAGTGCCCCGGAGTTTCCTATCTCAGGTCTCTTCTCCACTCCCTCCACACCACTGCCTAGAATTTCCTAATTCTGCCTAGAGGTAAAGACCTTGATTCACTCCCCTTGCTCAGTTCTCCTCCTCTACACTATGACTGGTTGTTACTGGATCTCTGGGTTGTGTGACCTGGTAGACCTGCCACCCTCTCAATGCACCCCTCAAATCTGTCTCCTCAGTGGGTGAGCTTGGTCTAGATAGTCCCAGTTTAGTGGGAGCAAGAACCACTTGGGGAACCTTTTAGAAATGTAAATCCCTGGGCTCATCCCAGAAATTATAATTCAGTAAGTCTACAGTGAGACTAGGTAGTGTTTTACATTCTCATTCAAGGTGCCATCCGGGGAGCTTACTTTATAAAACACTGACCTGGTGCAGGCTTCAGGCCAGTTGGTGCCAGCTGCTGAAATTCATGGACCTGGTCTTAGGAGCAAGCAGGAGCCATACAGCAGGTATTGACACTGAAGCACAAAGAACACAAGGATCTCTGGGCCCAAGTCATTCCCTGACATTAAGATAGGGTCCTAGGAAGTGGTGAGAGCTTGCCTCCCAAATAGGCATCCTTCTGACCTGGTTTAATTTTATGCATTTCAAGAGATACAACAGTGGTTTACAAATCTGGTTACCCATTATAACGACCTGTGGTATGCCATGAAAATACAGATTCAAGGGCCACAGCCCAACATTATTACTGAACCATCTTCTCCAGAATGGAGTGTGGGAGTTTCTATTTTACCCCATGCTGCAGATAGATGTGATGCAAACCTGTGGTTGCTCTGTCAGCAATTGGAAACTAAAAGGATATTCATATTACTTCCTGGTACCTGAGATTCATCCCTTTGGCCTGAAGGTTATTTTATTATTCTGTTAACATGCAAACATTCTTGGGAAAGAGGAATCCTTCAAATACCAAAGGATCGTAATAATTGACATTAAACACAACCATGTTGCTTTTGGGAGGGTATTTAGGTATGTTCCAACAATGTCTCAGTTGGAACCATGAGGCTACTTAGCTCTACATTCCTTTGTAGGAATGTAGAATTTGAAATAAGAATATGTACATATTTCTTAGCACTGTTCCCTGCCATCCTCACAATTACCTTCATGTAGAATACTTCTTTTTACATAACACGCCCCTCCAACAGACTACAGTCTTAAAAATAGAGAGCTTCTAATTTGTCTCTGTATCTTACATTATCCAGCATGTAAGTGTTCAAAAAATTGTGGCTTAATAAGCAGAAGATAGTGGCTTTATTCTCACATCTTAATCCAGTGGGCTTATCAGGACTTTTTCTCTGAACAGGTTTTAATAGAGAATAAAAAAAGAATGAGAACATAAGAACCCTGGGATGCCATCTGTCATGGGGGCAAGAGAAAGCTGAAGACATATTAGACAGATGTCAAATGGTCATATTTTTTCTAGGTCAGCTCTGGAAAGGGTGAGCCTGTTTCATATCAGGATACCTCTTAGGCTGCCCATGATATAGGTCTTTGCAGGGCTTACTCTGGAGGCACACAGAAGAGGTAATGCCCTGTGGGTTTTGGTTTTCATAGTGCCTAAAGGCTTGCTTCCCCTAGATATTCAGTCTGCTGATATCTAAGTAAGAACGAGCTCCTGATAAAATGAGAGGACACTAAATTTTGATGGAGTATCTAGAGATTGAGACACTACACCCAGAGGAAGAGCAGAGAATTTGCTTTCACACTTGGTAGAATTAACTTTTTTGTGCTGCAAGAAATAGGAAATAGGGCAGTGGACAGGCATCAAGGGACAAGAGGAAAAGGAAAGACACTTAAAGGAGAAGGTTGGACAGTATGCCAAAGTCACCCTCCATCCAACTTACTCTTCTGTTTGTCACCAACCTAAAGAGGGCTGTGCTTAGGTAAAGGGTAGGGACTCTCCATGGTGGGATAATTTTAAACTGAAAGCAAGGGTAATAGAATAATGGATTGATGAGCAGAAGACTCCATTTGATGAGGATGTTGGGAATTTATATTTGGATATGAAATGCCATGATCATCTAGAGAAACTCAGATACTAGCTCATACCTTTAAAAGGCGATACTTGAGTTTATCCAGTGGGATTTACCCTTTATGACACAAATTATGCTGGTAGAATGAAAACTGGTTGCGTTAAAAAACATAAAATCAGAACTTAGAATTAAGGTGTGACTTTGTCCTTTACACATTAAATATTGCAGGATCTTGCAACACGTCTTTCCTAACATACTACATGCTGCAATATGTCAACACAAACTGAAGAACAAATGTAGGACTGCATGTAAATCTCAGTTTCATATTGACTTTCCCACTTTTTTGTTTGTTTTTGTGTCTAAGGGTTAAAGGAACCTCTCTTGACATCATGTACCAAATCCTCCTTAAAGTGGAGGTACTCTGGCCTTGCATCTGAGGCTCATTCCTTTCTGACTCACTCAGAAGCTTTTTCCAGTTCACAGTCTGGTTTATTATAAGGGCCAGACTTTTTTTTTCTGAACCCTTTGTGGCAAGTTGAATTAACAAATTCCTTCATGCCCCATCTTGCTCATCAGTGAAGGATCCGATATCAAAAAGATTCCACCGAGCTGGATCATTTCTGCCAGACAGCAAAGGGAGCAACCACTGACAAGTAGTGCACTCTGATGTTTAGAGCCATGTGGCTGACTTAGGGCAGGGCAAAGACAAAAGCACTGTATTGGGGGTGGATGAGACTTTCCGCTATTAAGTAGGGCCAGGATAATAAAAGTAACCCTGGCTATCTCTGGAAAAGTAGTGAGTGAGAGGTATATGGATTCACAGGAAACCTAGTCACACAGACCAGCCTATGGTAGGGGGACAGAACTGGAATCTTAGTTCCACATTTATCCCATTTTGGGGACTAGAGCTTGTCTGACTCTGGAGAAAATGAGTAGAGAACAGCTGAGCAGGTCAGGTGTCCCTTTTGCTGCTAAGGCAACTGCTCCACTGACATGAACCCCCATCGTCCCACCATCTCAGGAGCACCAGCTCATAACCCGCTTCAACTGCAGGCTTCCTACAGCTTATAAATATGCTAAGTTGCAATCGTCTTTAAGAAACAAACATTTTCTCATACTCATCTTTGAGTCATTTCCTCAGTGAAATCTCTCCCCAGACCCAGTGTATCTTTTCATCCCTGAAGTTTTGTCATCCTGTATTTATTCCTGTCACTTTTTGATTAAAATATTTGCTTCTACCAAATTATAAACTCCACAAAGATGGGGACTGCTCCTGGTTTTGCTCACTATTCTATTCCTAGCATCTAGCTTTTAGCAGGTACCCAGTAAATAACTGTTGTATCAGAGGATGAGTAAATGTGGACAGCCCCTGGTTTTCCGAGGGAGGAGATGGGGTCATCAGACTTGAATAGGGAGATACCTATGGGCAGGCCGAGCCCAGAAGGAGAGACATCTCAAGGGAGGTCAGTGTCTGAGAGGCACAACCTCCTTAAGAAGGTGTTTGTGCTAGGGCCTTCCTTTGTGCAGCCAAATTAGCCAGAATTTCAAGTTTACTTTTCCATTCTGGACTACCCCTGAGATGTGTTTCACTCTTCAGAACTCGGCATTATGTAGAGTCCTGCATTTGTGGGCTGATCAGGCAGGACGGCAATGAGAGACAAGGGCCAGGACCAGAACTTCCACCTTCCTGAGAGTCTCATCAGAGAAAGGACTGAAAGGGCACTGGTCCCCCAAGTGGAGTAGGAAGCAGAATGGTTCCTGGTCAGTGACTGTTGCATGAAGAGGCACAGAAGACGACTCCAATCAGATTCAAATTCTCCAGTGTACCACATAGGTTAGGAAGGTTTCTCCCTTCCAGACCAAAGTAAGGTAAGGCCCCTCATCAAATTATGTTGTAATTTTAGAACCTCTACTGTCCAAAGTCTTTTTCATAGTAGTATTTCAATCAAAAATGTTTTGTTTGATACTATTATACTCGCATCTTTAATAACATTATTTACTGAGCGAAACTTCTGAAAAGTAGAGAAGCTTGAATTGATTTATCCATCCATCCATTCACTGATTTATTCAGCAAAAATGTTCTGACAAAGCATCTACAGGACTTGCAGCCTCAAGAGGAACCATGCAAAACAACTAATTACATGACGAGACAGAATAGAAACAGCACTGCAGCACTGAACAACTAAATACTGGAGTGGATGAAAATGAGCACCTGATTCTGACCCCTTTCATGACACCCATCTCCTGCATTTGAAGATGAAAAGTTGAATGTTTCTGTAGAATTCTGCAAATTTTGTTCCATTTTAGATTTAGCCTTGTGAAAATTAGAAAATAGATTAACATTCTCTATCTCTTCAGAAGGCAAAAATAGGAAATTGGAGCTTAATTTTGGCAACCAAGGAATAAAAGAAGCAAATATGCAGAATTGGAGCAATTGTAGGCTATGAAGACCATTCAAGTATAAGGATCAATTAGCCATCTCTCTTGAACTAAGGTTTCAACATAAATCAAATCCAAATTCATGTAAAATAAAAACATTTTACTATCATTAGAAGACTTTTAGAGGTTCCTGCAGTTATGACAAAGCAAAAGAATTACTTTATAGAAATTTATTTTTAAAATCATAATTCTATGGCTAAACGTGCCGTTTGGGGTTGGCACCACTGTAGACAGAAAAGCAATAACGAGTATTAGTAAAGGAAATGCTCAGAAGAAAAGGGAAGTGAGCTGTGGAGGCAGTGTTGTGAATTTGGAGTCAGAAAACCTAGTACATACTTTAGTTTTGTCATTTATTGGCTCTATGTCTTTGGAAAAGGCACTTAACCTCTCTGAACCCAATTTCCTCTCCCATTGAAAGGGGAAAATAAAAATACCTACATGACAGGGTTGTTTTGGTATAAAGTAGCATAATACATGTGAAGATACTTTGAAACCTAAAGCAACTTTACTAGTTATGATAATTGTTCTTGAAAAATAATTCATATTAAAACTACTGTCCGGCCGGGCGCGGTGGCTCAAGCCTGTAATCCCAGCACTTTGGGAGGCCGAGATGGGCAGATCACAAGGTCAGGAGATCGAGACCAGCCTGGCTAACATGGTGAAACCCCGTCTCTACTAAAAAATACAAAAAAACTAGCCAGGCGAGGTGGTGGGCGCCTGTAGTCCCAGCTACTCGGGAGGCTGAGGCAGGAGAATGGCGTAAACCCGGGAGGTGGAGCTTGCAGTGAGCTGAGATCCGGCCACTGCACTCCAGCCTGGGCCACAGAGCCAGACTCCCTCTCAAAAACAAAACAAAACAAAACAAAACAAAACAAAACAAAACAAAACAAAAAAAAAAAAAACTCTACTGTCAAATAAAACATTAATTATACAAAAGACTACTAAAATCACTGCAACAAGACTTCACAGTGATAATCCATAAACCAATGAACTTCACAGCACTGTCATATGGTGTTTAAATAATAATTATGTTCTATGTCCTTCCTAAGGTGTATGTTTATGTTAAAGTCTATTAATATCGCAAATCATGATCATGGAGAAATACTGCATGCTCCATCCCAACTTAAGAGTGTCACCGAGCTTTTGACTAATTAAAAACCTCAAAGAACAAGACACCCCAAATAGCCAAAGCAACCCTGGGTGAAAAGAACAAAGCTAGAGGCATCACACTACCTGATTTCAAAATATACTACAAAGCTATAGTAACCAAATCTGCATAGTACTGGCATAAAAATAGACATATAGGCCAATGGAACATAATAGATAACCCAGAAATAAATCTACACATTTACAGCCAACATGTTCTTGACAAAAGAACCAAGAGCATACACTGGGGAAGGGACAGTCTTCAAGAATTGGTGCTGGGAAAACTGGATATATATAAATGCAGAAGAATGAAACTAGATCCCAATCTCTCACCATGTACAAAAATCAAATCAAAATGGATTAAAAACTTAAATCTAAGGCCTGAAACTATGAAACTACTAGAAGAAAACAATGGGGTAAATTCTCCAAGACATCCGTCTGGACAAAGAGTTTTTATGCAAGACTGAAAAAGCACAGGCAACGAAAGCCAAAATAGGCAAACGAGATTATATTAAGCTAAAAGGTTCTGCATAGCAAACAACAACAACGAATCAACAAAGGGAAGAGAAAACTCACAGAATGGGAGAAAATATTTGCAAACTATCCTTCTGACAAGCAGTTAATAACCAGAGTATGCAAGAAGCTCAAATAACTCAATAGTAAACAACACAACAACAACAACAACAACAACAAAAAACCCCTAAAATTTAAAAATGAGCAAAGGGTCTAAATAGAAAATTTTCAAAAGAAGACATACAAATGGCCGACAGGCATATGAAAAAATGCTCAATATCACTAATCATCAAAGAAATACAAATCAAAATGACAATAAGCATTATGCAGCCATAAAAAAGAATGAGATCATGTCCTTTGCAGTGACATGGATGGAGCTGGTGGCCATTAGCCTTAGCAAACCAATGCGGGAACAGAAAACCAAATACTGCATGTTCTCACTTTTAAGTGGGAGCTAAATTGTGAGAACATATGGTCATATAGAGGGGAACCACACACACTGGGGCCTATCAGAGGATGAAGAGTGGGATGAGGGAGAGAATCAGGAAAAATAACTAATGGGTACTAGGCTTAATACCTGGGTGATGAAGTAATTTGTACAACCAACCCCCATGACACACGTTTACCAATGTAACAGACTTGCACATCCTGCACATGTACCCCTGAACTTAAAAAATAACTTAGAAAAACATATATAGAACTACATTTAATCTTTTCTTAAAAAATGATGTCCTCTCACCCTAGTTAAAATGGCTTTTATCAAAAAGGTAGGAAGTAACAGATGCTGGCAAGAAAGTGGAAAAAGGGGAACCCTCATGCACTGTTGTGGAAATATAAACTAGTATAGCCATTATGGAAAACTGTATGGAGGTTCCTCATAAAACTAAAAATAGAACTACTATATAATCCAACAGCTCCACTTCTGGGTGTATATCCAAAAGAAAGGAAATCAATATATTGAAGGCATATCTGAACTTCCATGTTTTTTGTGACAATACTCAAAATTGCCAAAACATGGAATCAATCTAGGTGTCCATCGACGGAAGAATGGATAAAGAAAATGTGGAACGTATACACAAGGGAATATTATTCAGCTGCAAAAAGAATGAAATCCTGTCATTTGCAGTAACATGGATAAAACTGGAGGTCATTATACTAACTAAAGTAAGCCATACACAGAAAGACAAATATTGCATTTTCTCAGTGACATATGGGAGATAAAAAAGTGGATCTCAAAAAATAGAAGATTGGTGGGTATAAAAGTGCAGTTAAATAGAGGGAATAAGCCCCAGCATGTAGTAGATTAGTAGGATGACTATAGTTAACAATAATAATTGATTGTGTATTTCAAAATAGCTAGAAGAGAATAATTTGAATGCTTCTAGTATAAAGAAAAGACAAATATTTAAGGTAATACATAGCCCAATTACACTGATTTGGTCTTTACAAATTATATGAATGTATTAAATTATCACATGTGCTTCAGATAATATGTACGTCTATTTAAAAAATAAAACCTTTGAGGAATCATGATAATTGTAACAGTGTTTTTTAAACTTGTTGCAGCATAGAACTCTACAAGTATTAGCTTCAGTTCTGAAAAATATATTTCATAAATTTTTAAATATAGATTTTTCTTAAAACAAAAGCAACCACAACAAAACCAATGACCACTCCTAAACCCAGAGTGTTAAAATAATTTTAGAGAGTTCCAATCAATTCAGCTTTTCAAAATGATGAGTAACTTCTAACTGTTCTATAAGCTTCTGTTTTTCTCCATCACTAAGTGTGTTTGTAGTACCCTCTGAACATGATTTAAGTCAGGAAAGCAATGTATCAGGAAACATTCTGTATTTTTCAGATGAGAAACTGAGCACTAAGAGCTTAAGAGACTTGTCCAAGGTTCTATAGCTAGTAGGTGGCAACTCTGAGATTCTAAATCAAGCTATGTACTCTACAGCCAGTGAATGATCTGAGGAGAAACCAAAATGTGTTTCACAATGTGGCCCTCAGGAATACTCATGTCATTGGTTAGAATTGCTTCCCATCCTTTCAAACACAAGTTTAAAAGAAACTCTTGAGGATTGGTAAGCAGATTCAATGTGACCATTAATGGTTCAAATTTTTTATTGTAACACAGAAAATAAAGAGTTGTCAGTTGTCTCATCCTACCCAGGCATTGCTTTAGATCTTCTCAGACTCTATTGATGTATAATATCCATAATTTTATTGTTTTATAGATGAATACAAGACTCATTTAACCTCAGCCCACACCTGATTAATATTACTAGTATATATAAATGCATAACTCATAGTTCTCTATTACATTAGACCATGAACCACTGCTTTTGATCTCTTCTATGCTAGCTAAGATATAGATGTCAAGAACTGATTAAAGAAGCTGTCCATTTAAAAGTTGAGCAGTTGCACAGTAAACCAGTTTGTGTCTTGGAATTACTTATCTTGAGAAGACTCAGATGATCTTATCTTCATTTGAGTCTTCCTTCTCTGGAATGGCTTTTTGTCTTATAAACCTGAGTCTTGCTTTTACTAAATTGCAGGTTAGGAAAAGAGAAATGTGTATCTACCTTGATCTCACTAATTCTCTCCAAATCCAAGCAATTTTGACATTTTAGTAGCTTTATAAAAGATGTTTATAAAATGAGAATCAATGGAGAAGTGTGATGATGTGAAGAGAATCTAGTTTCAACATGCTTATAGGGAATTCAAAACTATCCTGATCTAGTCTAATTCCACAAAATGTACACTTCTTGCTATGATAGAGAGGTTTGCCATATTTGCTCGGGGGCTCAGAAGAAACTCAGTTTTTATAAAACAAACATTTTTATATAATTTTTTTAGGTTCTAAAATTGTAGCTCCAGTGAAAATGTGTTACACCATCCTTCTATTGAATCTGTATCATCACATGGTCCTAGTACAGTTTGATGTATATGTGTGTGTGCATTAATGCAGTGATCTTAGTGTTTCTGATTATTATGCATTATCCAGGTGAGTTTCTGCTGTTATATTATTTTTTTTTAAAGCACTAAGCTGTTGCTGGTGTTACAGTTACTGGGAACTATAAAACGAGAAGGTTCTAAGTGTTCACAATATGGCCAGGCAGTGAGACTTGCCCTTCTAAATAAAGTCAAATTGGATGTGTGAGAATTCAGAAGGTAAATTGTGTTGCCTGGTGAGTTAGTTACACTGTGGGATCAAGGTCTCCATAGGATAAATTTCCTTCCCTAAAGAATAACAACTCACTACTAAATAAATGGGGGATTGTGAACGTATTTGTTACATGGGACTTCTTTGAAACAAAGAAGGTTTAATACTAGAAAATAGTTTTAATGTAAACAATTTTCCGTACAATGGTAGGTTGTAACTTTAATAAACAGAATTGAAGTTTGAGTGCTATTTATCATTATAGCTTAATTCCTTCTTCATGTATACTGAGGATTATGCTTAAACTGGAATTCTAGAAAAAAAAATTATCACCAAAGACCCACTCTTAAGCACCAGCAAGTCATCCCGTTTCTTTCATGCATAAAGTGATGTTTACTGTGAATTACAGGTTTTTCATTTGTACTGTTTCCCCAAATGTTTCTTTTTCTTTATGTAAAGTTCACGTTTGTCACCTCCATACCAGGAGGAAATTTAGTGAGTTACCTACCGTGGACACTGTTTTACAGACTTTAAAATAAAGATCCACATGTATTTTAGCTTACAGGACAGATCCCATAAATGCAACCTTGACGCATGGAAGAAATCTAACCGTCGAAAAATAAACCCACACCAGGATCTTCTCGGTTATCCCGGACCCAGGAAAGAGGGAGCAGGGTCTGGGCAGGCTTCACCCCTGAAGGACAGCTGGACATCTCGGCCCCACCTGGGAGGATGCTTTGGACTACTTCTCAGGTTGCCGCCTGACGATTGGTGGCTGGCCTGGAAGGGAGGGTCCGCAGGAAACGCGACACTGGGGATGCTGCCCCTATCACGTGATGGAAATTGCCACTCTTTTTTAGAAAGGCGAAAAGAAAAGAAAGAAGGGTCTCTCTATCCATCCCTTTCTGACACCTCCCCTGAATCCCGATCTGGAAAGGGTAGTAAAAGAGGCGGGTGAGTGGATTTTTTTTTTTTTTTTTTTTTTTGGTATTTCCTGTTAGACTTAGAGACGCGTCAATGTCCAAATTTGCAGCTGGATCTCAGTCTACGGGTGGGTGCTTGTGTGTATGCATGGGGGACACGCACACGTGTGTAGCCCCGTCTCTTCATGACATGCTCATAGTTCCTAATTATTATTATTTTCCAAAGATTCACGCTTTGGGTGGGTTATTGCAGGCTAATGACTCGGTTGACTAGAAATAACGTAAACTAGGGCACATGGAGGGAAGAGATTGATTGGGCGGGCTCATGTGTGACTTCTTTTCAAGGAAAAGCGGTTGCGCCAAGGTAGCCTATTCCCAGGGGGCTGGGGCATGGGGCACCTCCGCCCACCGCCCTGGGATTCCCTGGGCTCTTGGATTTCGAGTTGGTTGTTTTGGGACTGCGTTCCGTGGCCGCGCCGCCTGCCTGGCTGAAAGGCCGGACTCCCGCCGGGGGAGCTGGCTCCGCCACCGCTCGGGATCGTGCTGGCAAGGTGTTACCCAAGTCCCTGGGCCCGCGCCCGCGTCCTCAGGACTGGGACACTGGGTGGAAGGCTTAAAATAGACCTGTCCTCTCTGACAGCTGGGCCACCCCAGAGACCAGCATGATTCCCCGGGCGGGGAACTCTGGCCTGGGGAGCCCCCAAGGAGTCTCTTTCAAGGGAGAAGGCGAGAGCAGAGCTGGATGTGGGCACCTGGTCTCTGGGCTGCGGGCGAGTCTGAAAACTGCGCCAGCGGTTCCGAAGGGGGCTTCCCGCGTGGTCTGAGCGCCGGGCCTGCTGCGTGCTGGAGTGAAGGGCAGGGCGGTGCAGAAATGCGAGCCGGGACGGATAGTGGGGTCGCTGGAACCCAGCTAAGAGAAGCCCAGGGAAGAGGAGCCCGGGAATTGATTAAATGTTAGAGTTGATGGGGTAAGGACAGGAGGAAAAATTGAGAGAAGAGCGAATGAAGGAAGAAAGCGAGTAGGGGGAGAGGGAACCCGGACGCAGGAAGCCCCAAGAAGCGTGAGCCGGGAGCACCCTTGAGTCCAGTAGAGGTGGTGAGCGCGGCACACCAGCCGTGCGCCCAGGCAGCGCGCGGTGAGGGACTCTTCATCTAGCGGTGGCACAGGTGGGCGCTGCGCTCTGGGCCAGCGCAGGGTGCCGGTTGTGGGGGAAAAGGGCGAATGTCCCAGCTCCTCTTTGTGATCCAGCAGGGAGAGGTGGGAGATTGTCCTTACTGTGAGCGCCAGGACTGACCCTGGAATGCTCACCGGGCTGCTGACTTGAAGGAAAAGGGAAGGGGCGAACTAAGCTAGGAAACTCAGGGATACGTGGTCGCGGGTGTGCCAGGGCATTTGCAGAGGAGTGCAGGAGGCAGTGATGCGGGCGCTTGTGAAACTTGTGAATTTGGGCACTTGTGAATCTCCCGGCTAGGGCGGGGAGATTACCGGGCCTTGGTCCTTAGTTGAGCCTTTAGATACCTGGGCCAGATTACACTGGAGAAGGACAGGTTGGCACTTGTCTATTTCTCAGAGAAAAAGCTGCATATCTACCTGTCTCAGGGAGATAGTAAATGCCGAGATCTTAAATGCATAGTGTGAAGGGAGTAGGAGTGACCAATAAGCAATAAGCCCATCTGGGCAGGCACTTCCCGCAGACTCTCCCTAGCCCAGAGCCCCATCCCCCAAGGCTAAAGGACCCACTGTTTGGTTATCCACTTTGTTGTGGGGGCAGGGGCGGGTGGGCAGGCAGCTTCTCATCTTAAAGGAAGCGGGAAGAGTCCAGGGCTTCAGCAGTGGATGGCCTGTTCCCAATTTCTAGCTATCCTATAGCCATCCTTTTTTGCTTCTGGGCAGCTATGACATAATCATTAGGGCTAAACTGTGTTACCTTGTACAGAGAGCATCCTACACGTAGATCTCAATTTCCAGGGCCAAGTAAGAGGTGGTGGAAGTCAACTCATGTTGTATGTTGTTGTTGTTCCCACTGCAAACAAGTCTCCTAAAAAGTCGCTGAAATTGGTGAACTCTCTCCTGTGCAACACAAGAAGAGTGTGTGTGTGCGCGCGCGCGTGTGTGACAGAGACAGACAGAGAGAGAGATAATCTCTCAAATTCTAACAAATAAATATATAGAAAATCTAAGTTTTGAGTAGAAGTCTGTAAAAATAGACACTGAAAAGAATATCTGATCTTTCCATATTTCTGAATACCAGTGTCCAAAGACAGGAAGCTTTTTATCAGGCTGATTTTATCACAAAGCAACAAAAGGCTGGAAGATTGGTGGTGTAAAGAGATAAATAACTTTCTTTGGAGGCTGCTAGGACAGGAGGCAAACTGGAGGCTGGTCTCAACTAGATTAATGGTAATTCCGGCTCACACATATGTAGGAACTTTTACATCATATGTTTCTAAGTGCTTCCTTTATGTTAACATTTGACTTTCATAACAATCTTATGAGATAGATTCTATTATTATACCCAATTTATAGGTCAGAAAATGGAGATACACAGTGTGAAGAACACAAAATATTTTAGAAGTTCTACTTGGGCATTAATTATTCATAAACATAAATGAGCAATTGTCTTTCACTTTGTTCTTTATCATGGAGGGGAGCTGGACAGGTGACTTCTAGGGACCTGGGGCTGACTTCTTATTCTATTACAGACTAATCCTATTCCAAGCAAGCTAAAGACATGATCATGCAGCTGAAGTCTCTGGAGTCTTTGCAGTCTCAGGACTGGATTTTTTCTACATAAGTGACATTTGAGAAAGGAATAGTGTACCTGTGTTCCATGTCAGTTTGTCAGCACAAACATGTGGTGAGGACAATCACAATACACATAACAGCTTGTGGACTTTGTGATTAATGTTTTTCTTCTTATATGGCATTGTCTTTGCTCATTTCTGCAGTGTTTTCAGGCATCTATGTATCAGGTTTTTTTTCTTTTTGCCTTATGCTATTTTTAGAACCTTAATCCTCCTTTCTTTATTTTTTACATATCCAAAGCAAAGATTTCTATAAAAATCAAAGTTACATATTTTATATATATCAAAACAATAATGTATCAAAATAATTACACAGTTTTTAAAAATGTGCTTCCATGTATCACTTGAAATCATCTTGCAAGCCACTACTGCCCTGATGATGTCCTGTAGGAAGGATAAGGGGTAGAAGTAGGGGAGGGACAAATGAAAGGAAAGGTGCTTCAAGAGCCAGGCTTCATACTAAGCTCTTTAATATGAATCTCATTTAATCTTCACACGATATTCTATTCTATAGGTATTTGTTATCTCTGTTTCACAGACAGGAAATTGAAGAGGTTAAGGAAAGAGCCAAGAGTCATATGGCTAGTAAGTAACAATGCTGGTATTAGAATCAAATTCATCTTATGCAAAAGCTCCTGCTTGTTGCAATAAAGACAGTAGTAAAATAAACACAACCAGAGGGAGGAGAACAAAAACTTAAGGAAACAAGGGTGTTAGAAATGTGTTACATAACACAATGCGGTGTGAGAGATGGGAGAAATGGAAAAACAGAATCACTTCCAGGTCTCAGTTCTTCCTTCCACTATGTATGTAATGACCTAATTTCACTCATTCATTCCATAAATAATTATCAAGTGTTACTGTCTTCAAGAAACTACATTAGAGAGTTTCTTCTATTCCTATCTCCCTAGCACCTAGCACAGTGCTGGGCAAACACCAGGTGCTCAAGAAATATTTGTGGAGCAATGAATGAGTCTACTGGAGGAAAGAATAGACAAATAAATATTTGATTAAAAACCAGGAAAAAGGCTTGGCACTGTGGTTCATGCCTGTAATCCCAGCAATTTGGGAGGCTGAGGCAGATGGATCACCTGAGGTCAGGAGTTCCAGACCAGCCTGACCAATATGGTAAAACCCCACCTCGACTAAAATTACAAAAATTAGCCGGGTGTGGTGACATGCGCCTCTAGTCTCAGCTACTCGAGAGGCTGAGGCAGGAGAATTGCTTGAACCCAGGAGGCAGAGGTTGCAGTGAGCTGAGATCATGCCATTGCATTCCAGCTTGGGCAACAGAGCGAGACTCCGTCTCAAGCAAACAAACAACAACAACAACAACAACAAATCAGATTTGAATACTCTACCAGAGAACCTGACTTAGGAAAAGGGTCAGAGAACATTTCAAGACCGGGTGGTACCTGAGCAAGGTTTTGAAGTAGAAATAAAAGTTAGCCAGGCAAAGAATTGGAGGATGTGAGGAAAGGACTCTCAGTGGAGAGACCAGACTGAGAAAGGATAAGGAGGGAGTCAGTTCGGGAATTTGAGAGTTCAGTACTCTTAGTCAGTAGAGAATGCTTGGGAGGAGACTGGGGAGGGAGGTGTGGTCATGGAGGTCCTTGCACATTCTCTCTGCAAGTGTCCCTTAGCTCTGCCCCTCCCTTGAATTTTGAAAGTTACTTGTGCTAACAGAACAAAGTAATTGAATGCAAGAATTAGCAATACATTTTATTATTTTATTGTGGTCCCATAATAGAAAGCATATAGCTTTTTTTGATTGCTCTTAATGTTAGGATTTAGAACCAGTGCTCAAATGGAAAGATAAAACAACAAAGTCTTATCTTTCCATTTGAAGGGAAACCAAATTATTTTTCTGGTTCTTAAGGGCATATTTTATTTTAGCATAGACAAAATTTACAAAAACATACAACAAAATCCAAACAAATGTTCTTCTATGCCTTTATGAGGGGAGAGGTGGAGGGGATTTCTCTTCTGATTTTAGTTTTTAATGGCTATATTTTTCATTTTGTATATTATATCTGAGTCAGAAAGTAAAAACGTATTAAAAAAAGGTGAGGTAGGGAATTGAATGACAGTAACAAATGCTATCCTTTCATCTTTTTAGTAGATGTTTATGCCAGTCAAGATCCTGGATTTTCATAATAGACTTTGACAACTTTTGTTTTGTAAGGATCTATTATTCCAGATTTTTATTCCAAGCTCAGAGGTCTGCATACCTCTTTACCATATCCATGCTTGTAAAATACTGTTGGTCATAATGTTATTAGGAAGAGAATTCAATTACTTCTACTACCCAAAGCATTATTTGAAATGTTAACAAATGTCCATATGAAATGTTTTGTGATAGCACGATTTCCTCTATTATAACTAAAATAAAGGAAAAAGGAGAGGAGACGGAAAAAAGGACTAAATAATACTCATGCCAGACGGTCCAGCCTAGAGAATGTCGTTTCCTGTATATGATTATTTCTTGTTGGCTATTTCCGCCTATTGCTCCCAATAAACCTAATGTGGATTCATCATTAAAATGACTACCATCTCAGTTCCCTGGTTTCCCCTTAAGTTTGTCTCTTTTGCTCACTACTGTCACCCTGGTGCCTCACACAATGCCTGGTATAAACAGACACTGGTACATGTTTTTGAATGAATGAAGGAAGGAAGGAAAAGCTGTTTCTTTCTCTGTTTTTTCACAGAAAATATTCTTCAAATAAACACTTTTTTCATGGACCTATTAAAGGCCTTTGCAAAATGATTTTGTGCATTGTTTATAGTCAATATGAATAGTTTTAAATTGTTTATTTAATTTGCATGGTTGCACATGATTAAGGGTATAAGCTTGGTAAGCAAGGCAATGTGGATATGAATCCTAATACCATTATAAAATTGGGCTTCCTGGGCTCACATCTTGATTCTATCATCCAACTTCCTGGCTTCCAATTTTGGCTCTCCCCCTTTTTACCTGAGTTACCTTGAGCCAGTCAGTCCACCATACTGCTTCACTCATCTCTGAAATGGGGAAAACAATAGTTCCTACATCACAGGGATTTTAGGAGGATCACATGAGTGAATATTTGTAAAACATTTAGAATCATATGTGGCACTTGTAAAAATCGCAGCTGTAGTATAGAATTATTGTGATGATGATACTGCATGGAACATAAAGGCTCAATAAAGTAGGATTGCTACTATAGATATTATTGCAATTCTTCATTTCTATAATCTGCTATGAGGATTTGGGGCCCTAACAGCCTTTCCATTTTTTGGTCCAGTGAAAGTCGTATTGACTCTACCTTCCCTTTCATTTATAACTCTTTCTACCCACCCTATGTTCGTCCTGTTATTTTGCCTTGTGTCATTTGTTCATTTTACACTGCCTACTCCTAAGGGCAGGGACTTTGCTTTTTGTTTTGGCGTAATTTAATAACACTGGGTACACTCGCGGTACTATAAAAATGTAAAAGAAGAAAAAGAAAAAAGATGCAATTTATCAACAGGCAACTTTGGCTTACAGAGGGATGGTTCGCTGTTCTGTCTGCAGTGTTGGTTCTACTGCAGGCCGCCCAGCAGCATCTAGAGGCGTGGCTGGGAGCTCTCCAGTGACCGCACGTCCTGGGCGGCCACTGGGGTGTGCGCAGCGCCTGGAGCATGAGCCGGGTGGTGGCGTGCACGGAGGACCGCGGGAGGCTGCCGCCTCGGGACACCTCACTCACACAGGTTTGCTTGCTGCTTTTGCGTGGCAACTTGGTTAGAGGGACCAGGAGAGCAGGTGAGACGAAGGTGGAAGGAGAAAGAGAAAAAGACATACTGCAAAGCCCTGAAAAACCAAGTAGGTGGGAGGGATTCATTAAGAAGAGAGGTTGTGGCAGTCCTTGCTTTTAAGAAGTGTTTCGTGCATGCTAGATGGTGCTATTTAGGCTATAGTCCTGTTTCTGAAATTTTTCCAAATGGGAGGAATGTGTTTCATGGATGCAGAATATTCTTTAAAACCGTTTGACCAAACTGACCTCTATTGTTAAAGTGATCTAACTAAAAGCGTTCGTGTTTCCAACTTTGCTTTGTGAATGCCTGAAAAGCAATCCAAAGGTTGAGAACACTGGGAAACAGAGTTATTTTATGCAGTCCTGAGAGTACAGTCATTACTGTTTTATTCCTTCTTATCTTTTGAAGCAAAACTTTTCTAATTCTTTAGTAACAGTACGCTTTAAAAAAAGTATCTGACACATTTTTGGCATGTGCCACTAAATAATTTCATTATTCTTTCTGTACAGAGGCATCTGTAAAGAATATATAAATATATATATATGTTATATATATTTACACTTTGTATATTAAAATAATTATAGATTTGCATCCAGTTGCACAGAGAGACCACCTAAACCTTTCACCTGGTTTCCTCCAGTGGTTACATCTGACACACTTTAGTACAATATTAAACCCAGGAAGCTGACACTGGAATAATGTGTGTATAGTTTCTATGCCATTTTGCCACATATGTGGATTTGTGCAATCTGACCCACTATAGGCCAGTCAAGATGCAGAACTTCCACCAGTATCTTCCACGAGATCTCCCTTGTTCCACCTCTTTATCATTATCTCCACCTCCTCCTCGCTACCCCTGGCAACCACTTGTTTTCCATCTGTATATTTTCATCGTTCTGAAACTGTTATGTAAATGGAATCATACTGCCTGTGATCTTTTTGAGACTGAGTTTTTTCTTTTTTCACTCAGCTTGATGTTCTTGAGATCCATGCAAGTTATTTAGTAGATGGATAGTTTGGTCGTTTTTCATGCTGAGTAGTATTCCAGTTGTTTGGCTCTATCTAGTGCTGCACTTTTTCCTTTGCTTTTTAAATCAGTGAAACTTAGAACTTCAGTGGGATTGAGGAGGTACTGGAGGGCACTTGGAGAGGAGAAAAGTATGAGGACAAATGTGAATATTTTTATTTTCAAAATGACATTTGTGTGTGTTAGGGCAAAAGGATGTATATACTCCATCTTCATTTAACACTGGAGGATTGGAAAGGAGAAAAGGAACAGGACAGAAAAAAAAGTACGTAGTTAGACAATAAGGTATAAAATCTAGTACCTTTTAAAATTTCTACAGCCGTGCAGTAATCTGTGACTTTACCTTAGTTAAGACATTTCAGAGTTCTTGAAATGAATCAAAACAATGCCTCTGCAATTGGAAGTTCCCTGCCAATCTATGCTCAGACACATACTGCCAACTGAGAGAAAGAGGTATGGCTGGAAATGACAGTGAGTAGCTCTTGGGTTTGACAGGGGTCACCCAGAGCCCAAAACAGCACCTTTAGCCCAAGGGCAACTATCAAAGGCAGATGTTCAGGTTCAGAGACTGTCAGTGTTACACTACTCTGACCTCCACCTCATCTGCTGCTGGGAGGAGGCCTCCCAGAGGTCCCTTCAAGTCAGGTTTTAAAATGAAATGTTATTCTTTGTCTGCATGCTCACAAGCATGAGAAACCTGGAAACTGGAGGCTGTAACTAGCCACGGGAAATGCATCACTTCTGAATAGTACCTGGAAGACTTAGGCTAAATTCCTCCCTTCAGCCAGAACCCATTGGAGAACTCCACCCACCTCCAAAGACAGGAGAGAACAAAATATCCACTACTATCTGAAAGTATTTGTAAACATCCCTTTGAGGTTTCAGAATTTCACATTCTGGAATTTCAGAGACATATTGTCAGTTCACAGAATGAAACACTCAGTCTGGAGCCCTGACTAGATTTGAGTTTAACTGAATGCACTGCCCTGAGACTCCATTTTAATGATTTCTGTTACCAGAAACATATTCCTTGTCCTAAATCTTGGGAAAGGATGGAGTGTAGCTGGCAATGGTGGTTCCAAAGTCTCAACATGAAGAAACATCATAGCTAAAATAATTTATAACTCTTTTTATAGGCCGATCTGCTTTTCTGAGTCTTTTGAAATGGAATAGAATCATTTGTGTTGTCTTCATAATGTGTTTTATTTTAAGTAAACATTAAATACCTCACATCACTTTGCAGGCTGTTCTTCTGGGTCATATCTCCTCTGTGTCTGGGCAGGGCAGATAATTTAATCCTATAATCTTGAGGGAATGAACACTTCTCTGTAAGTCACGAGACCAAACAAAAGACTCACTGAATTTTGTATACCACTCTTAAACTGCTTACTTATTTGACTAATGATGACAGTCATTAGGTAGGTGTAATAAGACATGTAAATATGTTTACTATAATTCTCAACATTGCAGGCATTGTTTTTTACAGGGGGATGGGAGGGCTGTTTTCTAATTTTTTTTAAAGTTTTTTCTTTGAAGAGAAGTAATACAGTTTTTGAAAGAAAAGTAAACTAGAAATGCCTTATGTGCATTGTATAATTACTTTTGAACTATATGTTAAACTGCATATGTTGCATAATCATAATATTATAATGGTATCCACATTGAATAATTAAACCAAATGTAATGCTTTCCATTATTCTTTATACCAAAATTCCTTAAAGTTCAAACTTCTTAACCTGGTAGTTAAGATCAACCTCAACCAAACTCTACACAAACATTCTATTTGAGCTGAAGTAGACTCTTGTTTGGTGTTACCAAGGTCAAACTTCTGATCCAATGTTCCCTGCCTGGAACCCAGTCTTCTGTCTCGGAAGTCACACCGTTCTTCCTACACAAAATCTACTCTATTTGCCCCAGCTCTCCAGTTCAGTTCCACAGGTCTTGGAGACAAGGATCCTATCTTATGAATCATGTTCAACATAAAGTAGGTACCCAATGGTAATGGACTGTCTTAGGAGCTGGGCTCAGAAGTTAGACAGTGGGTTGTGAGTTTTGGTTCAGTCATCATGCCAGGACCTTATTAGCTTTGGTCTTTGAATAAGTTGTCTCTCAGCCCTAATTGCTGTCATAAGAAGGGGTAGGCTTTATGCCTATCAACTAGGAAGAGAGAATCTCCAGTTGCCCACTCGCTGAGATAGACACAAATAGGAGTTTTCCCATCTTAGGTCTCATAAAAATATGTATGTTTGGCACAGATTTTATTTTTGGTAAGAGATTCTAGCTTTATTCTATTCCTGTGACTGTATCTTAAATAATTACCCTTTGTTAAGTGATTGGAACCCTATGTGTACATGTGTGTCAAAATAATACCCTCCCAAAGATGTCAAAAAAACTAATTAAGGGGTGTGGTGCATACTTGCACATTTCGTATGCATACATTTCATGAAGTCCTGTATACTGAAAACTATAAAAGGTCAATGAAAGAAATTAAAGCAGCAAATAAATGGAAATACATCTTGGGTTAATGGAATGGAAGACTTAACATTGTTAAAATGCCCATACTATCCACGGTGAGCAACAAAATCGATGCTGTCCTCATCAAAATCCCAATGGCATTTTTTTTACAGAAATAGGAAAAATAATTGTAAAATTTATATGGAACCATGAAAGACTCAAAATAGCCAAAGTGATTTTATGAAAGAACAAAGCTGGAGCCATCATACTCCCTGACTTCAAAATACATTACAAAGCTATAGTAACTGAAACAATATGGTACCAAAAAACAAACAAAATAACAAAAGCAGTATGGTATTGGTATAAAGAGAGTGATAGATCAATAGAATGGCATAGAGAGCCTGGAATTAAGCCCACACATATATGGTCAACTGATCTTTAACAAGGGTCCCAAGAGTACACAATAGGGAAAAGAAGGCCTCTTCATCTTTATCTTACATCTTAAACAAACAACAAAAAACTAAAAATGGATTAAAAACTTGAATGTAAGACTGGAAACCATAAAAGTCCTAGAAGAAAATATAGGGAAAAACTTTTTAACATTGGTCTTAGTAGTGATTTATTGGATATGACACCAAAAGCACAGGCAATAAAGCAAAAATAGACACACAGTACTACATCAAACTATAAGGCTTCTGCACAGCAAAGGAAATAATCAATAGGATGAAAAGGCAACCTATGGAATGGGAGAAAGTATTTGCAAACCATGTGTCTTACGAATTGAATATCCAAAATATATAAGGAACACCTGCATAACAAATAACATGATTTTAAAAAAGGATCAAAGGACTTGAATAGACATTTATTCAAAAAGACATACAAATGACCAACACGTATATGAAAAGATGCTCAACATCAGTACTCATAAGGAAATGCAAATTAAAATCACAATGAAATATCACCACACACACATTAGTATGGCTATCATCAAAAACACAAAAGATACCAAATGTTAGCAAGCGTGTGGAGAAAAGGGAACTCTTGTACACTGTTGGTGTGGATATAAATTAGTACCGGCAATATGGAAAACAGTATGGAGCTTCCTAAAAAAATTAAAAATAGAACTACTATATGATCCAACAATCCCACTTTCTGGGTATATATCCAAAATAATTGAAATCAAAATCTCAGAGTGATACCTGCACTCTCATGTTCATTGCTGCGCTATTCACAATAACCGAGTTATTGAAACAACCCAAATGTCCACTGACAGATGAACAGATAAAGAAAATGTGGTATATCCATAAAATGAAATATTACTCAGCCTTGATAAAGAAGGAAATCCTACTATTTGTGACAACATGGATGAACCTAGAGAACAATGTGCTAAGTGAAATAAGCAGTCACAGAAGGACGAATCCTGCACGACTCCACTTATATGAAGCAGCTAGAGTAGTCAAACTCAGAAGCAGAAAATAGACTGGTGGTTACCAGGGGCTGGAAGAAGTGGGGAATGCAGAGTTGCAGTTAAATTGGCATAAAGTTTCAGTTATGCAAGATGGGTTAGTTCTAGAGATTGGCTGTATAGCATAATGCCTATCGTTAGGCACTAAAGTGTTGTTAGTAGGGTAGATTTCATGTTAAGTGTTCTTACCACAAACAAAAGTAAACAAAAGGACACAAAGAAACTTTTGAAGGTGATGGATATATCTATTACATTGATCATGGTGACAGTTTCACAGGTGTATAGACATGTCCAAACTTATCATTGTATAAAGTATGTATGATTTGTTGTATGTCAGTCATACCTCAATAAATCTGTTAAAACAACACAGTGAGGCCCACTTTAAAATCAAAATTTTATTGCACATAATTTAACTTTTCAATGTTTCAGAGTGCCTCAGAGTCATCACTATAAACTTCATCTATAATGGCATAACTCAAAAGTGCTAGTTAATTAATACTTCTGGTTGACTGAAGGAATTTATAGTGTCTTCTTTCTTCAACTTCTGGGGGAACTACCAAGAAAACTATGTTTGGTATTTCCAAACTAGGAAATTTACACGAATCTTTTCAATTGGGAAAGTTTTCAACATTCCCAAGTACAGAGAATAGTGTAATGAATCTCCAGCTTCACTTGGTTTCAACAATAATCAATACTTCTCTGTTGTAGTTTATCTATACTCATATCTTTTCTGCTCTGCTACCCCACCACAATCACTACTAAATTATTTCCAAGCTGATCTAAGTCATCATATAATCTGATCCATGAATGATCACTATGTATCTCAAGAAGATAAGAAGTCTTTAAGAATAACTAAAATATCATCACATCTTAAATATAACCAACATTTATTTTCTTATTTTAATTTTTAATTGGTATTTAATAATTGGTACAGAGTGATATATTGATACATATATATAATGTGTAATGATCAAATCTGGGTAATTAGCATATTCATCAAACCAACATTTTCTTAATATTATCAAGTATTCATGCAGTGTTCATTTATTTCTCATATTCTCATTCTCTCTCTCTCTCTTTCTCCCCCTCCCTCCACTTAGTTTGAATCAGAATCCAAACAGGGTTCTCACTCTCATTGGTTGTTAAGTCTTTTAAGTCTCTTTCAGTCCGTAGAGTCAATAACCTCTCATGTCTTTTTTTCCACATCTTGCAATTTATTTGATGATGAAATCTAGTTATTTCTCCTACAGATTTACGCATATTCTGAATTGTATTGATTTACATGACTTTTAAAATGTCATTCTCAAACTCCAAAATTCTGCCTTCTTCAGTCTAACCCTCATAAAATTGATTCCTCTTTTTTTTAAATTGCAACTTGTCATTTCTTCTTCTGTTGCCCTGAGGATCCTCCAGGCTATATGTTGCCTAATTTTGATCAATTTCACTTTAGTACCCATGATTTACCTAACATTTCTTCCTGAAAGAACTTAGCCTTTTTGGAGTGTCCTTTCAGCCAGGTTTCAAAATGTGTGCTCATCTACTCACCCAGAGGCACTTGCTCAGCTTTCTGTAAGACTGCAAGATATAAGCAGTAAACACTAGGTGTTGTTTTGATTTTTAAAATTGTCTCACATGGCTACATTTAAAAAGTATTTTTCGATTACTGATATACATAGAAATATTTGTTACACAATTATGTATCTGGGATTTACCTTAAAATAATGGGAGAGGGGGCACAGTGGTTTAGATGCAATGACTGACCACAGTTGATATTGGATAATGCCAGCTGAGGGTTCCTTATATTATTCCATCTACTTATGTTTAAATTTAAATTTTTTCCCATAATAAAGAAGTAAAAATGATTTGTACTGTATTACCAAAACTAAGTAATCAGACATTTCATTTTGGGATCTAGATTATAATACTTTTGCCAAGGATCATGAAAAAATCATGTTTAAGGAACAATTTACTTGCTTTTCTCATTCTGCAAATCTGATCTAGCTAAAATAATCAGCATATAAATAACATTTAAATGAAACAGGGAACTGGTTTGGAATGAATGAAAATATGACTCATATAGAAGTGGTTCATACGTTTTGCCTAAGCTGCTTCTCTTAAGACTCTAGTGTGGCAGAACTCATTGACATGCCCCAGTAACTTACCAATAGTTTACAGAATACTCCCAGAAGACGAGAGAAAGCAAGACACAAACCACTGGATTATCTCATAAGAAACAAATGCTAGCATGGATTATGAAGGTCACACTTACATGATCTCCCTACTACAATGACAGATGAACATGCAGGTCTTATTTTCCCAAGGCGAAAGTCAAAAGAAAACTTTTACAAAAGTCTGTCATCTTCTCACTTTAGTATTATTTCTCTCTACTATATTCAACTCTTGAAAAAATAAGAGAATTTAACACTTTATGCTTACACTATTCACCTATACTAGAAAATATTTTTAAAGAACATATAACCTTTGTTAATAATAATTTTCTATTACTTTATTAGTATATCTAAGTAATTTTACCAATAGGAATTAATTTTAACTGCAATCAGCTATGCAAAAATCATAGTATGAATTTGCTTCAATGTATCTTTTATGAAGTTGCATGAATTTAACATCATATATGCAAATCCCAGTCAGTCTGATTGAGAATAAGAGAAAAAGAGTAAGGACCAGGGGCTCACTGATAGAAAGGGAATATAAATGGAAGCACAGTGAGAGGAGATCCTTTTGTCTAAAGACTTAGAAGACATAAGAGGCTCCTGGGGCTTCAGGTAAGGCCTTAGAACTGGGTTTTGGTTTGAGGGGAGGCAGCAACAATAAGTGCAAGAAGGGTTGGCAATTTGTGCCTTGTGATATCGTTTTCGTGCACCAGGTTAAAAACCTCTGCTTTGAGAGGCAGAGGAACAAGTGTGAGAAATATCTACTCATCTAGACCTAGTAGGTCAATTAGGTCAATTAAAGTTATCAGAAGTTTCTCCTTGTCAAGCATCTATGTGAGTCCTGTTCCTGGATCAACACTGGGGTTAGCAAGCAGGAGATAATTCCTCTAATCCATAAAATCAAAAAGGCATTGGATGTCTTGATAGAAAAAGGCCAAACATGTCCCCTGGTATGTGTTTATCTACAACAAAGTAGTATGAGTTTGCAGTTGTTGGAACTCTTGTACAGAACCACTCTAGAAACTTTTTTAGTGAGCAAAAGTTGAGAACTCAAAATTTAATTATATTTATTATTGTCACTTAAAACTATGTAAAAATATCATTGGTGATTTTTTTAAAACTTTTATTTGTGTGAAAATGTTTTACAGATATACACAAGCCTGGCCCCAACTGTGTAAACCATACCTTCCCTTTAAGCTATTAAGCTACTCAACCTGAAATTTTCCGGTCATGGACTTTTCAGGAATTTGATTCCCTCAACTGGGTAAGAGGTTATTCTATGCCAAGATCTCCCAGTGCCTCTGGATTGTTGCTTTCTATATGGTTACTTTCTAAATTTTTGGATCAGAATTGAAATTAAAAGCCTATTTGGTGCCCCTTTGTAATTCTCTCAGTAAGACTAATATATATGCATATGTTTCTGAGTTTCTACCATTATAACTATTTTGTTTTGCAAAAAAAATTAGAAAACTGTTCAATAGTCCATGTGAATTCATTTTCATTACTCCTTTATTCTCCACTAGAATTAACTGAGAAAAAAATAAATGAGTGCACACCTTCTAAATAGGGAAAGTGGGGAAATAGTTAAGCGTGGTAGGCTTCAAATTCAGTACAGGGTTTAGACCACCAAATATGCTGATTGAGGCCGAAAGAAGGCCTAATAAGCTGCCCATATTTTTATATCTATAAAAATTGAAATAACATTTTACACATATAGTTTAGAAATAGGTATAGAATGTTTTTTGTCTGTTTTTTAAAGTTTTTTGAGGTTCACTTTTCACAAATTATACTTCAGACATACAGAAAGTGTCAGGCAAAATAAAATAAAGACATTATATTTATGTATTATGCTTTGTCCAAAGTGACAGTCATGACCCCAAATTCTTACATGTATGGTTTTGTGTTTTTTTCGCCAGAGTCAATATTATGCATCTAAATATTACCCTTTAAGATTCCTTTTGTAAAATAATAATAATAATAAGTAACTTAGATATTTTCTAAGTAAAGGGTTTAGAAGTATTCTATGGTCTCATATTAAAATATTGCTGCTATACATATTTCCATTTTGCAGAATATCTCATTGGTACCTATCACTAACAGATTTTTGTATGTTTCTTTAAAAGAAAAAGTTCTCCTTATCTTAGAAACACATACATGCTTTGTGTTGCAGACGTTGCTATGGCAAATCCATATATTTTATTAAATGTCAGACCACAGTTAACAGATGTTGCAGCAGTGCTGGAGGAATTAAGACCATGTCAGCCTTTCTCTTTAAATATATATTTTTTCAGGGCCTCCTATGTGTGAAATGTTAACTTCTTAACAAGTTAACACAAGACAAGGAATGCTAATGCCCAAGTGGCTGGATATTTTAAGGACCCACTAAAGGAAGCCATCTCTCCTGGGTACCTATTAATATTATTAATAACAAAAGTTGGGAACCATTCCTGAAATGTTTGCCAGGAGGCCTACGAATTAAATTTGTCATCTGATTTTCAGCCAAGAAATACAGAATTAAATTTTTGAATTGGAGTGTAGTTATTTAATATTGATTATTATGTTGAATTCAAAATAATCTACTGCTTATAGATTATTTTATCAATAGATTCCCATAAACATATTGTGCGCCTAGGCTATTTCATGGAGCCCACTGATTTAAAAACATATAGCCAACAACAACAGCAACTAATATGTATTTAACTCTTACTCTATCCCAGGCCATGTTCTAAGGTTGTAAATTATCTCAATGAAGAAAAGTAAATAAAGAAGACACATGCCTTCTTTACTAAGCTACTGCTCTGTGCAAAAATAAAAAAGGAAGAAAGGGAGGGATGGAAGAGAGGAAGAGAGGGAGGAGTTGAATAACAGGCAGAAAGTGGTCTTAATTTACCAATCTACTCAAGAAATAAAAGGAAGGCCATCTCAATATGATTCATATTCTCTCTCTCTCTCTCTCTCTCTCTCTGTGTGTGTGTGTGTGTGTGTATCTTTTAGCCATTTTTAATCCTTGAAAAGTCATTTTGACCAAAAATCTGGTTAATACAGTATACTATCTCATATAGATCTTCTATTCAATTATTCCCAAATAATTTTAGCAGCCATAACATAGAATAACTGTGATTACATGAGATAATGCAAAGCTTTGGAAGAAAATTGTTTCTTAAGCGTTTTAGGTGAAAACTCATGTGCCACAAAGCCATGGTACATGATCTATTTCTGCACACTGAAATGAATAAAACTCCTCATTTCTAAATATCAAAGAATGAGTGAAACTGGACCCAATAAACTATTTGACACCACAACCTTTTAGTCTTCAACTCAAATTCTAAGCAATCTTAGCCAGGTTAACCTCAAATTAATGAGAAGTAGCATGTATGCATGCTTGCAAGACTGCCTTGAATTTAAGAGATGTAAAGATGGGAGATTCCCGTGTATCTTGTCCCAAGACAAGTATGTGGTCTTGTTTGATCAAGAAACTGCCTCAAAGAGAGCCAGTCATCCATTCGTGCTGCCAGTTAATCCATACACTGATTCATAATGATTAAAAGTGTCTTATATTTGGTTCTACTGAATGTGATTAGACCAAAACTGTGTGGCTAGCTATTTTGGCAATTAGTACTAAAATGCTCAGCAACATCAAATGGTACAGTGTAAGTGAAATGTAGGTCACTTACTTTGGCATTTGGGAAGTGTGTCATGGTACATCTTTGGTCTTCATATTTTATCAGTCTCGCAAAAAAGATTAACCCAAAGCAAAGCCAGCCAACCCCCCAAAATCTGCTAGTACACTTGCATGTTTAAACACTGGCTCTGATGACAGGTTCAGGGGTAAATATGTACCATGGGGCTGTTCAGCTTCACAGGTTGGTTAATATTAAACAAACACATATTGCAAACTGTGCCTTGTTACGAGGTTGTTTTCTGAGATTCCAGGGGTCAGAGTCAAAACCTCACATTTTTCACCTTTTCCACAGTGCTAATCAATAGTATAACAAGTGAAATAATAGTCTAATACACAGTAACAATACAATTTCAAAGGAAAAAGTGTTGAAGCTAATTTAATTCTATAATCAATTTTGCTAATGTCGTTTCACTTTTGTAAACAAAGAACAATAGAAATACCTTGTATGTTTATAATGCTATATATCCAATACCTCATTTAACCCTCACAGTAACCTTGTCTAAGTTTCCATTAGACCCAGTATTAAAGAGAAAACTGAGTTCCAGAATATTTGCATGACTTTACTTATTCAAAAAAGACTTATTAAGTAGATTATCATATTAGGTATTGAAGATGGAGACAATTCTTTAAATATGCATATATAACAAATACTCACAAAGGTTCACTCTGTGCCAGATGCTCTTCTCAATGCTCTACAAATATTAACTTACTTAATCCTCATAACAGCAGTGTGAGGTAGGCACTATTATTATTTCCTTCTTGTAGATGAGGAAACTGCGGCACAGAAATGGCAAATAACTTGCCCAAAGTCAGACAGGATAAAAGACAGAAGTCAGATTTAAGTCTGGGCAGTGGGGCTCCAGAATCTGTACTATTTAACTCTGTGCTGTGCTGAATAAGACACAGCGTCTGTGTTTGAAGACTTCAGAGTCAAGAAGGGCAGACACGTAAACAAACGTTTTACAGTGCAGCACTTAAGCTCAACAGTGAGGCTTGCAAGAGGCACAAGCAACACAAAGTAGGAAGGGGTTAACTTGACTTATCTAAAGTCTCTCAGCTCCTAGGCGGCAGAGTGGCGATTGGATCCGAGTCCTTGAGTTTGAACTCCAGAGTCAATGTGTTCTCCATTTCACTGGGCAGATCATATTTGAGAAAAATAGTTTGGAATTACAGTGAGAAAACAATAGCGAATTAAGAGGAACATAGCATCTGAACACAGGATGAAAGCTGAGCTCATCTGAACAGAAAATAAAGGACTGCGCTTTGTAATAAATACAAATACAGACACAGATATAGGTATGCAAATGTATTTGTTTATATAAGATATAATTAATAAATTAATATGCATATGTATATGTCAACAGAACTCTTGTGAATATCAATCAGCTCAGCTGTAAAGTGCCTGGGTTATCTTAAGGCTTATGGTCTGTCAGAATAAAACGGGGACAATGTGAGGAGGCAGAAGGAAAGCCAAAAGACATGGAGACACTGATGTCAACCATTCTGGGTGCATAATAGATATTCAAAGATTACTCACTGATAGAATAATTGGTTAATTGACTAATTGATTAAAAATGGGAAAGGGAATTTAAAAAAATACTAAAGACAGCTCATTCCAATTCACATTTGGTGAAAATTTTGCAAGGGGAATTAGTGAAATAGAAACATTCAGAATTGAGATTTCATATCAACATGTCAGAATTTTATGTCCAACATTTCTTTTGGATGACCACTTTGATATTTCTCTGACCTCTTTTTAAGTGTAGTTACTACTTACTGACATTGCTAAGGTTTTTAATCCAAACAATGGCAAAAAAGAGTTCCACAGGGAGAAAGAAATTTGGCTGGTTTGAACTCCAGTCATGTTTATAGTTTACTTTAGGTTTGTAAAATTCCTTGTTTTAATTTACTAAAATAAAAAAAATGTGTACATTTTATCTGCTGCCACCAATAGTTCTGTTGTCACCCTAGGAACTATGTACTATTTTATAAATGAGAAAAAGCTCATTGAGTTTACCAAGTTGTTGATAGTACAGCTAGTAATTAATGGAGTCAGAATTAGAACCCAGATCTTCCGAATCAAAGTCCAGCACTGAGTGTTAGCATAACAGAAGAGAACGTTGTTCAGAACAAGAGAAGACTTTCAATAGGGTGTCAGAAGACTTCTCATGTAGATAAAAAGGGATAAACAGAAAGTTTCAAGACAAAAACAGTGAAGCTCCTCTCAGGATTCCTCAGAAAAGCTAATGCCGAAAGTCTTAAGTAAACATCAAACGAAATGCCATCAGCCTTTAATTTAAAGAGAAAGAAAAGATGCAAGCAAAACTATTTAAGTCAGTAAGATTGTCTTATTCACATGTAAAAATCAGACTACCCATCCAAATAAGCACGTATCAATCTTTCAATGGTTACTTGTAACACTATACAAGACCCTATTAAGAAATAATTAAGGAATATAAATGCTTGCAAATTAAGATATTATTATTACTGGAAAATTGCTCATATATAATTAACAAGTATTGATCTTCACCTAAGTAGATTTTAAAATAATTAAGACAAATTGAAATATGTGGAATTTTAGAGTCTAACTTAAAAAATCAACTTCAAATATCTAGGAAGGAAGAGTCAGGATTTCTATAGTTGAAGATTCAACTCCTGTAAAACTTGCAATTAACTATTTTTTGACATAGTTTACATCATTTGAAACAAAATACTTCTTGAACCTAAGCTTTTCTGTTCTTAGCCTAATACAACAATCCTGATGGTCCAAACACAAAGCAGAAGCCCAGGTCCACATAAACTGTCTAGGGATGCAATGTAGGAAGGATTGCCTCATGCTACCCAGGTGGTTTTTACTGTTAGTAGTAACCTTTACTATCACAATTTCAACAAAACACATTTTCTTCAAATATCTGAAATCTCGAGCTCTATGTGGAACTGCTGAGCTGGACTTCTTTTATGAACTCATATGAATTAAACATAACAAAGAAAAGACATGGTATCCACAGCCCTCTGTGATCCCTGCAGTGACCTTTCCAGTGGTGTTTTCCATTCTTTCAGAAACACCCAGCTGCCAGGAACTGCTTCTTGCCTCCTTGCCTTGGCTTGTGCTATCTGCTCTGCCTGCAGTCTGCTCCCCATCGCATTTCTCCTGCCAACCTTCTATTTGTTCTTTCGGCTTTAGCCCAGCTGTCACTTCCTCCAGAAGCTTCTCTGCCCCTTGCAAGCTGAGTTGGGTACCACACTTCTCCTACCCCTCAGATGCCATGGACATCCAGTTACATCATTATGACCTACATCAGAAATGAATTCACTTGAAAGACCAGGTCTTGAGAGGAGAGATTGGGTCTTTTAATTTTTAATTGTCTCTTTGCCTTACTCCCTAGTATAAAATCTGGCACATGTAGGTGTTCAGTAATATTCATTGAATGAATGAGATGATTCTTTATTCTGCCATAATAGAAATTGATTATCTCACAGCATTGTAAAAAATATTATATGCCCATTTTTCTCAACAATATTTTGAGATCTATTTAGAATATCTCTTGCAGATGGGGAAAAAACAATCGATTTTTTTCCATTCTTTCAAAACAAACTGGAGATGTATAATTTTATCTAGATTCTAAATAGCTCATAAATGCCCATTCAGAATCAAAGACTTTTTAAGGGAGTTGATTGTTTGCTGGTTAAGTACCCCAAAACAGAGATTTAGCTAGTGACTAATGCCCAGGATTTGATTAACAATTGTTGAAAAACCTAAAATAGGAACTCTTTGTTTTGTTACTTTTGTTTCTAATTCTGTTTATTCTTTTTTGATAATAAAAGTAATCCGTATTTTTTAAAGGTTAGCCGGCTAATATAGACGAAATAAACTAAACACTATCTACATTTCCACATTTTTGAAATAACCACGATTAACATTTTGATATACATGATTTCTCTTTGCATCTATTTTATATGTTGTGTACATAATTTTTATTTTATTTATTTATTTATTTATTTATTTATTTATTTATATTATACTTTAAGTTCTGGACTACATGTGGAGAATGTGCAGTTTTGTTACATAGGTATACACATGCCATGGTGGTTTGCCACACCCATCAACCTGTCACCTACATTAGGTATTTCTCCTAATGTAATTATCCCTCCCCTAGTCCCCTACCCCCAGACGGGCCCCGGTGTGTGATGTTCTCCTCCCTATGTCCATGTGTTCTCATTGTTCAACTCCCACTTATGAGTGAGAACAACATAATCTTCGAAACAACATAGGGGCCTTATTATTATTAGATTTTTCTATCTCACCTTTTAAAACTTATTTTAACTATAATTTCCCTATGTCCTAATTTATTTGAACACAACATTTGTAATTACTGCTTAATATTGAAGCAAGGCAGCTCTCTCTAAAGCAACTAATGGGTCCTTGCATATAGCATGAATATTTACTGTTTCACAATTGGTTCTGAGGCTGAGAAGAAACTACTGCATTTTAATACATAGCAGAACCCTTCAACTGAATATTAGAATATCTCTTGCTGCAACCTCATACGTAAGTTTTAAAGAAAGATTTTGAATGCACAAATTGAATCAGTGCCTTTAATAAAGATTTTCATTCATTCAGTGTTTATATAGTACCTATTATACACGAGGCATAGTCTAATATTAATCAAGGTAAACACGAAAAGAGATTACTTATAAACATACTTGATTCCATCTAAACATACTTGATTCCATCCCAAACCTAAATATACTATCTGCCCAAAGTCTGCCCTCTGCTGCTGTCCCACCGAATGAAGTCAAAACGTTTACTTTTCTGAGTAGAAATTGCATTCTATTCTGAATTTACTTTTTCCTATATTCAGAGATAGCCTGGTGCTACCAATTTTATACCCAGCCTTCCAGGAATTATAATTCCTAACTCAAGCAACCATAAAGTACAAAAAGCTCAGTTAATGTTGCCATGCTGGGCACTGCAAACTCCTGTGGCAAAGAATGAGTGCATTAGGCAACAAGTGTCCCTGTGAAGGGCTCTGACTACACCATGGCCCTACCCTGGGGTTGCTTGGAGTCCAGCAGTAGAAATAAGCTTTGCAGGCAGAAGCATGCCCTCTTCTCTGCCGAGGAGTCCTGACTCGGAAATCCTCCCGAGTTTATTAAAAAGTGAATTAGGAAATGTCAATGACACTATTATTTATCTCTCTCTGCTCATATTCCTTTGAAAGACATTTTCTAGTGAACATGCATTTCTTATTTCAACATTCTGGATAGGATAGTAAAAAGGCCAGCCTGAACATATCTTTGGTTAGTAGGGATACTGATTCTTTGAAGCATACGTTCGCATTATCACCATTTAGAAGGGCCCCCTTGCTTTTAAAGTCTAGCCACACAGCATACTGGGTCACAGCTTAAATTACCGAAAGTCCAAATTTAAGCAAGATGATAACAGGTTTACAAAGTCCAATCGCTAATGAAATTACAAAATCAAAATGCATCAAAATTGTTCTGGTAGGGACAGGCAGGAATGTGAAAGAGAGCCATGGAAATTAATATGCTGTGATCTAAGAAGAATGTAATTTTTTTAAACTATCAATTGCTATGAACTAGAAAGAGAGTCAACCCAGCCCAGCACTGCCATAATATGTATTCTGTATGAAGAACTTACATTAACAAGGTGAGTCAGTTTTCAGGAAGTATTGTTATTATAATTATACATCTCTTAGCAGTTTTGTTTTCTCAAGCAGGCATTTTAAAGACTAGAAATTATTCTTTAAAGCAAGGCTCTAAAAGTTCTAATTTAACATTTAGAATTTCAGTACATTATTTAAGTTGTAATCACTCATAAGTCTTATAGACCTTGTTACATTATATTTCTGCTTAGGTGGAAGTCTGAAATGAACTTGTGATACTTTTCCCTGTATCAATTCAGTGTGGGATCAATAAATGAAATGGACCAGAAGGATCTTTTTCAAAGGTGAAAGGCAGAGGCAAAATATAGACATCATGGGCTGTTGTCTAACCAGATTTTTTAAAATTTAATTTTCTTGTTTTGTCAGCCGAGACTAAAAGCAATTTTCTATTTAGGTCTGTGACAAAGTCAATAAATTTGTCAAACTGAAGCAACCTTGTTTGCTAATTTTGCAACATAGTAGTTGACTATTCAAACATTTCCAAAATGCTCCATTATATAACTGTAAAGGTGGTTTAGGTTGGGTAGAAGAGAGTGGCATGCAATCAACTAAGCAATTTCCTCAAAACTCATGGGTCATTGCATTTCACTTGGTGGGGTTTCTGAGAATGGAAAATCAGAGCCTCTCCCAGGGGCCTGGGCTGAAAGCCCTTTAGGGCTTCATATTTGGGAGGGTCTCAACTCTAGATTTTTTGAAGGTGTCATCAAATGAGCCTAATCCTATAGTCATTTGTATTGCATGTGTGTTGAGATGTTATTTTGTTAAATAGAAATATTTAAAATGCACTACATTTTAGTAGTCCCATTTTGGATTAAAACAATTTAAAGATATATATGTATATTTGGTGTCTTAAAAAATAGAAGTGGCTCAAGCTTCCATGGAAATCTGAGAGGCTTTGCCAAGGTGAATTAGAAAATTATTAATCTTTACTTCTCTGTTTGCAATTAATTTGATATGTGGCTTTTGGGGGATAACACTACATTATCTCTTCTTTTATTTCTAATTTTTTATTTTGTAAGTTGAGGTTAATAATTACAGAACCATGTTAAGAGATACCTATAGTATACCTACGTTTTCATTACTCTACAAGTGATAAAAATAATATGGTAGCCCAGGTATAGAAGTGCTTGACTCCCCTTCATCGTGGCAGAGAATTCTGCTATTTGAATAATTTAGGAAGATTTCTGTAACATTTTTCTATGGATTATCTCTATTTTTCTTTCTTTCTTTCTTTCTTTTTTTTCTTTTTTTTGCAAATATCTATATTAAAAGAGAAATAAAATGAAGAATTTGAAGTGCCAAAACAATGGCATCAAAAAAGATCACAAATTCTCTTTAACGCTGTAAGTCTGAAAACCAAAAGGCAGATGGCAAATCTATATTAAAAAGAAATAATCAAAATATTGCTTCTTTCTGCAGTCCTGCTAATATTTTCCACTTTTTAGGAAAGACCTGGGAGGTCAGATAGACATTTACGTACGATGTGATAAAAAAATCAATTAGATTTTGAGTTTATGAATCTATGATGAAAGGTAACTTGTTGGAGAATAAGGCATCATAAATACAATGTCGTATAGAAAAGTTAACAAGAAATGGAAGCAAGAAAAAAAGGGAGATGACCTAAAGGGAAACTGAAGTGAGAGCAAAGAAAAGCAATGAATACAGAAACAAAGGCATTACAAAAGTATTAAAAAATAAGTAATTTGGTTCTTAGTCATTACTGTTTCTAAACGTCTTCTTCCAATTTGGCTACAACCAAATTCTATTTTCAAATATTATTTTGTCCTATGACTAAATTAGAGATTTGTGTATAGTCATGATGAGAACAACAGGTTATCTCTCCCAATGTCATTGCGAAATACCCTGATGGTCTAAGAGATTTTTTTTTTTTATTTATTTGTTGACTAATTTTAACTTGATCCTGCTGTAACTTTCTCTTTAAGGACATCTTTGGAGTTAGAAATTTTAAACCATATAATCAATGATTTTAAATAAGTATAAGAAAATTTCTTATTCAATGTACAGGTATAATCTGAATCACTGTATTTTGAGCCAACAGTCTTGTATTTTCAATAGATAACATTACATTGGGATGTACATTCTAAGACCTTCTTTGTACTATTTGAAGATGATAGTCATAGATTGATGAAAGGGGTGTTGAAATGAATGAATTATTACCATACTCTCTTACTCTATGTAAGGAAAATGAAGATTTTTATTGCTTGTTCTTGTTTTTCATAAAATGATCACTTAAAATTCATAGCATTGTGAGCTAGTGAACGTGATAAAAAGAAATAGGAATACAAGAAAAAGATTCAAATTACCATTGGCTCCAATTTAAATTTTGTTTATTTGTCCACCTTTCCTTCTGCCATTATTCTCAGATAGGCAAACATCACCAAACCCAAACTATTAGCCAACCTTCCTACTGACCTCCCTGTACTTACCTGCACCTCCACCCCCACCTCCACCCCATCATCTCTCCTACATTTTTACTGTGCTGATTTTCTTACTTTCTTCAGAAGCTTTCAAAAGATCTTCATCACTAAAAATCTGAGTTCCCTAGACTTAACACCTTTTGCAGTCTGTACTATTCCATTCTGTTCTCCTATTTTGCTCCAGAAGGTCTCTACTGCAGCCAGAATGATTCTCACTGTTGCCAGAATATACTTCTGGCATTTTAATTTTTAGCTTTTAATTTTAATCCAACATGCTAATTTACTGTAACTGTTTAGTATACTTGAAGATCAGAATTACAAGGATATTTTTCATCTAGGATGTCTTTCCTTTTCCTCTCCACCTACTAGGATCTCACATGGACTTTTAAGAGCTGGCTCAAGGTCTTCGGGCTCTCTGAAATCTTCAATGTCCTCAGCCCCTAGGGACTCTTTATTTCCTGGAGTCCTGGAGCACGCTGTGCAGTTCTGCTAACACTAATTAGGTTCTAGTCTGGGAAACCAAGTCTCCCTTTATGTGGATGTATCTTACCCCCAGCCCCTACCCCTATAGACACACAGACCAAATCTCATGTATCTATTCATGGTGGCACATATTTGAATTTCTTATGTGAAGGTCAGGTTAAAGTGTTTGTCATCTCATTCCCAGACTTGTTTCATTATTCACTACTTACGTATTTTTCATTTTATTCATTTTTAAGGTCTGCCCATATTCTGATGATTAGCTCTTTCTACCACGATACATGAACCAAGCCTGAGCCTAACTGAATCTGTTGCATGTGCCATGCATTAAAATTCAAATAGCACAAGTCTATTACCAAATGTGCATGAGATTACATTGTGGTATGATTTTAATAAATATTCAAAACATTAAATTATAATGCTTGAGTCTGTGTTGTGCTTATGAAAGAAAAGTTGTTGTGAGTTTTGTTGAGAGCAGATCATATATTTCATTAATTTTGGCCACATCTGAAAATGTCAAATGATCTAGGGAAAAAAATAGTCAAACAATTAACCAGATACTTTATTATTTTAATTTATTAACTTTTGCCAAATTAGTTTTCATGTGTGTATATTTGATTTTTAAGTCAGTGTTAGAAAAGTTTTGTAATAAGAATTTTGCTATGTAGAGTAGGTTTAAAAGAAACATGATTAAACTCTTCAATAGAAGTCTCTAATGTGTGCTTTTAATTTTTATCCAATGCTAATTTACTATAATTATTTACTATACTTGAAGATCAGAATTACAACAAAGCCAAAGCTTACAATTTTAGCAAGAGTAAAATTTTAAGGATCTATACATTTATCTCCATCCTATTTTATATGATATTATAATTTAATATCAAATTAACATATTGGAGTGCGTTCATGCTTGTTTGATTGACCCACTATCAAATGAAATTTTAACAGAATAGATTTGATTTTCTAACAATTATTGCAATTTTTTGCATGGTTAATCTTATATTTTTCTGATAACTTTGCAAACAGAAAGAAGTCTTAAATTGGAAGCATCACTATTAAATGATGGAAATAGAAATTTTAAAAGAATTTTTTTGAGATTTCCCTACCATTAAAATTGGTACATTTGTTATTATCACTGTTCCCCTAGACCATAATACTTCTCATCTAATAAAAGACAAAACTATGGGGTAACTCTAAAAAATAGACAATGAGCTAAGAGACAAGTAAAAGTAAGTTTACCATACTAAGCAGTTAATAGACCAAACAGGCACATTTGGAAAGGAAAAAAAAATAGTTAACTACACATTTTGTTTAATGTTTAATGTTTTGCATCGACTTAAGAATGTTTTACTCGAGGAGCAATGTTTAGTTTTCTTTTATAGAAATAGGAATGGACACATCTGCTGTAATCTAGCATTGCTTCTGATTGGTTATTAGATTGTTCATTCATGTCATAAATACTTAAAAGGCAAAGAACTCTCAATTCTTGATTGGTTTGTGATTTGTTTCTCTTGCTTCACTTTCAGAGTAGTGTCTAGTTGATACATCTTAATAGCAGAATAAATAAATGATTTGCCAACATATACAATATGGTAGAGTTAAAAACTCTACCTCTGTCTACCTCTGACATGTGGAGAGCCAAGTAGATTTTTTTTCAATGGAGAAAATAGCTACTTAAAAATTCTTTTAAAATGCCAAACAGCCTTTTGCCTACTCAGCACACTGCCTTCGCTATAAGAGTGGTGGCTGATATTGGCCTGTGATTTCCAGCTTCATGGCATCTTGGGTACTGTTTGAAAGTGTTTGTTATTCTGTAAAATTTTTTTCTGAAAAGGTCAACAACTCAAAAGAAAATAACTCTTTCACTATGTAATCAATATTTTCTGGAGATTTTGATTATAATGTTTCATTAAACAATCTGACCTCGTAACTATTGTTATTGTATTGTTTTACTTTGACTTCAACTCATAAGTCTTTTGAAAAAGGAATATTTCTGTATTCATCAGTCAACCAACCTAGTAGAATCTTAATAGAGAATGACACCAACCATGCTAAAACTTTCAGTGATTATTTTATTGTATAAAAGCCAAAATTCTAAAAGCAAATAGAAATTGGTGTAACTGATGTTTAATCCAAATGTACAACGGTAAACTGACTTAGCTTCTCTTTTTTTTTTTCAAGAGCTGACGCAAGTTGGACAGAAGGAGGTGTTGGGGTGAGGTGGTGGTGTTGATTGGCTTGTCTCGTTCACTCCCACTGGTCTTTAAATCAATGTCTAGATCTCTAAAGGTTCATAGAAGTTAAAGCTGTTACACGGGTCTGCCATTCCAAACAAGTCAGGAAAGCCTGCCCAGGACTGGATAAATAATTAAGGTACAGCTGTTTTTACGTGAATATTTGCAGTGCTAAAATAATGCTTACTTTCTTATTTTTATTGTGTTGATTGTTTATTCATTACAAATTAAAATGTTTGAAAATACTAACTTCTTTTTCTCATTTTAGAAATGATCAATTCAGTACAATGTCAAACACTGAAATTATTTACCCAGGTCCTGATTGCAGTTTTCTTTTGCAGATAATTTTAGGTTTAAGCATAAAATTAGGACAGTGAATAATAAGAAAGGGAAACATTGCAAATACAACCAGTAAAATGTGTTTAGTTATTTATATCTCCATGTTGATCATGGACTGTAATGAAGAATTGACACAATTTGTCTTAGGAAAAAATAAGAAAGTTTGGAAGTACATTCACAATATTACTCTATTAAAGATTTTTGTTTATCTTGAAAACAAACAAAAAACTCACAAAATTTTTGACTAATCAAAGAAGGAACATCACTTTAGTGCAGCACATGTGAATGGCTGAGAGTCTGGGCTGCACCATTATCAAATGAAAAAGAAAAACTGTTGTGTCTTACCTTTTCTTCTTAATTTGACCATTTTAGTTAAGGAGTATTTTTAGAACAAAGTTACTAAAAGAAACTAGGGAATTGAATGGAATATAAGCCTAACTTTAGATTTTGAAGGAGTAGAGTCAATTATCTAAAAGTAGAGGTGTTCTCCTCAAATTTATTAATCAGACAGAGGAGAATTCCCAGTGGATTTAAGTATCCCTATACCTTGAGTATCTTAGAGAGCATATGTGGATGGTTTTAGTTAAATGCCCAGGGTATAGTAAAACTAAGAGTGTTTTGGAGTGTTTTGTAACTCAGTGGAAGAATATTTGAATTGATGATATATATCACATTCATGAACACTGGGCTAAAAGTTTTAGTTTTGACAAAGTAAAGAAATTTAGGTGTGTTTTTAATAAAAGATTGCCATTTAGTTTATAATTCAAGATCCTCCAGTTCCGATTTATATTTAGATAGTTTTCTGGGATTTTCTTGAAAGTATTTACATTTATACTCCTAAGAAGTATGTAAGCAACATTTAAGATCTGAAAAATGTAGCTTTAATGACTCAACTTTTGAGTTTTCTTTAAACATGTTATACAGTGTGCTTTAAGGTTATTGGAGCTATTTTTTAGTTATGTGAATTAGTTTAAAGAAAGTGAAAATAATTATTCCAGAGAAAAAGTACCTCTGGGAGTGGTCCAGTTATCTATTATAATGAATGGAACTTACTTCATCCAGAGTTCATGACAGATTAGGTATCATGCATTAAAATGTGGAGCATAAAGAGTTCACTATGTTAATATCATGTATGCTACATATCCCTGTGCATTCTGGAAACTACTGTTTGGGAAAATATGAACTAAAATTTATGTGGCAATTTATGTTTAAGATGACTATGTTTTCTTCTAAGATCAGATCTAGAAAGTCTGTAAACAAAATCGCATATTCAAATCTTATGACCAGTCCTTTATACCTCATCAAATGGATGCTTTAATTCTTATGTTAGCAAGCATGTAATCTTTTCAGCAATGGGAAAATACCCAGTAGTTGGTTATTTATCTTAACTTTTCTAGTTTTTCCTAGATATTACCTGTAAGCTATATCTGAGTAGAGGGGGGGGAAAAAAAAAAAAAAGGAAATGCTAAAATATCAGCACTAGCAATGGGAAATAGTCAAGTAAGCACAGTTCTTCTGTTATTGTCGGTTTCTTCTTTAAGAGTTACCTCAGACTGGATACTTTTATGGAAGCTAATTTCTGTGAGAACTCATGCTATAGACCAACAAGCACTCTCACTGACAAAATATGACAAGAATGGCATTGTTGGGGAAATTAAGAGAATTTAATATAAAGGTAATATTAGATTGTAGTGTGAAAGCTACATTCATTTATCTGTGGTACAGCGTGGATGTAGATTTAAATAAGTTCCTTGTATACAAGATGATTTGGCTTTTAGAAGTTGCATGACCCTTGCTCAACAAAGAGTAAATGATAGGTGAGGCTATCTGCTACCTAAACCTAAATTTCAAAGTGAATTTGTCAGTACCGGGTAGGCGTGAAAGATGAGACAGATAGCAATGCTGGGAAATCCGCTCTGGCAATATTAGCTCCCTTTTTCACTTTCACTTATCAGGTAAAATAAATGTTTACAGTAACTAGGGAAGGTCAGAACTTTTGCTTCTCGACTCAAGGACTGTTTCGCTTTCCAGATTTGATATCTTTCTTTGAAGTTGAACCATATAGGTAAAATTTAAGAAATGTACTATTTTGACACTCTTACACCCTGAACGTCTTAGGCCCCCATCCAAAGAACAAGACATTACAATGTTTAATAATTAGAATTTGGATATAAAGAATTAACTACTCAGAACACTTAGATATCTTTTTAAAAAATATAATAAAAATGAAATTATTCTAATATGATAATATTCTAAATACTTGGTTTCAAGTTTTGACTTTGTATTTTCATGAAGAGTGAATTGAATTAACAATGCAGTTGAGCACTGCTGTGCTAGAAAACCCAGTCTGTTTCTGCAAGACCTCTTTGTATCACAGAGAAACTTAACTTTAATGAGGAGAAGGGCTAGACTATAGAAAATTCTGTTGAACTCAATTTGACTTTTCTTTTAGAAGCGTTTTGAACATTCTCTGTGCAACAAAGCTATTCTTTCTCCTGGCAATCAGAGGGGAGCATTTTCATTTCATTTTTAAGCATTATCCTATAAAACTGTAATCAAAAAGCATACCTCTATCTATTAATATAACACAGATCATATAAAATTGCACTTATCTTAGTGGAGTGTAACACTAGGCACTGTGTTAGATGCCAGGAATATGTAGAATCCACAACCCCAGCACCATTCCTATTTTCATGAAGTTTCCTGCCTAAGACAGTTAATTATCAAATAGGCAACTAAAAGAGTAAGTAGAAAGTGTGATAAATACTACGCAGGGGAGGAGAGCATATAGTGGCAGATCTAGTGTAATGTGGGGTCAGAGAAGGACACTCTGACCAATTGGCCTTTAAAGATTTTCAGGTTGTTTTAGTTAACATTAGGAGGGACCTGGCTAAGAATGTGGGGAACGGCAGTCCAAGCAGAGGGAACAGTGCCTTAAGAGGTCCTGCAGTGGCAGTGGGGAGATGAGAGAAGCCCAGTGTATTCAGTGAGTGAGGGGTGTTGGGATTCAGTATGAGATGAAAGAGCTATGTCTGGGTCAAAGTATATAGAGCTTCCAGTGTATTAGGAAATTTGACTTTCATCTAAAAGTGATGACAAAATCACAATAGGACCTTCAGTAGGGCAGTCATTCGGAATAACATAGTGGTCATGGAGATAGAAGTGGATGAATTCTAAATAAATGTTGAAAGAAGGACTGATAGGACTTGGTGATATGCTGGACATGAGTAGCGGGTGAAGGATAGAGAATGGGACAGGCAGGTCCGCCCAGTGAGCGGTTGGGTGAATGAAGGTACCATGTTCTGAGATGGCAAACAGCAGAAGAATCTATGCCTATGAAAATTTTACGTTTCAATTACAGTATTTGCCAGCAATATTCTTTTCTATCCTACTCATGCAACAATTCTTTGATTAATTCAAAACATATTTATTCCAAGAAAAAGGTAAAAATATTAATTATATTATGCTCTAAGAGTTTTCTCAAAATCTGTTTTAGTAGACTGAGTTCCTCAGGTGCAAGGAGTCTGTTTTATTCATCCTCTGGGTCTTCCACAGTTTCTGATTAAATTTTAGCAATTATGATATAGTCTAAAGGCTTCAAGGTATATGCTTTGTGCTGTAGACAGATGATTCAGAATATTTAGTTTCTCATAATGTGCTAATTCTTTTTGAAATGTGCATTTAACATTGTTCCCTTAAAATAGATCAGTAATATCATCTTCAAAGTTAAGATATAAGCTATAAAAACGTGTCCCAACTTTTGTGAGAGCTCTCTTGGCCAAGGCAAAAATAGAATACTTTTTTTTTTTTTTTTTTGAGACGGAATCTTCCTTCGTTGCCCAGGCTGGAATGTAGCGGTGCAATCTCGGCTCACTGCAACCTCTAATCCCGGTTCAAGCCATTCTCCTGCCTCAGCCTCCTGATTAGCTGGGACTACAGGCATGCACCACCACGCCCAGCTAATTTTTGTACTTTTAGTCGAGATGGAGTTTCGCCATGTTGGCCAGGCTGGTCTCAAACTCCTGACCTCAGGAGATAGACCCTCCTCAGCCTCCCAAAGCGCTGGGATTACAGGCGTAAGCTACCATGCCCACCCCAATAAATATTTTATATATGCTAAAACAGCATAAAATTAGGTCTTAATTTTTGCATTTGTGAAGGGGCACCTACCTCACTCATAATGTTTGTGAGAGTTTTGCGACTGCAAAGTCCTCTTGTAAGTGTCTAATTTTGCATATGAAATACTATGTATGTTTGCAGGTAGATAAAGACATCAGTTCAATTCTGATTACTGGAAGAGAGAAAACAGATTTAAATTTATTGAAGGCCTACTATATGCCAAACTTTGACACTCATGATCTCATTTACATTCTCACAAGTTTGCTTTGTGGTAAATAATATTACCTTCATTTCATAGAAGATGGAAAAGACAGAAGTTAGTTAATGTAGCCAGGATTTATACCCAGTTTTGCTTACTGCCAAAGCCATAGTTCCTGTTCCCTGATTAGGCTTTAGTTCTCTGTAGTAGAGACAGCAATACAAAGGTGGCATAGCATGGAGGCCACTCAACTTGGTGCCTCCATTACCTCATCTGTACAATGGGAATAAGAAAAAAATTGTACTCACCTCAGAGGACCGCTCTGAAGAATTGATAGACGCAAGGCCTTAAAACAGTGGCTGGCATGTGGTAAGGGCCATATGAGTGTTTGATGTATCTTTTTTTAAAAAATTCTTGGATTAGCATGGCTTAATGCAAATGAAATGAATGAGGTTCTTATTAATATACAAAGTAGAACAGACTGTAACTGAAGCTTCTGGACTGCAGTCATGTATACTTACAGCAGCAAAGATCTCAGCCCCACTGCCCCTTCCTCAGAGAACCCTTCCCTGATCCCCTAGACTAAGTTGGATACTATGAAAGACACTGCTATGGCCCCTTACAGGGGCTGGATAAATTAAGGATGGGGGAGGGAGGGAAGCATGCCAGTCACTGTGACCCACATGTGCAAATGACTTGAGATGTAGAGAACACGGTGAATTTCTGGAATGGAAAGACTAGTGTAACTAGAACACTAAGGTGAGGAGAGTGTGGAAGGAGATGAGACCAGAAATGTGAGTGGACTAGGCAGAATGTTACCAGGAGTGTTGAGAATTTTGGACTTTGTCCTCAGAGTAAAGTGAAGACATTACAGGGTTTTAAGCAAATAAAGGATATCATCTGTGTTGTTGCTGTTATGTTTCAAATATCCCTCTGGCTATTGGATAAAGAATGAATGGTAGGGGCAGTTAAAGAAGGCAAAAGAGAATTCAAGATCTATTAGGAGATTTTTACAGTAGACATGATAGTAGCGTGGACAAGAGTGAAGGTGAAAGAAATGAAAAGAAAAAGACTAACTTGAGAAATATTTCAATTCATTGTGAAAGTCAACCAGGCTTTTGTAAAGAACTGGATGTGGAAGGTAATAAAGAAAAATTTATAATAGAAGGCTCTTATGCTTTTGACTTGAATAACTGGATAAATGGTGACAACATTCTTTGGTGCGGAAACATTGGAAGAAGAGGGCCTATCACAAGTAGACTTTGGACACATTGAATTTAAACTGCTTTTGAGATATATAGATGACATTTAGGCCCCCGAACACATGGAACTCGAGTGCCCAGGAGAAGCCTAGGCTGATGTAACTTGAGGAGTCTTTGGTATATGTATTTGTCGGAGTTCTCCAGAGAAACAGAACCAAGTGGAGATAAATAGATAGACAGGTATATAGGTATATAGATATAAGATGACATTTATCATGGGAATTGGCTTTCATGATTATGGAGCTAAGAGGTCTCAAAATATAGCATCTGCAAGCTGGAGAACCGGAAAAGCTGGTGGTATAATTTAATCTGAGGCCGAAGGCTGAGAAACAGGATGCTGGTGGTATAAGTATCAGAATTGCAAGATCTGGGACGCAGGAGCTCCAGTGTTCAAGGGCAAGAGAAGGCAGGAGAAGATGGATGTCCTAGCTCAAGCAGAGAGAGTAAATTTGCCCTTCCTCTGCCTTTTTGTTCTATCTGGAACCTGGAGTGGTTGGAGGATGCCCACCTTCAGTGGGGAGAGTGGATCTTTTTCACTCAGTCTATTGATTCAAAAAGTAATCTTTTCCAGAAACACCCTCACAGACACACCCCAATATAAAGTTTTACTTGCTATCTTCCCATCCTTTAACACAGCCACAATGACATATAAAATTAACCATCACATTATATGAAGTCTTGGGAGTGGATTGGAAGAATGGGACTTAAGATCTAGCTTTAAGGAAGTCAAGCAATGAAACTTCACACAAAATCTTATTTTTAAAAGGACAAACCACAAAAACTGTGAAAAGTAATAGTGATGTCATCAGCAAAGAGAAATTTTTGAGAATTCCTGGAAGGCAGAAAGAAGATAGGGTTGGAAAATCTAAGAGAAAAGGAACCAAGATAAGTGTGTTTTTCCCATAGGGTGCCCTTCAGTTAGCTTCAAGTTAAGTCGATATAGACAAAGAGGAGGCATAGATCATGGGTAACCAGTGATCAGATATCCACCAAGGAACCTCAGTGTAGACATGATAGTCTGTTTGGGATACCGTTTTTGACTATAGGATAAATCTGTGATCCATTCTGTAAAGAAAGCTCAAGGAAGGATGCTAGTATAAGTATTAGGGCCTCTACTGCAGACAAAGAGGTATAACAAGCAGGAATGGAAGCTCTACCAAAAAGAAGATACATTAAAATGCTTCACTCCCAGAGTAACCACTCCTGGAGTGGCAGCTGTGCCTGGGAGTGGGATGCTCCTCCCACAAACAAGCAGCAGAAGAGCCACTTGCACAGAACCTACAACGGAGCAGCCCATCAGTGAAATGGGCCCACACAATTTCAGAGAAGCTCTGAGTACCAGCTGTCCAAGCTAATTAATGCGCTCCGTCATTCACAAATATGAACAGATAACCTAGGACACTCGAAACTAAGGAAAACGAGCAGCATGGAAGAGAAGGACCAAAGGGAACAAACAGAATAACTAACTTCAGAAGAAACATAATTTAGGGAACAAAAGGAACTTCTGAAAACCTCACATCAATATACTTAGAAAAATCTGAGACAATATTGTATCCATAAAACAAAGAAAGTGATATGAAAAAAGAGAAAAAGGATAAGAGCAAATTATTAGAAATTAAGAGCATGATTGAGAAAAATAGTCAGCTGACAAGTTGAAAAATGAAACAGATATAGCTGAAGGTGAAATTTGTTATTTTGGATGTGACATTGAGGAAATATTCCTGGACATCGAGCAATAATGAACAGATCGAACATAAACAGAAAAGCTTAGCAATATGGATCAAGAGGTCCAATACCTGATTAATAAAAGTTTTAGGAGCAAACAAAGGGGAAGAAATAGTTTTCTTTTTAAATAGTAGAACTTTTTTTATTTTTAGAAGAAAATGTGTCTTCTACAGAAGACAGACACAAGCCTTTTGATTGAATGGGCCCTCTGCATGCTGAGTATGATGAATTTTAAAAGCAACTCACATCTAGTTAAGTCGTAATAAAAAGATAAGGATGAAAATTCTAAAATCCTCAGAAAAACATTGATAAGTTATCTATAAAGAAATAAGAACAAGACTCATCTATAGAGGCTAGAATAGAGAAATTTCTTCAATATTCTAAAGGAAAATGCTTCTGAATCTAGAATTCAAACAATTGATAAAGTTTGAAGGCAAAATAAAGACATTTTCCAACATGAAGCAACTCAGAAATTCTATTTACAGACATAGGCTCATTGTGTGAAAAAAGTTATTCAAGGCATTAGTTTAGCATAATGCAAAATAAACTGCAGAAAGAAGATAGAATGGTGTTCAAGAAACTAGCGGCTGAGAAAGACTCAGAGGTTGGAGGAGGAAGCCATTCAGAATGAGAAAGAGCATAGAAAATTTGCTTTCAAAGTTTTGGTAATATAGAATTATATTTCATTTGTTATGTCGTCAAATATCCCACTTTGTCTTTAGGGCATACTATTTATATAATGATAATACTGTAATTGCTGCTTATTAGTTTTACATGTTTAGAAACAACCTACAGGCAAGTTATGACACATTTGTTTCACAGAACAAGATGAAAATATTATGATCTTCAAATTGTAAAAGCATGTTATTAACTAAAATAATTATGAGTGTAGGGGAAGGAAGAAAAGAAAAAGTATGCTAATATCCTTATTTTTTATGGGTAACCAGTCTAAAATCAGTAAACCAAGTCTAAAAAGCTTTAGTGAATTATTTAGATCTAGAATGGCTAATTTTAAATGACAAGCTAAAAGCAGAAACCATCAACAGTGGTTGCTGCTGGGAAGTGAGACTGGTACTGTGTGAAGAGTGAGAAAAACCTTTGTCCTCATTTAGTGAGTTTCTTTTTTTTTTTTCTCTTAACCATATGCAAGTCTTACTTCTATTCTCTTTTAGCTTTTAACCTGTTTCTTTAGATCTTTTATGTACATATACTTAGGCTGCCTTATATTAATAATAGATTCATTTTTGTTCCTCCTGCTTAAAACGCTGTGTGCTATTTTTTAAAATTCTGAGAACTGCTTTCTTTATTTCTGGACAATTCTCTGCCATTATCTCTTTCTGTTTTGTCTCACCCTAGTCTTACAATTCTCTATATTGGAATGACTATTAGTATGTGTTTGAACTTGTAATTCTTATTTCCCCCATTCCTCTTAACTTCTTGTTTGTATTTTCCATTTTTTAATCTCTTCATGCTATAATTTGAGTGATTTCCACACATCTTTCAATTTTATGACTCTTCCTTCAGCTGAGTTTTTTTTTTTATTTCAATGATTCTATTTTTTCTTTTTTTTTAGAATTCCTTTTTTGACTCTTTTTCCAACTAGCCTGTTCTCCTTTTATATTCCTTTATGTTTTTATTCTGTGAAAGTTATTCTCTTATTTTGAATGTTTTCTTTTACTTTTCATTATAATAATGTAAAAGTCCCTTTTAAATTGCTTTGTTATTTGTAGTTCCTTATATGTGAATTTGATCATTTCCTGCGCCTACCGGCACTCTTACTAGTGAGTTTCCATGTGTGTTTTATATGTTTTGTAATTTGAGGATGTGAACTTTTCCCAGGTATGAGTTATCTTCCAAAAAAGTACTGCCATGGCACTGGGTTGTGGAGGTATTCCCATGTGGTAGTTTCTGTTTGTCAGAGGAATTGCAGATTTTGTGACTTCTGGAGCAATTTTTATGTTAGTTTCTCTGCTCAAGATTTCCTTATCAAATGGGTATTGCACATTTCAGGACCACACCTTTCAAGAGTGATAGTGTTTCTCCTAATATAATGGTTCAATGATAATTGAATGAATCTAACGGTAAGAATTTCAGAAGAAATTATATCGACAACATATAGTAGATTCAGGGCATTTTTCAAAAACACAATGCCAGTCCACCCCTTTTCACTTTACAGTTGAGGAAAATGAGGTCCTCAAATGTTAAATGATTTATGCTGAGATCCAGTGAATTAAAGGCAGAGCAGAGCCTAAAATCTAGATCTCTTTGTTGTTAAAATACATTTTAATTTGACATAGATGATGACTGATGCTGACCCAGAGGTAAATCTGAACTTTCTTTTGTTACTGTTCTTAACTTTGGTTTCAGGATCCAAGTGCCTAGAAAGTGACTTCCTAAACTTGATCCTCACCTATGTTGCATATTATCAAGCATTTGCTGGTGTTAATTCTTTCCTGTCCAATTAAATTAAAGCAGTAATTTTCTTTCTAGTTATTGCTAGTAGAGACACTGGTAGATTCTGCCTTGGCAGACCTTCCTTTGTCAAGAATTTACTTTTGTCTTCCTTTCTTTTAAAACATGCATCCCACTCACAAATACCTAAATTTCCTTGAAGACTGCTGCCATGTCTTAAGATTTTTTTTTTCTATAGTGACTAGTAAGACCTGCCATTTTCATTACACATAGACAATCTATAAATATCTGCTAATTTAGCAATTATTAGTAATTTCCTTTCTTCTCTTCCATTTTTTTCTTTCTTGTATTGGGTAAAGGAACCTTTCAGGATTTGCTTATGTAAAATTTTCAGGAGTTACCTTCCTTCTTCCCTTTTACAGAGAGCATACAAAATGTAGATGATTCATATTCACTTATTTCATTTAAATAAAATTATAATGATGTATGTTGTGTTCTGTTTGCAGAACAGAGTGTTCTGAACATCAACACAAAGTGGAAGAACCTTAAGCTGAACGTACAGTATATTATTTACACTGAAGGGGCTTGTGTGTGGACAAGAAAGCGCTGACAGCTCAAATGGATCCCATGGAACTGAGAAATGTCAACATCCAACCAGATGATGAGAGCAGCAGCGGAGAGAGTGTTCCAGATAGCTACATCGGGATAGGAAATTCAGAAAAGGCAGCAATGAGCAGGTATGGGGTTAAAAATTACTAGGTTCCATGGAAAAATAAGACAAGATGTGGACATGGAAAACAAGGGTCTTGATGGGAAGAATTGGATTTATTACAGGTCAATTTGAGATAACAATGATATTGATGCTAGCACATCAATTCCCTGGTCCTGAAATACACTGATAATGTCAATCTATTTTGTGACTATTTAGAATTGAGGTTATAATGTCCTTGTCTCTATTAATAATGTGTAATAATTTTAATTATATTAGCCTCTTGCTCCTCTTACCTTTCTCAGATTCCTCTTTGAATGTTGCTATACCTCCTGGTTTCTGTAGGGATTCTTTTCTCTCTAAAAGTATCCTCTGGGCAAGCTCACTCACAACTATTATGGCCTCACCAACTGAATATATGCCATATCCCCAGCCTGTTAAATTTCTCTACTGAATATTTCAGATCGTTATATCTGGCTGTCTACTACACATCTCTACTGGACCACTACTGTGTCTGAATTGCCTCATTCATAAAGTTAAACCTGTAATGTTTAATATTGAACTCCTATCTTTCCCTTCAAAACCAGCTCCTCTTCTAGTAATCCCCATCCTAGTGAAAATCACTGCTGTCATCTAGCAACTCACTCAAAAGCCCCTAGGTGTAAACTTTGACCCACATAGCCAATGGTCAGTCATATCCAGTTGGTTTGACCTTATTAATGCTTCAAATACACCCACTTTTCTGTACCCATTCTACTGTGGTCTTACCTTAGGTCTGCATTAAATGCGAGATAGGGAGAGTCCTGATTTGTCTCCCTGTCTTACATTTTGCTCTCCTCTGTCTAGCCCTCTACCCTCCTGCAAGAGTAATCTCTTACAATTGCAAATTGAATCAATTTCCATCCTTAGATAAAGCCCTTCTGCGCCTCTCCAATAGCAATAAGAGAAAGTAGATTACACACTGCTGGGCACATAAGGTCCTTTGTGATCTGTTCTTGACCTGCTGCTCCTGTCCTGTTTTTTGCCCTCTCCCTATCTGTTACTTGTTGCCTTCACTCGTTCTGCTCCAACTGCCTGGAATCAGTCACCTGCTCCCCCTTTCTCCGTGTTGACGCCTCTCATCCTTCAAGAATCAGCTCAACGTTAGGTCTCCTATGCAGCCTTTTCCAAATTACTCTACTCCCCCACGTAGAAGTGACCGCCCCTCCTTTGTGTACCCTCTCCTTGTGCAGATGTTAATTACATCACTACTACAGGTTAATGGCCTCTGTGGTCCCACCACCTGCCACATTGTCTGGTGCATAGTAAGTGCACAATAGTTATTTGATTAGTCAATTGATTTCCCACAAAATGTTATATCGAGTTGTACATGATTCAAGATTCTCAGAAGGGAATTTTTGACCAAATCTAGGCCTGAAATAGAGAATATTATGCTCAAACAAAGACTTCTCATTTCATCCACAACACCCAGAAAAATCCATCAGGAGAAAGCACTGTTCTTCCTTCAAGTAGCTTAGTGCAATGAACTTTAGAGATGTTGGACTAGGGAGGCCACTGAGATGTAAATTGTGGCATTTTCTAAATCAGGTGACCCTTGAGGAAACACTAGGGTGGTAGAAGATAGGGCTTTGGAGTCTGCAAGTAGTTGTCTGACTTTAGAGAAGCTGTTTGTCCTCTTTGAGCTTCAGTGGAAAATGTAAAATGGCAAACCAACAGCTACTTTTCAAGGATGAGATGGGTGCCCAGAATATAGATGACATTCAATACTTTTTTATTACTTCTCCTTCACTGCATTACCCACAGTAAATTGATTCAAACCTGAGGATGCTTGTTTCTGAGAGGGATGTACACAAATATGAGCTGTGCCGAGGTTGACAGAGCTGAAGGGGACACCCTCCGAAGAACTGTCATAGTGTCATTCCACTTGATCCTCAAAAGCCAGAATGGAAAGAGCATGAATGCTTTTGTTAAGCTTCATGCAATGTGTTCCGAATCACTCACAGTGACTTACCTTTTATCTCTTAGCTTAAACATAGGTCATCATTTTGCAGTTTTAAAAATCAGTTTAAAGAGGTGGGTTTTATCTATGTGTGGTTTGGATTGAACCCTTAAATGGAAATTTTTGAGAAATTCAACATAATGTATTTATTTGTGATCATTATACTTGCGTTTTCAATACATGCTGGGTTTGGTATCAAAACATTTAACATACTGGGGACATTTCTCATCTATTTTATACAATCTTGGCATGTTTAGTGACTACAACTCATCTCATGCCGAAATAAGAACATGCAAATGCCTCAAAGAAAGAAAATCTGTTTACTTTCAAATTCTCAATTTTAAAAACTACTCATGGAATACAGATTTTAGTTTATTGATTAAAATAAAGAATAGAATGTTGGACATTCCAGAGTTTAAATTCTAGGTGGTACTTTTGTTTTTATAGTCTTCAGGCCCATTTTAGGCTTCATTTTATCCTGTCATTTCAGTCTCCAACTGTGAACATTAGGTACCAGTCTTCACATAGCAGGTACATTAATTACAGACCATTAATGTAAACCACGAAAGAGTGGTGGGGAGGTGTATGGAAATGGAAGGAGGCAACAACTGAGGGCATTGTGCTTTCTATGAGAAATATGGGGAGAAGGCCAGGAAATATTCTTAACTTATGTACTCAGAGCTATTTATTCCTTGAGTTCTAGAAAAGCACATAAAACTTTGTGATTTTGTCTGCTGTTTCTATCTACATCTCATACTGTTTTCTGTTCTCAAAAAGTAACCCCACCATCCTCTTTCGTCTCCAGGTTATTTTCAGGATTATCTTCTGTTATAAAAAATAGCTTGTACAGATCTCGTAGAATAATTTTTTTCTATCTTATTTCTAAGGTTATTTATTTATTTATTTATTGAGACAGAGTTTCACTCTTGTGGCCCATGCTGGAGTGCAATGGTGCGATCTCGGCTCACTGCAACCTCCACCTCCCAGGTTCAAGCGATTCTCCTGCTTCAGCCTCCTGAGCAGCTGGGATTACAGGCGCCTGCCACCACACCTGGCTAACTTTTTGTATTTCTAGTAGAGACGAAGTTTCACCATGGTGGCCAGGCTGGTCTCGAACTCCTGACCTCAGGTTATCCACCCGCCTTGGCCTCCCAAAGTGCTGGGATTATAGGCATGAGCCACTATGCCTGGCCTCTAGGATTATATTAATAGAACAATCTTTAATTATTTTATCTTTCTTTTCATGTAGGAAATGTCCTAAAATTTTCAACCCATCAATTTGAAAGCACTTTTAAAATCATACATAGTTTAGCATTTTATATAAAAACAACTAAAAAGTCTGTGACATTTTGCAATATAAAAATGCAATGGCAGCAGCAGGCCTTATTAATCGAGCCTCTTGGAAATGTGGCTGGTCCTAGGTCCGTAGCTTCAAAAGCCCTGGCGTGTAACTGCAGGAGCTGACCAGCACAGCTCTGTGACCAAGTTGTACAGTTTCTGGCCTGTGTCCAAGAAAACCACAATCACAATGCTCTGTGGATAGTGACATATTAAAGTTTTCTTTCCCTCTCAACTCTTCTGCCAATTCATTGAATTGCTTTCATAATTTCCTTGGTTTCATTCATTATCTGTTAATAATCCATGCACATTTTGAGAGTAATTAAAATACATACGCACACACAGAAACAACCAACACAACACAGAGCTACCACTGAATTACTTTCCAATAAGAGATATATGTATAAATGATTGTACCAAAAAAAGAAAAAAAGGAAAATACCAGCTATAGGGCCCTGCCTGGGACCGCCTGATGCCGGAGGGAGAATGGGGTCTCCCCCTGGGTATGGGTGGGTATGGGCCTGCTGCTTCACCTTTCTGAGCCACAGTTCCCTGTAGGGATATTTTGAGCATCACAGTGCCTAAGCATTTAATAAATATTTGTTGAATTAATAAAATCATCTGATTATAGTGTGGTAGGAGTTCAGAAAACTCTGACATAACCCTAAACTCTTTCTTTGGAAGGGCTCTAAATGGGAACACAATTAGTTGTAGTTAGTCTCTTGCATAGCTGATGTGAGAAAGAAGAAATGTGGTATAAACAATTTTTTAATAATATTTCCTTCCTTCATAACATCCTTCTTCCATCCCAAAGTATAGTTGTAAATGGAGCTCAGTTGTTGGTCTGGAATGACCACTAGTGTGAAGGAGGAAAAGAAAAATAAATTCGGGCATCTAATTTCTCCTCCTCTGATTACTTAGACCACCTGAAACATACAAATGATTCAGAGCATGTATTTAGATGTTTTCATTTTGTTATTTGTGTGTGTGTGTGTGTTCAGTCAATTTGCTAACGAAGACGCTGAAAGTCAGAAATTCCTGACAAATGGATTTTTGGGGAAAAAGAAGCTGGCAGATTACGGTGATGAACATGTAAGTGAATCTATGTTTTCAGGCAATAAACGGGACTGAGTGTGTCTGATCTACCTAGGTCTCTGTGAGAAAACAATGTGACTGAAATTTTCCAACCCTTGATCAGCACATTCTCTGTTTATTCAGGCCCTTACTGGAATAAGGGCTTGTTTTTTCCTGTTCGCCATATGGCTGCATAAATCATTTATGAAATTTATGTGTTTTGGGGGGAAATCATTCTAACCCAAAGGTAATCTGCAATCATACATGTTTTCCCTTCTTTATGTGACTCCCTTTGTAATTTGTATTTTTACCAAGGCCTCTGCTTTTGTAAAACCAAGCACTGCATTCCATTGAAAATTACATGCTTTTACTGATCTTGAATAATGGCTTTACTCACTGTAATTTTATCTTAGTCTTCAATTTTGGACTGTAATCTGCAGAAAATATAATGTGAGAATAAGGATAACCCCTAAAGGTTTGCCCTTTGGCAAATGTTTGCTTATAATACATCCCTTCTTCTTCAAGCATCCCGGAACCACTTCCTTTGGAATGTCTTCATTCAACCTAAGTAATGCCATCATGGGCAGTGGGATCCTGGGCTTGTCCTATGCCATGGCCAACACAGGGATCATACTTTTTATGTAAGTGAATGGGTATGTCTACCTTTGGTGATGAAGTCCATGCATACCTGGTGGCTCTTTCAATTAACAATCTCAAGTTTGATCTTTGTGAACATGAAGGATCTGAGAAAGTATTAGTGAATTCCTCTGGCTTTTAGATAGAACCGCAACCTGAGGAAAAAGTCAGAGGAGGCTACTCATGGTACTTGGTCACCCAAGCATCCCTAACCCAATGGCAGAAAGTGTATGTGCTCAACCAACCAAAGTGCTGGATCAGCCTCGCCAGAAGAATTTTGTTGTTCAGTAGATACTTGAAATAATTTGGTGTTTAGCAGCCAAAAAGATCTTTCCCAGAAGCAAATCTAATTTTATCTCATTCTCAGGAAAGAAACAACTAAGTCTAAGGCCCTGCATGCCCCGGCCTACCTTATGTCCCATTCCCTGTGCCCCTGTGCGACAGATACACTGGGCACAATTGCCTTCTCTCCATCCCATGAAGATGCCACATTCCCTCTCACCACTGGACCTTTGCACATGGTCTCGGAACCCTCTTCTCTATCTTTTTCATCTAGTTAACTCCTCATATGTCAGTTCAGCCTCACCTGAATACTGCCTGCCCTGATCTCCATGACTGGGGCAAATCACCTTATCATACACTCACCACAGTTTTAATGTTTTAGTGCCATTTGTCTGAATCATTTGGTTAATATCTGTCTCTCTTGCTAGACTATAAGCTCTAGAAAGTTGAGCCCATGTCTGTTTTTACTCACCAATGTCTCTACCTCCAAATCTAGAGCAGTGCCTGGTACAGGAAATATTTGTTGAGTGACCAAACCTTATTCCTAAACCTACGCACTTTCACCCAACTTGTCCAAATGCTGCCTAAGGATAGCGGCATCTGGTAGTTGACCTGTTGGGTGGATACTGCACTGTCTATGACAGACAACAACAGACGTTTATGTGCATCATGTACAGCCTGGTATTTTCCAAGATATAGTTGGCAGCAGTGGAATTCTTCACAAGAATAAAGTCTGATGTTAGGCACCACTGTGGACACAGATCCTAATCCCAAATGCAATGCTAGAGAGTTAAATAACTGTCTAAGAATGCAACATTTATATCATAAATATGTGCTGTTTATGTTCTGAATATCATATATGATTAGTAATCATACAGCTATTTGAGGGCTAAGGATCAGGACTATAAATATTTATATTGTGTTCGTGCTTTGAACTGTTTTATGTATTATATTCTTTAGCTGAATGGGTTTTTATATCAACTTTACTTTTATGTAAGCCATGTTTTGAAATAAACTAGGATTTTAATAATCTGAATTTTAGTAGCCATATATATAGTCATATATTTGTATGCTTTTGTAGTGTGCATTACCTCTAAGACAAAAAAGCTGCCCTTCCTTATTATACAATACTATTAAAATGAATTAGGAAGTTATAGATCACTGATGAATAGAAATAGGAAAAACTTCACCCAATCCTACAGTCATAGATCATCTTCATGAGAGAAGAATATTCCACTTTTTAAAATGAGGGCCTCATTTTTTAGCAGATTAATGTGGTCAGAACAATTAAATCACTAAACATGATGGGGTGTGTTTTGTGTGTCTAAGTAGCACAGACTGGGTTAAGCTTTCTCTCTTAATTTATAGCAAGTGACACAGTATTTTATTGGTTTTACTCTTAGTATTTTCTGCCAGAGAAAGCATATGTTTAGAACGCAGGGAATGCACATTATTTTTCCAGGGAACAAAATTATATAATCTGAATTACATTATTCCTTAAAAAGGGTTAAGTTCATAACGCATATGGAAAATTATAGGAATAAGTCATTGGTTAGTTCTGGCAGACATACTTCATGGAAAATAAGAGCACAATATAGCTACAGGGGTTATAAAATTTATAATTCATGGTCCAAATGTACATTTGTACTACTGATTTCACTGGGAACTACCAAAGGATTAGATCAATTGTGGGGAAAGTGTATTTTTTTAAAATAAACAAAGATAAAGAATTTTTTCTGAATTCGAGGTAAAAGTTGGCATTGTTTCTCCATTTATTATGTAGATGCTTCTATCAACATTCTTATTTTTGCGCTCCAAATCTTAGATTTGGAAAAACACCAATCAGTATAAACATAAAGAAACCATACATGGATGTGCGGGTCCTGACACCAGAAGTGACTCTGAAAGAAAAAAAAAAAAAAAGGAATTTTCCTGCCCCATCCTTAGCTTTCTCTATTATATATGCAACTGCCTGCCCCTCTAGCTTACAAAGTACTTTGTTATCTAATGCACAGGATCAGCAGTAATGCAGCTCACACTACATACTTTGGCTTTTGGATTCCTAGATTTCAGATTAAGGTTTAGTCAGATTATTGAATAGCCCTTTAATTCTAAGTGCTGATGTGAATATCATGCAAATATGATGTACATATTCCCATGTGCTGAGTAAGTAGATGTAGCATTTGCTAATTTTGCTACACACTTAGCATCTAAGTTGTGAACCAGATTCTACAACGGGGTAACATCTAAAAAAAAAAAGTTAGGGACTTCAGGTAGTAGATTTGGACATGTAAAATACAGCACATTCTATTTCTATGACTTTAAAGGGTATGTGTAGAGTTCTGAAAAGAATTTCTCAGCCTCACCCAAATCCACATACTTTTGGAAAGTCTATAATTGAAAAGATGAATGTGATCGTTTATTGTAACATCTAACAAAATTACATTTTATTTATTATAGAAACTTTATTACCTACTCTCTCTTCCCTTTACAGAATCATGCTGCTTGCTGTGGCAATATTATCATTGTATTCAGTTCACCTTTTATTAAAAACAGCAAAGGAAGGAGGTATGCTACCACTTGAGTTCAACACATTCTATTTTAATTCTCATAAAAGAGTATTTCAGTCTGTTGCTTCATAACCTTAGGATGATTGTAGTCAGTTTCACATTTCGTTTTCTTCTGAGCCCAGTGACACAATCTCTCAGTGCTTTTAGTTGTTTGGGCAAGTGAGAGGCAGGAGGGAAAGTTAACTGAATCAGGTTCAAGACAAATAGAAAAAGAGAAATTTCTGACATATGATAGAAGTAACTGTTTTGATTTGCTACATGCAGTTAAAATAAATAAAGCCATTGATTCTTGTTTGGAGAACATTTTGATATATTGCTTATTGGTTTTTGAGGTTGCAACTTTTGGGCGTATAATTTCTATATGATGTTTATTTACATGTTTGAGACTCCATTGTGGAATTATATGACAAAATATTTTAGTCGTTAAAACAATCTTTTTAACAAAGCTATTTTATCTTTGATTGTAGGGTCTTTGATTTATGAAAAATTAGGAGAAAAGGCATTTGGATGGCCGGGGAAAATTGGAGCTTTTGTTTCCATTACAATGCAGAACATTGGAGGTAGGGGATATACTTTTCAATGGATCATGCAAACTTTCTATAGCATGTTCAGTAAATAAGAAAACTTACAGCAATGAACAGGCACTTCAGATACAGAAAAATTGCTACTTATAGTTCTTAAATTTTAAAACTATAGTTTCTTAAATAGATTTGTGTCCCTCTTTAATTAAAAACAGCAATATCTAAGAATGAAATAACATATAAAACCCTGCCAATTGAATTCCAGAATTAAAATATAAAATAAAAGCTTTCTTGATTTTTAATGTTATTACAACATGAATTGTTGCTCTTAAAAATCGAAGAATTTGTGCTTATTTCTGTCATTGCCAAAACGGTTGACGTTTTCTATATGTGATTGAGTTCATTTTACAAAACTGAAAAGTGAGTGTCTGGGGGAACATGGCGAAATGCTGTGGTCCTTGAAACGCAGCCTGCACTGAGCCAGCCCACCAGACAGTCTCTAGAAGTTTACTAAGGCAAATGTCTGGCTAGGCATCAGATGCACTATAAACCCAGGTTTGTTGAGTCTATGGATTATTATAATTCTCACTGAATTATCATTTCCAGTGTAGGACCTAGAAATATATATATTTTTAACAGTGTTCTCTCATTGGTGTGTTTGCCCACCAGCTTCATACGGTTTCTGTTGTGTCTTTGGCCCTCAGAAGGCATCCAGACCCATATTTCAGATGTCCCGCTGGCTGCTTCCTGGCACACGGTCCCAACCATCTCCCCACATAGTGACACTTAGTCCCTCTCCTCCTACCCAGTCCCTAAACCTGCTATTCTATTTCTCTGATCTTTCCTTCCTCAGTGAATACCACCAGCAGTCATCCAGTTTCTGAGGACAGACATCCGGATGTTAGCGTAAACCTTTCCTTTTCCCCAACTCTGCATGTCCAATCAAATGCCAAATTCTGCTCATTTGATCTCTTACTTATCTCTTGAATCTCTCCTCTCTGTCCATCCACATGGCCACAGATGATCACCATTTTTAGCTCAGACTATTGCAGTAGTCTTCTAGCTGGTCTTCCTGGCTTGAGTTTTCCCTGCTCCCAGATAAACTCTAATTTGTTCTCCCGATAAACTTTCTCAAATTTAAGTCTGTTTCTACTTTTGTCGTGCATAAAATTCTTCAGCATGCCCTCATTATTTTCAAGGTAAAACTTAAATTCACTGGACTGACACAGGATTTTCGTCTAGTTCTTCTGCTTATCTTTCTAAACCTTTCCTAGCAATGCCCATATCTATCTATCTATCTATCTATCTATCTATCTATCTATCTATCTATCTCTATCTATCAATTTATCCATCATCTATACCCTACATGTCCTGTGTCAAACCATAACAAATTATATTTAGTCCCCTAACAGTACAATTTTAATATTTTAAAAAATCATCCATGCCTTCTTTTCACAGGCAATTTTCTCCCCTTGAATGTCTCTCGAAGTCCTCCAACCCTAACACACACACATACACACACACAAACATTTTCTCTCTCACTTTGCTCACCTGGCCTATCGCTTCTCTAGACTGTTAAATACTAGTTCCTCTGGGTTCTCGTGGTCCTGTTTGTATGTATCTGATATGTAACTGTTTTCTAAAGGATATTTTAAAACACTTGAGTAGAGAATAAGCTTTTGGAGTCTGATGGACCTGAATTTGAGTCTGTTTCTGTCACTATCTGTGACCTTGGGAAGATCACTTTACTCCTTCGCCTAATTGTTTCATGTATAAAATTACCTTATAAAGGCCATTGTGAGGATGAAATAAGGTAACATATGGCACATAGTAAGTGTTCTGTATATGCTTCTCTCCTCCCTGGTTCTCTGCTTCCATATCCGTGTCTCTGGAGTTGCCGGAATAATTTTTTAAATAGGCATTTTAAAAAATTATAAAACAAATACATGATGATTGTGAAAAACTAAAACACTATGTAAATATATAAATTACCAAGAAAAGTTTGTGTCAGTCACCCTCAGAAATAACTACTCATAGGTTTTCCCTTATGCCTAATTCGACAAATACATTGATTATTGTTAGTGTTGGATCATCTTATGATACCGATTTTCAGCTTTCTTTTTAAATTTAATAATATGCCTTGAATATATTTGCATGTTATTCTTTTTAATGATTTTTGAGGTTTCCATTACACAGATGTGCCATAATTGGTTTACAGTATCCTTATTGAGGAACAGTTCGATTGTTTCTAATTTTTCACTGTTATAAAAATGCTACAATAAATAAACTTGCACAGAGATCTTGCAAACAGGCAACCCATTTTAATAAATAAATTCACTGGAGTTATCGAGGATTTCTGGAATGCAGAAATTTCTTTAGTAATCTAACTATACTCGCCCTGATAATGGATATTTGGTAAGCAGATAAATAAAATTCAGCCATATCTTAATGATTTGTGCTTAAAGAATTTTTTTTTATATGTTAAGACTACAATCTTGGGTAGAATTTGACAGTAATATCAGAATGGTCTCATTTTACTGGTTTGGAGCCATATGCATATTAGCCCCCCAAATCCCAACAAATAGACCACTTTACATTTGTTTCGAACTCTCAGACTTATTAAGGTTTAAAGTATCAACCTTTTCATAGGATTGCCTTATAGTTGGTCTAATTTAACAATAACCAGGTATTAGCATAATTAACCCTGAACTCAACAAGCTGAGTGGCAGCAGCATCAGCAATGGTTCAAAGTATAGCCACTACTATGCTTCTAAATAATGGAATAAACTTTAAAGCGGTCTCTGGGTCAAGCCGCACACAAGTAAGAGGTGTGACTTTAAGGGAGTAAGATGAAATGTTATAACGTCACCCCAGAAAAAATGCCCTCACTTTGGTTACTTTATTTGATTAGTTGATATTTGGTGTAAGAGAAATCTCTCGTATTTCTGTATTTAACAACTCTACATTTAGAACATTTAATTTTCTCAATCCCCTAAAAAATTAACATTTACTGCAGATGTTTTCACATTAACAGATTAATGTCTGGATTATTCTGAATTTTTGAAGATCAAACACGTTAACATCACTGACATCACTGAAAATCAGCAATTAATAGCTCTAACATTGAATGGTACCATACCAAGACAGCTAATCAGAAATATCTCCTGTGTTCACACTCTGTATGATTTAGCTTTAGCCAAGGTCTTTGCAAAGATTAACCAGATAATGTGTACAGAAGATACATCTGCTATTGTAAAAATTGTTTCACTTGACAGTAGAGAAGAAGCACCAGCCCTTCTGTTTTAGATGTAGTCCGTCCTTTTCAAGCTGTGTTTTTGTGGACATGTCAACTTAACATCTTGGAGTTTTTATATCTCCGTCGGTGGAATGAGAATAACAACATATATCTTGTCATCTCACAGGGTTTTTCAGATGATCAAATGAAATAATGTGCAGGACTAAACAATGTGGGAAATTATTATCACCACTGTTACTTTCATTTGAAGTGAAGAAAATATTTTTAAACTCAGTAGTTTAATTTAAAATTTAAGTGTGTGTTTTAAAGTGCCTGTCAGCAAAAATTCACTGGAAGGATGTAGGACACACTTAAAGTTTTCATGTAAAATTTGTGAGTTCTGTTTTTAACTGAATCTTTTGGCCATGTGTCAACAAATTAGCGTTATCCTTCACCAAATGGATGGGCTTGAAAAAGGCATGATGCAGCGAAATTGTAATGTTATGCATATGAATACATATTCATTTTTTCAGGGAGAGGGCTTGTGGATTTCATCAAGAAATCTTTCACAAGAGTAGATAATGACTCATATATCACTTACCTAGATGCTCATGAAATTTTGCCACTTTATATAATTCCTTAGTTGGCCAAAAGGAGAGTAAGATGAAGTGGGGGTGGGGAACTTCTCTGACAAAGATGGAGAGAAGTTGTCATCTCTTGTATTCTTTTATCAATCCAGGAAGACTTTGGTTCCGACAATAAGTGGTCTGAGACTTTGTGTGCTCCTCAGACAGAACCCAGAGGACTAGATATGTGCCCATCTGCAGAAAACCAGAAGGGATGTATTGACTCTGCAGATCTGCCCTTTGATTCTGCCATCTCTCAGCTGGCCATGCCTTTTGTTGCCAGACTACTGCCCAAGTTATAGACACTAACACAGGCACATTGAGTATGAGCTATGATGATTTATAACTAATGAGGGCAGAACCTTAAAACTGCAGCTTCACTGTAAACTTTGGAGCTGGCTTTAACACAGAATCAGCCCTGATACTGTCAACAAAGGTCCACCTGCAAAAGCTAGAGGGTCAAATGTCTATCTTGGAAGAGAACTTGGAAGCAGTGCCAAATACACAGTGAGTTTTTTTTCCATTTGGGGGATTAGATGTTCATCTTACTTATCCCAAATGTCATAACTTGCTTGCATGTGACTTCAGTGCTATCCACACCATCTAAGCTGTCACATTTTCCATTTTAGCAATGTCAAGCTACCTCTTTATCATTAAATATGAACTACCTGAAGTAATCAGAGCATTCATGGGACTTGAAGAAAATACTGGGTATGTCTTATGTTCCCTCTGTGACATCAAGTGACTCATTCTACTTGGTCTTTTCTGATTCTAAATACTTGTCTCTCTCTTCTAGAGAATGGTACCTCAATGGCAACTACCTCATCATATTTGTATCTGTTGGAATTATTCTTCCACTTTCACTCCTTAAAAATTTAGGTAAAGATATTTTCTAACTGGAAATATTTTTATTTTTATTTCACATTTAAATAGGTAAGCTAATTGTAGATGCCATATTCACCTTCCAAAATGCTTCTTCTAACTTCTAGGTTATCTTGGCTATACCAGTGGATTTTCTCTTACCTGCATGGTGTTTTTTGTTAGTGTGGTAAGTGACGTGATGACATGACCCTTGTAGGCTGGTTAGCATAAGATTCTTCCTGTGCCTAAATTAGTGTCCTCATTTTGTTCAAGCACTTCACTAATATGAAATAGTTCTTGTATCACAAGTGATTTTCTTGTAGACTAATTTAGAACAAAAAAAGAGCAGCTACAATTTAAAGATAGTTGAGGTAGAACATCAAAGCTACCACTAATGGTTTGGTCTAAGCACACTGGTTATATATTGGATAAAAAGGAACACTTCAAGCAAGAACATGACAATAATCTGGTATTTAGAACAGTAGAGAAGAATCCCAGAAGAGAAAGAAGAATGCTACAGCCATATTCACATGAATCAGCCATTCTCTCTTACACATTCTACCCATTAAGACAGGACAAGGACAGTGGAATTAAAGAACTCCTCCTCTCCAGGCCCCTGACAAAAGAGGGAATTTCTTGCACTATCATGAATGCCAAAATTTACAAAGCATTTCCCCAAAGAGGTAAAGGAGAAGGAAAGAAGGTTTTGAAGGCCCATGTCACTTTAGTTTGAAGAAATAATGAAGTGATCATCTTTCTCATGGAAGGGCATGAAGGAGGGTGGGAAGGATTCATTCAAAATATTGTCCTGTTAACTGTAAGAGGCAGAGCTGCCAATCACAGCTCCAACTCTTCCCTTAGAACAGAGGTTAGAGGGAGTTTACTTTGTCCATTAGTCTAAAAGGAATGCCTAACTGAGCTCCCTCACACCCCACCCCGTAAGCCACACATATGGATTCTTATTTCATTGTTTTTTCTCAAAAAGCTGATTTTTTTCTTTTTTAATGACTGAGTCTAGGTGATTTACAAGAAATTCCAAATACCCTGCCCTCTACCTGTTTTGGATCACAGTGTTGGAAATCTGTCATTCAACAACACGCTTCCAATGCATGTAGTAATGTTACCCAACAACTCTGAGAGTTCTGATGTGAACTTCATGATGGATTACACCCACCGCAATCCTGTGGGGCTGGATGAGAACCAGGCCAAGGGCTCTCTTCATGACAGTGGAGTAGAGTATGAAGCTCATAGTGATGACAAGTGTCAACCTAAATACTTTGTATTCAACTCCCGGGTAAGTGAGAGGTCCAGGCTTCTAATGAGTACAGTTATGTGTTTTCTAAGTTTTTATTCAATAAACTAAGATGGCCTGAGATCACCATCTATGTTGGAATGCTAAACACGTGGTGTTGTCTTTGTTTTTCAGACGGCCTATGCAATTCCTATCCTAGCATTTGCTTTTGTATGCCACCCTGAGGTCCTTCCCATCTACAGTGAACTTAAAGAGTAAGGCAGCCATCATTTTAGCATTCTAATTTGCTTTGAAAATCTGCTCATATGTTCAAGGTTCTTTAAGAGGAAACACAGTTTATAGCCTCCTCTTCAGAGAAAATATGTACTCCACCCACCCTCAGTAACATGCTTTAATCGGAAAGGTGGGAATCAGCCCACCACAGCACTACCTTATTTGCTTCTTTCTCTCCTTTCTCTCCACCATAATGGTTCAGGGGAGGGGTTCATGGCAGGTGGACAAGGAGCCGATGGTTGTAATAATTTTGGCAGGTGTTGGGAATTGAAATTTAAATTTTGTTAGGAAGAAGTGATGTCAGCTGGACTAGAAATGAAAACACCCATGACGACCAAAACTTACGGTTGGGGGCAGCCTCGATAAGCCACTGATGTCATTTACAGTCAGCGCCTAAGCCTTGTCTACAACAGATTCATTACAAGAGATGCGCCAATATCTGTCCTTTGTTGTCTTATTTGTACGATAGAGTCACTGGCTAGAAAATCTTGTTTCTTCCAGCTGATGGTCTGTGATTCGTTTGTATTCTTTTCCCTTTGAAGTTGTTGGTATTTGCTTGGGAACAAAGGATATGAACTCATTAGAGCTGTTTTCCTCTTTCCCTTAAGGAAGGGTATTATATAATAATTCTCAACTTCTTTAATCTAGACATCAGTAACCTCAGTCTTCATTCTCACTAAATAGCAAAACTTTTCCCATCAATTCTGATTTACCTCATAAAAAATTTCAGAACACTTTCAAGTATTTTGGAGTCTTTGATTTACTTTGAAAATCACGTGTAGCAGTTACTCCAGAAGCCTGACAATTGATCTTTGGCAGTCAGGTTCCCTCTAGAATGATTTCCAGAAGCTTTTCAGGTAACAATGTCAGGATTCCCAGTAGTCTGGACTCTTGGCAGTAGTACTTTGCTGACTCTCATAGGTTCTTTTCCTCATCTAAAGTCATGTCATTATGAAATGCAAAAACTTTCTATGTTAGAAGCCTGTTTGATCTTTATGTTAATTACATTCTTATTCAGTGGGCAGGCTTACTGACCGACATGAAGTAGACTATTCCTCTTCTAGGGAAATGATTGTTTTTAAGACTGAAGGAGTAGTGTTTAAGAAAAATGGAAATGAATCCTCATTAGCTCTCTAAGACAAATTTAAATCAGCTATAAGTTTATGTACTAGAAATATGTCTTCACGATGAACAATACAGATACACTTTTTTATTCATTATTTTAATTTTGAAAAGTGATTTTTTTTTTTTGTAAGTCTAAAAAACAAAGCTTGGTGTTCTTTATTTTTCCAGTCGGTCCCAGAGAAAAATGCAAACAGTGTCAAATATTTCCATCACGGGGATGCTTGTCATGTACCTGCTTGCTGCCCTCTTTGGTTACCTAACCTTCTATGGTAGGTCACTCTGTGAAAGTCATTCTCTATGTGCAAATCCTTGTTAGGCTGATCCTTGACCTGGGTAGGTATGATTTTTTTAATTGCCTTCTATAAGCATGATCTATAGATGACACATATTCAATTAATATACTATTTTAGCTTTGTCACTTGACCTGAGGAAATGGGGCCTGATTCAGCCTGGCTAACAAGTTACAACAATTTGTGAATTAACACATATTTTATAAAAAATATCCCTCAAGTGAAATTATTTTCCTTTAGGGATAGATGATATTTCTTTGGCTAGACTCCATAGTCCAACTCAGGCTAGAAGTAACGAGAATGAATCCACTTGCATGTGATAAAGCTCCTTTGATGGAAGTATTAACTGCCAAGCAAATGGCAGGGAAACTGCCAGGTCCTCAAGTTTCAACTTGCCTCCTATTTACCAGTCAAATCAAATTTGGGAGCTTGGGACTTTAGCTAAAATTTCTGACACATCCATTCTATTTTGTTATACCAAATGATTTCCTAAGAAAGAGGACATGACAGAATTTCCTTTAATCTGAGAATGCACTACCAAAAAAAAAGTGACTGTGACCACATTAGATTATGCCTGCAACATTTCCTCTCTGGCATCTTAACAGTTCACAGAGGGAATAGGATTGTACTCCCTCCATGAAGTGTGGCCACATATACAGATTTCTTGGAATCACGTTATTGACCTGGTAGCATATGTTTACATGAATCAGTGTATCAATATAAATATATGTTCGTATAAGCCTCGTTTTAAGGTTTTTAACTTAATGTTTTTTTCCTACTGACTTGGTAAATTGAATTGAAGGTATGACAAATTGTGGAGGAGAGATTCAGGGGTAGGCCACCATTTGCTTAGGTTTTCTTTCTATTTGACTAATATTTGACTATTAACCAAACATGTGCTTTAGATTGGGCATTAACTTTTTGCTGGTTGTGAAATAATGAATGTCAAGGTCAATGCTACTGAAGGTATTTTCACTCCTTTTTGTCTGATCTTGAGGTGGAAATCCAACTACATTTGATTCCATAAATATTTCCTTGTTATTTGTGTTTGGAATCCTGAATGAATGTGTTTTCAAGTAGGGCAGCATCTTCATCTTAGAGTAGTATCTACTGGGAGACCCTATAAAGATTATACTAATTTATCCCTGCATGTTACTTATACTTATTTTAAGGAGTTTCATAAGACAAGCAAAAACTTGAAAAAGCCCAAAAATATCTGTTTTAGGGTGGTGATGTAGTCATAGTTGTTGAGCTTGAAAAAATGGTAGCAATCATTCATCCTAGAGTTTATACACTGGCTTTGTAAACTGCATCAGGAGTGGCTGCACAGGTTGGGGCAGGGGAGGTGGTAGGCTGGGAAAGAGAAGATATGGGGCCTGGGCCTCTCATCCCCTTCAACAAGAACACCTTAGTCTTTGTCTGATTTGTAATTGCTTCTGTACAGCAGAGATAGATGTATCACAATGTAAATGAGCTTGAGAGGCTCTTTATTTTGTATTATAGCTTCTGCAACTTTATAAGCTTCAGGACCTCTTTGTTTATTTGAATGAAGGTTGCATAGCTAATGAGCTCAGAGGCAAGACCAGAGGTGCCTGGATTCCCAAACCTAGGTCTTTTCCTCTATTCTGTGTTCTCTCTATAAAATGTTGCCATAAGTGACCCGTGCTGATTTGACAACACCAAGCGGGCTCATTCTCTTCTTCCTGATGTAGGAGAAGCTGAAGATGAATTACTTCATGCCTACAGCAAAGTATATACATTCGACATCCCTCTTCTCATGGTTCGCCTGGCAGTCCTTGTGGCAGTAACACTAACTGTGCCCATTGTCCTGTTCCCAGTAAGTACATAAGACTTTGATGAAAGAAACCTACTTGACCCCATAAATTAGCACATGTGTTCTACCTTCATTTTGATTTAATTATAGGGTGAGTTTGCAATTGCAATGCCTGAGGATATTGTTATTTTCCTATAGCATTTTGAGCCACTTAAAATTGGCCATTTAATGTGCAGATAGAGCAAGTAGTTTCAGGTGATATTTTTACAGTGTAGAAAAAAATCATAAAACTTATTTTTAAACTCAAATTTGAAAAGTGGAGCTTGAGCTTCCATCTTGTGGATTAGTAAAACTGAGTAGGAATTCATATAACTTCGGAACCTTGAAAGCCAAAACCATGTTAACTTTCAAATCATGTTGAATTTCATCACAGTTTTGAAGGCATTTCATTTTTTTTCCAGTTTGTCATGCTGCAATAATATCCAAAAGTTGCCTTATTTAACCTGACGCCTTGAAGGCTAATGAAAAGGGGATTCATGTTAAGTAAATTATATACCAGAAAAAAATTTTTCAAAAAACAGTTATGCTATCTATCACATATCTCTTTCACATGCGGCCTCTGCCAGACTCACACTAGGTCACCCCTTCCTGGCATTTGTCATTGGCGTCAGTTTGTTCTGAGATCCCAGAGCAGAGCTGGTAGTGAAAATTTGGGCTGTGCGAGTTAAAACCACCACCTAAGGATAAACACAGGTCTTCACCCTCCTGCCAACTCCTCTTTCATAAACACTGAATTTACTCATTCATTTGAGGGGGAAAAAAATAAGTGACACAGTAACCAGCACTGTCCTGGACATAGTGTTCCATACAGGGCTGGCATATGAAGACTATTTCTATAATGACACTGTGGTCACTTTAAATGCAGCTTGTGTGCTGAAATATATTTTGGCACATTCCTTTTTCATGAGTGCATGAAATCAGATCCGTATTACTATGGTGGCTAATATTTTACTCTTAAATCATGTCTTGCCCCTAATATATCTGAAAGTATTTCAGATGACATACACATAGCTTTAGCCTAAAATCAGCTCTGTCTTGGGTACAAGACAGAAGATAACTATAAACAGAAGGTATATGATAGGATAAAATTGCCAGGCAAACAACTTCACTGAGAAAATATCTGGAGCCCTTCTTTTAATGTGTAAAAAAAATCACTCACTAAATATTGGCACAGTATAAGCACTCACATCGTTGTAGAATCAAAGCATAAGAAATCTGTAATGTGCTTCTGTATTGCTTTATTCACACTCATATAGTGTTTTCAAACCATGGTCTTAAGGGATTGCCAGAATTGGCCATTGTCACACAGACAGCTGGTAACAGTTCAACCAGCTCATAGCCCAACACTGATGGCTGCAATTATTGTCATGGGAAGTAGAAGTAATTTATTGATGAACATTTCACCTCAGCATGGAAAATCCAAATCTCCCCTTAGAAATTCTTACCCTATGTGAGAAATAAAGCACTGGTATAAATCTGACCATCAGGAACAGCAATAGTGTGTAAACATTAGATGCCATTAGAACTAAAATTGACCATAAGAACCAGAGTTCAGAAAAATGACTAACTGCTATCCTTCATTATGTATTTCCACTCAACATTAGCATTTATAAAACATTTTGAACATTATCCTGTCCTCACCCTTGTAATGTTACATTTAAATAATCTATGTAAGTGCTCCACTGCCCCACAGAGTCATAAGTCTCTGGGACTTGCGGATGTGCACAGTGACTGGCACAGAGGGTGAACTCAGTCGTGCTGGGGAAGAAAAACAGTCTTCAAATGAATCTTGCCTTGTCTTGAAATGTATAAACTGCCTTTTCTAGCAAAAGCATAGACACTCTTTCCCTTGGTGACATGTGAAACGAATTCAGCTGGGTTGAGGATCTGGGCTAAATGAACCAAACCTCCCTATAGATGATGGATACATAGAGAGGGTGACAGAGAGTAGTCCAGCTTCCTTGAGTGGATCTCAATCAAGTCCTCTGAGGCTAAATTCAATTTTTTTTCTTTATTAAAATGATAAAAGTTGTTATTGGTGCTTTTGCTTATTTATTTCATATAACTTAGGGCTCAGATTTTCAATGTGTCAAATGCTGACTCACAGCATGTTCCTCCTGACAGTTTATTTCATTTAAGGAACTCTTGACCAATAAGAAGTTTATTTACTTGCCTTGATATCACCACATATTAATAATAAAACAAATTAAACCTAATCTGGATTAAAATCTATCAGCTTTAGGCATTATTTTGTGTTCTTCTTTCAACATGATAGCTGGGCTCTCTTTCTTAGGACTCTGAGAAGATATGACTGGGGTTTGTTTTTCTCTACTTCATTTATTATCTTTCTTTTCTCCAATCAGGTTAGTTTTTTCCTTCTTAGTAAAAGGTGCATAGTAACTGCTTGTAGGATTTGTTGAACAAGTGAATATATGAAATGAATTAAGATAGTGTTTTCAGTAGCAGCCCAACATTTCTTTCTCTCTTAGTAGTGGGCAGGGTATCTATTATGGAATGGCACCTCCTTCCAGAGGACTGATCATGCCATTTTCAGCTTATGCTTCCCTTTATGCAGTAAAGTTCCCATATTTCCATAAAGAACAGGAAACCAAATAATGTTAATGGATATATCATGAGCACACAGACTCAAATTTCACCTGCTATGCCTTTGAAAAAAGATCCCTAGCTACTTGTATTTCATCTTATAGTTAAAATAATTCTTTTCACTTATGTTGCCTTCAGATCTCCTGTTTTGAAGTATATGTAGATATCGACATAGAAATGCAGCCTATATTGCTATGAACTGCAGTGGAGTAGTGATTCGTAGGTATTTCCAACATCCTTGCCTTAAGCAAACCTGCAAAATCAAAGTGTGAGCTCCGTCTAAACAATGGGAGACGCTTTTTTTTTTTTTTTTTTTTTTTTTTTTTAAAGAGTTAGAGCTAAGACTCTCACTTCCTCCTGTGCCTCCACATTTTTGACCTTCACATTGGGCCCCTGCATCAGAATACAGCACCGCCTAACAGGATCCTGTTCAGGACTCTTGCTCTGGAAATAACAGATGTTTTCTCTAGAGCTGCGTAGACCTTAATGGAATCATTCTGGGTCAGAGGCCCTGGATGGTGCTGGGGACTTCCCCTCACCCACAGCATCTGACCCACATTTCCAGGTTCCTAGCAACTTGTGTCAGTAAAGAAAAGGGCACATAGCTAAGTGTAAGAGCAGATAAGTTTCGGTGGGAATCAGCAGTGGCTTGCCCTGGCAAAGGTAAACAACTGCTGGGGACTTTTGGTCCTAGGCTCACTCCTCAGGGAAGCACTTTAACATGGAATGACCAGCACGTTTCCTTCCTGATCTTTTCCACCACCACCACCACAAGCCCAGTACCTCCCTCCCTCTTTACTCTGTTGCCCTCTTCAGGAATGCATTGGAAGCCACCTTCAGTTCTGTTTGAAATTTTCTTATTCCTTATTCACAAAGAGGAGGAAGCGTTTGCGTTTACTCCAACCATTCTACCTATTATTCCCATAAACTTTCTGTCCTCTCATATCATCAGGCCAAATGGTAGTCTTTCTGGGAGCCAGGAGACTGCCTTCCCATTCAGAGGCCCTGGACATATAGGACTGCCTCTAACTCACTCGAACTCAGCTTATTGTCCTGAATGCACCATTTTAACAAATGACTACAAAACAAACTGTGACTATTTTCTGAAAATGAACCTATATTTCGTACTTGTTTATTCTATCTGTTTAACACTGTGAAACAAATTAAGTCCTCAAGCACTATGTATATACCATAAAAAGCTTATTTTAAGCCTACCAATTAGACCAGTTTTGACAATATTGAATAAGCACTAAATGCAGATCATAATGAAGAATTATAGGCTACTGAGGAAAACAATATCACACCATTTGCTTTCCTCAGTTTACTTTTCAGAATGAGTTTCATAATGTTCACTAATCCAATTTTTAAAATTCTTTACAACGTTATTCTGAAACTGTTTCCAGAGACTATCTGGTTTGTCATTTTAGAAATGAAATTGCCTTTTCAGCCTAAACAGATGGCTTTAATTTTTGGTGAAGTGGTATGAAAGGAATGTCACATGAGAAATTGCAAGCTATTTAGTTCGAATTTTTTGTCATTCATACATGTTTCAAAATATATTTGACGTTTTCCCTCTTTTAAATGAGTTCCCATCTCTGCACCTTAAGTGACTTCAGAACTAAAATTTCAAAGTGAAAATCAATCACAGCATTTCCAAAAATGTGAACTCCTGGCTTAACCGAAGCATTCACTTACTGGAAAGCTGATAGAGTAATTCCACTAAGTCAAAAAAGTGTCCTCTAAAAGATTCCAAAGATAAGAGTGTTTTCAACTTTGTTAAGCTGTACAAACACAAATGTCACTCCCTCCCTCTGCCCACAGGATCTTTATCCAGTTACAACAGAGTAACTTGAGCAGCTGCTGCAAAGTGAGCCTCTCTTGACCCTTCGCCTACTTATTTCAACTGCTGAAGTAGGGCTGAAATCTGTCAAGGATCCTGAAGGGAAGGAAAAGATTCCTACTATTCAATTTAATTTAAGCTTTTATTGAGTGCCTGCTGCGTGCACAACACTGAGCAAAAAAGTCTGAGGAATGGTTACATTATTAGGTCCTATTCCTTGCCTTTCATAGATTTACAATCTATTGATAGGGAGAGGTACAAAGGAGAGAAAGAGGAAGGAGCAAACACAAAAACGTCAAAACTTTAAGATGCCACCCTAAAATTTTATTTAAAAATGTTAAATAAAATGCAAAATTAAGGAAAACCTGGATTTGTAAAAATTCCTTTCACAATCTTGTGTAAATCAGTTCAGTGCTTGCCCTTAATGTTTCATCCAGTCTGATGAGACATGTTTCATGATCAACAAGGGTTTTACTGTGTTTCTTAATTATGTGTCTTACCTGTTATCTCTTTCTGACTGAGATTATTTTTGACAATAAATTCTGAAAACTAAGGAAGTGAACACATAAAATATTGTCTTATAAAATACGCTAAGGAAAAAATGACACTCCATCTCAAATATCAAAAGTTAGCATCAAGACTGCACAACAAGATGAAAGTACAGTCATGTGTTGCTTAAAAGTGTGGACATATTCTGACAAACGCATCTTTAGGCAATTTTGTCATTGTGCAAGCATCATAGATTGTACTTGCAGCCTAAATGGTGGAGGTTACTATACAGTAAGGCTATATGGCATAGCCTAGTACTCCTGGGCTACAAACTTGTACAGCATGTTACTGTACTGAATAGTGTAAGTACCTGTAACACAATGGTTAAGTATTTGTGTACTCAAACATAGAAAAGGTACAGTAAAAATACAGTATTACAACCTTAGGGTATCACTGTCTTATATGTGGTCTGTTGTTGACTGAAATGACCATACTTAATACCACTGAACTGTACACTTAAAAATGGTTAAGATGGTAAGTTCTATGTTATGTATGCTTTATAATAATAAAACAATTGAAAAAAAAAAGCATCAAGATCTTTTCTGGGAAAAAGAAAAAGAAGGAAAATGCATTAGAGTGATGAGAATATTTGAAATAATAAAGTCAAAAACAAATAAATGATCTTGCCTTTGAACTTTCTTGTTTAAGATTCGTACATCAGTGACCACACTGTTATTTCCCAAAAGACCCTTCAGCTGGATACGACATTTCCTAATTGCAGCCATGCTTATTGCACTTAATAATGTTCTGGTCATCCTTGTGCCAACTATAAAATACATCTTCGGATTCATTGGTGAGTTTCAGAAAGGCTTCAATTCGATCAACCCAAACTCACGCCCCATTAAATGGTGGACAGGGAACCAGTGCTGGGTCATCCAGATCCCCGTCTTTCTCAGGCTCACGGATTCCCTTTATCCCTGCGAGGCTCTGGTGATTGAGCTGGTCACTTTCTCTTCCTCCTAAGTGACACTGGGAGCCACCTTATAGGCCATTTAGTCAAGCTGCTTTTTCTGACAGATGAGGAAACTGACCCTCATAGAAGTCAAGTCATATGCCTTGGTGTGGACCCAGGATTTGGACTTAGGTATTAGCTCTGTCATCAGAAAAAGAGGAAGATAGATTTTTACCTACCAGAAGCTCTCTGATACTACTATGAGTATCAGCTGAACATTAAAAGGTGTCTTCAGAGGAATAGGAGGTTGATTATGTAAAGTGTATTATTAGTATTTCCCATAACTGCATGGTCCATTAATTTCCATTCTACTCATTGAGGGGTTACTTAAATTTTAAACACAATCTAAAACTTTAAAAGAACCATGTGTAGGCAACTTGAAAAGTAAGAGGTGGATAGGGTGTGTCATGAGTTCAGCCGCCTTAGTATGTATTTATATTACTAATCCCCTGTAAATTTGTGTTAAATTCAGCCTCTTGTTGCTCATTATATGTTGCATATACTTATGCAGCTTTGATGTTAGGTACATTTTAATTATCTCTATAAACATATCTTCTCTGAATAAATAGCCAAGATGAGCTTATGTGACTTGAATGTGTGTTTTTAGTGCTAAGTATAGGATAGCTTTATATTTGGTTTGTTTAAAGTGTGTACTGGCATCTCCTTTGCTAAGACCTGCTGGATAAGACATTGACCTTGCCCTGTGTTTGTCTTCTCAGGGGCTTCTTCTGCCACTATGCTGATTTTTATTCTTCCAGCAGTTTTTTATCTTAAACTTGTCAAGAAAGAACCTTTTAGGTCACCCCAAAAGGTCGGGGTAAGTAAACCTTGCAATTTCCCCCATTATTAGTTGTTCTTCCAAGTAATTAGAATAAACTGGAAAATAACATAGTTCAGAAAAATGAATCAATATACAAGAACCAAAAATCAAAAATGTGCTAGGACTCTCTGGTAGCAGAGAAAGGAGATATATTTCTGAAACTCAAATGATTCTACTTCAAATATCAAATATCCTGTGTTAAGTCTGTCATACATGTCAAATAGTAGTAGCCTTTCCCACAGGCACATGAGCTTCAGGCACATAGCAGTGTCCAATACCAAGCTGCTGTTGCACTATCCACAGAAAATCATGCAAGAAGGAATTAGACTCTCTAGCGGTGTTATGGAATAATTGAAATATTTTGGTCATGGTTGTTAGTTTTGCAAAGCCAAAAGAAAGATGTTGCTTTTGTTTTCCCCTCCATAGTGCCTGTTGTCCCTGGTGTGGACTAAGATCCAGCACAGAACCATTCATCGTTCTGTTAACCTCTTTAGATACAAAATACAGTCTTATTAAATCAGGGAGTATACATTTCTTTTCCATAAGACTACTATAGAAACAAATGCTAGAAATAATTGTTTTTCCAGTAAGGAAACACTATCTTTCACTCCTTAATAAAGTCATGTTAAGACTTGAAAATAATATTTCTTACTGAATTACTCTGAATTTTTCCTTTGAAGTCATTTACCTTTGGGATGTTTCGGGGACTTCAGGATAGTTTGGTATCAAAAGGTCCATCCAGCAGCTTGCCCCCAAATTTTAACTCTATGTAGCCCATCTTGCTTGGATTTTTACAGCAGTGTGAACTTGGCAAATTACTTGTCCTGTTTGTGACCTACTTTCAGTTTGGCCAATTGTGAAATGAGTACAATTATCTCCTAGACCCTTTCTAGTGAAAAATTTTTAGTTGCTGCTTTCTTATATGTAGAATTAGGAGGTTTAAGTATGTGATAAAATGTAAGGCCTCTTCTAGTGTTAAAATGTTGAAGAATTTTATATGTAGGTATGTACATATGTCTTTACATATATGTGTGTATATTATATGTATGCACACACACACACATATATACACTTTTTGTTGCCACATCTATTAAGCTTTTGGTTTTGTTTGCTTTATAAAATTAGAATCATATCATATAGGCTATTCTTTTATAACCTGCTCTTTTTCACCTAAAAGATTGTAAGCATTCTCTAGATTATTGAATATTTTTCTGTCCTTTGATTTTTAATAATCACAGGGTATTCCATCTTCTTGACGTACCAAATCAATTAACTGTTACTCCATTGTTGAACCTATAGGTTGTATCTCTCCACTGTATTCATCTTCCTTCTCCAACTAGGATTCGAAATTGACTGATCGGTTAGGCCTGGGCATCTGAGCTATTAAGAATAATATGGCTCGGCCGGGCGCGGTGGCTCAAGCCTGTAATCCCAGCACTTTGGGAGGCCAAGACGGGCGGATCACGAGGTCAGGAGATCGAGACCATCCTGGCGAACATGGTGAAACCCCGTCTCTACTAAAAAAATACAAAAAACTAGCCGGGCGACGTGGCGGGCGCCTGTGGTCCCAGCTACTCGGGAGGCTGAGGCAGGAGAATGGCGTGAACCCGGGAGGCGCAGCTTGCAGTGAGCTGAGATCCGGCCACTGCACTCCAGCCTGGGCGACAGAGCGAGACTCCGTCTCAAAAAAAAAAAAAAAAAAAAAAAAAAAAAAAAAGAATAATATGGCTCAATATATAGATCAGATTGCTATATTATGTAAATAACTAAAAAACAAATTGTACTAAGTATGGTTTCTGTGTTCCTAACAAAGTCTCTCTGAATTACAGGCTTTAATTTTCCTTGTGGTTGGAATCGTCTTCATGATTGGAAGCATGGCGCTCATTATAATGGACTGGATTTATGATCCTCCAAATTCCAAGCATCACTAACACAAGGAAAAATACTTTCTTTTTCTGTTGGAAATGGTTGCAAGTTATACTTCAAAAGACATTTGAATTATCTTGATTGGAATGTTATTCATAGGAAATAACAGGAAGATTCCAAAGACGTTTACCAGTAATATCACTAGGCACCTGCAGAAGAGGAAAATCACTGTTTTTGTCAAGGAAGGTTGTGTGAGTGTTTAAAATAAAACCTGTGGTGCACATTTCTACCCAGGTCTTACTAGAACAATGTGAGATGATGAAGGTGTATTTTTGCTGCTTTACGAGCAGAATAAGGGTAACTGCATGTAACAGTCATCAGATAGTACTCTTTCCCCTGCTGTCTCCTCACCCTGCACTCCCTAAAAAAGTACCAAACATTTGTATTCTCAGAACATCAAACAAAAATGTCCTGGTGGCAAAGCTATCACCATTTAACACCTTCTCTCAGTCTTGCACCAAACTCTCTGGTCTGTTTACTAACAGAGGCAAAAGGCATGTCTTAGGAACGGCTTCTGTAAGGTACATGAATGGTCAGACACCAGTCTAGAGCATCTTACCGTCAACAGCAAAATGTTATTTTGCCCACCCTGTTTGTGACATTGAGTTAGTGACTTCTATATTCAATAGATTTTTTTTTTGGTAAATGTTAAAACATCTATATTTAAATGTTAAAACACTAAATATAGAGAGGGGTTTTATTTCAATCATAGAGCAACAACAAAAATAATGCTTATAGCTAAACTGCCTGTTCATAAAAGCATCTGCTTTTTCATGTTATTTCTAAATCCTCTTGTCATACTTTTGTCATTGAACAATGCTCTCCCTCTCGTCTTCCATCCTCATTCAGAATTTTTAGAAGACCACAATCATGTGGAAATACACTACCCAGTATTGTTTGATACATTTTTATTTGATAAATATTCAGTGCAGGAAACTGTGATTTGCTATATGTTTATGTATATAATCTTATTCTGTAGTCATCAGAATGTTAATGTATGGTACATTTGATTTTTATTTTTTACATGTGTAGTTTTCTGTCTTCACAAAGCATTTATATTTTTTGGGGGTGGGTGCAGGGAATTAAGTTGGTGGGCTCAAAAATCCATTCATATGTATCTGTCTACAAATGTCTGGGGATAATTTAAATTTGAAACCTAAGTTATATATAGTTCGGCAATGCTCTTCTTCAATATTTACAATAATAGGATGATCTACAAGAAAATAAGTTCCTTTTTGCAAATTATTATCAATACTAAAGTTGTTCTTTTAATTTAGCATGTCTAAAATAGGATTTAGTTCAGTTTAACTCACAAAGGTGTTTGTTGACCTTCTTTGGCCATTTAATACAATGTTGAGTGGTTCTCCATAAAAGTGTAAGTGCTAACACTACAAAGAAATGCACACAATCATTCTCATTCACTTCTATAACAAACTTACATAAAATGGATTTAAAAATTCCTACTCACAGCCTAAAATTTCTGGAGCTTACTACTTTTATTTTCAAATCATAGTAAGAACACTTGTGTATTTTATATTTTAGTAAAACCAATTATGAAATACAAGTATCATACATGTATGATAATACTAAATCATATTTCAATAAACTTTCTGGACTGTGCCTAAGAAAATATATTGGTTTTATGCATTATTTTCTAGAGGCATAATACCATAAAATGGTGCACTCTGCTATGGAAATTGAGCATTACTAGAAAGTATCATAACTTTTGAGCTACTATTATTTGAAAAAAAATCTGCCAAATAGCATCAGTAAGAAATATTTACATTTTCACTCGTCTAAAGAGTATACAAAAATAGAAAATGGAAAAAGGTATCTCCTGAATGTTCAAGAGCATCCTATAGTGCCAAATAATAAAGTACCATTTTTTCTTCATAGCCAAGATTAAAATTCATATATACTGCAGGGCAGACATACATATGATAACTTGGGCTGATTAACCCCATTTGTAAACAGATGAAAATTTTATTTTCTTATTTCATTTATAAGATGGCTCAATGTACTGGGAGGCTTCTTTTTTATTACAGAAAGTGTATATTGGTATATAATAAATTAACTTTTCAAATGACTATGATGTGATTTTTGATCTATTGTTAAAAGAATGCTGTGTTATTTGTACATGAAACAAAATTTAAAATCCAAATACTGTCTTTCTTATATTGGTGTATGTTCCCTTTTCATTGTTACCTTTGACACAAAACTAACATTTATAGCCATCATCATGAAAATAATTGCCATCTTATTTTGGCAAAATAGATATTTAATCCTAAATTATTATGATTATAATTTTGGTATAACATGTATACCACTTAGAGTGAATTTGGAAGAAATGAGTCTTTTATGGTTAGTTCAAAAGAATCCATTGAAGATGGAAAATGAGAGAATAGAAGAAACATTTGAATAGTAAAATAAAGAGCAGAGAAAATATGGAGGCAGGGAAAACATGCGAGTCCTAAGGATTGATTATGAATGAACAATTAGGGGCATTGATGAGTCGTAGGGTAAGTATATGCTTAACTTTATAAGAAACTTCCACATAGTTTTCCACAGTGTTTCTACCATTTTCATTTCCACCCATACTACATACGACTTCCATTGACTCCACAGCCCTGATGACATTTGGTGGTGTCTTTTGTACTTTAGCCTTTCTAGTGGGTCTGAAATGGTGACTCATTGTGATTTTCATTTCTGCTTCTCTGACAACTAATGTTGAAAGCTTTTCATGTGTTTAATGGTCACTCATATATCTTCTTTTGTGAAGTGTGTATTCAAATCTTTTGCCCATTTTTAAAATTTAGGTTTTGTCTTTTTATTGTGTATTTGTAGAAGCTCTTTAAATATGGATCTATGTATGTCCTTTGTCAGATTGCTAATACATTTTCCCAGTCTATGGTATGGTTACTTATTTTCCTAAAGGTGTCTTAATTACATCTTCCTGGGGACAGGTCAGTATAGCTCAAAGGTTTGCAATTTATGTCTTAATGAGATAAGATTAATCAGAGTGGTATAGTCATAATTAAATGTTTTGATGTCCTGGGCCTATATAGGTAGGAATGGATCATCAAACCAAGATGCAAAAAAAAAAAAAAAAAAAAAAAAAATAGTACTTAGAAAAACTTATTTTAAATTAAACATCTTTATAAAAGCAAACTAGATCAGCATACATTAAAGCTAGCCACGAGGCAAAAACTATACCAAGAAAAAAATAAAAGAAATTTTAAAAAGAAGCCTCAGAAGCCTCTTGATATGGTAGGGATCTGTGTCCCCACCAAATCTCATGTAGAATTGTAATCTCTAATGTTGGAGGTAGGGCCTGGTGGGAGGTGATTGGATAATGGGGGTGGTTTTTGTTTAACACCATCCCTTTTGGTACTGTCATAGTGAAAGTGAGTGAGTGATCTCAAAATCTCATTGTTTAAAAGTGTGTGGCACTTCCCCCTTCTCTCTCTTCCTCCTGCTCTGGCCTTGTGAAGTGCCAGCTCCCTCTTCACCTTCCATCATGATTGTAAGTTTCCTGAGGCCTCCCCAGAAGCTAAGCAGATGCCAGCATCATAATTCCTGTACAGCCTGCAAAACCATGAACCAATTAAACCTCTTTTCTTTATAAATTATCCAGTCTCTGATATTTCTTTATAGCAGTATGAGAATAAACTAATACACCTCCTATCCTCCAAACTTAAATCCTAAACGTTAATTTGTTGCACACCTACTCTTAAAGATTGACTAAAGGAAGTTCTTCAAACACAAAGTAAATGATTAAAGGACAAATGTTGGAGTATCAGGAAAGAAGAAGAAATGAAGGAAAGATAAGAAATATGGGCACATACGTAAGACTATTCTGTTCTTAATGAGTTTTATAAATACATTTTTGATTGGAAAAAAATACTGATATTCAAGACAAAGATTTTTTTTTAATGGGGAAGGTAAGGGACCTAAATAGAAATAATGTGTCTACACTTCATTCAAGGCGGTTAAATGCTGATACCAATAGACTAAAATAAGTCACATATGTCTAATGTAATATACAAAACAACCACTATAAAAACTATACACAGACATACATTCAACAACACTATAAATCAATTAAGATGAATTTATAAAAAATGTTAAATAATGCACTGGAACCCAAGAAGAGAAAAGCAGGAACAAGAACCAAAGAAAACAAATAATAAAATGGTAGGCCTAAACACTAATATATCAATAATTACCTTATAAGCTAGTAGTGTAAATATACCAATCAACAGAGATTGGAGAGTGAATAAAAACCATGACCCAACTATATGCCATTTATAAGAAATTTACTTCTAATTCAATGACATAGCTGGTTGAAAATAAAAGCATGGAAAAAATATACATACAAAAATTAATAATAATATAAAGAAGGAGTATCTGTATTAATATATGGTAAAATAGACTTTAGAGAAAATAAAATTACTACAGGCAAGAGGTGTCCATCTTATCATGAACATAAGAATAAAGGATCAATTAATCAGTAAGACATAAGCCTAAGTGTGCACACACCAAGTGATAGGCTTTAAAACACATGAAGCAAAAACTGATAGAGCAGAAAGGAGAAGCAGGTATATTTGCATTGTAGTTGAGGACTTCAACACCCACCTTTCAGAAACTAATAGGACTACTAGATAGAAAATTAGCAAAGATATAGAAGATAGAAACAACACAATCAACCAACAGGTTCTAATTGACATATATGTAGAGAGAGAACATGGAACAGTCTACCAGCAACAGTGGAAAACACAGCTTTTTCATATTCCCATAATAGGCCATATTCTGGGGCATAAAACAAACCTTACAAATTTAAAAAAAATTGAAATAATACAGAGGTTTTTTTCTGACCGTAAGGGAATCAATTAAAAATCAATAAGAGGCAATAGCAAAATCTCTAAATAAATGAAAATTAAACAACACACTTCTATATTACCCATGGGTCAAAAAAGAAGTATCAAATGACACTTAAAAATACCTAAAGCTGAATGAAAATTTTAAAGTCACATATTAAAATATGGAGGATGCATTCAATGCAGTGCTAGGAGGAAAATTTATAGCAGTAAATGCTTGTATTAGAAATGAGGAAAAGTCAACCGGGCACAGTGGCTCATGCCTGTAACCCCAGCAGTTTGGGAGGCCGAGGCAGGTGGATCACGAGGTCAGGAGATAGAGACCATCTCGGCTAACACGGTGAAACTCCATCTCTACTAAGAATACAAAAAATTAGCTAGGTGTGGTGGCGAGTGCCTGTAGTCCCAGCTACTCAGGAGGCTGAGGCAGGAGAATGGCGTGAACCCAGGAGGCAGAGCTTGCAGTGAGCCAAGATGGCGCCACTGCACTCCAGCCTGGGCGACAGAGAGAGACTCTGTCTCAAAAAAACAAGTAAATAAAAATAAAAATTTAAAAAAAAGAAAGAAATGAGGAAAATTCTCAAGCCAATAATCTAAGTTCCCATAGCAAGAAACTATGCTGATGGATTGATGAAAGGATAAAGCTGCTGCTAAGATAATAGAATTCCTCATTTTGCTGTGCAGAAAATGGAAAAAATGAAATTGGATTGTTTTACCAAATAATTACTTGCCTATGAAAAGTACTCATCACATGGACCATTTTCTATTTTAAAATGTGTTAAAATGAAGTACTGTTTAGTCATGCTTTGTTAGTATTTTGGAAAGTTGTTTAGAATCAAGGGTTGACTCAATTATATTATTTTACTACTGACTCCAGCTCTTCTGATGGAAGAGTAGAAAAATCAGGGACTGTCCGGGCGCAGTGGCTCATGCCTGTAATCCCAGCACTTTGGGAGGCCAAGGTGCACAAATCATGAGGTCAGGAGAATGGCTAACACAGTGAAACTCCATCACTACTAAAAATACAAAAAATTAGTGGGACCCGGTGGCATGCACGTGTAGTCCCAGCTACTCGGGAGGCTGAGGCAAGAGAATCGCTTGAATTGGGAGGCAGAGGTTGCAGTGAGCCAAGATCACACCACTACACTCCAGCCTGGGTGACAGAGAGAGACTCTGTCTCAAAAAGAAAAGAAAGAAAAAAGAAAGAGAAAAGAAAAAGAAAAAGAAAAACCAGGGATTGAGGCTCTGGAAGTCTGAATGCTAGTCAGTGCCTCCTGCCGGGTGATCCTGGGAAAGCCCTTCCCTCCATCCAATCTCTACCATCAGAAAACACCAAGGAACTGAACTGGATCATCCCGAGAGACTCTCTGGGTCAAAAAAGGAGGCTGCAGCTAGTGGGAAATTTATCAAGTGAGAGTTGTGAAACAGCTGGGTTCCTATGATATTTTAAAATATCACCTAGGCCAGGTGCAGTGGCTCTAGCCTGTAATCCCAGCACTTTGGGAGGCTGAGGTGGGCAGATCATCTGAGGTCCGGAGTTTGGGACCAGCCTGGACAACATGGCGAAACCTCACCTCTACTAAAAATACAAAATTAGCCAGGGGTGGTGGTGCACCTTTAATTCCAGCTACTCAGGAGGCTGAGGCATGAGAATCGCTTGAACCCGGGAGGCAAGGTTGCTGTGAGCCAAGATTGCACCACTGTACTCCACCCTGGGCGATAGAGCAAGACTCTGTCTCAAGAAAACAACAACAACAACAACAACAACAGCAACAACAACTCCTTGAAAGACAGATTGCCCCACAGATTGGGCAGAATCTTGTGTTAAAGCAGAGGGTCCAGATATGACCTACTGGTTTATACAACTCTTCACATCCCAGCCCTGTGTTTTTCTTACCAGTGACACATACACTGCTATGGACTGAATGTTTGTGTTTCCCCCAAATTCATATGTTGAAGCACGACCCGCCAATGTGATTGTATTAGTCTTTTTTCACACTACTAATAAAGACATACCAGGGACTGGGCAATTTACAAAAGGAAGAGGTTTAGTGGACTCACAGTTTCAAGTGGCCAGGGAGGTCTCACAATCATCACAGAAGGTGAAAGTCACCTCTCACATGGTGGCAGACAAGAGAAGAATGAAAACCAAGTGAAACTGGTTTCCCCTTATAAAACCATCAGATGTCATGAGACTTATTCACTATCATGAGAACAGTATGGAGGAAACCACTCCCATGATTCAATTATCTCCACTGGGTCCCTTCCACAACATGAGGGAATTATGGGAGCTAAAATTTAAAATGAGATTTGGGTAGGGACACAGCCAACCATACCATTCTGCCCCAATCCCTCCCAAATCTCATATCCTCACATTTAAAAACCAATCATGCCTTCCCCAGCAGTCCCACAAAGTCCTAACTAATTTCAGCATTAACTCAAAAGTGTGCAGTCCCAAGACAGCACAGGTATCTTCTACCTATGAGCCTGTAAAATCAAAAGCAAGTTAGTTACTTCCTAGATACAATGGGGGTACAGGTATTGGGTAAACACAGCCATTCCAAATGGGAGAAATTGGCCAAAACAAACGGGCTACACCCATGCAAGTCCAAAATCCAGGGAGGCAGTCAAATCTTAAGGTTCCATAATGATCTCCTTTGACTCTATGTCTCATATCTGGGTCATGCTGATGCAAGATGTGGGTACCCATGGTCTTGGACAGCTCCACCCCTGTGGCTTTGTAGGGTACAGGCTCCCTCCCAGCTGCTTTCATGGGCTGGTGTTAAGTGTCTGTGACTTTTCCAGGTGAACAGTGCAAGCTGTTGGTGTATTTACCATTCTGGGTTCTGGAGGATGGTGGCCTTCTACTCACAGCTCCACTAGGCAGTGCCCCAGTGGGGACTCTGTGTTGGGGCACCCACCTCATGTTCCCCTTCTGGACTGCCCTAGCAGAGGTTCTCCATGAGTGCCCTGCCCCTGCAGCAAACTTCTATCTGGACATCCAGGCATTTCCATACATCCTCTGAAATCTAGGCGGAGCTTCCCAAACCTCAGTTCTTGACTTCTGTACACCTGCAGACTCAACACCAGTGGAAGCTGCCAAAGCTTGGAGCTTGCACCCTCTGAAACCATGGCTTGAGCTGTACCTTGGCCTCTTTTAGTCCCTCCTGGAGCAGCTGGGACACAGGGCACCAAGACCCTAGACTGCACACAGCAGAGGGACACTGGACTTGGCCCACAAAACCATTTTTACCTCCTAGGCCTCTGGGCCTGTGATGGGAGGGGCTGCTGCAAAGGTCTCTGACATGCCCTGGAGACATTTTCCCCATTGTCTTGGGGATTAACATTCGGCTCTTTATTACTTATGCAAATTTCTGCAGCTGGTTTGAATTTCTCCTCAGAAAATGGGATTTTCTTTTCGATTGCATTGCCAGGCTGCAAATTTCCCAAATTTTTATGCTTTGTTTCCCTTTTAAAACTGCATGCCTTTAACAGCACCAAAGTCACCTCTTTAATGCTTTACTGCTTAGAAACTGTTTCTGCCAGAAATCCTAAATCATCTCTCTCAAGTTCAAAGTTCCACAAATCTCTAGGACAGGAGCAAAATGCTGCCAGTCTCTTTGCTAAAACGTAACAAGAGTCACCTTTGCTCCAGTTCCCAAGTTCCTTACCTCAATCTGAGACTACATCAGCCTGGATTTCACTGTTCATATCGTTATCAGTATTTTGGTTAAAGCCATTCAACAAATCTCTAGAAAATTTCAAACTTTCCCACATTTTCTTGTCTTCTTCTGAGCCCTCCAAACAGTTTCAACCTCTGTTACCCAGTTCCAAAGTTGCTTCCAGATTTTTGGGTATATTTTCAGCAGTGCTCCACTTTACTGGTACCAATTTATTGTATTAGTTTATTTTCACACTGCTGATAAAGACATACCCAAGATTGAGCAATTTACAAAAGAAAGAAGTTTAATCAATTCACAGTTCCACATGGCTGGGGAGGTCTCACAATCACAGCAGAAGGTGAAAGGCATGTCTCACATGGTGGCCCACAAAAGAAGAATGAAAACCAAATGAAAAGGGTTTTTCCTCATAAAACCATAAGATCTCATGAGACTTATTCACTATCATGAGAAAAGTATGGAGGAAACCATCCCCCCATGATTCAATTATCTCCCAGTGGGTCCCTCCTGTAACATGAGGGAATTATGGAAGCTGCAGTTCATGATGAGATTTGGGTGGGGACACAGCCAAACCATAACAGTGATGGTATTTGGAAGCAGGGCTTTTGGGAGATAATTAGGTTTACAGGAGGTCATGAGAGTAGGGCTTCTGTAATGAGAATAGTGTACTTATAAGAAGAGAAAGAGACCATAGCTCTCTCTCTGCCATGTGAAAATGGAGAGAAGGTAGTCAATTGCACACCAGGAAGAGGCTCTCACCAAGCACCAAATCCACACCCCCCTTGATCTCAGACTTCCCACCCTCTAGAACTGTGAGAAATAAATATCTGCTGTTCAATCACCCAGTGTATGGTATTATATTTTGGCAGCTGGAGTTAAATAAGACACCAGCATGCATGCACACACATACACTCTCATTGTACTACATGCACATGTGCATAAGCACACGTGCAATACACACATAACATACTATACACACATATGCACATATGCACAATTTCATGCATATATACACACCACACTACATACAAAGCCCATGTACACACGCCCCTCACCATCTACCTTCACACACACATATCACTCAGCACCATGCCCTTGATCCACATTGATTGGTCATTCTCCAGGTTTACAAGGTCCTTTCTCACCTTTCTGGCCTTGACACATGGAATATTTCTCTGTGACCGTCTTTATCTGACTCATTCTTCCTCATCCTTCAGTTCTCATCTTAGATGGTGCTTCCTCCAGAAAGCCTTCCTGACATCCCCATTCTTCTACCCTAACCGGCTTAGATCCGATAGGGCCCTGTTGTTGGGTCGTACAATAGCTCCTGCTGATCTATGGTTCCACTTTCCATAGTTTCAGTTACTGACAGTCAACCACAGTATGAAAATATTATATCCAATAATATATTTTGAGAGAGAGAAAGTCCATATTTATATAACTTTATTACAGTATAATGTTATAATTGTTCTATTTCATTATAAGATGTTAACCACTTACTATGCCTAATTTATAAATTAAACTTCACCATAGGTAGGTATGTAGAGAAAAAAACATAGTATTCATGGGATTTAGTACTAGCCATGGTTTCAGGCATCCATTGGAGGTCTTGGAATATAGCCCCTGTAGATAGAAAAAAGCACTGTTCATTTTTTTGTAACTCCTTTCAGTGATGTCATGTTGCTGCTTGAAATTGGTGGGAATCTTTACACCATGGAAATGGACAAGCCCTATAAATCAGGAACTTTTTTCTTTTTTTTCCTTTTTGAATTTTTTGGTAGAGCCAGTAATTAGACTAAGCATGCCACTAATTAGACTCCACATGGTCTTCCCATAACACCTCATAATTTCTTTTTATTTATTCCTAACATGTATTACCCATCTTTTCTCCTTGTCTATATAGCCCACCAGACCATAAGCTCTGTGAGGGCAGATGCTGCCTATCTTGTTTTTTACAGGTACACCCGGTACCTTGCATAGCTCTCAGTTACATTGATCTCAACAAATATATTTGGTTAGATTACTAAATGAATTCTTATTATCCTTATTATCTCTCTCCTTCTATTTGGTATCTGACATAGTCAATCTCCTAATTGTGGATCATAAAGCCATGGGATTGTGGTTACGGGACAGTTCTGCTCCAGGTAACAATGAACAACTCATCAGAAGCTGGGACTCAAGCTCTGGAGCAACATCTGTGAATTAAGAGCTCGGTCCTTCTAGGGTGACATTACCCTTTTATCTCCAGCCAACTTTTAAGAAGGTGGAGGAGGTGATGCACTTAGAAAACGATGAGATGAGACTTCACCGCAAGACTCCAAGAAGCTCTTCCCCTACTTACTGATGCCTGAACTTGCCTTAAAGAGAGATAGATCATTTCTTTCCATGATCAGAGAGAGAGATCAAACGTAAATGTCCTGTTAGGAGTGACATGTCTTGTTTCAAATCCACAATTCAAGTAAAACATTCCTACAAAATCTTTCTTTAAAGCAAACTTTGATGGGAGATACAGAGGGAAGCAATGGAGCCAAGAACTGGAGGATGCCAATTGCCTAAAATGGGGGAACGAAAATACAGTAGACAATTTATAAAAATAGTTGCCATCAACTCCACCACCCCACAGCAGGCGCATGTCACTCCTTCTGCTCCTCCCATGAAGAGGGGGAAGTCACCTTGGAGCTGGACTGACCTTAACTTGCTTTGACCAATAGAATGTATTCAAAGTGACCCTGTGTCACTTCTGGGCATTTAAAAGGATGCTTCCCTTTCACACTTTCTGGGGAAGCCACTACTAAGAGTTTGCTGTGCATCCTTCCAGACCTCTTTTTATATGTTCATATCATAGATTAAAAATACAATTATTTTATGTCATTTTTACTTTAAAATTTTTCCTATGTATATACTTAGGAGGTCCAAGTGCAGATTTCTGATATGCATATATTGCATCATGATGAACTCTGGACTTTTAGTGTACCTATCATCTGAAGAGGGAACATTGTACACAACAGGTAATTTGTTCAGTCCTCATCTCCTCTTACGTTTGTAGTCTTCTGTCATTCCACTCTGTATGTCCATGTGTACCTATTGTTTATCTCCCACTTATAAGTGATAACACATGGTATTTGACTTTGTTTCTGGGTTATTTCACTGAGGATAATGACCTCCAGTTCCAGCTATATTGCTGCCAAAGACTGGCTTCTGTTTTATGACATTTTATAACATAAATTTATACACTGTATCTATTTTATAACTTTCTTTTTCTTATTCGGTAATAATTTTTGGAGATTTAATTCTGTCGATAGTATTCAGGTGTAATTTATTGCTTTAACTACTGTAATTCTAGAGTATAAATATATCACATTTTATTTAACTATTCCTCAAGTAATGATCATTCGCTATTCATAATTTTTTCATTATTACAAAAATACTACATGGAATTATGCAGATCATGACACATCTCCACATATACATATGCAAGTGTTTCTCCAGCTGGATCATATAGCATGCACATCTTTAACTTAATAGAAGCCGCCAAATTATTCTAAAAAAAAAATGCATCAATTTATTCTTTTACCAGCAGTATATAAGAGTTGTTTTATTCACACAATTTTGTAACTCCTCAATATTATTATTATTTAATATTTGTCTTTATGATGGCTACAGTATCTCATTGTTTTAATTTGCATAAAGCTAATTACATATTTAGCAATATATTTACAGTCATTGTTTAATCATTGAAAGTGCTTGTTTATATTCTTTGACCATTTTTTCTGTTAGAATGCTTCTTTTCCTCTTTTTTTACATAAATCTGCATTACCAATTTGTTATAGACACGGTGTTAATATAAACTTTAAATTACCTAAAATAAGTCTTCCGATTTCAAGTAGAGAGAGCAGTTTAGTCACAGGGAGTAACTGAGATATGTATATCAATAAAGCAAATATTCATAATAATGAGAAGACAGGTGAATAGACAACTACTGAAGCAAGACTATGCTGACATAAAATGTTATTTGAAAAAATAATTTGTCCTGAGGTGTTTTAAAATGATAGCTTTATTTAAGGAAAATTCTCTTGCCCAAATAAAGTTATAGTTTAAGAAAAATTGATTTGAGTGTCCTGTTTTCGTTTTCATGTTCTTCCATCAAAAGATAACATGAGTATTCCATAATGTTCATACTTTCTTAGTTCATTTGAAGTTTTGATATTTTATAACCTCCTTAATACTAAGTATGGTGATACTGCTTTGCAATGGGAAACATACACTTAGCACAGCATTAAGTATTATCCTGTGACGCGGAGGTTTTTTAAATTTAGCTTTCAGAAAATTAGGTGACTAGGGATATTGAAAAAATAAACAAAGCAGGTCAAGGCCAGGCATGGTGGCTTACACCTGTAATCCCAGCACTTTGGAAGGCCTAGGTGGGCAGATCACTTGAGCTCAGGGGTTTGAGATCAGCTTGGGTAACATAGCAAGACCTTGTCTCTTCTAAAAATAAAGAAACATTAGCCAGGCATTGTGGTGCATACCAATAGTCCCAGCTACTCAGGAGGCTGAATGAGGCTGGAATATTGCTTGAGCCCAGGAATTGGAGGCTGCAGTGAGCTATGATAGTGCACTGCACGCCAGCCTGGGTGACAGAGAAAGACCCTGACTCAAAAAAAAAATTATTTTCCAAACATTATTGACTCCTTGGAAAATTTTGTAGGAACATGATCTACCAATCAAACATATTGGTGAATGCCTAAATGTGCCCTCCTCACCATTACAGATGTCGCTGACGTACTCCATCAGCAACGGCATTTGCTTACCCATTTGGATCACTGTTGCACCCACTTACCCTTTCAGAAGCCCCAAAGTTTCACGCTCTCAGCCATTCTTCCTGTATGAAAATCTGCTATTAGAATAAGGTCTTATATCACGCATTTATATCTACGTCTGAATATAAGCCAAATGTTACCTTCTTCCTGGAGTATTTACATTGAAAACTTCTCTCAAACTGAGATTTAAAGCTCTGATTATTAATTGTGGGAAAACCCCCACACAGTATAAAGATTACTATCTTGCCATTTTTATGTGTACAGTAATGTTAACTGTAAGCACCTTATTGTGCAACAGATCTCCAGAGCTTTTTCATCTTGCAAAACTGAAACTCTATACCCATTGAACAATTCCCCCTTTCTTCCTTCTATCCCCAGTCCCTGGTAACCACCATTCCACCTTTTGCTTCTATGAATTTGAGTACTTTTCATACTTTATATAAATAGAATCATGCAGTGTTTGTCTTTTTGTGACTGGCCTATTTCACTTTGCATAATGTCCTCAAGGTTTATCATTTTTGTGACTGGCCTATTGCACTTTGCATAATGTCCTCAAGGTTTACCCATGTTGTACCCTATGACAGGATGTCCTTTTATAAGGCTGAATAATATTCCCTTATATGTATGTATATACCACATTTTCTTTATCCATTAACTCATCTGTGCACATTTAGGTTACTTCTACCTCTTGGCTATTGTGAATAATATTACAATGGACATGGGTGTGCAAATATGTCTTTGAGATCCTATTTTCAATACTTTTGGATGTAATGCAGAAGTGGGATTGCTGAGTCATATGGTAATTCCATTTTTAATCTTTTGAGAAAACTTCACACTGTTTTTCATAGTGGCTGCACAATTTTGCATTCTGACCAACTAGAATGTTTCTTACTTATTCATACTTTTATATATCCTGGATAATAACTGCCTGTCATATATGACAAATATTTTCTTAAAGCCCATCTCTGGATTTTTAGCATCTTTTAAAATGTCTTTTTTCATACGGTAGCTTTTTATTTTGGTGTGGTCTAAATTATCATTTTTCTACTTTAATTTTTCTTCCAAGTCCAAGGAAATAAATATGTTGTTTTAAACTTTAAAAAATATTTAGGACTTTATCTGTAATTTATTTTTGAATATGGTATCAAGATTGAACATACTTTTTTTTCCTCATAGGTAATCGGTTGTTTTTTCTCTGACTTGAAAATGCCATTTCTGTCATACAAAACTCTTACATGGAGCAAATTCTCCTTCTATCATGTTACCTTGGCTTTTACCTCCCAAATCTAAGTGGAAATAACCACAAGATTTTCCCCTATTATTCAGCAAGCATGTAATTGAATGTTTTGAGTGAACAAAGGTAAATCATGGTCACAACTGAGTTGGAGAAGGAATTGTGGAATAAATGGGGAGCACAGAGATTTACTTTGAAGAGACTCAGGGAATACAAAGCACACACAGATTATTACTTAATAGCACTAAAGAGTAATAAGGTCAGCAATGTAAGGTGTAGATAAGCATAGAAGTGCTGTGGGGCCCACTCTAAACCAGAGGTTACTTCCTGGGAAAGTGAGCCAATCCTTCTTCCTTCTTTCTTTCCTTCCTTCCTTCCTTCCTTCCTTCCTTCCTTCCTTCCTTCCTTCCTTCCTTCCTTCCTTCCTTCCTTCCTTCCTTCCTTCCATCCTTCTTCTTTTCATTTGGCTTTTGAACTGTAACTGTTTTTATTGCGAGTAACAGGATTTGAATATACCATTTTCCCTCTGGTTTGTTAGCAGTACATCATATATATGCACATAATATATATATACGCACACAAACATACATACATGTACACTATATATGTACATTATATATACATACCTATATAAATACTATATACACATATGTTTACTTACATATACACAATATTTGTTTTTATATATTTATTGTTCTTATTTTAATAAGTAGCAAATAGTAACTTAAGATCATTTGGATTCTTATTTCTTGAACCACTAGAGAGGCTGAACATTTTAAAGCTATATTTGTTTGCTGTTTGTGTTTTCTTTCTGTAAATTATATTATGACTGCTGCTTCTTTGTTTATTGAGACTCAGCTTTCAATCCTTCACCAGATAAAGTTTTGCACAGTTCCAAAACTGATTTCATTATCTCCCCAATTCCCAATTTATTCCAGTGAGATTATTATTTAATTTTACTATATCAGCTCTATGTTGTTCTCCACCCAAATCCCTCTCTACCACATGGATTTTGCCAGAATTGTTTTTGACAGTTTCAGGCCATTTTTACACTTGGCATTCATACTTACCTGTATATATTCTTTTTAAAATTTGTTTCAATTTTTATTTTAGATTCAGAGCATACATGTACAGGTTTGTTACACGGGAATTTTGTGTGAGATGGTTTGTGGTACAAATGATCCCATCACCCAGGTAGTCAGCATATACCTGATAGGTAGTTTTTCAGCCTTTGCCCCTTGTTCTTTCTCCCTCTTCTAGTTGTCCCAGTGTCTATTGTTTCCATCTTTATGTCCATGAATAACTAACATTTAGCTACCACTTGTAAGTGAGAACACGATGTATTTGGTTTTCTGCTCTGGGGTTAATTTGCTTAGGATAATAGCCTTCAGCTACGTCTATATTGCTGGAAAGGACATGATTTTGTCCCTTTTTACGGCTCTGTAGTATTTCACAGTGCACATATACCACATTTTTAAAGACCATTTCACTTTTATTTTTAGTTTTTAGAAGAATGGAAACAAAATGGCCTATTATTGTGGGTTATCTTAAAAGTATTCTCATAGGTAGATGAAATAATTGACCTACCAGATAGGGTGAATTATATTCACACATTAAATGTTGGACAAACTCTACCAAATACAATTCTAGTTGCAGTATAATTTATGTCAAACTGTTCTTTTTTTAAACTTGTATTTTAGGTTCAGGGGTACACGCGCATGTTTGTTATATAGGGAAACTCATGTGACGGGCAGGAGGGGTTGCTATACAGATTATTTCATCACCGAGTTATTAAGTTTAGTACCCAATAGTTATCTTTTCTGCTCCTCTCCCTCCTCCCACCCTTCACCCTCAAGTAGACCCTAGTATCTGTTGTTTCCTTCTTTGTATTCATGAATTCTTATCATTTAGCTCCCACTTTTAAGTAAGAACATGTGGTATTTAGTTTTCTGTTGCTTCGTTAGTTTGTTAAGGATAATAGGCTCCAGATCCATCCATGTTCCCGTAAAAGACATGATCTCATTCTTTTTTATGACTGCATAGCGTTCCATGTTGTATATGTACCACATTTTCATTATCCAATCTGTCATTGATTAGCATTTAGGTTGATCCCACGTCTTTCTTAATGTGAATAGCGCTATAGTGAATATTTGCATCTATGTGTTTTTATGGTATTTATATTCCTTTGGGTATATATCCAGTAATGGAATTGCTGGGTCAAATGGTGTTTCTGCTTTTAGCTCTTTGAAGAATTACACACTGCTTTCCACAACGGTTGAACTAATTTACACTCCCCAAAACAGTGTATAAGTGTTCCCTTTTCTCCACAACCTCACCAGTATCTGCTATTTTTTGACTTTTTAATAGCCATTCTGACTGGTGCAAGACGTTTTTGATGTGCATTTCTCTAATGATCAATGATATTGAGCTTTTTTTCAAATACTTGGACACATGTATTTCTTCTTCTGAGAAATGTCTGTTCATGTCCTTTGCCCACTTTTGAATGTGGTTGTTTTTCTCTTGTACGTTTGTTTAAGCTCCTTATAGATGCTGTATAGACTTTTGTCAGACGCATAGTTCGTAAATATCTTCTCCCATCTGGAGGTTGTCTATTTACTCTGTTGACAGTCTCTTTTGCTGTGCTGGTGTTCTTAAGTTTAATTAGAGCTCACTTGTCCATTTTTGCTCTTGTTGCTATATCTTTTGGCATTTTTGTCATGAAATCATTGCCCATTTCTATGTCCAGGATGGTGTTGCCTAGGTTATCTTCAAGGGTTTTTATAGTTTTGGGCTTTACATTTAAGTCTTTAATCCATTCTCAGTTATTTTTCCTATGTGATGTAAGGGAAAGGTCTGGTTTCAATCTTCTGCACGTGGCTAGCCAGTGATCCCAGTACCATTTATTGAATAGGGAATCTTTTCCTCATTGCTTGTTTTTGTCAGCATTGTTGAAGATCAGATGGTTGTAGGCATGCAGCCTTATTTCTGGGTTCTCTATTCTGTTTTCATGCCTGTCTTTGTACCTGCTTTTGTACCAGTACCTGTTTTTGTACCAGTACCATGCATTTTGGTTACTATAGCCCTATATTATAGTTTGAAGTTGGATAACATGATGCCTTCAGCTTTGTTCTTTTTGCTTAGGATTGCCTTGGCTATTCAGACTCTTTTTTGGTTGTATATGAATTTTAAAATAGTTTTTTTCTAGTTATGTGAAGAATATCATTGGTAGTTTGATAGGAATAACATTGAATCTGAAAATTGCTTTGGGCATTCTAACCATTTTCATGATATTGATTCTTCCTATCCATAAGCATGGAATGTTTTTCCATTTGTTTGTATCATCTCTGACTTTTCGAGCAGTGTTTTGTAATTTTCATTGTACAGATCCTCCTTGGTTAGCTCTATTCCTAGGTATTTTATTCTTGTTGTGGCAATTGTGAATGGGATTGTCTTCCTGATTTGGCTCTCACCTTGGCTATCACTGGTGTATAGAAATGCCAGTTATTTTTGTACATTGATTTTGTATTCTGAAACTTTGCTGAAGTTGTTTGTCAGCTGAAGGAGCTTTTGGACTGAGACTATGGGGTTTTCTAATATAGAATCATGTCATCTGCAAACAGGAATAGTTTGACTTCCTCTCTTCCTATTTGGATGCCCTTTATTTTTCTCTTGCCTGATTGCTCTGGCAAGGACTTCCAACACTATGTTGAATAGGAGTAGTGAGAGAGGGCAACCTTGTCTTGTGCTGGTTTTCAAGGGGAATGCTTTCATCCTTTGTTCATTCAGTATGATGTTGGCTGTGGATTTGTTTTAAGGTATGTTCCTTCAATACCTAGTTTATTAGTTTTTAACATGAAGGAATGTTGAATTTTATTAGAAGCGTTTTCTGCATCTATTGAGAAAATCGTGTGTTTTTTGTCTTTAGTTCTGTTTATGTGATGAATCACTTTTATTGATTTGCATATGTTGAACCAACATTGCATCATGGGGATGAAGCCTAGTTGATTGTGGTATTTTGATTCAGGTATTTTGTTGAGGATTTTTGCATCAAAGTTAATCTGTGATATTGGCCTAAAGTTTTCTCTTTTTTAATTGTCTCTGCCAGGTTTTTGTATCAGGATAATCCTGGCCTCATAGAATGAGTTGCGGGGGAGTGCCTCCTCCTCAGTTTTTTTGGACTAGTTTCATTAGGAATGAGACAAGCTCTTTTTTGTCCATCTGGTGGAATTTGGCTGTGAATCCATCTGATCCTGGGCGCTTATTTTGGTTGGTAAGCTATTTGTTACTGATTCAATTTCAGAGCTCATTATTGGTCTGTTCAGAAAATGAATTTCTTCCTGGTTCAGTCTTGGGAGGGTATATGTGTCCAGGAATTTATCCATCTCTTCTAGGTTTTCTAGTTTGTGTGCATAGGCTCATTTTCTTTATCCAATCCACTGTTTATGAGCACCTAGGCTGACTCCATGTCTTTACTATTGTGAATAGTACTGCAAGAAACATACGAATGTATGTGTCTTTTTGGTAGAATTACTTATTTTTCTTTGGGTATATACCCAGTAATGGGATTACTGGGTCAAATGGTAGTTCTGCTTTAAGTTCTTTGAGAAATCTCCAAACTACTTTTCACAGTGGCTGAACTAATTTACATTCACACCAACAGTGTATAAGCATTCCCTTTTCTCTGTTATTTTTTGAATTTTTCATAATGGCCATTCTGACTGATGGCCATTAAGATGACATATCATTGTGGGATTTATTTACATTTCTCTGATGATTAGTGATTTTTTTTTTTTTTGAGACGGAGTCTCGCTCTGTTGCCCAGGCTGGAGTACAATGGCGGGATCCCGGCTCACTGCAAACTCTACCTCCTGGATTCAAGTGATTCTCCTGCCTCAGCCTCCTGAGTAGCTGGGATTACAGGCACCTGCCACCATGCCAGCTAATTTTTGTATTTTTATTAGAGACAGGATTTTGCTGAGTTGGCCAGGCTGGTCTCAAACTTCTGGCCTCAAGCAATCTGCCCGCCTCGGCCTCCCAAAGCACTGGGATTACAGGTGTGATCCACCGGGCCCGGCCAATTGTTATATATTTTTTAATATGTTTCTTGAGCACATACATGTCTTCTTTTGTGAAGTGTCTAATCATTTCTCTTGTTTATTTTTTTTTAATGGGGTTATTTGGTTTTTGCTTGTTGAATTGTTAAAGTTCCTTACAGATTCTGGATATTAGACTTTTGTCAGATACATGGTTTGTAAATATTTTTTCCCATTCTGTAAGTTGGCTGTTTACTCTGTTGACAGTTTATTTTGGTGTGCAGAAGCTGTTTAGTTTAATTAGTTCTTACTTGTCAATTTTTGGTTTTGTTGCAATTGCGTTGGGTACTTAGTCACAAATTCTTTTATAAGGCTGATGCCCACAATGGTATTTCCTAGGTTTTCTTTTAGGGTTCTAATAGGTGAGGTCTTATGTTTAAATATTTAATCCTTCTTGAGTTAATTTGTATATATGGTGAGAGGTAGGTGTCCACTTTTATTCTTCTGCAAATGCCTAGCCACCTGTCTCAGCACCATTTATTAAACAAGGAGTCCCTTATCCACTGATTATTTTTGTCAACTTGTCAAAGATCAGATAGTTATAGGCATGTAGCTTACTTCCGGGTTCTCTATTCTATCTATTGGTCTATGTTTCTGTTTTTGCACCAGTACCATGCTATTATGGTTATTGTAGCCTTATAGTATAGTTGGCAGCCAGGTAATGTGATGACTTAAACTTTGTTCTTTTTGCTTAAGATTGCTTTGATTAATCAGGGAATTCTTTAGTTTCATATGACTTCAATTTTTTCTAATCTGTGAAAAGTGATGTTGGTAGTTTGATAGGAATCGTTTCGAATCTGTAGATTGCTCTGGGCCATATGATCATTTTAACAATATTGATTCTTCTGATCCATGAGCATGAAATGTTTTTCTATTTGTATGTGTTGTTCATTATTTCTTTCAGCAGGGTTTCATATCTAGTTCTCATAGAGATCTTTCACCTCCTTGGTTAGATGTATTTCTAGGTGTTTTATTTGTGTGCGTGTATTTCTAGGTATTTTATTTTATTGTCAGTGGGACTGTATTTCTTTAATTGGCTCTCAGCTTGAATTGTATTGGTATATGGAAATGCTATTGATTTTTGTACATTTATTTTTGTATCCTAAAACTTTGCTGAAGTTATTTATCAGTTCTAGGAGCCTTTTGGCCAACTCTTCAGGGATTTCCAGGTATAGAATCATATCAGTGAAGAGAGATAATTTGACTTTTCCTATTTGGATGTCTTTTATTTCTTTCTCTTGCCTAATTGCTCTGGCTCGGACTTTCAATATTATGTTGAGTAGGAGTGGAGAGAGTGGCCATCCTTATTCTCAGAGGTATACTTCCAGTTTTTGCCTGTTCAGTATGATGTTGGGTTGGGTTTGTCATAGGTAGCTCTTATCATTTTGAAGTTTGTATCTTTGATGCCTAGTTTGTTGAAGTTTTTATCATAAAGGGATGTTGGATTTTACAAAAGCTTTTTGCACATAAATTGAGATAATTATATGGTTTCTGTTTTTAATTCTGTTTGTGTGGTGAATCACATTTATTGATATATGTATGCTGAACCAACCTTGCATCCTAGGAATGAAGCGTTCTTGATTATGGTCAATTACCTTTTTGACATGCTACCAAATTCAGTTTGCTAGCATTTTGTTGAGGATTTTTGCATTTATGTTCGTAAGTGATATTGGCCTGTGGCTTTCTTTTTTTGTTGTGTCTTTGTCAGGTTTTGGTAGCAGGGTGATTTTGGCTTCATAGAATGAGTCAGGAAGGAGTCCCTCCTTGTTGACATTTTGGAATAATTTCAGCAGAATTAATTCAGTTCTTCTCTGTGTATCTGGTAGAATTTGGCTGTGAATCCATCTGGTCTGGGGCTTTTTGGGGTTGGTATGTTTTTATGACTGATTTGATTTCAGAACTTGCTATTGGTCTGTTCAGAGTTTCAACTTCTTTCTGATTCAATCTTGGGAGGTTGTGTGTTTCCAGGAATTTATCCATTACCTCTACATTTTTTAGTTTGTGTGTGTAGAGGTGTTCATAAAAAACTCTGAGGATCTTATGTATTCTGTTTCACCTTTGTCATTTCTGATTGTGGTTACTTGGATCTTCCCTCTTTTTTTCTTTGTTAATCTGGTTAGTGATCTATTAATCTTATTTATTCTTTCAAAACACCAACTTTTGGTTTTATTGATTCTCTAGATTTGCAGGGTCTCAATTTCATTCAATTCTATTCTGATTTTAGTTATTTCTTTTCTTCTTCTAGCTTTGGGGTTAGTTTGTTCTTGTTTCTTTCCCTCCTCTATGTGTGATGACAGATTGTTAATTTGAGATCTTTCTAACTTTCTGATGTGGCATTTAACAATATCAACTTTCCTCTTAACACTATTTTTGCCACATCCCAGAGACTTTGGTTGTGTCTCTGTTTTCATTTATTTCAAAATTTTTTTAAATTTCTGCCTTAATTTCATTATTTATCCAAAAGTCATTCAGGAGCAAGTTGTTTAATTTCCATATAATCAAGTGGTTTTGAGAGATCTGCTTGAAATTGGTTTCTTTCTTTTTTCCCATATAATATATATATTTTTTCTTTCTCTTTCCCCACTTCCCTAGGGGATGTAACTGGAAAGAATTCTGGATACGGTCTTTTGGCTTTGTTTCTATAGCCCTAACAACTTCTGTTGGTAGGTTTTATATTGGGCTGTGCAGTTTGACCTAGAAGTCATAGATGATTCTTATAGGTAAAAGTTGGCTGCAGCCAATAGGGTTGGGTATATACTTTATCCTTGTTTATTGGAAGAAGTTCTCTGTTACCTCAGGCAATGGGCTGATCCTGGAGTGCACAGTGGTCTGAGCACCCTGCTCAGCCCAGGAGTGGGGGCAAGAAGGGTGGGGCTGAACCAGACAGAACCATCTATAAGTTCCCTGATGGTAGTCACAAGCACTAGTGCTGAAGGAGAATTCAGTGGGTGGTCACCAAGCACCCAGAGATGTGCCTAGACATAAAGCTAGGAAGACTCCTTGGCCCCAGTTTTTCTGCCTGGGAAGTCGAGGTGGCCTAAACTCAAAATACAGGAGAATGGGCACTTCAGATGTGTGGAGATCTTCCTGGGCACGAAGTGTAGGGGGCTCCCCCTACACCAAATTCTCTGCAGAGGATGAGAGGGGTGCTTCAGGCCGTTAACTGGATAGACAGACACCCTGAATGTCTGGAGATCTGCCTCGGTGTGGGGTGAGGATGGTCATGCTTCACCACACTCTTTTTATCAGCTAGACACTGTCATGGAGGTTGTTTGCCCATATTCTTCTCCCTGAGATTTAGGATGTCCTTCATGATTCCAGTGGATTACTATTTTTTTTCTTCAATGAAAGCTCACAGAGTTGATCTTTATGCATTATTTTGCTGTTTCCACGTGGCTGAAAAATGCTAAAAGCCTCTAATCCACCATCTTTGAAAAAAATGAAAAGTGAATCTTGAGTGATGTGGGGAAAGATGCAGCTTGGCTGAGAAGTGTAAGTCTGGGAGGTGGGTGAGGAAAGACAGGAATAGAGGGAATTTGTACATATATCTACACAGAGGTAATAACCAGTAAAAAAAGGTGTTAAAAATGAACATATTTGATTGACTAGAAAAGAGATAGTGTTGTGCAGAGGTTAAAAATAAGTTCTATAAACTGAAGTTGCAGGAGTTGGAATACTGACTCTGCCACTTACTGCCTTTGCAACTTTGGAAAACTTTCCTAAATTATCTATGCCTCAAATTCCTCAACTGTAAGTTCTAGGTAACAACACTTTTTGTAGATTACTGAGTCAATGCATGTGAAGTACTTAGCGTGGTGTCTAGCACATACTAAACATATTGGAAAAAAAATGCTTACTGTGACAGTTAATACTGAGTGTCAACTTGACTGGATTGAAGGATGCAAAGTATTGATCCTGGGTGTGTCTTTGAGGCTGTTGCCAAAGGTGATTAACATTTGAGTCAGTGGGCTGGGAAAGGCACACCCACCCTTAACTTGGGTGGGTGCCATCAAATCAGCTACCACCATGGTCAGAATATAAAGCAGGCAGAAAAACATGAAATGGCTAGACTGGCTTAGCCTCCCAGTCTACACCTTTCTCCCGTGCTAGATGCTTCTTGTCCTTGAACACTGGACTCCAGGTTCTTCAGCTTTGTGACTCAGACTGGCTTCCTTGCTCCTCAGTTTGCAGATGACCTATTGTGGGACCTTGTGATCATGTGAGTTAATACTACTCAGTAAAGCTCCTATAAATATAGGAGTTTATATGTACTATTAATTCAGTCCCTCTAGAGAACCCTGAATAATACAGATTTTGGTACCAAGAGTGGTTCTAGATAAAAAAAATATTAAGGATGGGGTTTTTTTCATTGGTTTTGGGGTTTCTGGAGTTGGCTGCTTAATATGATTAGACCCAAAAATGCTAAGGACTCTACTTCTAATAGTATGGAGAACACTGATAGTCCTTGGTATGAACTGTTTTGAGAGTTATGCAAAATAAATGCATTTGACACGCCTGAATCACCACTCGTGAGAGGCAAGGAGTTTAGTTACTCTAGACATAATGCCTTTGACTATATGTGGGGAACCAAGGGACATAATGAAGAAGAAAAGTTGGTTGGTTGCTCCTAAGTTCACTGGAAAAAGTGATGAAAGAAAATGATGACAGAGATTCTAACTCCTGGCTTCAGAAGCAAATACTTGAGATATGATTCTCAAATCTGCTAAGATTGCCCTAAGTGAGAGTCTTATCTGCTGTAGAGAAAGAGCTGAAATTGTGGGAAAAGAGACATAAGCTCTTACCATGTGAATGGCTGACCTGCAATGAAAGGTGCATGCACAGCCTCGCCAGGTGACTACTGTTAAAGTGAGGGCATTGATTGGAAAAAAAAGGGACCCTGAAAACTTAGAATGGGAAGGTGAGAGGACCCTAATGAAGTTGGGGACACTGAACTTGTAAACTCTGATGAACTTTTTTGCCAGAAGAAACAGCTTCCTCATCCCCATAGCAGCAACATCCCCTCCCTAACCCATGTTGCCATCAGCCTTTACACCTTTGTATGAGGAGATAAACCCTGGGCTGCCTGAGGCAACAGTGATGGCCTTCCCTGTGGCAGTTAAAAGGCAAGATAATGTTGATTCTCCTCAGAAGCCACTTCCAACACCTCTGTTTGCTTCTAGGCCTATAACTAGACTAAAGTCCTGGAGGGCCCCTAGAGGCGAGGTTCAGAGTCTGACCCATGAAGAGGTGTGCTACACTCAAAAATAATTGTTTGAGTTTTCTAATTTATATAAGCAGAAAACTGGAGAACAGGCATGGGAATGGATATTAAGGGTGTGGGATAATGGTGGAAGAAACATACAGTTGGATCAGGCTGAATGTATTGATTTGGGGTCACTAACTAGGGATTTGCCATTTAGCATTGCAGTATGGGGAGTTTAAAAAGGTTCTAACAGTTTATTTTCTTGGTTAGCTGAAATATGGATTAAAAGATGGCCCACTGTTAGTGAGCTGGAAATGCCTTATCTCCCTTGATTTAATGTAGAGGAAGGAATCCAAAGGCTTAGGGAGATTGGGATGGTGGAGTGGATTAGTCACTTTAGATCTACTCATCCCTGCTGGGAGGGTCTAGAAGATATACTCATAACCAATGCTTTGCGAAATAGATTTGTGAGAGCAGCACCTGCAGTTTTGGGAAGCCCTGTAATTGCTCTTTTCTGTTTGTCAGATCTAACAGTGGGAACTAGTCACTCAACTACAAAATGTAAATACAGTGGGAATAATTGAATCCCAGGGTGGCAGGGGCCAAGTGGTGGCAGTCAACCATCAAAGGCAAGGTGGGTGTAACTACTGTAATAGACAGCACAGGCAAAGCAGCAATCAGAATAGTCTGACTCATATCAGACTATGGCATTGGTTAATTAATCATGGTGTTCATAGAAGTGAAATTGATAGGAATCCTACTGCATTTCAACTTTTTTTTCTTTTTTGAGATTGAGTCTCGGTGTGTCATCCAGCCTGAACTGCAGTGGTATGATCTGGGCTCACTGAAACCTCTGCTTCCAAGGTTCAACCAATTCACCCGACCCAGCCTCCTGAGTAGCTGGGACTGCAGGTGCACAAACCACAACCGCTTTTTTTCTGTATTTTTAGCAGAGATGGGGTTTCACCATGTTGGCTAGGCTGACTTCAAACTTCTGACCTCAGGTGATCTGCCAGACTCAGCCTCCCAAAGTGCTGAGATTACAGATGTGAGCCGCAGTTCCTGGCCTTGCATTCCTACTTAATTTATATAAGCAGAAAATCTCCAGGTCAAATGGACAAAAGACTAATTTGAATTATAAAAACAGAGAATCACAACCCCTCAATGAATTTCCAGACTTGAGCCAGTTTACAGACCCAGAACTCCTTGAATGAAAGGGAGTCCGGGTCCCCTTGAGGAAGGACCCCACTGCACAACCAACAATTTATGTGGTTAATCTTTCTCCTATCCTTCCCCAGGAGACCTCTGGAATTTTACCAGGGTACATGTGCAATGGGGAAAAGAAAATGATCAGACATTTCAGGGACTACTGGACACTGGCTCTGAGCTGACTTTGATTCCAGGGGACCCAAAATGTGGTGGAAAAGGCCAAATGGAAGCCATTAGAGCTGCCTCTACCTGGTAAAGTGGTAAATCAAAAGCAATATTGCATTCCTAAAGGGATTGTGGAGATTAATCCCACCATCAAGGGCTTGAAAGACGCAGGGGTGGTGATTCCCACCACATCCCCATTCAGTTCTCCCATCTGGCCTGTGCAGAAGACACATGGATCTTGGAGAACGCCTGTGGATTATCATAAGCTTAACTATGTGGTGACTCCAATTACAGCTGCTGTACCAGATGTGGTTTCATCGCTTGAGCAAATTAACCCATCTCCTGGTACCTGGTATGCAGACATTGACTTGGCAAATGCCTTTTTCTCCATTCCTGTCCATAAGGCTCATCAGAAGCAATTTGCCTTGAGCTGGCAAGGCCAGCAATATACCTTTACTGTCCTGTCTCAGGGTTATATCAAATCTCTGGCTTTATGTCATAATCTTATTCCAAGAGACCTTGATCAATTTTGCTTCCACAAGATATCACACTGGTCCATTACATTGGTGACATTATGCTGATTGGATCCAATGAGCAAGAAGTAGCAAACACACTGGACTGATTGGTGAGACATTTCCATGACAGAGGAAAAAAAATAAATCCGACTAAAATTCAGGGACCTACCTCAGTAAAATTTCAAGGGGTCCAGTGATGTGGGGTTTGTCAAGGTATTCCTTCTAAAGTGAAGGATAAGTTGCTGCATTTGGCCCCTTCTACAACCATTGTGCCTCTTGGCACAATTCCTAGTGGCCCTATTTGGATTCTGATGGCAATATATTCCTCATTTGTGTGACCTGAAAGGCTGCCGGTTTTGAGTGGGGTCCACAAAAAGAGAATGCTCTGCAATAGATCCAGGCTGCTGTGCAAGCTGCTCTGTCACTTGGACCATATGACCCAGCAGATCCAATGGTGCTTAAGGTGTTATTAGCAAATAGGGATGCTGTTTGGAGCCTTTGGCAAGCCCCCATAAGTGAATCACAGTGGAGACCTCTATTGTGGAGCAAGGCCCTGCCATCTTCTGCAGATAACTACTCCCCTTTTGAGAGACAGCTTTTGGCCTGTTAATGGGCTTAGGTGGAAACTGAAAGTTTGGCCATGGGTCATCAAGTCACCATACGACCTAAACTGCCTATCATGAGCTGGGTGCTTTCTGACCTATGTAACCATAAAGTGGGTCATGCACAGCAGCATTCCATCATCAAAAGCAAGCAGTATATATATGATCAGGCTCGAGCAGGTCCTGAAGGCACAAGAGAAAGTGGCTCAAATGCCCATGGTCTCCACTCCCACCACCCGTCCTTCTCTCCCCTAGCCTGCACCAATGTCCTCATGGGGAGTTCCCTATGGTCATTTGATATAGGAAAAGAAGACTATGACCTGGTCACATACAGTTCTGCATGAGATACAGACACCACCCAAAAGTAGACAGCTGCAGCACTGCAGCCCCTTTCTAGGACATCCCTGAAGGACAGCAGTGAAGGGAAATCTTCCCAGTAGGCAGAACTTCAAGCAGTGTACCTGGTTGTGCACTTTGCATTGAAGGAGAAATGACCAGATGTGTGATTATACACTGATTCATGGGCTATAGCCAATGGTTTGGCTGGATGCTCAGGGACTTGGAAGAAGCATGATTGGAAAATTGGTGATAGAGAAATTTGGGGAAGAGGTATGTGGATGGACCTCTCTGAGTGGTCAAAAGTTGTGATAATATTTGTATCCCATGTGAGTGCTCACTAATGGGTGACCTCAGCAGAGGAGGATTTTAATAATCAAGTGGATAGGATGACGTGTTCTGTGGACACCACTTAACCTCTTTCCCCAACACCTCTGTCATCGCTCAATGGGCCCATAAACAAAGTGGCCATGGTGGCAGGAGTGGAGGTTATGCATGGGCTCAGCAACATGGACTTGCACTCGACAAGGCTGACCTTGCTATGGCCACTGCTGAGTGCCCAGTTTGCCAGGAACAGAGACCAAGACTGAGCCCTCAGTAAGGCACCATTCCTCGGGGTGATCAGCCAGCTACCTGGTGGCAGGTGAATTATACTGGACCTCTTCCATCATGGAAAGGGCAGAGGTTTCTCCTCACTGGAATTGACAGTTAATATGGATACGGGCTTGCCGATCCTGCATGCAATTCTTCTGCCAAGTCTACCATCCGTGGACTCATGGAATGCCTTATCCACCATCATGATATTCCACAAGCATTGCCTCTGACCAAGGCACTGACTTTATGGCTAAAGAAGTGTGGCAGTGGGCTCATACTCATGGAATTCACTGGACTTACCATGTTCCCTATCATACTGAAGCAGCTGGATTGAGAGAATGGTGGAATGGCCTTCTGAAGTCACGATTACAATGCTAACTAGGTGACAATACTTTGCAGGGTTTGGCGAAGTTATCCAGAAGGTCGTGTATGCTCTGAATCAGTGTCCAGTATATGATACTGTTTCTCCCATAGCCAAAATCCATGAGTCCAGGAATCAAGGGGTGGAAGTGGAAGTGGCACCACTCACCATCACCCCTAGTGATCCACTAGCAAAATTTTTGCTTCCTGTTCTCACGACATTCCATTCTGCTGGCCTAGAGATCTTAGTTCCAGAGAGAGGAATGATGCCACTAGGAGATACAACAACAATTCCATTAAACTGGAAGTTAAGATAGCCACCCGAACACTTTGGGCTCCTCCTACCTTTAAGTCAACAGGCTAAGAAGGAAGTTACAGTGTTGGTTGGGGTGATTGACCTGAACTATCAAGATGAAATCAGTCTACTACTCCACAACGAAGGTAAGGAAGAGTATACATGGAATATCAGAGATCCACTAGGACATCTCTTAGTATTACCATGCCTTGTGATTAAGGTTAATGGGAAACTGCAACAGCCTATTCTAGGAAAGGCTACAAATAACCCAGACCTTTCAGGAATGAAGGTTTGGATCACTCCGCCAGAAAAAAAAAAAAAAAAAAAAAAAAATGACCTGCTGAGGTGTTTGCTGAAGGCAAAGAGAATACAAAATGGGTAGTAGAAGAAGGTAGTCATCAATACCAGCTATGACCATGTGACCAGCTGCAGAAACAAGGACTCTAATTGTCATAAGTATTTCCACCTTCTTTTGTTAAAAACATTTTTTGCATGTATACACTTGTACTAAGAAAATATCTTCATTTTATTTCCTTTTTCCTTTATCATGTGATGTAAGATTTATTGACTTCATATCAGCATTTAAGTATTGTTAACGTTATGTAAATAGTATTTGGGTTGGGGATTGGTACATTTCTGGTTGTATGAAGGATAGTTGTATTATGTTAGGTGTAATTCTGACCTTATTATTGTCTCTATTTGAAGAGTATGATCTCAGGAGATGTGTATGGGTTCAAGCTGACAAGGGGTGGTTTTGTGATGGTTAATACTGAGTGTCAACTTGACTGGATTGAAGGATGCAAAATACTGATCCTGGATATGTCTGTAAGTATGTGGCCAAAGGAGATTAACATTTGAGTCAGTGGGCTGGGAAAGGCAGACCCACCCTTTATTTAGGTGGGCACTGTGTAATCAGCTGCTAGCATGGCCAGAATATAAAGCAGGTAGAAAAACGTGAAAATGCTAGACTGGCTTAGCCTCCCAGCCTACATCTTTCTCCCACGCTGGGTGCTTCCTGCCCTCGAGCATTGCACTCCAAGTTCTTCAGCTTTGGGACTTGCACTGACTTCCTTGCTTCTCAGCTTGCACGTAGCCTATTGTGAGACCTTGCCATTGTGTGAGTTAATACTATTTAATAAACTTTCATATATATGTGTGTATATATCCTTTTAGTTCTGTCCCTCTAGAGAACCCTGAATAATACACTTACCTTTATTTGGCAACTGGAGGCAACCAGTCAAAAGTACAATTTGGTTTCAAATTGTAATGTTAATAGTTTTTTCACATACTTTTTGATTTTTTTATGTCTTCCTTTAAGAAATGGAAAAATATCTATTTAGGCCCTTTCCCCATTTTTAAATCAGTTTATTTGTTTTCTTGCTATTGTATTGTTTGAGTTCCTTATGTATTTTGGATACTGACTTCTTATTAGATGCATGGTTCACAACTTTTTTTCAATTGATAGGTTGCCAATTCATTCTGCTAATTGTTTCCTCTGTGATGCAGTAGCTGTCTAGATTGGTGTAATCCCATTTGTGTATTTTTGTCTACTTTTCCTTTAGTTGCTTGTTCTTTTGGAGTTATATTCAAAAAATTATTGCCTAGGCCAATGTCAAAAGCTTTTCACATATGTTTTCTTCTAGTGTGTTATGATTTCAGATCTATGGTTAAGTCTTTAGGTCATTTTGAGTTGATTTTTATATTTTGTGTGAGATAAGAACCACAATGAACTATCACTTCACATCTTTCAGGATGGCTTTTATCATAAAAAATGAAAGACAAGTATTGGTGAGAATGTGGAGAAAAGAGAGCCTTGTACGCTATTGTTGGGAAGGTAAATTAGTATGGCCATTATGTAAAACTCTATGGAGGCTCCTTGCAAAACTAAAAAGAAAATAACCGTAAGATTGAGGAATCCCATTACTGGGGAAAGAAAGGAGATCAATATGGCAAAGAGATATCTGCACTCCCATGTTTATTACAGCATTATACTGAATAACCAAGATGTGAAATCAACTTAAATGTCTATCAGTGGATGAATGGATAAAGAAAATGTGGCATATATACTAAATGAAATACTATTCAGCCTTAGAAAAGAAGGAAATTCTGTCATCTGTGGCAAGATGGATGAATCTGGAGGACATTATGCTAAATAAAATAAACCTGACGCAGAAAGACAATTACTACATCATCTCACTTTTTTGTGGAGTATAAAATAGTAGTATTCATAGAAGCAGGAAGTAGAATGGTGGTTAACAAAGCCTATGGGTTGAATGGAGAGGGAAGATGTTGATCAAAGAGTACAAAGTTTCAGTCAGACAGAAGGAATACGTTTTTGAGATCTATCACACAGCGTGGTAACTGTAGTTAATAATATTGTACTGTACACTTCAATGTTCTTAAGAGAGTAAATTACAAATGTCCTCATCACAAAAATGATAAGTACATGAGGTGATAGATATGTTAGTTTGATTTAATTATTCTATATTGTATGCGTGTATCATAACATCATATTTTACTTCATAAATATGTGCAATCTGTTAATTAAAAATAAAAATATTTTAGACAGGAGGAACACATTTTGTGTTTCACAAATATATGCAATTATAATTTGTCAAATTATAATAAAAATTAGAAAAATAAATAAAATTCTATATGCAATTAAAAATTAAATTTTTTGGAAAAGAGGAACTGTTTGAATAATCAGTTATTTTCAGAACCATGCTAAGTATTTGGAAGACAGAAGGAAAGCAGAAGACACAGATCATGTCCTCATGGGAAGGGGAAAGAAAACTAACAGTTTTTGAGTGACTCCTATGCAGCAAGCAATTTCACTTTCATATACTCCTCATAACACTGAGAGGTACTTACTACTACTTTCATTTTCAGGTAAAAGAAAACCAAATTTCAAAAACAGCCAAAATTATACAACTAATCAGCAGTGAAATTGGGATCCTGACATAGAGTTATTTTACCCTGAACTCTATGACTTTCCTACTTAACATGCTGAAGTCTAGGCAGAAGCTCAGACTAATTTAGCAGGAGGCATAGTGGGGAGAGGGAGCATGAGAGAGAGGAGGAATTACAAGTCCTAACACAAATGAATCGAACTTAGAAAAATTAGAGATACAATTAGAATATGACAAATGGAAGCACATTACAAGAGGTGTAATCTGAACCTTGGGCAAACTTTATTTGGGATTAGCATAGTTGTTGAGTTGGTATGTCTTAAAGAAAACCTATTGCTTTCTCTAAATGTCATAGAAGAAGAAGAAAAAGAACTAATCTTAGAAGCACTTGAAAACCAGAAAGTTGTGCCATTAGGAGACCAGAATATTAAGGAATTCCTCCAAGATATAAAACAGATGGTCTTGGGTATTGGCAAAACCTGACAGAGTGGGGAAATCCTCTTTCTTTTCTTTCTTTCTCTTTCTTTCTTTCTTTCTTTCTTTCTTTCTTTCTTTCTTTCTTTCTTTCTTTCTTTCTTTCTTTCTTTCTTTCTTTCTCTCTCTCTCTCTCTTCCTTCCTTCCTTCCTTCCTTCCTTTCTTTCTTTTCTTTTTCTTTCTTTTTTTTTTCTTTTTTTTGAGAGATGGAGTTTCACTCTGTCACCCACCTGGAGTGCAGTGGTGTGATCTTGGCTCACTGCTACCTCTGCCTCCCCGGTTCAAGTGATTCTCCTCCCTCCACCTCCCGAGTAGCTGGGGCTACAGGCATGTGCCACCATAACTGGCTAATTTTTGTGGGAAATCCCCTTTCTAAGCAGTTATGTAGAGCATTTACTCCTGGTCTAAGGAGTCTAAGGCCTGAGAATACCTCTGCAAATAATAGACTTTAGTTCTAGGAATGCCCAGCATGAGCCCTGGGGCTGAAGAGAGAAGTAAGGTACAGCTCCAAGTCGCTTCTGGCTTCACTGTAAACCGGGAGCCCCTAACTCAGAAAATGAGTTTCTCTGGCCTTCAGAGGAAACCCACCAGTGACACAGGCCCACTCACTAACAAGAGAGCCTGGCTGTGACATTTGAAAAAAAATAGAAAGCAAGTCAATAAGTGACATAAATAGAGGAATTAACCTCAAGGAAAGCACAGTTAGTGAAAAAACTAAATAAATCCTAACAATCACAGAAATGTTTTCTGAGAATTCAATAAAAGTGCATCCATTAAATGAGAAAGAAATAGTGTGAAATTTAAGCCTGAGAACACGAAACAATTCTTGGAAGTTAAAAATCTGGTTGCTAAGATGAAATCTCAGTACAAGGACTGAATTGAAGAATGGAGAGAGCTAAAGCCATACTTAGCCACCAGGAAGCTTACTCTAAGGACTATTCCAAGAACACGGACTAAAAAAAAAAAAAAAAGGAAAAATGAAGGCTATGAGAGAAAAGTTAAGAAAAATGAAGCAATATCCAGGATCCAGTATTTACCTAGTGAAATGAGTGTGGAAGGAAAAATAAAATCAAAGAAATCATGGAAGAACTTTTCATTTGCTAAAGAAAAAGTATGTGTTCAGATCAAATGGGCCCACCATGTGCGTCACGCAAATATGAAGAAACACATTTTAGTGATTTTTATGAATTCCAAGGATAAAAATAAGATGATACAGCCCTTCAAAGAGGGGGAGGGGTAGAAGGAAAGTTACAAAGGACTTAGAATAAATCTGGCACCAGACTGCTGCTTAGCAAGAGGAGACGCTAGAAAACCCTGAAGAAACAGCCAAGATATTCTGAAGGAAAGGGATTTGGAAACTCTACAAGCTGAATTATCATTCAACTCTGAAGGCAAAACGAAGAGCATTTCCAACATGCAAGCAATTTAGAAGTTTTGCCACCCACGTATCCTTCTGAAAATATTACTCAAATAAAAGTGTAATCCAAGAAAAAGTGGGACATGGGATACAAAAAGTAGAGAACAAGTCATTAGTAAAGTATATGATTAAGACAACTCCTCACGGTGCAGCTGTAACATGTATTCTAATGGTTGAGCAAAGATTCCTAAAATAGAAAATATAATTTTAAAACAATTTGGAACAATATTTTCAAGGAGGAAGAGGAGCAGCAGCAGCAACAGGATCTAGAAGACAAAGCAGAGGGAGCTAGGAGATAGGAAAGGAGTAAAATGGTGCCAGTGGTCCGATCCTGTATAGTTTAGGGGAAAGCCGCAGGGAGTGTACAGAGCTCAGGATGGTACAGATTAGTGAAAGAGACTCTCCCGCCCCCACTCCCTCTGCCATTGTTACTAAGATTCAATTAAGTCCTCAATTCAATTAGCAGAAATCACTATTTCTCAGAACTCAGAATTACTCGAACTCTATGGGGTAACAGCAGGTGTTCCATATCCTAATGTGACATCTTCCTGACTCTTATTTGTTTATAAGTAAGTTGGCCATAAGATGTCTCATCCAAATCTGGACATGTTCGAGAGTGAATGGGGCTATTAACTGCATGGATGCAGAGGAAATATGCACAAATCAGGACTGTCCCAGGAAATGGGGCTAAATGGTCATCCTGTTAGGCAGCCATCTGTCAGTCATGCTGACTGCACTGAATGGAGCCCTGCTAGGTCTGAGAAAACAGCTGAATCCTTGTGTGGCCACAAATCATTCATAGGTTTTCATCACCATCCCTGCAAGGCTCATTTTACAATGTATGTACTTCTGTGTAACGCATGGTTTGCAAACATCAGGATTTGTTGGTTTTTAAATCAAGTTTCTGCTAATTGTCATTCTTACCTATTTTCCATCCTGTTTACTCCTGAAGTAGTTAAATATAACAAAGAAGGTGCCAAGTTTGAGGTCTATTTCAACCTTTGTTTAAAATGATCACTTCCTAACATTCAAAAGCTGAGGCAGAGGTTGTAAAACCCTCCTTTGAAGGGACTAAAGAAATAAAATGACCATCTCAGAGCCTTTGAGCTCTGCATACATTGTCCACATGGGCCAGTCACAACTGAAGAAAACATTAGAAAACATGAGCAGACAAAAAACCAGAAAACAGTCTTATTAAACCCAACTGTGCTTGAAGTTCAGTAAAAGAAAGCAGCTAATAGTTGTGAAGACCACAGGTGAGTCACACTCAGGGTTTTCCACCCATAACCCCTGCCCCTGCCCACTGCCAGTCTTAAATGAAAGCACAACCAACAAGGAGTTCCAGTCTACGGGCTTTGCAGAATGTTCCTTGAACACCGCCTCTGGCATATTCTCTCAGACTTGCAAGTGCCTGTTCTCTATCAGTGTGCCTCTGCGCTCTTGCTGTCTTCAAGGTCTTTTTAAAAACCCACACTTAGGAGATGATTAAAATTGTCCCAAATAAAATACATGTGTGATGAATAGGTGTGCACTTTTCTTTCAATTATTCCTTGTTTTTTTTTTCTGGAAAACCACTATCCAATCTTGTTAAGCAGAAGGACAGGTAAGTGTGAAACCAGGTGTTACAAAAAATAAAAAATTTAGCTTCTTAAACAATGGAGTTACATTTATTTATAATGCTGAGGTTTAGTTATATAATGTTAGACCTGATGTTCAGCATCAAATTATTCCCCTTGTAAGATATTAGCTGCAACATTAATGAAGTTTAGTATCTCAGTCTTGGTAACTGTCATGTTATCAAGTATATCAGTCAGTCTTTCATGTTTTTCACTGAAAAGCAAGATTTAGTATAAAATAGATCTATCTTGGATACCATCCAAAGTGGTTTAATTCCTGAAGTTCTAAAAGAAAATCACTATAAAGCAAGATGGGCCCCAGAGTATGCCTAAAGTACATTCATTTTAAAAAAAGTAAATAAATAAAAGTGAATATCTGAACCTTGATTACTATGTGCCTGGCTGTGTTTTAAGTGCTTTATAAATATTAGATCATTATAGTGAATTCAAAGGGCTTTACTCTAGAAAACTAATACTATCTAATGTGGGTGTTTTGATTTTGTTTTGTTTTGTTTTGTTTTGTTTTGAGATGGACTCTTGCTCTGTTGCTCAGGTTGGAGTGCAGTGGTACAATCTCAGCTCACTGAAACCTCCGCCTCCTGGGTTCAAATGATTCTCCTGCCTCAGCCTCCCAAGTAGCTGGGATTACAGGTATCCACCACCATGCCCAGCTAATTTGCATTTTTAGTAAAGATGGGGTTTCACCATGTTGGCCAGTCTGGTCTTGAGCTCCTGACCTCATGTGATTCACCTGTCTTGGCCTCCCAAGGTGTTGAGATTACAGGTGTGAGCCACTGCGCCTGGGCTCAAATCTTTTAAAAATCCTATTCTTAAGACATGAAAAAGGGACAAAGAGGAGAAGCAGAATAAAGAGGGGAGAGAGACCTGAGATTTTTTTCTTTTTTTCTGATGAAGTATGTAATTGATGAAGAGAGTTAATAACCCGAAGGGGACGGTATGAAAAGCTACTCATCAAAAACTAACCCCCTTCCAGCACTGGTATTTTGGGAATCTTTTATAAGCAAGGCACTGGTAGCAAAATGAGAAAAAAAAAAAAAAAAAAAAAAAAAGGAAAGGTGTGTTGCTATTCTGTCCTGAAGAAGCTCCAGACTCCCCTTAACTTGGTGTCTATTCCCCCTCGCCCCCACCAATGAGCAATGCCAGGCAATAACAACAAAAACAATAACAATGAACATGAATTGAGAGTAAGCTATCTTACGGGCACTGCACCAGGCATATTACATGCATTTTCACCTTTGTGTTACATTCTGCAGAATAGCTTGCTGATCTCTATTCCCTTATAGATGATGTCGATGCCACTGCGCCACAGATATACTTTGTGTAGTCAGGAAATAGAGGGTGAAGAGTGAAAGACTATGTTTTGCTAATTCTTTTATAGCACAGCTAGTTTCATAGCTTGGACCACACAGACATACCTGCATGAGATTTGGGAGATTCAAGGATATGGAGTGAGGTCAAAGCTATGCTTCTGTTACTTCTGCTGGAAAACAGTGCCTTGGAGGTATTGATGTATCAGCTATAGGAGAAGCCGCTCACTTAGGACCATACCTAGCTTTATGGCTGTTGAGAGGCAAGGAGCAGGGTGTCCATATTCTTAGTCCACATCATGGGGGAGGTTTGGGGAGACAAGTAAACATGATGGCAGTTTCTTGTTTCCCCAACTTCCTGATTGTTATAGAGACAAAAACTCACTTGGTGGGCAATTTCTGCAGTATCATTGTGGGGGTTATTCCTGGAAGCTGAGTTTATAGTCTGCTTCCTCAGCCTTCACAATTTTATAAGCACCTATCCTCTGTACTAAATCTCTTTCTGCTTAAACTGGCTTGAATAGATTCTGTTATGTGCTACTCAGACCGTAGTACCTTGACTAACTAGGCCTGGTTATCTGATCTGGTTGGGTTGGAGGATAGTGAAGATTCAGTTGCCATTGAAGAATGAAATACTTATCATTCACAATATGCAGCAGCAAAATAACTCCTAAAACTATCACCTATAGCCATACAGAAATAGTGCGTGTTGGGGAAATGATTTTGGCAGTTAGAGGTTACTTCTGTAGCACAGTATGAGAAGCACAAGAAATATGAAACCTTTACCAAGGGTTGGATGCTCCTAACTGCACTTCAGAGCTTAAAGAAAGAGAATTCAAGGCTCAGCATTGTCAATTTTTGGATCAAGACATGGTCAGAGAACTAGGGAGTGTCCTAGGTTACCCTAAAAGAATTTCTTTTTTTTTTTTTTTTTTTTTAATTTATTTATTATTATTAAACTTCAAGTTGTAGGGTACATGTGCACAACGTGCAGGTTTGCTACATATGTATACTTGTGCCATGTTGGTGTGCTGCACCCATCAACTCGTCATTTACATCAGGTATAACTCCCAATGCAATCCCTCCCCCCTCCCCCCTCCCCATGATAGGCCCCGGTGTGTGATGTTCCCCTTCCCGAGTCCAAGTGATCTCATTGTTCAGTTCCCACCTACGAGTGAGAACATGCGGTGTTTGGTTTTCTGTTCTTGTGATAGTTTGCTAAGAATGATGGTTTCCAGCTGCATCCATGTCCCTACAAAGGACACAAACTCATCCTTTTTTATGGCTGCATAGTATTCCATGGTGTATATGTGCCACATTTTCTTAATCCAATCTGTCACTGATGGACATTTGGGTTGATTCCAAGTCTTTGCTATTGTGAATAGTGCTGCAATAAACATACGTGTGCATGTGTCCTTATAGCAGCATAATTTATAATCCTTTGGGTATATACCCAGTAATGGGATGGCTGGGTCATATGGTACATCTAGTTCTAGATCCTTGAGGATTCGCCATACTGTTTTCCATAATGGTTGAACTAGTTTACACTCCCACCAACAGTGTAAAAGTGTTCCTATTTCTCCACATCCTCTCCAGCACCTGTTGTTTCCTGACTTTTGAATGATCGCCATTCTAACTGGTGTGAGATGGTATCTCATTGTGGTTTTGATTTGCATTTCTCTGATGGCCAGTGATGATGAGCATTTTTTCATGTGTCTGTTGGCTGTATGAATGTCTTCTTTTGAGAAATGTCTGTTCATATCCTTTGCCCACTTTTGGATGGGGTTGTTTGTTTTTTTCTTGTAAATTTGTTTGAGTGCTTTGTAGGTTCTGGATATTAGCCCTTTGTCAGATGAGTAGATTGCAAAAATTTTCTCCCATTCTGTAGGTTGCCTGCTCACTCTGATGGTAGTTTCTTTTGCTGTGCAGAAGCTCTTTAGTTTGATGAGATCCCATTTGTCAATTTTGGCTTTTGTTGCCGTTGCTTTTGGTGTTTTAGACATGAAGTCTTTGCCCATGCCTATGTCCTGAATGGTACTACCTAGGTTTTCGTCTAGGATTTTTATGGTATTAGGTCTAACATTTAAGTCTCTAATCCATCTTGAATTAATTTTCGTATAAGGAGTAAGGAAAGGATCCAGTTTCAGCTTTCTACTTATGGCTAGCCAGTTTTCCCAGCACCATTTATTAAATAGGGAATCCTTTCCCCATTTCTTGTTTCTCTCAGGTTTGTCAAAGATCAGATGGCTGTAGATGTGTGGTATTATTTCTGAGGACTCTGTTCTGTTCCATTGGTCTATATCTCTGTTTTGGTACCAGTACCATGCTGTTTTGGTTACTGTAGCCTTGTAGTATAGTTTGAAGTCAGGTAGCGTGATGCCTCCAGCTTTGTTCTTTTGACTTAGGATTGTCTTGGAGATGCGGGCTCTTTTTTGGTTCCATATGAACTTTAAAGCAGTTTTTTCCAATTCTGTGAAGAAGCTCATTGGTAGCTTGATGGGGATGGCATTGAATCTATAAATTACCTTGGGCAGTATGGCCATTTTCACGATATTGATTCTTCCTATCCATGAGCATGGTATGTTCTTCCATTTGTTTGTGTCCTCTTTGATTTCACTGAGCAGTGGTTTGTAGTTCTCCTTGAAGAGGTCCTTTACATCCCTTGTAAGTTGGATTCCTAGGTATTTTATTCTCTTTGAAGCAATTGTGAATGGAAGTTCATTCCTGATTTGGCTCTCTGTTTGACTGTCACTGGTGTATAAGAATGCTTGTGATTTTTGCACATTAATTTTGTATCCTGAGACTTTGCTGAAGTTGCTGATCAGCTTAAGGAGATTTTGGGCTGAGACAATGGGGTTTTCTAAATATACAATCATGTCGTCTGCAAACAGGGACAATTTGACTTCTTCTTTTCCTAACTGAATCCCCTTGATTTCTTTCTCTTTCCTGATTGCCCTAGCCAGAACTTCCAACACTATGTTGAATAGGAGTGGTGAGAGAGGGCATCCCTGTCTTGTGCCAGTTTTCAAAGGGAATTTTTCCAGTTTTTGCCCATTCAGTATGATATTGGCTGTGGGTTTGTCATAAATAGCTCTTATGATTTTGAGGTACGTTCCATCAATACCGAATTTATTGAGCGTTTTTAGCATGAAGGGCTGTTGAATTTTGTCAAAAGCCTTTTCTGCATCTATTGAGATAATGATGTGGTTCTTGTCTTTGGTTCTGTTTATATGCTGGATTATGTTTATTGATTTGCGAATGTTGAACCAGCCTTGCATCCCAGGGATGAAGCCCACTTGATCATGGTGGATAAGCTTTTTGATGTGCTGCTGAATCCGGTTTGCCAGTATTTTATTGAGGATTTTTGCATCGATGTTCATCAGGGATATTGGTCTAAAATTCTCTTTTTTTGTTGTGTCTCTGCCAGGCTTTGGTATCAGGATGATGTTGGCCTCATAAAATGAGTTAGGGAGGATTCCCTCTTTTTCTATTGATTGGAATAGTTTCAGAAGGAATGGTACCAGCTCCTCCTTGTACCTCTGGTAGAATTCAGCTGTGAATCCATCTGCTCCTGGACTTTTTTTGGTTGGTAGGCTATTAATTATTGCCTCAATTTCAGAGCCTACTATTGGTCTATTCAGGGATTCAACTTCTTCCTGGTTTAGTCTTGGAAGAGTGTAAGTGTCCAGGAAATTATCCATTTCTTCTAGATTTTCCAGTTTATTTGCGTAGAGGTGTTTATAGTATTCTCTGATGGTAGTTTGTATTTCTGTGGGGTCAGTGGTGATATCCCCTTTATCATTTTTAATTGCGTCGATTTGATTCTTCTCTCTTTTCTTCTTTATTAGTCTTGCTAGTGGTCTGTCAATTTTGTTGATCTTTTCAAAAAACCAACTCCTGGATTCATTGATTTTTTGGAGGGTTTTTTGTGTCTCTATCTCCTTCAGTTCCGCTCTGATCTTAGTTATTTCTTGCCTTCTGCTAGCTTTCGAATGTGTTTGCTCTTGCTTCTCTAGTTCTTTTAATTGCGATGTTAGAGTGTCAATTTTAGATCTTTCCTGCTTTCTCTTGTGGGCATTTAGTGCTATAAATTTCCCTCTACACACTGCTTTAAATGTGTCCCAGAGATTCTGGTATGTTGTATCTTTGTTCTCATTGGTTTCAAAGAACATCTTTATTTCTGCCTTCGTTTCGTTATGTACCCAGTAGTCATTCAGGAGCAGGTTGTTCAGTTTCCATGTAGTTGAGCGGTTTTGATTGAGTTTCTTAGTCCTGAGTTCTAATTTGATTGCACTGTGGTCTGAGAGACAGTTTGTTATAATTTCTGTTCTTGTACATTTGCTGAGGAGTGCTTTACTTCCAATTACGTGGTCAATTTTGGAGTAAGTACGATGTGGTGCTGAGAAGAATGTATATTCTGTTGATTTGGGGTGGAGAGTTCTATAGATGTCTATTAGGTCTGCTTGCTGCAGAGATGAGTTCAATTCCTGGATATCCTTGTTAACTTTCTGTCTCGTTGATCTGTCTAATGTTGACAGTGGAGTGTTGAAGTCTCCCATTATTATTGTATGGGAGTCTAAGTCTCTTTGTAAGTCTCTAAGGACTTGCTTTATGAATCTGGGTGCTCCTGTATTGGGTGCATATATATTTAGGATAGTTAGCTCTTCCTGTTGAATTGATCCCTTTACCATTATGTAATGGCCTTCTTTGTCTCTTTTGATCTTTGATGGTTTAAAGTCTGTTTTATCAGAGACTAGTATTGCAACCCCCGCTTTTTTGTGTTCTCCATTTGCTTGGTAAATATTCCTCCATCCCTTTATTTTGAGCCTATGTATGTCTCTGCGTGTGAGATGGGTCTCCTGAATACAGCAGACTGATGGATCTTGACTCTTTATCCAGTTTGCCAGTCTGTGTCTTTTAATTGGAGCATTTAGTCCATTTACATTTAAGGTTAAGATTGTTATGTGTGAACTTGATCCTGCCATTATGATATTAACTGGTTATTTTGCTCGTTAGTTGATGCAGTTTCTTCCTAGCCTTGATGGTCTTTACATTTTGGCATGTTTTTGCAATGGCTGGTACCGGTTGTTCCTTTCCATGTTTAGTGCTTCCTTCAGGGTCTCTTGTAAGGCAGGCCTAGTGGTGACAAAATCTCTAAGCATTTGCTTATCTGTAAAGGATTTTATTTCTCCTTCACTTATGAAACTTAGTTTGGCTGGATATAAAATTCTGGGTTTAAAATTCTTTTCTTTAAGAATGTTGAATATTGGCCCCCACTCTCTTCTGGCTTGAAGAGTTTCTGCCGAGAGATCTGCTGTTAGTCTGATGGGCTTCCCTTTGTGGGTAACCCGACCTTTCTCTCTGGCTGCCCTTAAGATTTTTTCCTTCATTTCAACTTTGGTGAATCTGGCAATTATGTGTCTTGGAGTTGCTCTTCTCGAGGAGTATCTTTGTGGCGTTCTCTGTATTTCCTGGATTTGAATGTTGGCCTGCCCTACTAGGTTGGGGAAGTTCTCCTGAATGATATCCTGAAGAGTGTTTTCCAACTTGGTTCCATTTTCCCCGTCACTTTCAGGCACCCCAATCAGACGTAGATTTGGTCTTTTTACATAATCCCATACTTCTTGCAGGCTTTGTTCATTTCTTTTTCTTCTTTTTTCTTTTGGTTTCTCTTCTCGCTTCATTTCATTCATTTGATCCTCCATCGCTGACATTCTTTCTTCCAGTTGATCGAGACGGTTACTGAAGCTTGTGCATTTGTCACGTATTTCTCGTGCCATGGTTTTCGTCTCTTTCATTTCGTTTGTGAGCTTCTCTGCATTAATTACTCTAGCCATCAATTCTTCCACTTTTTTTTCAAGATTTTTAGTTTCTTTGCGCTGGGTACGTAATTCCTCCTTTAGCTCTGAGAAATTTGATGGACTGAAGCCTTCTTCTCTCATCTCGTCGAAGTCATTCTCCGTCCAGCTTTGATCCGTTGCTGGCGATGAGCTGCGCTCCTTTGCCGGGGGAGATGCGCTCTTATTTTTTGAATTTCCAGCTTTTCTGCCCTGCTTTTTCCCCATCTTTGTGGTTTTATCTGCCTCTGGTCTTTGATGATGGTGATGTACTGATGGGGTTTTGGTGTAGGTGTCCTTCCTGTTTGATAGCTTTCCTTCTAACAGTCAGGATCCTCAGCTGTAGGTTGTAGCTGTAGGAGATTGCTTGAGGTCCACTCCAGACCCTGTTTGCCTGGGTGTCAGCAGCAGAGGCTGCAGAAGATAGAATATTTCTGAACAGCGAGTGTACCTGTCTGATTCTTGCTTTGGAATCTTCCTCTCAGGGGTGTACTCCACCCTGTGAGGTGTGGTGTGTCAGACTGCCCCTAGTGGGGGATGTCTCCCAGTTAGGCTACTCAGGGGTCAGGGACCCACTTGAGCAGGGAGTCTGTCCCTTCTCAGATCTCAACCTCCGTGTTGGGAGATCCACTGCTCTCTTCAAAGCTGTCAGACAGAGTCGTTTGCGTCTGCAGAGCTGCTGCGTTTGTTATTATTTACTGTGCCCTGTCCCCAGAGGTGGAGTCTACAGAGACAGGCAGGTTTCCTTGAGCTGCTGTGAGCTCCACCCAGTTCGAGCTTCCCAGCAGCTTTGTTTACCTACTTAAGCCTCAGCAATGGCGGACGCCCCTCCCCCAGCCTCGCTGCTGCCTTGCCGGTAGATCACAGACTGCTGTGCTAGCAATGAGGGAGGCTCCGTGGGTGTGGGACACTCCCGGCCAGGTGTGGGATATGATCTCCTGGTGTGCCTGTCTGCTTAAAGTGCAGTATTGGGGTGGGAGTTACCCGATTTTCCGGGTGTTGTGTGTCTCAGTTCCCCTGGCTAGGAAAAGGGATTCCCTTCCCCCTTGCGCTTTCCAGGTGAGGCTATGCCTCGCCCTGCTTCAGCTCTCGCTGGTCGGGCTGCAGCAGCTGACCAGCACCGATCGTCTGGCACTCCCCAGTGAGATGAACCCAGTACCTCAGTTGAAAATGCAGAAATCGCCGGTCTTCTGTGTCGCTCGCGCTGGGAGTTGGAGACTGGAGCTGTTCCTATTCGGCCATCTTGCTCCGCCCCTCCTCTCTAAGAATTTCTTATCTCATCTCAAGAATAAGGTATCTAAAAGACATGGACTCAACCTAGGTACTCATCAACAGGGGGTTGCATAAAGAAAATGTGGTACATATACACCATAGAATACTATACAGCAATAAAAAATAACAAAAGCATGTCCTTGACAGCAACATAGATGCACTGGAGGCCATTATCCTAGGTTAATTAACAGAGGAACAGAAAACCAAATACCACATGGGTGGCTAGTGGGAGCTAAAAATTGGGTATTCATGGACATAAAGATAGCAACAATAGACACTGGGAACTACTAGTGGGATGGGGAGGAGGCATGAAAGGGTTGAAAACTATCAGGTACTATGCTGACTACCTGGGTGATGGGATCAATCGTATCCCAAATCTCAGCATCATGCAGTATACCTGTGTAACAAATCTGCACATATGCCCCTGGATCTAAAATATTAATAAAGTTGAAATTATAAAAAATAAAAATAAAATAATAGTGATGCTGCCAAAACTCAGACACAGAGTGTCATCATGTGAGTTGGAGAATTCAGTCTCACAGTATCTCTTATGTGAAAGCAGAGCATTGACTAAAAAAGAGAGAAACTAAACTGGTGAAAATATGAGAAAATTAATTCCAATGGTGCTAGAGTAGACTGAAGCAAGAGGAATATAATTTATCTTGGCTGAATTTAATGATATGAGTGTACTCAGAGATTTTTGATTTAATATGCTAGCTAGAGCAGTCAGGAGTGATTCTAATTTTTCCTAGGTTGATTGTCTTAAAATATGAGTTATAGTTTAATTGAGATGCAAAAATTAATTTGTATAGCATAGAAAGAATCTATAGACTAATGAGAAAGGTGCTGATAACCAGAATAATAGCCACATACTAGGGACCAGGAATAGTCACTGCAATTAGAGATAGCACATGATTAAGCTCATGATACTACACAGTCACACACGGGATTTAAATGGACATAATATTGCTTCATGTTTCCTATTTGTTATGGAAGAAGAGCTCCAGGAAACTCCACTTGGTTTTTATACAATAAGCTAAGAAGCATATTTATAGCATGTACTTGTGATGTTACTGCAAGGACCTTCCTCAAGGGACTGTGGGTCAGTGAACTTGCATAACAGGCTGTGACTCTCTATTAAAGTGATTCAAATCAGGCATCTGTTTTTAAAATTCACAATTATTTTTGTTACACAATGCTGTATTTCCAACTGAGGATAGTTTTGAAAGGGAAAGAGGGCACTGGAAATCATGAAAATTTATACATTTTTCTGATAAATTGGCTTATTACATTGGTAGACATATCTCATAGTTCTATTCAAAAACTATTTTTTAAGAGATGGTATCTCACTATACTGCCCATGCTGGCCTCAAACTCCTGGGCTCCAGCAATTATCCCACCTCAGCGACCCAAATCGCTGGGACTATAGACACAAACCACCATGATCCAGTTATTCAAAAACTATTTTTTAAAAGAAAACTATTTCTAAAAAATAAGTAATACACATTTGTACTTTAAAACAACATTTAACATTTAAATAAATTTATTTATTTCAACTATTCAAACATTTAAAAATAATATAAAAGTTGTTGAAGACCAACCATCTCACAAAGCAAAACAAGCAAAGCAAGATTAAAGTTTGAAAATTTCTTTTTGAAACTGCAGAACTATCCAGAAGGTCAAGACTTGAGGATCAAAATCCCAGAGAGAAAACAATATCATTGAGATGAGCCCAGTAGTCTACCCTACTTTTTCCTTTGAGGCATTTGTTTTGCATAAGCAGCATTAGCTAAGTAGAAAGCAATGGTTAACAGTCTTAGAAGATAAAGGCTTGCAGAAATCTCACCTCCTGGAGAGACAAAAATTACAGTTAAGGGGGTAGAACAAATTATATTCCTTTGGATGTATACCCAGTAATGGGATGGCTGCGTTGAATGGTAGTTTCTGTTTTAGGTTCTTTGAGAAATCTCCAAACCACTTTCCATACTGGCTGAACTAATTTACATTCACACCGATAGTGTATAAGCATTCCCTTTTCTCTGCAACCTCTCCAGCATTTGTTTTTTGACTTTTCAGTAATACCCATTCTGACTGGTGTGAGGTGGTATCTCACTGTGGTTTTGATTTGCATTTATCTGATGATTAGTGATGTTGAGCATTTTTTCATATGATTGTTGGCTGTGTGTATGCCTTCTTTTGAAAAGTGTCTGTTTATGTCCTTTGCCCACTTTTTAATGGGGTTGTTTGGTTTTTGCTTGTTAATTTGTTTAAGTTATTTATATACTGAGCATCAGACTTCTGTTGGATGCATAGTTAGCAAACATTTCCTTCCATTCTGTAGGTTGTCTATTTACTCTGTCGATAGTTTCTTTTGCTGTGCAGAATCTCTTTAGTTTAATTAGGTCCCCATTTGTCAATTTTTATTTTTGTTGCTGATATGGTTTGGCTGTGTCCCCTCCCAAATCTCATCTTGAATTCCCACATGTTGTGGGAGGGACCTGGTGGGAGGTAATTGAATCACGGGGCCAGGTCTTTCCCATGCTGTTCTTATGATAGTGAATAAATCTTAGAAGATCTGATGGTTTTATAAGGAGGAGTTTCCCTGCACAAGCTCTCTTCTCTTGTCTGCCACCATGTCAGATGTGCCTTTCACCTTCCACCATGATTGTGAGGCCTCCCCAGCCATGAGGAACTGTAAGTTTATTAAATCTCTCTCTTTTGTAAACTGCCCAGTCTTGGTTATGTCTTTATCAGCAGTGTGAAAATGGACTAATACAGTTGCAGCTGCTTTTGGCATCTTCATTATGAAATCTTGGCCAGGACCTACGTTCAGAATGGTATTTCTTAGGTTATCTTTTAGGATTTTTATTGTTTTAGCTTTTGCATTTAAGTCTTTAATCCATCTTGAGTTGATTTTTGTATATGGTGTAAGGAAGTGGTCCAGTTTTATTCTTCTGCATATGGATTGCCAGTTATCCTAGCCCCACTTATTGTATAGGGAGTCCTTTCTCCATTGCTTGTCTTTTTCAACTTTGTCAAAGATTAGATAATTGTAGGTGTGCAGCTTTATATCTTGACTCTCTATTCTGTTCTATTCATTTACATGTCTGTTTTTGTACCAGTACAATGCTATTTTGGTTACTGTAGACTTGCAGTATAGTTTGAAGTCAGTTAATATGATGCCTCTAGCTTTGTTCTTTCAAAAACATTTTTTTTAGGTACAAAACTTGTTTGGCTTTTACTTGATATCAACACTTTGAAAATGTTATCTTTGTCTTCCAGATTCCATTATTTCTATTGTTAAATCAGCTCTCTGGATTATTTTCATTTCTTTAAAGGTAATGTGTCTTTCTTTGAACTGCTTTTAAAACTTTTTGATTCTTAACAATTTGATTATTGTATACGTAAGTGTGGTTTTCTTTCTATTTATCCTAGATTCATCGGGCTTTAAAATATGTGTTTTGATATCTTTGGTCAGTTTGGGAAAATTAAAAAATATTGCTTCTGCCCCTGATATAGTTTGGATGTTTGTCCCCTCTGAATCTTATGTTGAAATGTGATTCCCAATATTTGAAGTGGGGCCTGGTGGGAAGTGATTGCATTATGGTGGTGGATCCCTCATGAATAGCTTAGCACCATCCCCTTGGTGATGAATGAGTTCTTGTTCAGCTAATTTATGCAAGATCTCGTTGTTTTCAGAGTGTGCCACCTCTCCCTTGCTCTCTTGCTCTCGTCATGTGACATGCAGGCTCCCTCTTCACCTTCCACCATGATTGTAAGCTTTCAGATGCCCTCACCAGGAGCAGATGCCAGCACCATGCGGTCTCACCTGCAGAATTGTGAGCCAAAATAGACCACTTTTCTTTATAAATTACCCAATCTCAGGTATTCCTTGATAGCAACACAAGAACAGACTAACACAGAAAATTGGTACCAAGGAGTGGGGTATTGCTATAAAGGTATCTGATGATGTGGAAGTGGCTTTGGAACTAGGTAATGGGCAGAGGTTGGAGGAGTTTAGAGGGCTCAGAAGAAGATAGAAAGATGAGGGAATGTTTGGAACTTCTTAGAGACTGGTTAAATGGTTGTGACCAAAATGCTGACAGAGATATGAACAGTGAAGTCCAGGCTGATGTGGTCTTATGTGGAATTGAAGGCGTTATTGGGAAGTGGAACAAAGGTACCCGTGTTATGCCTCAGCAAAGAACTTGGTTGCATTGTGCCTACATCCTAGGATCTGTGGAAATTTGAACTTAAGAGTGATGATTTAAGGTATTTGGTGGAAGAAATATCTGAGCAGCAAAGCATTCAAGAAGTAGGGTGGCTGCTTCTTACAACCTATAATCAGACACAGGAGTAAAGAAGTGACTTAAAGTTGTACCATATTTAAAAGGGAAGCAGAGCATAAAAGTTCAGAAAATTTGCAGTCAGGCTCTGGTAGAAAAAGAATCCAAGCAGGTGTGGAACAATCACTTTCTAGAGAGATTAGTATGACCAAAAGAGACCCAAATGCTAATATCCAAAACAATGAGGAAAAAGCCATTTCAGAAGTCTCCAGGACAGCCCTCCACATCATGGGTACAGAGGCCCAGGAGGAAAGAATGGTTTCAGGGGCCAAGGCACTGCTGCCCTGCTTATTCTCAGGACACTGCTCCTCACATCCCAGCCACTCCAGCTCTAGCCTTGGCTCAAAGGGCTTCAGATACATCTCAGACCACCACTCATGAGGATGCAAGCCATAAACCATCAAGAAACAGCATGTGTATGTTCATTGCAGCACTATTCACAATAATAAAGACATGGAATCAACCTAAGTGTCCATCAGTGGCAGAATGGACAAAGAAAATGTGATACATAAACACCGTAGAACACTATGAAGCCACAAATAAGAATGAAATCATGTTTTTTGTGGGAACATGAATGGAGCTGGAGGCCATTATCCTAAGTGAACTATCACAGAAACAGAAAACCAAATACCACATGTTCTCATTTATAAGTGGGAGCTAAACACTTAGTACACACTGACACAAAGAAGGCAACATCAGACACTGGGGCCTACTTAAGGGTGGGGGGTGGGAGGAGGGTGAAGATAGAAAAAAAACTGCATATAGAATAATATGCTTATTACCTGGGTGACAAATAATCTGTACTCCAAACACCTGTGACATGCAGTTTCTATTATATATATATATGTGTGTGTGTGTGTGTGTGTGTGTATGTGTGTATAGAGAGAGAGAGAGAGAAAGAGAGAGAGAGAGCTGACTTAACAGTAGAAATAGTATATATATATACAAAAAAAACTTGCACATGTATCCCTGAACCTGAAATAAAAGTTAAAAAAGAAAAGAGGAAAGGAGAAAATTAGAATGAATACTGTGGTGTTGAATTTATATTGGAGATAGTGTGAACTCATAGATTTCAGTAAATGTATGTAGATATGGAAATGTTTTAAAAGTCAGAAAGTAACATATCGATGAGGCTCCAAAGAAAAGGGAATGCTTATACACTGTTGGTGGAAATGCAAATTAGTTCAGCTCCTGTGGAAAGCAATTTGGAGATATCTTGAAGAACTGAAAATAGAATTACCATTGAACTCAGCGATCTCATTACTGGTTACACACTCAAAGGAGAATAAATCATTCTACCAAAAAGACACCTGCACTCATATGTTTATCACAGTACTATTCACAATAGCAAAGACATGGAACCCAGGTGCAAGTGAATGGTGGATTGGATAAAGAAAATGTGGTACATATACACCATAGAATACTACACAACAATAAAAGAGAGCAAAATCATGTCCTTTGAAGCAACATGGATGCAGCTGGAGACCATTATCCTAAGTGAATTAATGCAGAAACAGGAAACCAAATACCGCATGTTCTCACTTACAAGTGAGAGCTAAACATTTGGTATACACGATCACAAAGATGGGAACAATAAACACTGGGACTCCAAGAAGTGGGATGGCAGAAGTGAGGGCAAGGGTTGGAAAACTACCTACCAGGTACTATGTTCACTAATTGGGCAGCAGGATCTTTATAAGCCCAAACCTCAGCATCACACAACATACCCATGTAACAAATCTGCACATGCATTCCTTGAATCAAAATAAAACGAATAAAATAAGGCCGGGCATAGTGGCTCACGCCTGTAATCCCAGCACTTTGGGAGGCCAAGGCAAGATCACGAGGTGAGGAGATGGAGACCATCCTGGCTAACACGGTGAAACTCCATCTCTACTAAAAATACAAAAAATTACCCGGGTGTGGTGGCGGGCACCTGTAGTCCCAGCTACTAGGGAGGCTGAGGCTGGAGAATGGAGTGAACCTGGGAGGTGGAGCTTGCAGTGAGCCGAGATCGCGCCACTGCACTCTAGCCTGGGTGACTGAGGGAGACTCTATCTCAAAAAATAATAATAATGATGATAATAAAATAAAAATAAATAAATAAAATAAAATAAATATTTTTAAGTAAACAACAACAAAAAATGTTTTTGGGACAGCATCTCACTATGTTCCCTGACTGCTCTCCAACTATTAGGCTCAAGTGATCCTCCTGCTTCAGCCTCCCACATTTCTGGGATTACAGGTGTGCGCCACTGTGCCCAGGCAGAAAAAATATTAAAAAAAAAAAAAAAGAAAACGAACTAAAGACAATTTTTAGACAAAAAAGGAGAGAACTCATGCCGGTAAACCTTTACTGAAATAAAAAAAAAACTCACGAAGATATTTTTTCAAGCAGAAAAAAAATGATCCAAGATGGAAACATGGAAGTGAAGAGAAGAATGAAGGGTATTAGAGGGAAGAAATGTAAGTTAAAATTATTTCTTCAAAGCATTTATAATAATGCCTTGTGGGAATTGCTATATGTATAGAATGAAATACTAGACAAAGACAATATAAAGGATAGGAAGGATACTGCAATACACATACAAGTGCAGGTATCTTTTTAAAAATAAACGTATTTATTTTTCTTTGGGTAGATACCTTTGGGTAGATACTCAGTATTGCTGAATCAAACAATAGTTCTATTTTTAGTTCTTTGAAAAATATCCATGCTGTTTTCCAGAGGTCGTACTAATTTACATTCCCACCAACAGTCTATAAGCATTCCTTTTCTCTGTATCCTTGTCTGCTTTTTTTTTTTTTTTTTTGTATTTTTCACAATAGTCATTCTAACTGGCATAAGATGATATCTCATTGTGGTTTTAATTTGCATTTCTCTGATGATTAGTGATGTTGAACATTTTTTCATATGTTTTTTGTGACTTCTTTCAAAAAAATGTCTGCTCATGTTTTTCTGCCCACTTTTTAATGGGGTTATTTGGTGTTTGTTGTTGTTGAATTGCTTGACTTCCTTATAAATTCTGAATATTAGTCCCCTGTTGGTTGCACAGTTTGTATATATTTTCTTTTATTCTCCATGTTGCCTGTTCAGAGTCCTTTAATTTAATTAAGTTCCATTTGTCTATTTTTGGTTTTGATGCTTGTGCTTTTGAGGTCTTAGTCATGAATTCTTTGTCTATACCAATGTCCAGAAGAGCTCTCTAGGTTTTCTTCTAGTATTTTTCTAGTATCAAGTCTTACATTTAAGTCTTTAATTCATCTTGCATTGTCTTTTGTATATGGTGAGAGAAAGGGGTTCAGTTTTATTCTTCTGTGTATGGCAATCTAATTTTCCCAGCACAATTTATTGAAAAGGGTATCCTTTCCCCAGTGTATGTTTTTGCTGACCTTGTCAAAGATTAATTGGCTGTAGATATATGGCTTTATTTCAGATTGTTTATTCTGTTCCATTGATCTATGTATCTATTTTTGTACCAGTACCATTCTGTTTTGGTTACTATAGTGTTGTAGTGTAATTTGAAGTTGGGTTATATGATGCCTCCAGCTTGTACTTTTTGCTTAGGATTGCTTTGGCTATTCAGGCTCTTTATTGGTTCCATATGAATTTTATGATTGTTTTTTCTAATTCTGTGAAAAATAGTACAGACATAAAATCAACCTAAGGGTTCATCAACAGATGATTAGATTAATAAAATATGCAATAGTATTACATATACAAATGCAATACTATTCAGCCATAAAGAGAATGAATTCATGTCTTTTGCAGCAATATGGATGGAACTGGAGGCCATTATCTTAAGTGAGACAACTCATAAATAGAAAGTCAAATACCATGTGTTCTCATTTATAAGTCAAATACCATATGTTCTCACTTATAAGTAGTCCTCATAGGTTCAGTCATTGGGGATTGTCCCCTGCTCTTCCTTCACCCTAAGGTAGCATCTATGTTTGGGGTTCATGTGCCAACATAGCATCAAGAGAGGCATGTAGTCCTTATCCATCTGTCTACACTGGCATTCACTGCTATGAATGGTCATTGTTCCACCTGGTTACTGGCATTGCTCCTCCATGCTGACATCTTTTAAGAGGTCACACTCTCAGTGATTTTTAGATGTACTGTCTAGACCTCAGCCTCGGGTCTGCCAGTGTGCTCTTAGCTAGGCTTGGTGCCTCTTATTTATTTATTTATTTATTTTATTTGTATTTTTTTATTTTTTGAGACAGATTCTTGCTCTGTTGCCCAGGCTGGAGTGCAGTGGTGTGATCTCGGCTCACTGGAACCTCTGCCTCCCACGTTCAATCAATTCTCCTTGTCTCAGCCACACAAGTACCTGGGACTACAGGCACTCACCACCATGCCTGGCTAACTTTTATATTTCTAGTAGAGATGGAGTTTCACCATGTTGGTCAGACTAGCCTCAAACTCCTGACCTCAAGTGATCCACCCACCTTGGCCTCCCAAAATGCTGGTATTGCAGGCGTGAGCCAGTGAGCCACAGCACCCAGCTGGCTTGCTGCCTTTCTTAGGGATATAGAAAATTCTACTCTGCTATCAACCCTTCTCTGTTGTTAAACAGAAAACCCAATGGGCTGCCTCACACCTCTCCAGTCCTGCTCCCCATGCAGCTGTCTCTTATTCTATTCTTACTCTATTTCTTTAGAGAGAAAATAGGGTGCCTGTCTCTTCTTCTCACATTTTGGAGAATTGTTTCTTTAACCACCCGCCCTCCCCAAGTTTTCAGCTAACAAGTAGGCAACGAAGCAGGGCACAGCACACCTGTTCAGAGATTCTCACCATCACCGAACTCCCTGCCTCTACTCTAAATCATCCCCTAACTCCAACCAAGACCCCTCTTCCCCCTTCTGCCAGGAGCAGAGGTGCTAGTGAACTGGCTCAGCAGTTTCAAAAGGACAGACTTTTTCACAATTAAAAATCAAGAAGTTAATGCATGCATCCTCCAGTTCTGCCATGCTGTATTCCTCTTGGGGCAATAGAAACCTCTAGTCCAGCCCAAAGAGGGTAAGGGCACAGCATAAACAAATACACAAAAAACAAAAGCCATAAGAATTAATAAATTAATAAACTTTGAGTTTCTTACAGGACAGCAAATAATTCAATACTTAGAGTAAATTTCGCATGTGCAGATACAAAGCTTAAAATCTTTCTGCCTATATAGTAAGGACCCTCTTAAAAATAGACATCAGCTTTGGAACAAAAAGAACAGAGCACACACAGAAAACGACAACAGAATACATATGATGAATGAATAGGCCACTGGAAAAAAGTAGAGTTTTAAACAATTGATTCTTTAGTATGGAATAGTGTTTCTCACTAGGGTTCTTAGACTCGTGGGGGTCTTTAAATGCATTTTCAAAGGTCCACTTGTTCTCTATAGAAATTCTGTGAATGTGTATTTTCTTTTCAATGATAATCCTCAAAGATAGTATAAATGTATTTGTAGCCATCTAGGTAATCACTTTATCTCCAAATATTATCATGCAATTTTGGCTTCTACTTCTGAATTTGTGTTTGCAGTAGTACTAAAGAATCACTTTAAGTGACTATATTTAAGTTTAATGCATTGGAAACATGCTTGCCTGATGTCAGGTCAGCAGTCAGACCTTAGGTGTCTTAATATTAGAACAGAAACAACTTCCCTTGTTCCCAGTTACACTAGAGTTGAATTATTTTTACTTGTTATGAGTATGCAACTTCTCTTTTGAATGATTTCAATGAAAAGACTTTCCCATAGAATGCAATTTCCATTTCTTATATTAGTTGATAAATGAGATTGATTTGACAACATAAAACAACCTCCTGCCACCAAGTAATATAAAAGAGCATGTACTCTAATGATTACAGGCTAATGTAAAAAGAACAGGTGAGTATTTAATGCATTAATCAGGCATTTCTGCTAAATGAAGACCAAATGATGTCACTGTCAGCCTTATGAAAATAGATTTCTCACATTTGAATAAAGAAAAGGGATGGAAAACTTGAGTCATCTCATGGCACAAGAGAACTGAGGTATGGCAACAATAGAAGACCCAAACTATATCACATTCACATTTCACATTGCAACTTAGCCCATGAAAACCAGTTATTCATTACATTAGGGAATATTGTTAACTTTGAAAGTTACTAGGTTTCACAGCTTTATCTTTAGCAGGTAAATTGATTCTGTTCTTACATTTGTATAGAAACTATGGGCCATATGGAGTAGTTTTTCTTTTATTTTAACACATGTAAGAAATATTAAAATAAAAACAACTTGAGTTCTCCTCAATGAATTCTACACACACAAACACACACGCACACACACACAAATCCAGGGCCACTGTTTTATCCATGATCTCTTCTAAACATTAAAGAAGACATGACACTTTTATACAAACTTTTCCAGGGAAGAGAAAAAGGACAATAGGCATTTCCAATTTATTTTCTAAAGCCAATATAAACTTGACTGAAAAGAACATTACCAAAAAAGAAAATTGCAAACCTAAATCTCTCATGAACAAAGATGCAAAAATCCTAAACAAACTACTGTATTATCAAATTGAATAAAAAGAGATTTTTTCATTACTTGGGTTTGTGAATCATATAGAGTTAACTAGACACTTATATTAGAACAACACTATGTTGCATTTTTTTAGTTGGGAATATTAGTACATTCAATGAGGAAAACGTACTTCAAAAGTTAACAGCAGCTTTTTCCCAGGGAAAGTATTATTTTTTGTTTGACAAAACACCTTGATAGGTCATTGTTCTGCAAGGCGGAGATGTGAAACAAAGAGAAAGCTAACTGTTGAAAAAAAAACAAAACAAAAAGATAGAGTTCCTTTGGCAGCCAAAAGAAGACATGAGGCTATCAGGCTAAAAAGGAAGAGAGATAAAGAAGTTGAGACTGAAAGAGAGAGGAAGAGGTTCAGCAACTTGGTCATGTGAGGCAAGAAAATCACTAGCATACATTCCTGACAATGGATATGTCCAACGGACTTGCGAAAACAAAGGCATCTAATATTTCATGTTAAGCTGTGCTCTGGTAAAGCTGCCACTCTATCACCCTCTAAACTTTGGGCAAAATTCTTCTAACTGCATTGTGATGGAAGCACTTTACAGAAATCTAGGAGAGGAGATTGTGCTCTACATTTGAACCAAAACAAGGTAGAAAAACAGAACAGCCACAGGAGATGAGAAGTGAGTTGAAGAGTTTCATGAGCAAAGAAAATTTGAATGAGAACTGCTGCTACAGGAATGTACACAAATCTTGGAGAGGGCACTGCAGATGCGACCTTTAAGCATTTTGATTTTAATATCAAGAACAAGATGATTTTTTTAGGTGAGGACAATATTTAGGTTAAATATACATAAGAGTAATACAAATGTTTACTGAGTTCTTCAGGCAGTTTTACCAAGTCCTTTGCATGTACTAAACTATTTAATTTCTACAACTGTACAACTTGAACAAGTTATCTAAACCTGATTTTGCCTCATCTGTAAAATGGAAATAATTATTATGCCTCATAGGAGTTGTCACACAATTTGTATGCAATATAGTTGGGATTTGAACTGAGAGAGTTGACTTACCAGAGCCAGTCTTCTTAACTGTCAAGTCACACTACCTCTTAAAAATACTATGTCTTCACTTTTCTTTTGGGGGCTCAGTTATACATTAAAATAGACAAACAAAACAAAACAAAAAACATTCTTATTGGCTTCATAGAATCCTGAGTTACATCCCAACTAATATTGCATTCGATCAGAACTTTATCTTTTGCATGGACCGCCCCTGGCTAGTCTCTTTGCTTCCAGTCCTAGCTCCCTCAAATGCTTCTCACACTGATTACTCTAAATGTATTAGTTTATATACTGATTAGTTGAAAACACAAATAGTGTGGGTCAGTATCTGGCCTGAGTAGTTATTATCTGACTATCTCAGTAAAGACTTTGGCAATCAAGAGTATGTTAGACCAAGTAAACAACAAGGTCACCTGACAGATCTCCTTTAATGAAGCTTATTCTGTATTTATTGCTGTCACACTCTGCTCTCTCTCTTCTTACAGCCGGGCACTGCAACACTGCTAGAAAGTCATACTTCTCCATCGGTGTGTTTTCTGGTTCCACCCTTCACTCTTTTCATTTTGTTTGGTCAATAACTTCTCTGTATTCGGTTACCATTGTAGACCTCCACCATCCTCAAGCCTAACAGACTCACTGTCCTCTCATTAGTAGCCAATGATGTTGCTCCCTAGTTTACCAGGAAACTGGAGCAAGCAAGTCTAAGCTGTTCCACCTCCTGCTACCCTCAGAGTCGATTGGTGGTGACACTGTTCACCCAAGAGTCAGATAGGGAATGGCCCTTGATTCCTCACCAATCCTCATCCAGTTGACAACCCTTTCCCAGCACCTCCCAAATAATAATTCCTTCTAACACTGATTTGGGGTGTCCTTATCATCTTTTAGAAAACTACTGCCATAATTCGTCTCCTCGTCTCCCTGCATCCAGTTTTTCCCCCTTCAAATTTATGATCCAGCCTTTTGATCAATTCAAATCCAATTTCTCCCAAGCCATGCTTCCATGACTGCCCTATAACCATTTTTATAGAGAGGATAAAATGTAAGCTAAGTTATTCCTTCTCTTTCTCCAGTACTTTATTGGCAATTGTATCATCAACTTTATGGATTTTAAAGTCACTCCTGTTTTTCAGCTATTTGGAATCAGAGCAAGATAAAGAGGGCTGGTATATTAAAAGTATTTTTGCTGAATGGCTGAATTGTCTTTATAACTCTCAGCCCCCTGCTTCAGAATGAGAAAGAAGAAGGCAGCAGAAATAGAAAAGGAAATATTTTGTTTTGTCCTGTTGTGTTCATTTTCAGGAACTCAGGATCCAGCAATGGTGGAACAGACATGGTACCTTGCACTCCTCAGCTAATAACTTACACAGCTGGCATACAACAAACTGAGGCTATTTAATAGACACATTTAAGTAAAAACATGGCATTTGATAAAAGAAAGTTACTAAGCAAATGATTTTCTTTTGTAGGAGCCATGTAATATTCAAGTTAAGTTGCTTTTGTGGTGTTTTAATGTATTCTGTCAACCTTGGGTTAGAATATCTCTACTCCTGAGCTCGTTTGCACATGCCTGTGCAGTCACAAGTTGTGCTAGATGTGCGCGATTGGAGTTAACACCACATATTTTGGAGACTTGTCATGTCTGAAAGCAGGAGCTTCCTCTTCTGGTGGATTGAGGCACGTACCTGCTTGTTTCAGTTCATTTTTTCCTTCCCAAAAGGCTTAGCAACTCAAGGAAACTTGACAGCTCATTATTTAGGAACTTGGAAGAAGTGTTGAAGCTGGCAAGACTGAGCCTGTCTCCTCCACAATGCCTGCCTCCCTGATCCTCCATTCAGTTTCATCTAGTTACACAGATACTTATTATTGACCTAGGTACAAATGACTAGGCTGGACACCCCAGGGAAGAAAAGATTATGATACAATTCCTGCTACCAGACATAGTATTACAGGAATATTACACAAATACCTATATGGTACAGGGAAGTGTCATGAGAGCTGCACAAAGTGCTACATGGGAGGACCAAGGTAAAGGGAGGACACGCCTAATGCTTAAGGCACCACTGTGCTTGAGCTGCGGTCAGCCCAGTACTGCTCTTTACAGCTGAGTAGGGTACTTATCTGAGAGTTTTTTCTTATTTGGAAAATGGGGAAATCTACTGTCCTATGTCAAAGAGTTGGACCGAAAATTAAATAAAATATTTTATGTGAGTTTCCTTAGCACAAAACCCAAAAAGTAACAGGAGCTTAGCAAATGTTAGTTTCTTTTGCTTTGATAGTATCTTTGAGATGGACTCTCCCCAAAACTGATGGGAGATTTACAGGTGGGGATGGGGTGTGGAGATGGGCATGAGAGAACACAGGTGGGGAAAACAGATTTTGTTCAGAAAAGAGCGAGTACTCCAGTTTTACTACAGAGGAGTAAGGAGACAGACTTGGAAGGATAAGTTGGGGGTCACCCTGAGGGGTCAGAGATGTCTGGAAGGGCAGTATGTGCCGTGGTGAAGCTTGGACTTTGGAGCCTGACTATTTGGGTCCGAATCCTGGTTCTACCACACCTTTTCACTGTGAAACCCAGAGCAGGCTACTAACTCCCTGTGCCTTAGCTTCTTCATTTATCAAACGGGGTTAATAAGAATATCTTTGCCAGATTCCTCTCCTGTGGATTAAAAGGGTTAAAATTCTCTAAACAATTAGAACTGTGCCTGGCACATAGTAAATATTAATACCCAGTAGACACTCACCAGCTTTTATGAGCAGGCTGAAATATTCATCACGAAGTGTCACGGCCAGAAGGCATGCTATGAGTGCATACCATTCAGAGGAAATTGGTCCACCTTTACTATGGAAAATGGGTCTTTCTAATCTGAGAAATGGCCTGCCTCTTTACCTGATGGGCATAATACAGAGGTTTCTTAGCAAAAGATAAAGAACAGGTGTGAACTCCTCCCTTAGACTTCTTGCTTTTTAAATCATACCTGCAAGTCCCTTCAACTCCATAAGGGTCTCCAGTATGCCCCAGTGACCATCTGGAACTCCTAGCCAACACTGACATTACCCCTTCCTGCTTGCAGATGATTGGAGGAACATTTATATAATGCTGGGTGGAAAGATGACTGAGTAACCAGAGACAAGCTTGAGTAACAATGGTTCAAGTTTGTGAACTAAAAACCCTGCTTTCGCAAAGAAACTACCAGAGACCCTGGGCTCAGGGATTAGAGATCTATGTAAACAAACCATAGCCCCTGATCCCTGCTTGGTCGCACTCGAGAGGCTGGCTGTCTGGAGGATCCTCCCAAAGAGGGAGCTTTTCTGGAGGCCTGGAAAGCCCCTGAGTATCCTCCCCTGAGATATTATCTTCAGCTGATAGGCATATTTGTGGAGTGACATCATGCCCTTTGGGTTAAGAGCAGGTATTACCCCTTGAAAAATAAACAGGTAATTGGAATTAATACTTTTGCTTTCAGAAAAATCCATTATGAGAGAAATTCAATCCACATGGCTTAGAGAAACAATAATACATTCAATGCAAACACCAGACCTAATCTCCCAGCAAAGGGAAGAAATTAGGAGGGAAACGATGTGTATGTTTGTGTAAATTCTGTGTGTATGTATATGTGTGTGTACTATAACTCTTTGGTGGAATGGATGACTATGAATTTCACAACTTCAGAGTAGGCAGATGGTACAAGATTTACTGGGGAAACATGTAACCCAAGGATCAGAAAGAAGAGGTTTGGAGACCTGTGCCTTTTCAGAAACCCTGAGGCTCAGGAGTTGGAACCTAGGGCAGAGTAGCCAGACACACAGTGAATTTGCATTGCTGGGAAAGGACCTTGAACTCCTGCTATGAAATCTTATGGTACAAACTTGAAAGTGGATTAGTTGGGAGAACAAACATCTTCAGACTCGGGTGTCTAGCAGGCTGAACTTAAGTGCTTGCTGATTAGGGGAGTGCTGAGAAGTGCCATCTGACCAGGTCCGGTGGACTTTGGGGACCCATGGGAATTCACAGCCCCTTGTGCTGTGGGAAAGAAGCCACCAATCCAGAGGTCGCCATTTATTTGGCAAATTGGGCTCAGGTACAGCCCCTCCCACTGGGAATGAGGGCTGTTCAGTCCCAGCCGGTTTGTTAATCCATAGATCACTCTGGGGTCATTCCACAAACCTCATTCTTGGAGCCCACACACTAGAGAATCACGAGTTTTGATCTTGGAGGGAGAGTGTCTGAGCTGTGTTCTCATTCTGACAGCCAGGGCAAGGGTGGATTGAGAAGAAGGAGCCGAGAATTGTCACAGCAGCATTTGGGGATTCACATAAGCTGTGACACTTTTCTTCTGGGTGTTTGAGATGGCGAAAAGTCCAAAAATCACATCCTCTAAAAACAGTTAAAAATACTTTAGAGTGTTTAGTTTAGAGGGATGGGCTCAAGTTTAGTGGTCACACAGAAGAAAAAGTGGACTGCTGTGTAATTCCAGAGAGCAGACCTAATAAGAACAAGTAAATTTTACCTCAGTAGCAAAGGACATGAAAACACAGTTGGAGCTGCCCAGAAATGAAGTGATCTCTTTCATAAGAGTGTGTTCTCTATTACTGGAGGTATTGAAGCAGAGACTCAAGGCCATCTGTCAACTATTGTGTAAGTGGGATTTCTACTTTAGGATGTGGTTGAAGTAAGCAAAGGAGGCTTATCTTTGACTAACACTAAACCAAGGTTGGTTTTTGCTCTTTTAATAGCCCAAACTCTTCCATGGCTCTAATGTTGCTTCCTAAGACCCCAGAAAGTTAAGGAGTTTTGTTGTTGTTTTTAGGTTTTACAAAGGACCTTAAGGATCACGTAGCTTAACCTCACTTTGTTTTATAGATAAGAGACTGGTGTACAACTGTTAGGTGACTTCTAAGGTGGTTGGTATGTGGATGGTAGAGGAGTACTAATGCCCATGACCCATGCTGTGATGGTTCCTAACTAGTCTGCTTCCATCTGTTTTCCCCCCACTACTGTTTACCCTACACATATACCAAATTTATATTCCTAAAACATGGCTCTGATTATGTCATTGCTGTGTTTAAACTATCTCAAAAACTCCCTGTACTCTCAACTTGTACTTGGAATTCTTTATTACAGTATTTTAGATTCAACCTTGATTTTATCTCCAATTACAACCTTTCAACACCAGTTCTTTATACACACTGAGATGTGCTTTAAGTTAAAATGCATTAAATGTAATTGGCTTGGGCAATAATTTATTTTTTAGATATTTTTTGCCACATTCTTCCTTCGTAGGGATTACTGATCATCTGGTTGTTGACCAGTATGTGACAAGCCTCCAGGTTTTTTTTTTTAATGTGCTGTTCTTCTAGAAAATTAACACAAGATACTATGGAACAAACATGTTTTGACTAATGCAGAGCTAAGGGAGCTTCACATGAAAGCCTATAAATATGAGGAGGAAAAACCTAGCCATAGCACATTTCCAGCAATTTCTTAATAATTCCTCTTTTCTTAACCACAGAAATAAATCAGAGCCTTTAAAAGGTACCTTACAGATACCAGCTTCTCAGAAATTATTTTGCAGTTATGTGAGAGTATGTACCTTCACAATGTCAACACCATTGTGTTTTAAGAGGAAACATCAAGTCCACTGAAGGAATTTAACAGATTTTTCCAGAAACACGTAAGACATCTATAATTAGGTTTTAAAAGGAGTGACAAAATGTCTTGAATCACAAATTAATCTGAATTCATGACAATAATAACTTTAACTCTTACCTACTTTTATAAGCCATTATTCCCATTAATGGCTGACAATCTATATTTCCCAATTTCCATGCCAGATGAGCTGAGCTTCCACTCTTTTGAGGATGAAAAACAGAATGACTTCTGAAGGATCTGCTATTTGACAGTGCATCAGTTAACTTTTGCTGCCTAACAGCTTACTACCAAAACTTAGTGGCTAAAAACAACATCTATTGAACTGTTAGAAGGTGATAGACCATCACTCAATATGTGAAACAAACAAAAAACACAAGGATTGACTTATCACTGACATGGTAGGGAACAGCAATGCTGATCAAGCCATCTCTCCTAGCTGAGCAGACTGCTCACCTCACAGAAGGTTTGGGGAACACATGGAGTTCAGAGATTGGTGGATTTTCAGGGTTATTACCTGAAACTCACTGTCATCAAGTGAGTTGACATCACTTGTTGAACCAGTTACTTGTGTAAGACTTTAGTTGATTGGTTGTCATACTCAGAGGTGTGCTTCTTCTGATGAATACATTCCTGATTGATTAATTTACAGAAATGAGGAGCTAATATTGACTGGTTGGGCTTGCAAAAGCATGTTCACTGAGACACATTGTAGTCGATCTATTAAATGTGTTTAAAATTGGTATGGTGGCTACCTGTCACCTATGGCTATACAAAAACCAGAAATTTTACTTTTCTAAGAGCGTATGAAATAGGCAGACTTAAAGATGACTCTCAATGATACCTGCCTCCTGTTATGATGCCCTTGGGTAATTCCTTCCCTTGAATAAGGGCTACATTTAGTAACTTGCTTCTAGCAAATAAATTTGGCAGATGTGATGAAATGTCACTTCCAAGATTGGGTTATAAAAAGACTGTGACTTCTGCCTTCAGGGCTTCTTTCACTTGCTCTTGCTTGGATCTTTCTCTCTAGAGGAAGCAAGCTGCCATGATATAAGCAGCTCAATGGCAGGGGGGCAAGGCAAGGAGAGGATGTGGCAAGGAAGTGATATCTCCAGCCCAGCCAGAGAGGACCTAAAGTTCACCAAAGTCGTGTGGGTAAGTTTGGAAGTGGATCCTTCCCCAGTCAAGTTTTGAGATGACTGCAGCTTCAGCCAACACCTTGATTTCAACTTTATGAGAGACCTTGAGCCAGAGACATCCAGATAAGCCATGCCTGGATTCCTACCTACAGAATAAGCGATATAAGATACAAAATATCCTATAGATATATAGCCTATACAATATAGGATATACGATAATAAATGTTTGTTACTTTAAGCTGTTAAGTTTGAGGGTGATTTATTACACAGCGATAGATAAGTAATACAGTGTGGGAACTTTCTTTAATCCTTATGATCTAGTTTATGATTCCGTGAGTCAACTGGATAGTTGTTTTGGCCTGGGCAAGTTTATCTGATCTTTTCTGAACATTCTCATGCATCTGTGGTAAGTTAGTGTGTTTGACGGTGACAGCATGATCTTGCATGGCCTCACCCAACTTGATGGCTGGCTGGCTGGCTGGTGGACAAGACCCCAGTTTTCTTCCATCTTTCAGTAGGTTAGCCCAGGTTGTTCACTCAGTGGCCTGTCTCAGATTCCAAGCCCAAAAAGAAAGCGAACCCCAATGCACAAGTGCTTTTCAAGCCTTTGTTTGCATTGTGTTTGCTAATGTCCCGTTGACCAAAGTAAGTCATATGACCAACCCATTCTTCAAAGGATGGGGATATAGACCAACCCTCTTGAAAGAAAGATCTGAAACATCACATAAGAAGAGTATGGAGGCAGAGAGGCAAGGAATTTGTAGTCATTTTAATAATCTATCATACAGAGAATAACAATAATAAATAACACTTTCATCTGTCTTCCATGTCTCAAGGAAGAAAAGAGATGAACACCTCAGTCACTACTGAACAATTATAACTAAACTAGAAAGAGTTCATACAATTGAAAGTTAAGGAATTATAGGGTTGCTGTAAAAAAGAATAGATGAGCAAAAACATGTCATTTTGATAAGAAATATGTGATTTGGATAAGTGGAGATTCTAGAAGAGTCTATACATATAGTGTTTGCAAATATAAGAATATATATATAAACATGGCCATGAAAACACAAAGCTAAATTTGGCCTGAACATAAAGAAACCCATATTCCAAAGGAATCTGTCCAGGTTGTTACAAAACAACTCTCTTGCATTAATAAACTTTGGGAATTGCATTGCAGTAACCCTCATTTCGGGACTACATGGCATGTTTTCTGGATTCATGCCTAAGGATCATGTGTCACCTCCATACGTAGGGCCTAATAAGACTATAGAAAGGATTCCAACAAGTTATCCTTTAAGAGATTCATCTAACCTGTTGATATCTTTAGGTTTTCTCCCTAGTTGACCGTATAACTTCAGTGATTCAAATGCACAGGCACTATTTAAATTATAATCTGAGTCATATCTATTTTCCCAAGTTGCCACTGAGACTTTCAAATATTTTAGAGCCTTGTTTTGTTTTCTGAGTTCTTATCCAATCAACCACTTATACTAGTTCTTAATAAACCATTCTCATTTCACCATGCCAGCTTTCACTTGAACAAGATGGCTTCTCTATATGTTTTGTGCTCATCATCATTGCAGAGAAAATGAATTCCAACCCCTTGCAAAGCAGAAGGTCAACAAATGATCTTGAAAGTCACAACAAGAAAAAATTACGTTATTGGATTCACATTTACAAACTTACAAAGGCAGGTTTTCACCTTCATGTTTATTATACTAAAAAGTTGTTTGAAATTAATAATTATATATAGTTTAGTATATAACTAAATCATTATATATATTATATATAACTGAATCGTTAAATTCAGTTTTATATAACTGATTATTATAACAACTCCTTCCTAACACTTTCTAAAAATTCCAGTGATTATTATATAAAATAAAGCAATATTATTTGTAGGTAAAAACGAAGTTTGTGATTCATTCTATAAAAAGCTGGGCAATCAGTTCCTTTTCAGAAAAATAACTTGAGTCCAATTCCTTTCCTTTGAGACAGAGTCTCGCTCTATTGCCAGGCTGGAGTGCAGTGGCACAATCTCGGCTCACTGCAACCTCCGCCTCCCGAGTTCAAGCGATTCTCCTGTCTCAGGCTCCTGAGTAGCTGGGATTACAGGCATGCGCCACCACGCTGAGCTAATTTTTGTATTTTTAGTAGAGATGGGGTTTCACTATGTTGGCCAGGATGGTCTCGATCTCCTGAACTCGTGATGGGCCCGCCTTGGCCTCTCAAAGTGCTGGGATTACAGGCGTGAGTCAGCGCACCCGACTGAGTTTAATTCCATTTTTATGGGGACACATATCAGGTTAAACTGCTCCTGAGACTATCTTTTCCAGAAATATAACACATTGTGTGAATTAAAGAGTAATTTATACCTTGCCAGTTAGGATTTGTTTTGTCTGTAGATACAGGGTCTTAATGGCAGAGAAGAAAGAGGTTCACTAACTTTTATTTAGAAATTACAGGCTTTTAAGGATGCTCCTTTATGTCTGTTTCATAGTAGAATCATTCTTAAAAGATGTCTGTGCAGCCCATACCATAAGGTCAATAATATAAAGACATAGATTTTGATAACGTCCACCTTAAACTAAATTATATTGAATTCCACGTAATAGTTATTTTTGTACATGGTATATTATATATTTTATGTGCTTTTGCTGTATTATATTTTTACATGTTTGTAATGCTAAAAAATAAGGTCAAGCAGTTGGTGCAGACACACATAATCAGAATTTTCCAGTTGTTTCTTGTTCATCAATTCAGATGTGATTCAAATATCTTATCAAAGCCATATGGTTAATATTTCTATAGCAATTTAGAATTACAAAGAATTTTCTCATTTTCTTTTACAATAGCCTTACAATGGCTATTTTAAAAAAAACACACACACTTTACAGAGGAGAAATCTGATTTTTTTACGAAAACCCCATTTTACAGAGGAGGAATCTGATTCTCATAGGGTTATGGCTTGTCCCAAATAACTCAGTCAGTGAATGGCATAATCAGGACCACATTTAGGTCTTCTGGCTCCAAACCACATTCTTTCCATTTCATCACATACCTTTATAGTATCTTTACCCCCAAACCTCTTATAACCATTCTATTTTCCATATACAAAAATCGCTGGATCCATCTATGAGGACAACACATGAGAAACAGAAGCTCTATATGTGCTCTTTGTCCTTTAGCAATTAAACAGCCCAGAGGGCCTTCCCCGTTTCACTTCATTCACTTCATTTGCTAATTAATCAAAGGCATCTTAAAGTTATAAAAAGTCACTGGTACATACAAAGTGTGTAATACTCATTAAACCCAAGCCCAAAGAATAATCGGGAAATTCCCTTGGTGTGGGAGAAAGAAATTCTGCACACTTCTCTTGTTGGTATAAACATGCACATACATCTGTTGTTTACATTCTCTTGAATATTCTTAACAAACCTTCATGTTCTAAAAAAGTTTATGATATGAATTTCAAAGAAACTCTTGTGTTTGTGTAGTATTTTATAGTTTATAAAACATTTTCAAACACATTATTTAGTTGATTCTCCCACCAAAGTTGTGAGGTAAGCCAGATCTCTATTATCTCCATTTTATAGACATGAAACTGAAGCTTAGAGAAGTTAAGAGATTCTTTCAAGTTTAGACAACTCTTAGGTGCAGAAGGCAGCCATCTCGGAACATTGGTGCTGGAAAGGCCTTCCTGAGATATGAAGGGAAACATTTTCTGGCGTGTGTTCTGTGCCACGCTGGTCTTGTGAGATGCTCTGTAAAAATTTGTTCAGTTCTCAAACAAATTTGAGAAACACTGCACATTGTTAATCAAGGAACCCTATTGAAAAATGCTGGTGTAGGGTAACCCAAATATTAGGTATATGAGAAAACTAATGTTCAAAAACATAAACTACGTACTTAAAATCTCATTATTAATACCCCATATGTTTCTCTATACTTGAATGTTTACCTATTCTAGGTAAAATAGTTAGATTGGTGTTCATATTCAAAACCAGAGGCATATTTTGAACAAAAATTTTATTTAGAAGGACTGTCCTTAATTCTTAGCTTATCTTTGTGCTATCAAAACCATTTTGATAGTAGCTACCATTCTTGTGTGCCAAGATTATAAATGATTTTGAAAGCTTTAACAGACTTGCAAGTTAAATACTTTTACAGATGAAAACACTGAGTCACAGAAAAATAAAGTAATCTGAGGAAGATCACCCATCTATTAAGAGGAAATGCCATGATTTTAAGTTCAGTTGGACTCCAAGCCTATTCAAAAAATATCCTGAGAGTCCCATGTCTTTTGGAAGACATCCTTGAACCCTGACCATTCTTTCTACTGTATCATGACTACTGCAAGGTATTTTAAACAGCAGGCAAGTCATATAGGCAGAAAAAAGAAATGAAACCGGGACATATACTGAGCAGTCTGGGTACAAACAGAGAGTATGCAAGAAAGGAAAAGTTAGGTAGTTATAATTGCAGTAGAGACCATATGCATTGTCTTGTTAATGACCCCAATTCTGTACTAAGTATTTTTAAAAATAGGACCAAAATCCAGAAGCATTCCTTAACTTTCTTTAACACTAAAATCAAACTACTAACTATTGACACATTACTGAGGCTTTTCAAGCGGATCCGAATTTCAGGTCTAATTTAAGGCCTTAGAAGACATGGCACTTCCCAGGACTAGAATTCTATCTACCGCATTCCAACAGGTGATTATCCAGCCTCTTCTTGAACACCTCAGTGTTGCAAGGTCATCTTAATAACTCTGGAGGGAGATCATTTCATTATTGGACAACTCTAACTGTAGTGAGTTCTCCAATTAGACTGTATGACACTTAAAAGCAGGATGCATTTCTGTCTTACTCAAACGACATTCCTGGTGTCTAGCAGGAGAGAATCATTAAATATGTTTTTGAGTGATTGAATGATACTGACATAAATCTTCCTTCTTATAATATTTATTCTGAAATTCTAATGCTGTTCTCTAGGCAGAAGTTAAATAATTTTCCCAGTGGGTATCCAATGGGCAAGGCTCCCAGGAAACAAAACAAAATCCAGATACATTTTTAAAAATTGAAAGGTAATTTAAATAACATGACATTCACCCATTTAAAATGTGCTACTTGGTGGTTTTTTAACTTATTCAAAAAGTTGTACAGCCATTACCACTATCTAATTCCAGAACATTTTCATTACCCCAAAGAGAAACCCCATACTCAATAGCAGTTACTCGCTCCCCATTCACTCTCCCCTCAATCCCTGGCAACCATTTTTTCCTCTATGATGTTGCCTATTCTGAACATTCCATACAAATGAAATCATCTGATATGTGGCCTTTTGTCCCTGGCACCTTCACTTGGCATAATGTTTTCAAGGTTCATCCATGTTGTAGCAATATCAATACTTCATTCCACTTATGGAATGGAATACTCCATCACATAAACATAACACATTTCATTCATTTGTTCATCAGTTAATGGGCATTTGGGTTGTCTCCACCTTTTGGCTACCATAAATTAGGCTGCTGTTAATATGAACACTCCTGTACAATATTTGTGTGGACATTTGTTTTCAGTTCTCTTGGGAATATAGCTAGGGTTGGAACTGCAAGGATATACGGCGACTCTGTGTTTAACATTCTAAGGAAACATTCAACTATTAAGCAAAATATTTGTATCAATTTACAATCTCATCAGCAGTGTATGAGGGCTCCAGTTTCTCCATATTCTCATTAACACCTGTTGCTTTCCTTTAAAGCATTACAGCCATCCTCATGGATGTGAAGTGGTACCTCATAGGGTTTCAATATGCATTTCCCTGATGACTAATGATGTCAAGCATCTTTTCATTTATTTATTGACCATTTGTATTTCTTCTTTGGGAAAATGTCTATTCAGATTTTTTGCCTATTTAAAAAATTTGGCTGTCTTTATTGTTGAGTTGTAAGAGTTCTTTATGTATTCTGGATACAAATCCTCTATTAGATATACAATTTGCAAACATTTATCCCATTCTGTGACTTGTCTTTTCACTTTCTTAATGGTGTCATTTGAAGCAAAAATATTTTTAATTTTCATAAAGTCCATTTATGAATTTTTTCTCATTGTTTATCCTTCAGTGTCATAGGTAATAAACCATTGCCTAACCAAAGGCATGAAAATTACTCTGTTTCCTTTGAAACGTTTTGTAATTTTATGTCTTATATTTGTCTATGATCCATTTTGAGTTAATTTTTCTATATGATAATGTGGTAGGGGTCCAACTTCATTCTTTTGCATGTGGATATCCATATGTCCCAGAAACATTTATTGAAAATACTCTCATCATCACTGGCCATCAGAGAAATGCAAATCAAAACCACAATGAGATACCATCTCACACCAGTTAGAATGGCGATCATTCAAAAGTCAGGAAACAACAGGTGCTGGAGAGGATGTGGAGAAATAGGAACACTTTTACACTGTTGGTGGGATTGTAAACTAGTTCAACCATTATGGAAAACAGTATGGCGATTCCTCAAGGATCTAGAACTAGATGTACCATATGACCCAGCCATCCCATTACTGGGTATATACCCAAAGGATTATAAATTATGCTGCTATAAGGACACATGCACACGTATGTTTATTGCAGCACTATTCACAATAGCAAAGACTTGGAATCAACCCAAATGTCCATCAGTGACAGATTGGATTAAGAAAATGTGGCACATATACACCATGGAATACTATGCAGCCATAAAAAAGGATGAGTTTGTGTCCTTTGTAGGGACATGGATGCAGCTGGAAACCATCATTCTTAGCAAACTATCACAAGAACAGAAAACCAAACACCGCATGTTCTCACTCGTAGGTGGGAACTGAACAATGAGATCACTTGGACTCGGGAAGGGGAACATCACACACCGGGGCCTATCATGGGGAGGGGGGAGGGGGGAGGGATTGCATTGGGAGGTATACCTGATGTAAATGACGAGTTGATGGCTGCAGCACACCAACATGGCACAAGTATACATATGTAGCAAACCTGCACGTTGTGCACATGTACCCTACAACTTGAAGTTTAATAATAATAAATAAATTAAAAAAAAAAAAAAAAGAAAAAAAAAAAAGAAAATACTCTTCTTGGCCAGGCACGGTGGCTCAAGCCTGTAATCCCAGCACTTTGGGAGGCCGAGACAGGCGGATCACGAGGTCAGGAGATTGAGACCATCCTGGCTAACACATAAAACCCCATCTCTACTAAAAGATACAAAAAACTAGCCAGGCGAGGTGGCGGGCGCCTGTAGTCCCAGCTACACAGGAGGGTGAGGCAGGAGAATGGTGTAAACCCGGGAGGCAGAGTTTGCAGTGAGCTGAGATCCGGCCACTGCACTCCAGCCTGGGCAACAGAGCGAGACTCCGTCTCAAAAAAAAAAAAAAAAAAGAAAGAAAATGCTCTTCTTTCCCATTGAACCATCTTGACATCCATATCAAAAATCAATTGACCATAATTGTTAAGTTTCTTTATGGACTCCCAATTCTATTACATTAATGTATAAGTTTCTCCTTATGCAACAAACACACTGTCTTGATTACTGTAACTTCTTAATAAATTTTAAATTAGGAACTTTCAAAACTCTATTCTTTTTCAAGATGGTTTTGGCTATTTCGGGTCCCTTGCATTTTCATACAGAATTTACAAACAACTTGTCAATTTCTACATAAAAAGAAAGACGCTGGAATTTGATAAAGATTACATTGCATCTGTAGGTCAGTTTGGGGAATACTGTCATCCTGACACTATTCAATAATCCAACCCATGTAGATGGGTTATCTATCCGTTTACTTAGGTCTTTAATGTTTTTCAACACTGCTTTATAGTTTTTTTTTGTACAAGTATTGCAATTCTTTTGTTAAATTTAAGTATCTGGTTCTTTTAATGTTATTGTAAATGAAATTTCTTAGTTTCATTTTTGGATTCTTCACTATTACTACATAGAAATGCAATTGATTTTTGTATATTAATCTTGTATTCTTCAACTTTGCTGAACTTATTTATTTCAATCATTTTCTTGGGTATTTGTTGGCAAGTTACTTACACAAAACAATACCATCTGTGAATAGAAATAATTTTATCCCTTGCTTTCTGATCCATCCAGATTAGGATGCCTCTATTTCTCTTTCTTATATAATTTCTCTGACTAGAATGTTCAGAACAATGTTGAAGAAGTGATGAGTAGAAATTCTTGTCTTGTTCCTAATCTTAGAAAGTTTTCAGTCTTTTACCATTAAGTATGTTAGCTGTGGGGTTTTCATACATGCTTTATATTATGTTAAAAAGTTGCTTTATACTCCCAGTTTGTTGACAGTTTTTACTATGAATGGATATTGAATATTGTCTAATGCTTTTTCTGCATCTATTGAGATGATCTTCTTTTGTTCTTTATTCTATTAATATTGTGTGTTATATTTATTGATTTTCACATGTTGACCCAACCCTCCATTCCTGGGATCAGTTTCACTTGGTGATGGTATATTGTTGTTTTTATACATTGTTATATGTGATTTGCTAGTATTTGGTCGAGGATTTTTGCATCTACATTCATAAGGGATATTGGTCTGTCGTTTTCTTGGGATGTCTTTGTCAGGTGTTAATATCATGGTAATATTGGCCTCATATAATTAATGGAAAAATGTTCCCTCTTCCTCTCTTATTTGGAAGAGTTTGTGAAAGTTTGATGTTAATTTTCTTTAAACATTTGGTAGAATTAACTAGTGAAGGCATCTGGGCCTGGGCATTTCCTTGTAGGAAGGTTTTTGATTACTATTCAATCTCAATCTCTTTAATTAATATAGTTTTTTTCAAATTTTCTAATTCTCTTAGTCCCAGCAGTTTGTATTCTAGGAATTTGTCAATTTTATCAATGTTAATTAATGTATTTGCATACAATTGTTTCCATATAATCCTTTTTATTGCTGTAAGGTCAGTATGTCCCTGTTTTGTTCCAAATTTTTTTTTTTTTTTTTTTTTTTTTTTTTTTTTTTTTTTTTTTTGAGACGGAGTCTTGCTGGTCGCCCAGGCTGGAGCGCAGTGGCATGATCTCGGCTCACTGCAAGCTCCGCCTTCCAGGTTCAAGCCATTCTCCTGCCTCAGCCTCCTGAGTAGCTGGGACTACAGGCGCCCGCCACCACGCCCGGCTAATTTTTTGTATTTTTATAGAGACGGGGTTTCACCGTGTTAGCCAGGATGGTCTTGATCTCCTGACCTTGTGATCCACCCGCCTCGGCCTCCCAGAGTGCTGGGATTACAGGCGTGAGCCACCGCTCCCAGCCTTTGTTACTAATTTTTATTAATTTGAGTTGTATCTCTTTTTTTCTAAGTCAGTCTAGCCAAAGGCTTGTCAATTTTGTTAATCTTTCCAAAGCACTGATTTTTGGTTTTGTTGATTTTTCTATTGATTTTCTATTTCATTTATTGCTGTTTCGTTGCTTCTGCTTGTTTGAAGTTTAGTTTACTCTTCTCTTTCCAGTTTTTTGAGATGGTAGATTAGGTTGTTAATTTGAGATCTTTTTACTTTCATAGTATAGGCATTTAAAGTTGTGAGTGTCCCTCTACTCACTGCTTTAGCTGTGTCCCGTAAGTTTCGGTATGGTTTGTTTTCATTGTAAAATGTTAAATCTGTGTTCGTTGTTCATGGGCATATAAGGTATAAAGATGTAATTTGTATGATAATATATCACAAATGGGGAGATGGAATGGAGCTTTATGGAAGCAAGTGTTTGTATGCTACTGAAATTTAGATTTATAGTGTGGTTTCCTACAGTTGTCTTTTATATACAATATTTATAATTTCATATATATTTACTTTTAACAGTGCTCTTTATTTATCGTTAGCAGTGCTCTTTATTTCTTCAAATAGATTTAAGTTGCTGTTGAGTGTCCTTTCATTTTAGCTTGAAGTAATCCCATTAGCATTTCTTGTAGGTTAGGTCTGCTAGTAACAAATTTTCTGTTTTTGTCTTGAAAAGTCTCAATTCCTTCTTTTTTGGCATATAGTCTTGTTGTTTGTAGAATTATTGGTTGACAGACTTTATGTTTTATCACTTTGAATATGCCTATTCTGGCCTCCATGGTTTCTAATGAGAATTCAACTGTTAATCTACATGGTAGGCTGTTTCTCTTGCTTTAAGGTTCTCTTTGTTTTTAGTTTTCAACAGATAATGATATGTTTAGGTGTGGATCTCTTTTCTTATCCTACTTAAGAGTTTATTAAGCATCTTTGTTGTATTGACTAACGTTATTCCTTTTTTTTTTTTTTTTTTTTTTTTGAGACAGAGTCTTACCCTATCACCCTGGCTGGAGTGCAGTGGCATGATCTTGGCTCACTGTGACTTCCGCCTCCTGGGTTCAAGCGATTCCCCTGCCTCAGCCTCCCAAGTAGCTGGGACTTCAGGCATGTTCCACCATCTCCTGCTAATTTTTGTGTGTTTTTAGTAGAGACAGGGTTTCACTGTGTTAGCCAGGATAGTCTCGATCTCCTAACCTCGTGATCTGCCCACCTCAGCCTCCTAAAGTACTGGGATTACAGGCACGAGTCGCTGCACCTGGCCTGTCCTCTGTTTCTTTACCAAATGTTCTGTCCCTTCCCTCTCTTCTTTTCTGGAACTCTCAGTGTCAGGCCTCTGAGCCCAAGCCAAGCCATCGCATCCCCTGTGACGTGCACATATACGCCCAGATGGCCGGAAGTAACTGAAGAATCACAAAAGAAGTGCAAATGCCCTGCCTGGCCTTAACCGATGACATTCCACCACAAAAGAAGTGAAAATGGCCGTTCCTTGCCTTAAGCGATGACATTATCTTGTGAAATTCCTTTTCCTGACTCATCCTGGCTCAAAAAGCTCCCCCACTGAGCACCTTGTGACCCCTACTCCTGCCCACCAGAGAACAACCTCCTTTGACTGGAATTTTCCTTTACCTACCCAAATCCTATAAAACGGCCCCATCCTTATCTCCCTTCACTGACTCTCTTTTCGGACTCAGCCCGCCTGCACCCAGTTAATTAGAAAGCTTTATTGCTCACACAAAGCCTGTTTGGTGGTCTCTTCACACGGCCGCGCATGACACTCAGTATGGGTATGTTGATGCACTTTATGGTGCCCTATAGGTTTCTGAGACTGTTCATTCTTTATCACTCTTTTTTTCTGTCTCAAACTGAAAGACCTCAATTGATCTAGCTTCAAATTCACTGATTATTTCTTCTGCCAGCTCAAATCTGTTGAGCACTTTTAGTAACTTTTTCATTTGAGCTATTTTATTTTTATCTGCATACTTTCTATTTCTTATATCTCATTGTTGACATTCTCTATTTAGTGGGACCTCATTCTCATACTTTCAATTCTTTAGACATGGTTTCCTTAGTTCTCGGAAATATTTTAAATAGCCAGTTTAAAATCTTTGAGTAGTAAATCCAGCATCTGGACTTCCTCAGGGATAGTTTTAATTGATTGCTTTTTTCCACTGTGCATGGGTCTACTTCCTTGTTTTGTTGTATGCCTTATAACTTTTTGTATTCACCTGGATATTTTAAATAATATAATGTGGCACCTCAGAAATCAGAATCCCCAAGGTTTGTTGTTGCTGTTATTGTTGTTGATTTTGCTAGTGTTGATTGCTGAGTGACTTTCCTTACTTAAGTCAATGAAGTATCTAGTTTTTGGTCATGTGTGGCCACTGAATTTTCTGCTCAGTCAGTTTAGTGGTCAGCTCATATGTGGCCAGAGATTTTCTTAAGTTATTTCAACCAATAAACCTTTGACAAGGGGATCTGTGTGCATGTTTGGGCACACCTTCAATAATCAGGCAAGCAACGTACAACCTTGACTTAGTCTTCACCTTTTGCTTGCACAGTCTCAAAGTCAGTCACAGGTCAGTCACAAGCCTAGAGAGCTTAGGGCCTTCTTAGGTCTTTCCTGGGCATGCACACAGCCCTGGACACATGCATGGCCCTTCTAGAATATGTTGGAACTTTTCAAATTCCCCTATGGACATCTTATTTCCCAACTTTCCCTTTTAGCCACTTTAGTCAGCTTTTTGTTTTTCCCAACTGTTATTGGACTTAGATAGCTTCAATGCTAACATAATTGCTGTTCATTATTTTCAACCAACACCCTCATGGAAAAGGCTGTGCACATAGAATGAGTTCTGAGACAGGTCGAATAAAGAAAAGCCTTGTGAGTGGGCATTTCCAGGGAACTTCCAGATTGGTCAAAGAGTGACAATTTTCTGAGAATGGTTCTTTTGGCCTGCTCCAAACAATTCTGCCCGCTAGGCTGCTGGTTTCCACCTGAGATTACAGAGATGTTGATTTTTCAAGCCTCCCAGCTGGGGAGAAAAGGATGGGAATAGGGCAATTTACAACATTAAAAAGCTTACTGTTCTTATTCAGATTTGGCCATTGTTTTGGGGGGTGTGGAGAAAAGGTCTTCAGACTGTTGCAAGCCTTTGATTAATACCCAGAGTTCTGAAAAAGTCGACTTTGACCATCTTTTCCCCTTGGTCTCATTGCTTTTATGGAGGGACAGATTTTCCGGGGTTTTTACCCATTCATTCCACTGACATCCTAGGTACAGTTTTTAAAAAAGGAAGAAATTAGAGCAGATTCAGACCATGGACACTATTAAGAGATTAGAAGGGAAATTTGGGATAGTGAGAGAAGAGCATGAGAGTGTTGGGAACTTGAAGGAAATTGACATGAGGACTGTTAACCAGCCCTCATCCCTTCAATGAGCACTATTTTACCAAACATTGTGACACCCTACTCTGCTCCTTTTTTCTTCATTCTTGCATTTACCTCTCTCTCTGTCTTTCACCTTTCCCCACAGAAAGCCACTGTCTCTTCCTGGACTATGCTTCCTTACTTTTGTACGTACTTCACCCTCTTCCTAGAATTTCCTTCATTCTTTCCATAGTAATTTCATTCATTTCTTAAAATCTCACATACCCTTCTGGGAATCCTTACCCATCTTCCGTATGTGAAAGAAGTTCCTCCTTTGCTTTCCATAAAATATTTTAAAACCTCATTTAATAAAAAAGCCCTGAAGTAAGGTTTCTCAATCTTTAATCTATAAAAGAGCCTTCCACGATGCTTGTTGAATGTGCACATTCCTAGGCCACATCCACAGGAATACTGGATTCAGAGAGTCTGGGCTAAAGTTCATGAATCTGCATTAAAACAAAATATGATTATGATGCAAGTGGTGAATGAATCACATTTTAAGACACAGAATCCTCTAACTCATTCCCTGTTGAACTTCCTGTCAGAGGAGATATGTAATAAGTACTTATTGAATTCAGTTTGCAAAATTTTCCCCATATATCAGTGTTAACATAGTGTCTTATATACATATGTTAACCAAAAATATTTTGGAATATATGAAAACCTATATTATACATCCATGTTAACCACACTTAACTCATAATCAGAATCACCTGGGGAATGTTTTAAAACTGGTGACTGTACTGTAGTTAGACAACCTTAACAGTGTCTATTCTGTGAGGCCCCACCTCCAGACCTGCTAAATAGGAATTCACTTCTACATATGTCATCACCAAATCCAGCAGTTGGCATCTTCCAACAAAAGCACATTTTCCTTCTCTTAAATATGTATTGTCCTTAAGGGGTCTGGAGTTATTTGTAATTTGCACCAAGTGACTTTTCTTTATTTCCTCATAGCAACATTGTTAATAATAATAAAAAAAATGGATATGACTCAAATATCCACTGAGAGAATGCAAAACCAACTGTGGAATATTCACATTATTCATTTTCATACCAGTAAAAATAAACTATAGCTACACATGTCAGCATGGATAAAGCTTAGAATCGTTAAAATATTGAGTAAAAAAATGTAATTCTTAGAAGTTTACATATCACATACCATTTTCATAAAGCTGGACAAACACCAAATAATATACATTTTGGACATATATAGTAATTCTATGAGCAAGGGAATGACAAACACAAAATTCCAGATTGCAGTGACCTCTGGGGTAGGACAAATTGCAAACACATGGATGCAAATTATTGGGAATGTTCTAGCCCTGGAGCTGAATGGTTGGTTCACAGATGATTTATTATCCTTTAAAACACACAAATGTAACGTACAAGACACATTAAATATTTGAAGGTATAGGCAAAGAAAAAAAAGAGGAGGAATACAATGTCGGTTCAGACACATCCAGTATGCATGGATTCCCTGTAAACACAGTGCTGTCTTCATTATGCATCAGCACAGGAACGCAGAGGGCTGTGGGGTGGCTAGACCAGGAGGCAGAAGGACCTCAGACTGGAAGAAGACATTCCTCCCTCTGAGCCTCAGTTTCTCTATACACAAAATAAGGGTGTGAACCCTACCAGGGATGACAAATGGCTGGCACACATATCATAGGTCTCGCCTTCATCACCTACTGCAGACCTGGCTAATAGATCACAGCACTTTTTCTCACAGAGCACACAGAGTGGACTCTTCAGCTTGGCACTGCAGGTTGCCAGGGTTGATGGGTCAGCCATGGCACACCAAATGACACCCACTTGCTGATTCAGAGAGTCCATCCAGTTAGAGTCTGAGAGTTTGGAAGCCCAATCAGCAGACGTTAGGCACCTAGCTGCCCCCCAGGAAGGAGTCCACTGGCATTGGAGTCGGCTCGGGCCAGAGACCCTGACACCTGGAAGCGTGAAGCCTCAGCTTCTTCATCACCCACCTCTGCAGCTTCCCATCTCCTGCAACCAGCCCAGTCCTTCACTGTCTAGCTATCATTTGCCCAGGCCTCCCTATTCCAATCAGTTGAGTGGGCAAGCTCCTGGCAGCCCTATCCTGGTGAACTTTGCTGCACTTGAAAACGGTGTGACTAGCACAGAGGAGAGGCAGGGCTCATCGTCACTCTCTAATCCAGGGGGGACCTACAGAAAATGGCCCCATTGTGCGACATGATCTTACACAGCCAGCTGGTCCCCAGGAAGCCAACCCCCACTTATGGTAAGCAGGGAGAACAGACTGCATTCCTTCTACTACCTTCGCAGAGGCAGGCCTCCTACCTTTGCTGCTGAGCTACTCCTTTTCCCCAAACCTGGTCAGCCCAGCTTCCATTCCCTTGTAGCCTCAGCTGAAAAGAATCTTCCCCATTGCTCCTGCCCCAGCTGCCTTCCTCCCCAGTGGGAAGTAATTACCCCTCCTCTAGATGTTCAGGACATAGAGTTCTGGTTCTCACAGTGTATGCAAACACCACCTACCACTTTTTACTTGCAAAGGCACTGAAGCAAGAATGCTTGGATTCTCAAGAATAAAGATACCAGAGGTTCACTCTGGTCCCTGCTGCTCCCAGGCTCATCTTCTTTGAAGCTTTGAAAACCCTGTCTCCTTGCTCTACAACCCCTCACCCCCATCCCATGCCATCTCAGCAAGCTCCCTACTTGGATGATTCCAATTCCCTCTTTAAACCCTCTTAGACAACCCCTCCTCAAGGCAGTCTCCCTTGCCTTCCCTTTGCCCAGCATCACTTATCCTCATTACCTGTTAGAACACACAGAGGATTCCAATTCTGCTGCTTGCATGTCTGCCTTTCCCTTTATGGGACAGATTTGTGAAAGCAGGGCTCATGACTGACTCACCCCATTACCTCCAGCCCTCAGCACAGGACCTGGCCCATAGTGGGGAGGAAGCAGGGCCTCAAAGAAGTCTGAGCTAAATACCTGGTCTCTGTCTGATATGGTTTGGCTGTATCCTCACCCAAATCTCGTCCTGACTTCCCACATATTGTGGGAAGGTCCTAGTGGGAGGTAATTGAATCATGGGGGCAGGTTTTTCCCATGCTGTTCTCGTAATAGTGAATAAGTCCCATGAGATCTGATGGTTCTATAAGGGCACGTTTCCCTGTACAAAGTTTTGTACAAACTTTCTCTGTACAAAGTTCTGTCTTTGCCTGCTGCCATCCATGTAAGATGTGACTTGCTCATCCTTGCCTTCCACCATGATTGTGAGGCTTCCCCAGCCACATGGATCTGTAAGTCCATTAAACCTCTTTCTTTTGTAAATTACCCAGTCTCAGATATGTCTTTATCAGCAGCATGAAAACAGACTAATACACTGTCTTCATGGAAATTATAGTTTAGTGAAAGACATGATAACAAAGAAAGTGAATTCTAGGTAACTTGTACACAGACCAGACAATTCTTTCCTGAGAATGTCACACTTAAGCTGAGATCTCATTGGTAAAGAAATGTGAATTGGGCAACGACAACAGCAACAACAACAAAAAAAATGGTGTAAAGAACTTTCCAACGAAAGAGAATAACATAGAGAAACATCTAAGGTGGGAAGAGCAACATATATAACTACTGAACTACTGAAAAGCCAGAGAGTCCTCAGCAAGAGATAGGGAAATAAGCAAGAGCTCATAGACCACATACATCAATGAGGGCAGGCTAGGTGATGCTAAGTAACAAGTGACTCCACATAGCAAGGGTCGACAGGGGAATTCATCTATCACGCTATATGCTACCATTGTTCTGCTCTGCATCCTCTTGGATCTGGACTCAGGCTCACTGAGCAGGCTTTGTCTGGAACATCACCTTGGTCACAGCAGTAAGAAAAGAAAAGTGATTCTTACAGTGCTGGTGTTTACAGTGTGCCCACATTTCCCTCACTTATCATCTGCTAACCCTTTGCCATGCCTAAGAAAGGCAAGGATAGGGCTGCAGGACCCTCTGACAAGGAGGGCAGTATGTCCAAAGGCACAGAGGGAGTGAGCAGTATTCCCGTTCCACATCATGGTTGAAGTTTTGATGTCTATCACGTAGGGGCACTGGAAAACAATTGACTACATTTTCTACTTTTTACCCATCTGTTAGTATTGAGAAGGAAAATAAATTGAAAACAGGCAAGACTGAGTGGATTTGGGGAGAAAAATGAGGAGGCCATTTCAGTTTTCCAGGCAAGAATAAAAGGGTACTACTTTAAGACTAGGATCAGGGCAATGGAAATGGAGAAGAGCCAACAGATTTTAAGATATGAGGAGGTAGTGATGTGTAGACAGCAGATGAGAGATGATGAGATGAGAGCAGATGAGAGATGATGTGGCCCAAGGACGGTGGAAGAAATGCAGCAGACTTGGTTCCTGGTGACTTGCCAGATGCTGACTCCTGTTTTCTGGGAAGTCCAACGACTCCATTCTCATTCTTGAGTTCTCTATGTTCTCCTAATACATCTGTTACATTCAGGGGTCTCTGTTCTACCCAAAAGCCACTGTCAATTTCAATCTGTCTTCCCAATCTACCTATCTGCCCTTGCTAGAGTGTCAGCTCCTTGAGGACAGAGGTGTCATCAGTCTGGATGATCCCTGCATCAGCATCTAGTCAGGATTTGAGAATGTCTCCAACACAGAGAAGTAGGCAGAGCCAGGGGCTGGGAGAGGTGATTCCTGGTGACGTCATCCAGCACCCAGGTACAACTAAAGTGAAGTTGGCCCAGCATATTATTACCAGCACTGAAATGGCCATAAAGGTCATCTACAAATAGCAGAGCAACTCCGACAGTGTTCATTAGTATGTGCAGGTGGCATAGTTTGTATAGTTAGTGTTGTAGTTAGCATTCCTAGTTAGAGTTTGTAGTTAGTGAAGCTAGGAGGTCACTTGCTAGTGACCTATGTGGTACAGTTTGGCTTCCAACTCTGCTAATGACAAGATCCTTATTAAGGATTACAAGCTCCTCAAGAAAATAACCAAGGCAGCTTCACCAAGGTAAAGTTGGGCTGGAACATTCTCACAGGGACCCAGATGGCTGTGAATGTCATCCTGAAAGATCAGCAGAGATCCTCCAGCCTCCAGAGTGTACAGTGAGAGATCAGCATTATGAAGGCTCTAAATCATCCCAATGTCATCAAGCTCTTTCAAGTGATCAACACCATGGACACCTTGTATTTAGTCCTGGAGTCCAACAGCAGTGGAGAGTCCTTTAACTATATCCTAGAACATGGCCTATGAAGGAGAAGAGGCCCAAAGCAAGTTCAGGCAAATTGGATCTGCTATACAATACCGCCACCAAAAGAAAATCATCCACAGGGACCTGAAGCCCTAGAACTTCCTTCTACATGCCAACTACAGCATAAAAATAGTTGACTTTGGCTTTGGCACAACATTCAGTGATGACCAGAAGAAGCTGGGGAACTTTTTGAAGACTCCATCTTGAGCTGTCTCAGAACTCTACCCCAGCCAAAAATATGATGGCCCCATGGTGGACTTGTGGAGCTTGGACATAATTCTATGCACCGTGGTCACCAGGATTCTGACATTTGTCAAACAGACCCTTGAGCTAAATTGATTGACACTATAGCTGCAGTACAGAACAGTATTAAACAAAACAAATGTTCAAAAACTGCCTATGTTTTTCATTTTTTTAAAGAAGTCCAGCAGTCTTAAAGATTCAGGTTTACTAAAGGCTCTACTTAGAGCTAAATTTCTTAATTGCCTGGAGACTAAACTTATTGATTTAGTTTTCATTGTATTATAATTAATGCAGAAAGAAGATGGAACTGAATAGGAATAAAAATACTACATGAACTCAAAGTATCTAGATTTCAAGGTAATTTTTCTACTAGATACTGATTGAAAAGAAAAAAAGAAAAAACCTCACAGGACTAAGAAGAACAAGAAAAGGCCATCTTGCCATACGTGAGGTTCATATATTCCCTGGCACAAAATGATGTCTCAGTTGCTAAAAATTTTACTGTTTGTGACTTTGGGGGAAAGCTTTCACCAGTGCAATGATTCAGGCATTTGATTCTTTGGAAACTGTAGAAAATAATATATGCAAGGCAATGAAATTGGCTAGCTATACTAGGGTACATTGATACCCTAGAAAAGAATTATGAGAAAGTTAGGAATAAATGTCAATTAAAAACAGTATATTCAGAACTCATTTATTAAATGCCTCCTATATGCCAGGATTTGTAAGAGAAACAGAAAAAACAAACAAACAAAAAAAAAAACCAAAAAAACTCTGGATATGGTCCTTAATTTCAAGGAATCCATGTGACATTATACCACCTTAAATTCTCATGAATAACAAAAGACATGCCTGCTCTTTCCACCTGCTTATAGTACTGATTGCTTGAGGAAAATAAGGTGCAGAGAAATGAAAGGGCATTTAGACCCATTTCTTGAACAAATTGCTTTACCCATTCTATTTCCAACTTGCAAGGAAAAGTTTTGCACCCCTTTAGGGAGGATCCTTCCAAAACTCCTAGGCTTCTATTTTTTTCTCACAGGAAATACCTTTAACTACAGAGAACGTCTGATGCCTATTATTCCCGTAACATCCTCTCTGCCCTGGATGGTGACTATTTTTCAAGTTGTTAATGGATCATCCTGCAGGTTCAGCCGCCCTCCTCCTTCAAATGCCCAGATCTCTTGTGACTGTTTCTTCAATAATCTCACCCACAGGACCAAAAGCATTTCAAAATTATGAGCAGGGTGGGGAAGAAAAGAGAGAGCCTGTAAATATAATACACTTAAAATAAAAATCATTGGCAACTATTCTGTTGGCAAAAGCAAACTCTTTCCCTCAGTGTCAAATAAAGACATTCTGATAAGCACTGTTGCCATCTCTTAAACCATCATTTTGCAAATTATTTTCACCATGCAGAAGGGTCACCTTAGAGAATGACAGCTCTAGACATTATTTCTATCGTTCCAATTCCTCCTCTGAGGCTCCCACAGCCCCATTACTCAGCACACACATTGCTTTGGGAGTAGTGACTATTGCCACAGAGATGTCTTTAGATTGAGCTTCAATGTTAGTAAATACAAAAGTGAAATGACCTAGGACTTTGATTCAGTAGGCAAAATACTATGTGTATAAAATATATCTAAAGAGGAAAATTAAAAATTTGCCATCTTTGGATTTTACTTCCTATGGCTAAAAGCTAGATATCAGGCTTCTTTTAATCCTTTTCATCCTCTTTAACTTCAAGCTCTTTCTTGTACACCATCCTGTGTGTGTATGTACATGTGTGTATACACCTGACCCATTCCTACTCATTATTTTTATATTAGTATAAGAACATCAGTAGATCAGTTACTCATCAACCCAAGCTGAATATGTCTTCAATTAAAAATAGTTACTGACACTTCTCATATTTCACAATTTTAGTATTCTTTTAACAGGTACCTAGATGTCTATTTAAATCCAAATAGTCAAACAATAATAATAACAAGATTGTTTTCACAGGACATTGACGTTTGATATAACACACTTGAAGGAATTTTGATTGTTTAATTAAACAATACCCTCTTGTAATAAGAAATCTACACAACCACTTTGGAAAACTGTTGGCATTATTAACCACTTTGGAAAACTGTTGACATTATTTACTAAAGCTGAAAATTTCCACTCCTGAATAATACCTATATATGTGTGCACAAAGAGATGTGCAAAAGATTGTTCATTGTGGAATTATCTGTAATGAAATAAAATGGAAACAACTCAATTGTCTATCACCTGGAAAATAGAGAAATAAAATTATGTATATTCATATAATTAAGTCTTTTATAGCAATAAGAATGAATGAACCAAACTACATACAACAAGAATATAGCTCATAACCTAATGTCAAGCAAAAAATGTCAGACACAAAGGAATGATACTGAATGATTCCATGTATGTAAATGACACAAAGAAGCAATCTATTCTATATATTAATCTATGATGACATACTAACAGCAGTGGCAGTAGAGGAACAAGGATAGTGCCTGAGAAGAAGCACAGGGGAATCCTTGGATATTTCATGATGTTGTCTTTCTTGACTGGGTAGTGGTTTAATGGATGTTTACCTTGAGATAACTGATTCAGCTGTACATCCATGTAATATGCATTCTTTCTTTAATAAAAAGTTTTAAAAGAAGTAATGGTACATCATCAATATTTCTGATCCACGGAGGAAGCATTATGTGGAAAAGCACCAACAACTCTTGGTTAAAAAGTGACTTGGAAGAGTTAGACTCTGAATGTGAAGTTTTAGGAATATCTTAAGCAATTTATTTTGCTTGCATGTTTATTTTTATTTTGCACAAGGAGAATATATGATAAAATTCTCTGTATAAGTAAGCCTTACAGATCTCCTTTAATTAAAGTATCAATTCAAAATTCTAAGTGAGATGGAAGTATAGTGACAGGTTTTTTTCTTAGTAGTACATAAAATAATGGTACATTTTAATATCAATGATTTCTTAGATTCGATGGTATATAATATAAAAGTTATTGTTTATAAATTTAATTTATCCAACAAAAGGATTTGGATGGCAGTGAAATTAGGAAGTTGGCATAATCATAAAGAAATGTTGAAGCACTGGCCATGTAAATGCGAAGCTGAGTCAATGTAAGCAATAGTAGTACTAAGCTCAGCAAGTCTTAACTTGTACAGCGATTATGCAGAGTACCAGTTAAGCATAAAATCCAAGTAAAGAAAGAAGGAATTTAGAAGATGGATTAAATGAGAGCTGCATATCTGCTGTGGTTTTTTAAATTTCTGGTTAGCCCAGGGGAATTATTCAGCTTAGGTCCACCAACATGGGCTAATTGTAATTACAGTTATGAGAATGAACCAAATATCTGCATCTTCCTGACTCCCACTTTTACTTTGTTTCTAAGTTGCCTGTGTACTTGTGTTATCTCCCCCACCAGACCATGACACCCTAAGGACAGGAATAGTCATATTTCTCTTGCATCCTCTATAGCATCCAGGTAGTGCCGAACATATAATAGACAATTAGTAATCCCCCCAAAAAACCACCTCTGCATTATAATGTCTAAAGTCAAGTATGATCCAAGCAGTTTTTGCCAAAGACATCAAGAGGAACCTCAAGCGCTCTGAATGTTAATTCACCTTCACTGACTGTAAGCACCAGAATTACTTTCCTATAATACCTAGCTGAAACCTATCTTCCCAGTTTATACGCATGTTTGGGGTTAAGACGCAGTTGTAATTCATGTTTCATAGACTCAATTGCTAATGTAGAAGTTCCAGGCTCCTACAAAATCCCCACCACCACACAAATATTTCTGGGCACCTCCAGTAGATGGCTCACCTATACTTAGTAACAAATCCACTCCTGGTGTCTGCTACTGCCCCCTCCTGTCTTTTCTACCAGCGCATCTTCCAGCCAACACCATGCTCAATGGTTACTTCTCTCTCCCAGCAGAGAGGAAATAGCTGCATTTTACAGTGTTCTCTTGGAAAGGAGGCAGATAATCCACTTGCCTCCTTTGGGGTCATAATCTGTTAAAGAACTATTCAGGTCAAGCTGCTGGTGCACTAATGTCTTAAATTTAGAGAAATAGCCCTTCCAGTCTTTACTTTGTTCTCTCCTCACAACAGTATTGAAGTATTCATGTTGTGGGGGCTGGGCTTGGAGATAAATTGCAGCAATACACTCAGTGAGATCACAAAAACTGCCTCTCCCTTTGGTCTCAATACAGCCTCTGGGAAAAGGCCCCTTTGGAATGTGGTAACAAAATCTTTCCTTGGGTCACCAAACTGTCACCTAAATTTATTGTACGAACATCCTTAAATACACAGCTGATTGGGCCACTTGACTTTAAACCAGCAATTATTGATTTGGATATTGTGTTTAATGTATAAAAACAACTGCCTTTTGTTTCTAGAGATTTCAAGTCCTGGCAGGTTCCTTGGGCTAGGGTGGCCCAGCCTACAGATGCCTGGCTCCTGAATAGAGAGGATCCAATGGCTATTTTCCGGGACAGATGGAAGCATCAGGACTGGGCAGCTACCGTTGCTCTTGCTGAATCGCTAGAGAGGCGACATCATCCAATTTGCTTGGTTTTTGCTTGGACCCTCTCACTCAACGCTTTCTGTGTAAAAGCCCACTCATTGTACCTTCTTCTAGTTTCTCATCATAAATCAAAAAGTTAGTCCTTATTCAGACCAATCTACCATTTGTGACTGGATCTATCTTCTTTGTCTCTCTCCCAGGAACCTCCTCAGCCTCCTAGAAACAGGCTTCTGCAAGCCATTACAAAGCTTGGGAGGCATGCCCAGGCATGACTAGAGTTTAGGAGTGGGCAGAGTTCATACTACAGCTATTATGATCCCATCTTCAGTTAGTTAGGACATGGCAGAAGAGCTTGCGCTGGTTATTTCCACTAGTTGGCTCTCATCAACAATTAAACTTCAGAAACACCCTTCTAAGACATCACTTTGTCTTAGAAATACATTAAAAAGTCAAAAGTGTCACAAGTGTGAGAAATATTATGAAGAAGACAGTTTATCTCATAATCTAAGGATTATCTGTCATAAGACAGGTTTCTATCTCATTTTTGGCAAAGCTAAAACAATTCTTTTTCCTGATTCCATTTCAGGTAAAGACATTCATTTCTGCTGAGGGCAATATTTTGTGATGAAGACTTGTAATGAATAAAACAGTAGCATTTGTGTGGTTTTGAAATTGCTCATACTTATAAAGATATTTACTTACTGAACTAAATATGGATTTTGAATAGAGGCACGTAGTGACTTAGATGAATGTAGACTCTGGGTTGAAATAATGAAAAGCTTGGAGGAATGATTGAAGCAGTGTTCACTGAGTTGTGCATGTGAAGTGTGAAGCTACATGCACCATCCTTACATTTAATATGGTTTAGTGTTCTGGAATGACAGTCGATCACGATGTATTTCAGTGGGTTAGAGTATTAATTATACAAACATGTCTACCAAAGTCATTAAATCAAGAAAGAAATTAAGAAAGAACTAGGTATGGCAAATATACCAAGGAGAGCTGTTCTGAAATATTGCCCTGAGAGACTAGAATTTCTTTCTTTCTTTCTTATTTATTTATTTATTCTTTTGAGAGAAAATCTCACTCTGTGCCTGGACTGGAGTGCAGTGACGCCATCTCAGCTCACTGCAGCCTTGACTTTCCGGGTTTATGTGATCCTCCCACCTCAGCCTCCGGTGTTTCTAGGACCACAGGCGTGCGCAACTACGCCTGGCCAATTTTTTGTGTTTTTGTAGAGACGGAGTAATGCCATGTTGCCCAGACTGGTCTCAAACTCCTGGGCTCAAGCGATCCGCCCACCTCGGCCTCCCAAAGTGCTGGGATTACAGGCATGAGCCATGGCGCCAGGCTGGTTTAACTTTTAAAACTGGGTTTTCTAACAGAGCCTCAGTCAAATCAGTTGACTCTCTATCCCCCTCTCCTGGAAGCTATTGGTACTCAGTGGTTTAAAAAATAAATTAAAAACCCCTTGCTGGAGCGTTAGAAAGTTTTTTTGAAAATTCCAGTATTGGCCGGGCGCGGTGGCTCAAGCCTGTAATCCCAGCACTTTGGGAGGCCGAGACGGGCGGATCACGAGGTCAGGAGATCGAGACCATCCTGGCTAACACGGTGAAACCCCGTCTCTACTTAAAAATACAAAAAACTAGCCGGGTGCGGTGGCGGGCGCCTGTAGTCCCAGCTACTCGGGAGGCTGAGGCAGGAGAATGGCGTGAACCCGGGAGGCGGAGCTTGCAGTGAGCTGAGATCCGGCCACTGCACTCCAGCCTGGGCACAGAGCAAGACTCCGTCTCAAAAAAAAAAAAAAAAAAAAAAAAAAAAAAAAAAATTCCAGTATTCACCCTTTGCTTTCAACTGTAACTTGCCAATGCTTTTATCTTGATTCCAGAATTTCTTCATTCTTTATAAAGAATTCATCTCTGATATAATTCTTACTGAGACTACATATTGAAGAAAAAGTAAAATAAGAATTTAGAGCTCTGATTATACAGGAGCAGAATCATACTTCATTTACTTTTTTCAGTTACTGTACTTGCTCAACTAAATACCATTTAACGATGTATTTGTTTTGATAAATGTCATCTAAGGAAAACCAAAAACTTTAGATGTCTTTAATTTCACATGCTATTTTCCTCTTCCCATCTTTCCCTCCAGTTCCCACATCCCCAGTCTGCCCTCATCCCTCACCCCTCACCACCCTATAGAGATATCCTTGTGCCTGTGCAGCCAGGGACCATCATTCTCTTCTAAATTAAGGTGAGAAAACAATCTAACAACATCTTAACTAACCTTAGAGAGTGAGTAGAGAAAAGCATCAACACCAAACCATAAATAGGTGACTTAGGTTGATGAATTGTAACCTTTTTTGGGCATTGTGGTCAATTCTCTAAAAATGCTATTTACAAAAAGGAGATCCAGGACTAAGACCTCCATTTTTAAATTTCATTTCGAATGAGGCTGTTTTAATAGTCCATGGCCTGCAATTGCCATGCCAGACCTGTGGTAGTTACTGACTCAGAGCTTTGCTGAATTACCAAATCCTCTTTTATGACACTTCTGGTATTTTCTTTACCTGTGCCAGCCTCCTTTCCTTCATGAGTCAGGGTATAAGCACAAGGCTGTAGAACCTGCAGGTTCAGAAACCCAAATACCACATTGCTCCTTAAGCTCATATATTCACCAGGAGGTACCTCTCACTTTCCCTCTCAAATCACTTTCAAATGCTCCAGCTTTGATTAGTCATCATGTGATGGTGTCTTTATTTCCAATAATTTTTTAAAATATTAAGTTAAATGACAGAACATTAAACTAATAAGATTAATCGTCCTAGGTGGCTCATTAGAATTAGCTCTGCTGCTTCATATTCACATTTTTTTAACCGGTCTCTAATTATCTAGCTGAAACTCTTAATGCTTTGGATGAACAGCCTGGCTCAAAGACTTTTTTACTTCCTATAAAATATAATTTGGATTCTGGAAAGGTGTTAGGAATGCTACATTAGTATTTAAAATGTCATAGAAAAAGAAATAGATTAATGCTAAGATATCATTTAAAACAGCTCTGGAAATTCTGAGACATTATCATCTGCCTCTAGTTAGAAAAATATTAATTTCTAATGATTCCTATTAGACATTAGGATAAGAAACTTTTAAAAAGAAACAATTAGAAACTTTATATTCTTTAAGAGCATAGTTTCTTATTCTTGTGCCAAAACAAAAACAAAAACAAAAACAAAACAGATCTGGTGCATGGTGAAGACTTTATATAATAAAAAATGTTCCCTCCGGGGCAACACTGCCACATCTCACCAGCTCCTCATGAGCAGTGAGCACCTGAAGGTCATCCATTCTTCTGAAGAGCTGCCTCTACATTCTAATTTGCTTAATTACAATTTGTTCTCCATATTGCCGTCAGAATTGCCTTTCTAAAATGCAAATTGATCCTGTCAGTCCCTGTTTAATTGCAGCTCCCTCTTGTCCTTAAGAAAATCTTTCTATCTGTTCACCTAAATTTTTCTAGCACTTCGTGGTGTATTTCACATATAATAATTATGGATGCATGGGTAGATGGATGGGTGGATGGGAGCATGGATACAATTAGCAGATTTTCCATAGTACAGACTTCCAGCTTCATACAGGATTTGGTGGACAGCAATTATGGAGCCTAGTACAACTTCCCACTAAAATAAGTACAAAGAAAAAAACAAAAACTCACAACACCATAAACTAACACTTAAAAGCAACTTAATTGTGTTCAGAAAAATATACCCAAGTTTTGCCTCCTAACACATTTAGATTTCATCTCATGAAAAATCTCATCTCGTGAAAAATCTGGGACAAGCAAACACATCTTCACCAAATTAAGCTAAATAAACTAAGTGTTCAACTTAAACTTAGGAAAGAAAAGTGCCAAGAAGGACACATGAATTAATAAAGATAAAAGCAGATCTTAATTAGCTAGCATAAAGCCAGTAGTATATTAACAAATCCAAAAGTTCATTCTCAAAAAGACCAATAATGTGATTATACTTTTGATGACATATCATGAAATTGGAAACAATCCATCATTATTAGCATGAATAAATAAATTGTGTTCTAATCACACAATTGGATATTATACATTAGTATGAAAAATCCCTAGCTGCATGCACTGTATTAGTTCGTTTTCACAGTGCTTTAAAGAAATACCTGAGACTGGGAAATTTATAAAGGAAAGAGGTTTAATTGACTCACAGCTCCACATGGCTAGGGAGGACTCCAGAAACTTACAATCATGGTGGAAGGTGAAGGGAAAGCAGGACCTTCTTCACAAGGCATCAGGAGAGACAAAAGAGTGAAGGAGAAACTTCCAAACATTTATAAAACCATCAGATCTCATGAGAACTTATTCACTATCATGAGAACAGAATGGGGAAAACCACCCCCATTGATCCAATCACTTCCCTGCCTCCACATATGGGGATTAAAGGTCTCTCCCTTGACACATGGGGATTACAATTCAAGATGAGATTTGGGTGGGTACACAGAGACAAACAATGTCACACCAGCACACTTGAATCTTAAAAATACAATTTTAGGCAATGGATTCCAGACCAAAAAAAATTACGTATTATACATTGTATACTTCTATTTATAAAAATTTCAAAAAACAGAAAAATAATCTATGGTGTTAGAAATCAGGATACCTTTGAGGAGAATTATATATAATGAATACTTTTCATTGGTAGGGTGCTTGTATGTGTCTGTATGGGAGATTCTTGAGATGCTGGTAATATTCTATTTCTTGACCTAGGTGGTTATGTGGATATGTTTGATTTGTTTTAATTATTAAGTAATACACTTTAATTTCTGCATTTTTAAATATATATGTTCTACTTCAATTCAAAAACTTTTAAAAATTCAATCAAGAACAGAAAACATTTTAAGAGCAAAACATATTAAGAGAAAAATACCAAAATACTAGCAACGTAAATAGCTGATATTTATTGAGTACTGTATTAGTCTGTTTCCATGCTGCTGATAAAGACATATCCGAGACTGGGAAGAAAAAGAGGTTTAATTGGACCTACAGTTCCACATGGCTGAGGAGGCCTCAGAATCATGGTGGGAGGTGAAAGGCACTTCTTACATGGCAGCAGCAAGAGAAAATGAGGAAGAAGCAAAAGTGGAAATCCCGGATAAACCCATCAGATCTCATGCGACTTATCCACTATCTCGAGAATAACACAGGAAAGATCAGTCCCCGTGATTCAATTACCTCCCCCTGGGTCCCTCCCACAACACATGGAAATTCTGGGAGATACAATTCCAGTTGAGATTTAGGTGAGGACACAGTCAAGCCATATCAAGTACTTACTATATGCACAATATTATGCTAAGCATCTTATAACATATGATCTTCTAATAGACCTAAAAGGTACCTACTTATTAGCCCTCTTCTACAAGGGAGTAAAATGATTCTTGGAATGGTTAAGTGACTGCTAGAGGCTATATGGTTCAAAGTTCCTATTCTCTACCACTCTTTCATACTGCTTCAGAATAACTCCAATTCTCAAGGCACAAATTATTTTATATTTATCACATGCTCTTTAAATTATTCTAGACAGATGGTTTCAAACTTTGGATTTCAAAAACTATGAGAGCTAAGGGGAAAAGTTGGAGAGACCAACATGGGATTGCCAGGTTTTAATTTTTGTAGTAGAAACATTCTTTTTTATTACCATTTATCAGCAGAAGCATTTTGCAAATGAATAAATAATATAACATTGAGAACATGGGAAGTGCATAAGACCAGAATTAAGGACTATTCTTTACATAAAATTACATTATCAAACCCATTGCATCTTCCTTATTTATTTATTTATTTATTTTTCATTATACCAGGGATTCATGAGAACTTTCCTATGAATCAGCATTTGGGATGCACTGCTGTATGTTGAGGTTGAAGTTAGGGCAGTGTCCCAGTATGTTTTATGATGATAGCATAACTTTAATGCCCCAACCTGAGAAAGATAAAATAGACTAAGATGACCACTGAATGCAAACAGAAAGTTCTAAATGAACAATTAAGCAGACTGAATTCAGTCCTGTGTTAAAATAATAATAAACATTTATTATTTTAGGAACTTCAATTTTGTTTCAGAAATGTAAAATGGTTTAATATCAGAAATTCAATCAATATAATCAGCTAATAATATATTTGCATCAGCCAACTGATGCTGCAATGCTGTATAACAGGCAATTATAAAATCTCAGCAGCATGCACCAGAAAGCATTTGTTCAAGTGTCAGTGTGTTGGCTGGAGTTTCATTGACCTAGACTGGCCTCATCCGGAGAGGCTCTGCTCCACATAGCTCTCTCATCTTCTTTGGAGCAGAAGAATGTCTAGCCCAGATTTGGGGCTAGCAAAGGCATATTCTTCTCATGATGATGGCAGAGGTGTGAGAGACAAAAAAAAAAAAAACATTCAAAGGCTCTGCCGGCACAGTTTCAGAACCGGTACACTGTCATTTCTGCCTAGTTATATTGGCCAAAAATAGTTATATGACTGAATCCAGTCAAGGGATGGAGAAATAATACTCTTTCTTTTTAGTGGGAGGAACTATAAAGTCACATGAGAGGGGTGAAAAATTCGGACCTGATATGGTAAGGATGTGTGTCCCTTCCAACTTTCAAGTTGAAATGTTACCTCCAATGTTGGTGATAGGCCAAGTGGGAGGTGTTTGGATCATGGGAGCAAATCCCTCATGAATGTCTTGGGCCTGTCCTCACGGTAATGAGTTACCTGTCATTTGATTAGTTCACATGAGACCTGGTTGCTTAAAAGAGACTGGCACCTGCCTCCTCTCTCTCTTGCTCCCACTCTTGCCATGTGATATGCCTTCTCCCACTTCAACCTTACACCATCATTGTAAGCTTCCTGAGTCTTCACCAGAAGGAGATGCTGGCACCACACTTCATGGACAGTCTGTGGAACTATAAGCCAAAATAAATCACTTTTCATTATAAATTACCCAGTCTCAGATATTCTTTTATAGCAATACAAGAAGGGACTAACACACTAAACTGGTATTGAGGAGGGGGACATTGCTATCAGGATACTTGAAAATGTGGAAGCAACTTTGGAATTTGATAACAGGCTGAAGTTGGAAATGTTGGGGGAGCTCAGAAGAAGACAGGAAGATGAGGCAAAGTTTGGAACTTCTTAGAGACTTTCTAAATGGTTGTGACCAAAATGTTGATAGAGATATGAACAGTGAAATCCAGGCTGACAAGATCGCAGATGGAAATGAGGAATATAGTGTAAACTGGAGTAAAGGTTACCTGTGTTATGCCTCAGCAAAGAACTTAGCTGCATCATTTTCTCATTCTAGGGATATGTGGAAGTCTGAACTTAAGAGTGATGACTTAGGGTATCTGGCAGAAGAAATTTATATGAAGCAAAGCATTCAAGATGTGGCATGGCTGCTTCTAACTACCTATGCTTAGATGCAGGAGCAAAAACAAAACTTAAAGTTGGAACTTATGTTTAAAAGGGAAGCAGGGAGTAAAAGTGTAGAAAATTTGCATGCAATCTGGCATTTTGTTGGAGAAAGAATCCAGAAAGGCTACAGAGCAACCACTTGCTAGAGATATTAGCATGACTAAAAGGGACCCAAGTGTTAATATCCAAGACAATGGGAAAGGGCCTCAAAGGCATTTCAGAGATCTTTTAGGCAGTTCCTCCCATTGCAGGTCCAGAGGCCTAGGGGAAAGAATGGTTTTGGGGGCCACACCCAGGACTCTGTGGCCCTTGCAGCCTCAGGACACTCCTCCCTGCATCCCAGCTCCTGGCTACAGCTGCAGCTCAAAGGGCCTCAGGTAGAGTTTGAGCCATTCTTCTGGAGGATGCAAGTCATAAGTCTCGGTGGCTTCCATGTGGTGCTAAGAATTCGGGATTTAGGGGGCCAGATGTGGAATGATATGGTTTGGATATTTGTCTCCTGTCAATTTCATGTTGACATGTTGCCTCCAATGTTGGAGATAGGTCTAGTGGCAAGTATTTGGTTCATGAGAGCAGATTCCTTATGAAGGGCTTGGTGTTGTCCTTGAGATAATGAGTGAGTTCTCACTCTTTGAGTTCACAGAGATCTGACTGTTGAATGAGTGTGGCACCTCCTCCCTCTCTCCCTTGCTCCAACTCTTGTCATGTGATATGCCTGCTTCCCCTTCACTTTCTGCCATGATTGGAAACTTCCTAAGGTCTCACCAGAAGCAGATGCTGGCACCATGCTTTTTGTACACACTACAGGATGGTTAGCCAAAATAAAACACTTTTCTACATAAATTACCCAGTCTCAGGTATTCCTATATAGCAATACAAGAACGAACTAACACAGAACAGATTATGTAAACTGCAAAACCAAAGTAGAAAACAATATGATCATCTCAGTAACACAGAGTATATATTTGAAACAAAAATGTATTTCTCTCAGCAAACAAAGCCTGGGTGACAGAACAAGACCGGGTCTCAAATTAAAAAGAAGAAGAAAAGAAAACTCTATTCCAGATTTTTGAAAAAATCAATTGAAACAAAGATCACTAACATTTGCCTACCCTGGGGACTCAGAAATTGCTACACTTGTCAATGGCTAAACCTCAGTTTTAGGTAATGTGTGTGTCTATTCTCAGTAGGCCCTTTTCAGAATTTTCTGTCTTGGTGTTAAGTCACAATTTGGGTACTAAAGGAACTCCATCATTTTGTGCAAAGCTCCATTTCTATATTTGTTCCAAATAGTTGGAAAATTAGAAAAATTCACATTATTTTAAAAAGGCATTCTTTTTTTATCATGATAAAGAATGTCTATTTTGATTTTAGTCAATCATACTTAACTCCAAGACATTAGATTATTACATTTCATCAAAGTAAAAAAGAATAAAAATCACTTATCACTTATTCAACTCTGAAAAATATTCTAGCTAGCTCAATATGAAAAGTTTAAAAAAGGTATATAAGTATAGTCTACGTTCCTTATTTGCCTCTGGGATTGGAAGTATTTCAGAATTTAGAAGTTTTCCGATTTTAGAAATGTTAATTTACTCTATATCTTGTAACAACAGAAACTGGGGCAGCGTTCTGTAATCAGTAATGCTTCTAGATTAAAATGTATGAGTGTTCACACAAAGTTGGTTCATTATGACGATAAACAGCCTCACATCCACTCAAGTCAGCTTTTGGTGCCAAACTTACAAACTTTCCATTTTCAAACTGAATTGCAAATAAGAGATCATGAAATATGTTTAAAAGGTAGACCAAATTGTAGTTACCAGTAGGTTATTGGACTAGAAAACCCAAGAGAATTAACTAAAAAATTATAATGGAAATATATAAAGGTGATCATTTATTAAATAAAGTTCTTTTTTTTATATATGAACAAAACCCAGAAAATATAATAGAAAAGATTATTTTAATTATAGACACAGAACCTAAATTACACAGCAATTAGCTCAACAGGAATGTGTAACTATTTTTTGAAGCAAACTTTAAAACATTATCTGAAGACATGAAATAAATAAGAATTGTAAACAAATTCCATTTAATTTGATGAGAAGACATTATATTCTGGAGTTGTCAATACTTTCAGATTAAAATTATTAAAATTTAAGTGTTTAATGATATTCCACTCCATTTCCTAATAAAGACTGTCTTTAAAGTTGATAGAAATAATTATAAATTTCATCTGAAAAAAGAAACAGGAAAAATAGACTAGATTTAAAAAATAATAATAATAAGGGGACTTATATTATCATATAATATTTCACTAAAATATACACTTACAAGGCAAGAGTAATGAAAACTGTGTGGTAATGGCGTAGAAATAAAACAATAGAAACACACATCTTTGTAGTTCTTAGTAGAATCACTTTTGGAATGCTCAAAAACCCATTATAAATTTAATAGATAAACTTTTCAGTTTTCATTAATTATTTTCTATGTATATTTAGTCTAAAGATATTTTCATTGTTACATACATTTTCATCATATATACACATAGTTGTTTTTTAAAAAGCAAATAATATACAAGGACATATAATGAAAACAATGTCTTTCTCCTTCTCATCTAATCTTTAGTATTATTTCTAATGGACAACTACCTTTTTAAATTGTAGCTTAATTGGATAAATTTGAAGATATCTTTTATACTGTGATTTTTGCCAACAATATTTCACTTTCTAAATCTAAGTTCCTGCCTACAAGCTATTAGATTTTTAACCTACAGAATTTCTTTCCTTAGCTTAATTCATATACTGTCAACATTTACCAAATTCCTTCTTCTTAATCCTCAGAAATTTTCAATTTTAAAATATTTTTAGACAATATTTAAGCCGATATCTAGATTTAAAAATGGTAAACTTGCATAATTTTATTGGACTTTTACTGTAGACATGTATATATAAGTGTTGCTGGTAATAATAAAGCACACAGAAAATATCTCCCTATTCAGTATTTTTTTTTACGATATATTCCTTTCCTGAGTATGAAATAAAGGTGTTATGAGAGTCTATTACAGGGCCCAGTGCAGTGATTCAAAGTGCCTGTAATTCCAGCACTTTGGGAGGCTGAGGCAAGAGGATTGCTTGAGGCCAGGAATTTGAGACCAGCCTGGGCAACTTAGTGAGACTTGTCTCTACCAAAAAAATAGCTGGGCATGGTGGCCTGCACCTATAGTCCCAGCCTCTCCAGAGGCTGAGGTGGGAGGATCTCTTGAGCCCAGGGGTTTGAGGCTGCAGTGAGCTATGATCATGCCACTGCACTCCAGCCTGGCTGACAGATCAAGACCTTGTCTCAAATTAAAAAAGAAGGAGAAGGAGAAGAAAAGTTTATTCCAGATTTTGGAAAAAAAATCAGTTGGAACAAAAGTCAGTAACATTTGTCTGTCCTGGAGCCTCAGAAATTGCTACATTTGTCAATGGTTAAGCCTCAGTTTTAGCTAATTTGTGTATCTATTCTCAGTATGCCCTTTTCAGGATTTCTATCGGTATTAAGTCACAATGCAGGTACTAAAAGAACTTCATCATTTTGTGCAAACCTCCATTTCCACCCTTGTTCCAAATAGTTGAAAAATTGGAAAGAAATTCACAATGGGATGGGACATTGGCCAGGCTCGTAAGAACTTGACATCTCCTTTGAGATCCCAGGTTCCTCCACATTCAACATTTTGCTGCTAGCCAAGATCAAGGTAACAAACTGCTGCAAACCAATCTGCCAGGAATCAGAGGGTGTCTATAGGCCTGTATGTTCAGTCTATCCACTGTGAAGATAGACTAACATATCCATTTTTTTAACTTTTATTTCAGGTTCAGTGGTACATGTGAAGGTTTGTTACATAAGTAAACTCACGTCACGGGGGTTTGTTGTACAGATTCTTTCGTCACCCAGGTATTAAGCCCAGCACCCAATGTTTAAAATAATACATACAGAAATTTCTACCTATGCTACAAAACATTATTTGCATAATGAAAATACATGACATCATGCAAAAGAAATAAAAATGTACTCATGAAGCAAAATGATTGTAAGTAGAGATGTTTGCCTTGACATTAGGATTCAAAATAACTTGCAAATCTTGAGCAAGGGATTTAATCTTTCTAAGCATATTTACTAATAAAGATAAATGCTGACAAGCGATAAAACCTGTATGAGCCCAGGATGAGGAAGCATATTTTATTAGCAGTAATGTGGGTAAACAGCAGGGCTTGAGTCAGTGGTAACCTCACCATGAGTCAGTAGTAACATGATCTGACACCCAAAGGCAGACATATGGTCTGACCCCAATCAAAAACAAAACAAAAAATATCTTAGGCTCTGAATGCTTCTCTTTAAAAAAGAGAGACAAACTCAAAAGTGTGCAGAAGAAATTAACTAGGATGGAAACGTGACCTCAAACTATATTCTACAAGGGAAAAATCAAGTAAATAAGGAATTCTATTATGGAAGTTGAAATGGGAGTATGATTACTGTCTTCCAATTACATCGCTGCCTCTGTTCTATGTGGCTTCAAAAGCTAAAAGGGAGACTGATGTTGACTCAGTGTAAAGAGGAACTTTGTAATTTTCAAACGGCCTAATAATGGAAGTGTTGCCTTAGGCTTTCCACATCACTAGAGGTGCACAAGCATAGCTGGAAAAAAATTGCTTGACAAGGCTTTTGCAGGAATCAGCAGGGAGTTTAGGCTACATGACCTATGAAGTCTCTCCCAATCCTGAAATCTATGATTCCTTATTCTAAAACAAGAATTTAAAAGTAGCAGAATGTGAGTGCACACCAGATAGCTCAACTCCATTATATCATCCTAATGAGTGGAAATTCTCCATGAATCACAGCCATAACGTGTGTGAATAAAAAAGCTGACCAGCTGTGACACCAGACAGGGTCCAAATAATGGGTCTGCTATTTGTTGACTGAGTAGATGTAGACTAATCAATTAACCCCTCTGAGCCTCAGTTTCCTGTAAAATGGGGATAACTGCATGCATTTGCAGGCGTGTGGATAGATTTGAGGTAGTGTATGCAAAGCGTCTAGCCCTAAAGTGACTCTCAATCCACAGCAGCTATTATGATTACCATCAGAGAATGTCTGAAACATAATAATTCAGTTACAATAATGGAATTCTGAACTCAGTTCAACTTGATGAACTTTACTGCCTTACATGAAAGAAAAACACTGATCAAGTAAGGAATGAAAAGAGGCAAATAATAGTCTCAACTTTAAGGAACAATATCAAACTTCTTTCTTCACAAGTACAGAATCTTTTTAAATTTTGCACATTTCAAAATCACTTAAATACTGTTTGTTTAAATTTCCTAAAGGAGAGTATAAATTGATAAGCCTTGGCTGGAAACAAACACAGCTTGACCCGTAATGTGCAAAAGGCATGCCACAGTCCAAGAACAGACAAAACGACCTCAGAGGGCAGCTTCTTTCTCCACTCACTTAAATCCTAAGCCAGAGGTGTGTGATTTCTCAGCAAGGAGCACATTGTTTTATTTTCCCTAGTTTATTTTAGTCATGGAAGTTGGTGAAGATGTGTTAAAATATGTTAAGGATGTTAAAGTATCGAAATGTTGTCATTTCTCCTTCAGAGAGATGAAAGAAGGTGTGAGCATAATTTTCATTACTTTGTGTGTATTAAATTCTGATTGAAAGCATCGATCTTGGTAATATTACGAATATATAGATTTTCTAAAAATTTCCCAGATCTGCCCTTTAGTTTCAGCTGCCAGTATACAGTATTTCATGTGACAGTGGGAAGACTTACGGGCTCCACCTTAAAGAGACCTGGACTCGAGTCTGATCTCGGCTCTTGTGTCATCCTTCTAAAACATAAATCAGACCATGTCTGTTCTCAACTCAAAACCCTCCAGGGCCTAAAAGCTCAGAGCCCTTACCACACCCACTGGGCCCTGTGTGATGTGCCTCCTCCACTCCCTGCTCTCAGATGACATTTCCCTGCCCCTCTTGCCCTCCATCTTTGTATTCTGGCCACCTTGGTCTTTAAGTGGGAGTCCACCTCAGGGCCTTTGCACTTACTGTTCTCTCTGCCTGCGATGCTCTTTCCCCAGATATCCATGCAGTTCACTCCCTTTCCTCATTTGGGACTGTGCTCAAATGTCGCCTTTACTGAACATTGCTCCTAAGAAAGGACTCCCCTTCATCACCCTTTAGCCCTCACCTTGCTTGATTATGTTTTCTTTGACATTTAGCATTACCTGACCTTTTATATGTTTCTTTGTTTAATTTTTATTAAATATCCCCCTTCCCACTAGAATAAAAGTCCATGAAAGCAGTGACTGTGTTTGTTTTGCTCACTGCTGTAACCCCAACATGTAGAACGACACTACCTGGTGCATCAAAGACACACAATAAACATGTGTTGAATGAATTAATTAAAGAATTACTTTGAATAAGACATATAATCTCACTTGTGTTCCAGTCTGTAAAATGAGGAGGTTGAATTAGAAAATCTTTAACTTATGCTCATGTTCTAACATTCAGTGACTTTTTTTTTTAGTTTCCCAAGCTAGTCTCTCAATTATTGTATTGCTCACAAAAAACATGTTACCATTCAGTCTTTTAAATATATTCCTCAAAAGACATCATCTCAAATATCTAGACACCAACCTTTGGCTGGGAAACAGATCAGTTTTTTTATTGTTTTTGTGGCCACACTGACACCCAACTCCACAATTACAAACTGTCACCTCCGTAGCTTGGAGTGGATGAAGAGACAAATCATTCCTTCAATGTCACAAAGAGAATTCAGGAGTTGGCTAAGTAAAATATGTTATGGTACACAGATTTCATTATATCTGCAGACAGCCAGCTCAAAAGAGGGTTCTAAGAATATTGGACCAATCAGTTGTCTTCAGCTTGCAAAAGCTGCCTTGCACTGGGCCATCAGTATTACCATTTTGCCCTCAATTACCAGCTATCTTTCTTTTCATAACATGTTAGATAACTTTCAATATTCACCTTCCAAAAATATTCAGTGGTATACCCACCTCAATTTTAGAGTTTACAGAACTGGGGATCAGAAAGAATGAGAAACACAGTGAAAAATATTTCCTCGGTTCTGTATCACTGTGTTTCTGGGGCCTAAAGTATGGTTAGTACTCCATAGATATTTACTGAGTGAATGGTGGAGTGGTGGAGCTAGGATGTAAACCTGGGTGCGCCCACATAAGGCCCATTCTTTGTTCATTCTACCCTGTGCCCTCCCAACCCTCATAAAGTCAGAAAGTTCAGAGGTAGCAAAGGCCAGGCAGGAGAGATTCAGTGATCTTGAGCCTCCTTTCCTAATTGCCACTATGCTGCATTTGTATCTAGAAAATGTCTATCATCTTGGACCATGAAACATGAGAATACAGTTAAAAATCAACAAATACAACAACAACAACATTAGGACTAAGGGTCAAACATCCTAGTTTCAAATCCTGGCTCTGACTCTTACAACATACCAATCTTTGGCTGTGCCACGTTAGGCTCCTTGAACCGCCGTTTTCTTATGTGTGTAGGTAAGAACCTCTGTTTCTTATTTTAGATGTTGCTAATTTGCTACTCAGAGGGTTAATGAGAAGATGTACTACCTGGTACTTAGTAGGTCCTAAGAATTTATGTTCATTATAAAACACTAATGAACGAGACCATGATTATACAGGTCTACCAGTCTATTTCCTGTGACCAGCCTGTTCATTAATGAGGCCAGTTACCACTAGGGGACACTGAACTAGCAAGAAACTTAGAAAGAATCATACTGAAGAAGATCCATACACCAGTCAGTATTGGAGCTCCTGGCTTCTCCCTCCTGGACAGATGGTTGAACTGCATTTGTTCTCATCACAGTCTCACTGTTGTAGAGGGAACATTTGAGAGAGGGGCACTCTCTCAGGATGACCAAGCAGTCCAAGGCTATAAGGAAAGAATTCTATTTCAATGCTGTGGTTAGGTAGCAACATCAGTATTTACATATGTGTTTCATTGTTTTTTTTGTTTTTTTTTTTTTTTTGAGACGGAGTCTCACTCTGTCGCCCAGACTGGAGGGCAGTGGCCAGATCTCAGCTCACTGCAAGCTCCGCCTCCCGGGTTCACGCCATTCTCCTGCCTCAGCCTCCCGAGTAGCTGGGACTACAGGCGTCCACCACCTCGCCCGGCTAGTTTTTTGTATTTTTTAGTAGAGACGGGGTTTCACCGTGTTAGCCAGGATGGTCTCGATCTCCTGACCTCGTGATCCGCCCGTCTCGGCCTCCCAAAGTGCTGGGATTACAGGCTTGAGCCACCGCGCCCGGCCTGTGTTTCATTGTTATAACAACCACAGAAAAATAAGAATCTCTCTGCTGAATTTTCTATCAATGGCAGTTTCTAGACTTAATCAAATGGTCAGAGACCTCCCTTGGTGTTTTTCCTACTTTCCTAGGACTGAAACTTCTGGCAGCCCATTGTATACGTTTAGCAGGAAAATCCAAGTGAGTTGTATTTGCCTTGCTCATGTGAAAGATATGTCTGTACATTTGTCATGTTCTAAATAATGACTTGCACATATCATTGTTTAAAAAAAAATCCTGTCCCTTGTTCCTTTCTTAATCCTCTACAAAGGAAGATTAAACTTCTTGGAAATGCTCCGGCCGGCATTACCAGAAAAGGAAGTCAGAAATGAGAACTTGAGGCCACCCCTTGCATATTTCTTTAACACAAGACAGAAACATTCACCCTCCCTCTACACTGAATATTATTTCAGAGTTTTCAGCTTGAGATTTCGAAATCTTTAACGGCAAAGATAGAACTCTATGATGTAACGCTTCATTCAATAAAGGTCCCGTTTCCAAACGCTCCTCCTGATCAGCACAACCGTATCATTTATTATGCAGTCAGAGCCATTTTTGAGAGTGAAAGGAGATGTTCATAATGATGATGACAGAGGGGCATAAACTGATGAGTTTGTGATTACTTCATGCTTAACTGTGTTTAGAAACTCTTGAGACATATACTCTCTTAACATTTTACCTTTAAAAAATTCATCTTAGAAAATATCTTTACATGAGAAGTATTTGTGCTTATTCTGTACAGACAAGGCTGTCTTGATTCTCAGGGCAAGTTGGTATCTGCCTCCTTGCTTGCCGATGGGTGGAGTATTCTCTCTCTTGCCCTCTCTCTCTCATTTCTAAGCCTTGGTGAGCCCTTTCTTTAAGTAGTCTCTTTGGCAGCAAATATTTCTTTTAAAGACTTCCTTCCAAGACCCATTCCCCTCCCAGGCAAACTCTGTGGAATTACTCTTATCTTCTGTCTGTGACTGTTTTGTCTTCTCTGACTATTTAAAAATGTGTCTATGTTATTATAATTCCAAAAAGTTTTCTACTAGTTTTCTATTCTAAACAATAGTTATAATCTATTTTTGCAAGAAGGAAAATTACATATCAATTGTTCAATTAATGTCTTCTAAAAGGTAAAATGTGGCTTCTGTGTGTTTCATATGAATGCAGAAACAGAGAGACAGAGCCTGTCAGCAGAGGAGGTGGATCCTGCCACGGAGACAGGCAGATACCCCGGGTTATAGATCAAGGTAAAGTTATACACGTGCTCACCAACTGGGTGATTTCCTGTGAACAGTGGAGTCAGTACATTTACTGGAAAATCTCATTGAAAGGAAATGAGCATTATAAGCCCACTTGAATATTGCACGTTAAAATTCAGACTAAATAAGGAAGTAGAAAGGAAGTCACAGGGCAAAGAGTATGAAAAAGACAAAATACAGGGACCACATTTGTTGTTCTCTCTGCTTCCTGGGCACAGAATAAACAAATATTAGAATACTTGTTATTTAAAAATTATCTTCATTCTTCAGACTCCTTCCTGATCACTTTAGGTGGGAAATGATATATATGTGTAACACAAAAGTAAAATCTAAAAATAAAAGCCTCCTGGTATTTGTTTTTAAAGTGTGTTCAGGTTTTCTAAGCTAAGTCTTTTCTTTTTGGTACAAGAGACACTTCTAGTTTTTTCTTACTAGCCCATTTGTTCAAAATAGAAGGTTCTAACGACAACAGTTTTTTAAAAGTCTCCCAGGGTTGTAAGCTCAGAGATACACAGAGCTCCAATTAGGTAGTAGCGCTTGTGAGCAGCTTGCAAACAGCATTCCAGAGTCCGGCAGTCTGCAAGGCATTTGGAAAACCAGTTCTGTATTTCCCTTAATAGCCAGCTCCAATCGTCCACAAATATGTTTACTATACGCTTTCATACATTGTTCTAAATAATGACTTGCACATATCATTGTCTAAAAAAATCCTGAGCACACCCATTGGTAAAAGCACCACTCCAACTTCTCCACACACTTAGTCACTTTCTCTCCCTCTTCTCTCACCTTTGGCCCACTCTGAGGCACAAAATGTTCAGTGAGCAGGACCCATCATTATTTCTCTAGGGACCCTGAACACTGGCCTTCTGTTTATAAGTTCATTTTCCAAACATTTTCTCAGAACACTCAACCGATAGTTAAACCCGATTAGTTAATTTAGTCTCCATGAGTATGCTGTACACGGCCCCTTAGTTTCTGGTAAAAACTAAATTAAACAAAAAATAAAAGACTTGCAAATATCTTTCTCATAAATAAAAAGGTGTTAGCTACAAGAGTCCCTTATCCAAAGGCATAGAGGTAGTTAAGGAAAAAAAAAAAAAAAAAAAAAAAACTTTTTGAGCACTAAAGTACAATTTTGCATCCAAGTGGGATGGAAATTTTGATGCCAGCACACATGGGTATTATAATTATAAATTAGGTGATTTCTCCTGGGTCCTGCCAGGCACAAAGAACATTTGGCTATGTGTGTGTCAATTTAACTGAAGTCATTACTCAGGAAACAGGCTTATGCTCCTCACTTAACATGTTCTTTTTAAAGCACTGGGATTGGCTCACTAAAAGAGCCTTTTGTAAAGTAATAAAACTTTTGCTTGTGTGAATTTTACCCTACTAATTGCTAAATTCCTTTTTAGTGTATAGGATTTCCTCACAGTGAAAAGCCCTCATTCTGTGATTTGATACAAAAGACATACCATGTTAAATTTCCCGTGAAATCTAATACATCGGGGAGGGAAGTAAAAACCATTCCTGAGTCTTTTCCTCCTCATGAGGTGAGAGAAAATTGCTGCCGCCTTGTAGTACCTTAACCCCTGGTTTGCCAGTATTGTCTCTTCTTGTAGTAGCTGTGTCCAAAAGGATAGCTAAAAAAGCAACGAGGCTCACTTTTGATCATTCAATAAGCTACAGTATTAAACATTATATTATTTTAATCATATTTATCATGTTGCAAAGACAAAACACAAACATCTGAAAGTGTATGAAATGGCCTTATGTCCAGTTTCAGCCCAAGTGTAGCAGTAGCCACAGACTGGGGGCGGTTCCCTGCTGCAGATCAGCTGAGTCCTGGCCACTCTCGGTGATGTGGCCCAGACGTTTGGAAAGGGCAAGGAAGGTATGAAGGTAATTCTAATTTCGGATTGATGGAATAACTCAAACAACTAACCCACTCAGCCCTAGTTCTCCCTTTAATGACTCTGAAAGGCAAAAGTTGACAATTCTACTTGACCCTATTTTGCCCGTTTTCTGTTTATTCTGCGTAGTGTAACAGCTAACAGCTCTAATGATTGTCTCTCACTGTACTGAGTCATCAAGTAAGTTTGACTGGTCATCACTTAACAGGCAGTTCTCTTTGCAAAGGGACAGAGTTTCTATATTTGGTTCATGCTACAAATGACATTTTGTGACAACTGTGCCTCAAAAGTGGTTTTTTCCTTAAAAAAAAAAAAAAAAAACCACACAGAAAAACAAAAAACAAAAATACTTCTTAGAAAAGTATTTCTCTCCTTATTCAGTATTGCACATCTCTCCTCTGAAAAGGAAAACAATTCAAATATGATAACTTTCTGAATTTGTTGGGTGTTGCTTAAGAAAAAAGAAATATGTGCATATTTCTGATTATCTCCAGCATAGAATTGTTTAAGCCCTAGGGCAGTATATGTGTTGGCTTATATCGCATAGAGCTCTCCCAAGGGAGACTGTACCCCACTTCTGAAGAAAATATCAGCTTTCCCTTATAAGAACTGGCAGAGCTAAAAAAAACAATTTCTTTGTCTAGAGCCAATACCTTTTACCCAAGCATATTATTATCTTAGTAATCTATTTCGTATAAAAACAACTTTTGATCAAAATTAAGTTAGGGTGTCAGATAAGCTGGAGCCTTCAACTGTTTGGTTTATTTTTCACAAGTTCTAGAAGATGAGTTTAAGATACCTGAATGAAAACACACACCCTTGCTGATTTTGCAAGCTTTCCAGCTACACAGACCTAGAGCTTTGCTTATAGAGTTAGAAGGATCCTTATGCATTATCTAGTTCTGTGGGGAAACCGAGGCCAAGAGAGGTCAAGGGACTTGCCAAAGGTCATAACTAAGCAGTACCAGGAACCATCCTTTCCTGCCTCCTAGTCCAGGACTCCTCCCATTATACCATCCTATCGTTATTTAGGTCAGCATTCAATTAATGAACTATGACATTATGCACCCACCTCTGTTTTCACAAATATTCTAACATTCAACAAACTTACATAAAACAAATTTTGTAACTAACTAGCATTCAGGAAGTATCTCCTTCTAAAGAACTATCATCTTGCAAAAACTTAGTATTTGGTAAATCAAACAAGCTGTTTTTGTGACATATTATATTCCTTCAATCAAAGCTCCGAATCTAGAAGAAATTTAAGCACAAAGCTGGCAAAATAAATTAGCAGAGTGGGCCCCAATGAACATGGCAGACCTCAAGGCAGCTGTGCCAAGGGGTGGGTAAGGCGGCAGCCAATCAAGAGCACCCATTCAGGGCATGAACACAGCACAAGCAAGAGGCAGAAGTGACAAGGCCAACGTGACTGCCCAGACTGGGAAGAGCTAAAAACCCTCAAAATCGCTCTGCCAGAAGTTAGCAACAAATACAATAATGCCTGAGAACATTGTTGTTTTTGCATGGCTTCAAATTACTAGAAATTCCTGACTAATATCCCCTCTCCCACCCCTACCTTCAGGCCTTATGTAATTTACCATTAGGTAACCACTCTGTGACATTTCAATGGCCTTTTTATATTTCAACAAAACTTATTTTTTTTACCATTTTCCAGGATGAATTATGAAAATGTCTAAAGGCACACGACTATCAAACATTAAAAGTCATGCTGTAGGCTGGACGCAGGGGTTCACACCTATAATCCAGCACTTTTGGGGGCCAAGGCAGGAGGATCATTTGAGTCCAGGAGTTTGAGACCAGCCTGGGCAACATAGTGAGACCCTGTCTCTACAAAAAGTACAAAACAAATTAGCTGGGTTTAGTGGCTCACATCTGTGGTCTCACCTACTTGGGAGGCTGAGGCAGGAAGGAGGATCACTTGAGCCCAGGAGGTTGAGGCTGCAGTAAACTGTGCTTGTGCCACGTACTCCAGCCTGGGCAGCAGAGCAAGACCCTCTCTCCAAAAAAGTAATGCTGTAGTTGAAGACACTACCCCAGTTCAACTCGTATGGCCTTTCCCCAACTATTCACAAGCTCATATGTGCAGGCATGCACACACACACACACACACACACACACACACACATTCCCCCAAATATTTGGGATCTTACACACAGCTGTATAAACCAAATTGGGAAAAGTTGGGGAAGGCAGTTTGCATCTGTGCAGTATAGAATCCCCTAGACAGACCAGACCTTACAAATAAATTCATTGATTACTGGGGTTACCAAGCACCAACTGAGGCCAAGGCATCACTGTGGTAGCTGTCTGCTTTCTTCAGGGGAACGGAGTTCTCTTTTTTTAAATGGACCTACCTACTAAGCCACCTAATAAATACCACACTGATACTTTTAAAGGAAAACTATGCCAATTCCCAAATGTCCAAGGCAATCTCTCAATCCCAGGAAATACTGACCGGCTGGCAGTCATAGTTGACTGGTTGGCATTCCCTCATTTCCTACCACAGAATGGGCAGAGCCCAATACCCAGGCCCCTCCAGAGTCCTGAGGAAGGAAATTCAAGTTCAGCCCTCTCATTGTGACGGTGAGACAACAGACAGACCATGGGGCAAATGTAAGAAGTCCTGGTTCAGGTCGTTCAGTCTTTGATATTTCTATTGGTGACAGAAATCATGGGTGAAACAAAACCAAATTAGAATCTTCATAGTAATTCTGCAATCTTGCAAATATTTCCCCGACTTTGTTAATGTGCCCTCTGCTTTCTGTGAACAATTACAGTGAAAAACACAGACCTGGACCATACCGTAAAGTTTCTAGTACTTGCCCTTTCCAAATTCTGGGGTTTAAGTGTCTCTACTGTGTGTTCTTAGCCCACTCTGCTTTTCTTGTGATAGAACTGATCAAATTGCGTTTGAATTGCTCATGTCTGCATTCCCATTAAACCGTACCTCCACAAGGGCAGGGACCATATCTGTCTCATTCACCATTATGTCCCCTGGCATACACATTGCACCAGTTCACAAAGATTATTAAGTCATTCAACAAATATTTATTGAAGACTTACTATGTGCCAGGCTGTGTTCTGTGTGCTAGAAATACAGCAAGGACAGAGCAAACCAGAAAGCCTGAAATACCATGGAGATTACACTGTAATGAAAGTGTTAGATGCCATTTAGTTGCCTGTCTCGGATCCCTTTTACCTGGCCAACACTTCCTCTCCCAGTTTCTATGCATGTTGGCTGCCAGCTGTCCCATTCCCAAGAGAATTGGCCTCAGTGCGAGGGCGTTGCCTCAGCCAGGAAGTCGCAATGCCCCAAACTCAGCACACAGCCAATGACTGACTGACAGGCGGGTACAAAGACTGGGTCTCTTGCCTCCAGATGCAATTAGTGTACCATTCTTTCTCGTGGCTAGACCTCCCTGGAAGCACACCCTTACCTGGCTGCTTCACTCACACTACCCTGCGTCATTCCCTCCCTTTACTGGTTTCCCTGAAGAGCACTCCCTCAATATATACCTGAATTCTTCTCTCAGGTTCTGTTTCTAGGAAATCCAACCTAAGACAAAAGGAAAGACAACAATAAGCCAGCAAACGTGTAAAGGTATATACTGTGTTAGATGGAGATTATGGCTTTGGAGAATAATAAAGCAGGAGAAAAGAGAAGGAGTATTCTGGGGAGATAGAGTTCTCATTGAAATAAAGTGGCCAGAGAAAGTTTTCCCAATAAACTAGTATTGGCAGGATCCAAGGAAAGTGAAGGTGCAAGCAGTGTGGAAGTCAGGGGGATGGACATCCCAGCCAAAGGAACCTCAAATGCTAAAGAGCAAGAAGGAGGCTGCTGCAACTGGAATAGAGCAGCCAGGTGGATGGAGGTTGGCGGGGTGTGGTCATACGTAGACGGTTGGATGTTGGTATTAAAAAGGAGGGTCTTGGCCAGGCGTAGTGGCTCACACCTGTAATCCCAGCACTTTCAAAAGCCAAGGTGGGCAGATCACGTGGTCAGGCGCTCCAGACCAGCCTGACCAACATGGTGAAACTCTGTCTCTACTAAAAATACAAAAAAAAAAAAAAAAATTAGCCGGGTGTGGTGGTGCACACCTGTAATCCCAGCTACTCAGGAGGCTGAGGCAGGAGAATAATTTGAATCCAGGAGGCAGAGGTTGCAATGACCCAAGATTGCGCCATTGCACTCCAGCCTGGGTGACAGAGCAAGACTGTCTCAAAAGAAAAAAAAAAAAAGAAAGAAAAAGAGAAAAAAAAAAAAAAAAGGGGGGTCTCCTTCTTCCTGCTGCAAAGTGATTGAACTACCAGAACATTAAAACAAGAGCAAGAACTGGATATGAAAAAAGTCATCTCATAAAGACTGAGTATCTTGTAGAGATAGAGTAGATCAAAAAGTGTACATGTGAACTTTATAATTATATAATAAGAGTATACAACTTCTTAGTAGAAATTGACAGATAAAGGAGGATGGTAGTACAGTTCTCTATTTCCTTTCTATATTTTTTCATGAAGTCTTTCCCGTGCATCTTTGATGCATATCCCTCTTTCTATGTGTCTTCTGTCCATCCTAATTTGCATGTGACTTCCTTGTATCAATTTTGAATTATTATTTCTGTGAGTCCATAAGTTAATTTGATCACTTTGGTGATATTAACGTAAACTGTTGCACAGCCATATTTATTGGAAGGAACAGAATATTCTTCCCTTTCCTCCTCTCCCCTGTCCTCTTTTTCCTTCCTTTTCCTCACCTCCTCCTTTTTTTCTTCTCTTTTACTCTTCTCTGGCATGTGAGAGTTAGCTACTTTCATAAACCAATATACATTCATGCTGCACTAACCTGGTGATTGCCCATCCCTCTCTACCTAGTGCCTGATGCCAGGCTGGAGAGTAGCTACCACCCAATTGACAGACTGAAAAGCAAACTAGAACCTACAAAGTGATGCTCCAGAATATATATTAGCTACAATCTGGGGTTGCTTTGCTTATCATTGCTCTATGATATAGACAGAATTCTTTTCTACCTCTCTTTGGATAATAGCACTCATATGAAGAGACAGGTGCCCTCCTGTGATTACACAGCATATATGTCACACTTATAATAACAACAGTCAAAAGGGTGATTTTTCTTCATGCTTGGCACTGTTCTGAACAATTTATAGACATACCATCTCGTTGAATCTTTATAATCTGTGAGATGGGTATTCTAATTCCCATTTTATAGATGAGAAAATTGAGGCACTGAGGCAAAGTTACTTCCCCAGGGTCTCATCTATTAAGTGGCACATTTAGGAATGCATCTAAGATTGAATGAGTCCAGAGCTGAAGCTCTTGAACTCCACTACACCACTTCCCCAGTTACACCAATTCACTTTTTTTTTTTGCTTCTGTGTCTATCTACCCACCTCCCACCCATTGCTCTATGAATTTCCTGAGAATAGAAACTGTATTTATTCATCTGTGTCTGCCAAGCACATGGTTAGGAATCCAATAAAGTAAACATTTGTTTTCCCCACCTGAGTTCTAAACCAAATGGGGGACAAGAGGAAAGAGTAAGGCAGATATTGATTAAAATATCAGCTTTATTACCGAGGATGACTGCGCTGCAGGAGGCAGCTCAGTGTGAAGGAACTATGGGCTTCCTGATGTTGAAGCTCAGAATTAGCCACACTGACCTTCTCAGTCACGCACAGTGCCAGGAAAACCACAGGCTTCCATTCTACAGTGGAGGGCTTGGAGGAGCAGACTAGAATCTGTGGAAAGAGGAAGGGGCTGAGACACGCCTGGCTGACCAGCCTCTTATCTCAGTATTATTAGGTGGGAGTGCCTGGAGGGTGAAACTAGTGGAGGTCTTTTCATGTGGAAACAGGAAGCTCAGGCCAAGAAGGTTCAGACCGCCTTCCCTAATCTTAGTACCTGGAACTAAATGTTCTTGAATTAATTAAGCAGGAGAATTATAGTAAGAATGAGACTTAGCTTTATAATAAGCTGTGCAATGTAACACAATCAATCAGCACTCCAAAAGCTGATAGCCCAAATCCAGAGCATATCTGGGGAGAGAACTCGGGGTTCTTAATTTCCTTCCACTGCATAATACACTGGTATACAGAAATCTGCCCCTCTTTTAAGCTCAGGTTTTTATTTAGGGTTGGATTGGGCTGGCTGGGGAGCCAGGACAACCTATGTCTTCTGGGTCCTGGTGGAAGGGGTGCACACCTAAGCCCCAGTTAGCTTTGAAGGACATCACTGAGAAGAGGAGCCCTTGTGAGAACCACAATGTAGTGCTGGCTGGGCATTGGGCATACCTGTGACACTTTGTGACCTGGTGGCAGGGCATAGCCCTCAGCTCTACAGGAGAAAACAAGAGAGCAAATTTGAAGTATGGAGTTCCACCCGCTGCCCAGAATACTTCACCTTCCCACCAGAAGACATCAAATCATGCCCAAGTCCTCCCAAAGCACCAAGATGTTTATAAAATCCCAGAATCTGCTCAATCTCATCCCACTCATTCTTCTTCCCTCATCAGCTCATTGAATTCATTTCTGTCAATATTTTACTTTGGAGAGGTGGGAAAACACCAGAACCTCTAAACCAGCCAGCCAAAACACTAGAGCATAGCCATGAACAGAATTTGAGTCTTCTTCGACAGACAGTCTATACTCAAAGAAAACCATCTTTTTTGCTTAATTTGTCTAAATTGGCCCTTCTAGCTCTAAGTATGTTGAATATTGACCTTCCAAATTGCTCTGGCTCTACTGACCCAGGGGTGTTATATTCTGTTGTCAAATAAGAAGTACGGAATGAACACAATCTCAGGAATAAAAAGCTGGCTTCCTTTCATAAGGAACTCAAGGGTCATAGCCTAACCTAGCTCTATCACTTGATGCTTAGACATCTGGTTGGAAGGGCTAACCAAGACTGTCCTATCAATCTGCTGTTTACTTCCATAAACATTACTTTATAGATTTTGTCCCATCCAAAAATGCTGAAGATGTAACCAGGATCAAAACAAAATCCCTCGCCCTGTACATTAATCATTCTAATACAGTCTGAGCCTCTGCTTCCCAGCATAGTAGTAAGAGGTTCTGTCAATGGCTTCATCCGTCTGTTCTGGTTTGCTTTGCACAGATAAAATCAGTAACCAAGAATCAGAGATTTTACTAGTGGCCCCAGCTCTCTCACAAATAACCCAGTGAGGATCAGGAAAAAAATAGACCAAGGATGACTCAGTAAAATCCATTGTCTATGGGAAAGACATCAGAAGAGATCCAAATGACAGTAACATTAGTTTAGAAGGAGGATGGGTCTATAAAATGTTATCTCTGGAGCTAAGTTGTTCAAACAAAAAGATACAATCTTGAAATAATGGTTAAATTTGTGTAATCTCCTGTGGAAAGTTCCAACCCCATCTGTGATATCATCCAAGGCCAAGTTAAATCAGGCGCAGTGGGAATGATGCTATCTCTGCCCCTAGTTCCAACTAGACAAACACATCACCTCCAAAAGCACTAGTGCCAAGCCCGTTGTCAACAAGATATTATCTCTAAAATCACAGGGCAAGAGCAAAGCTGTTGTTCTGCTCACCTTCAGCAAGATAATAAATATCAGAAAGTAGTGTGTGTAGCCCATGGGATTCAATTTCACATGCCTTTTAAATTCAGGTAAATAACGGTAACTGATGGCATTCTATTTGACCAAAACAGATTCAATTATTTTCCCTGGAACAAACTGCTGAACTCAGGTATTATGATTTTGAGGATATAAAAAAGAATTGATGTAAGAACAAGTGCTAGTTAATGAAAAAGCAACAACTCTATTGCTAGAAAACAGTTTAACATTTCTACTTCACCAAACTCTCCATACTGGCTTTCTTAATGATTACTGACCAAAGTGCTTTTCAGAGGTACACAGTTATCAAAATCATCAGTTGTCAAAGTAGTTACTTTTGCATCCATCATTCAGATTAATGACATTGCTAAATATTTTTTGTAATCCTTTAAACTAGTTAACTATGAGGCGTGAAAAATTACAACTGAAAACTATCAGAGAGAGTTACCTATTTTCAAGAATGTTACCATAAAATTATCTATATTTTGAAATAAAGTTTATTTTAAAAACACATCAACAACTTCCAGCACATATGAAGCTTGAAAGTTGCCACTTTGACCTAACAAAAAGTGAAAAGCTGAACCAACTGAAACATCAACAGTTCTTAGATCTCTTTGTCTAGTGTTGCTATTAAGAAATATCTGAGTCTGGGTAGGTAATTTATAAAGAAAAAAGGTTTATTCAGCTCATAATTCTGATGACTAGAAAAGTCTAAGATTGGGCCCCTACAACAGGCAAGAGCTTCAGGCTGCTCACACTCATGGTGGAAGGTGAAGGGGAGCCTGTGTGGTGCTCAGATGGTGAAAGAGGAAGCAAGAGTGAAAAGGGAGGTGCCAGGCTCTTTCTAACAACTGGCTCTTGTGGGAACTAACAGAGTGAGAACTCACTCATCAACACGAGGATGAGGACACCAGGAGGACCCAGTCAGTGGGTGATTTTTAGTTGCTGGAGTTCGACCAGATTCTCACAGTGAATAATGGAGAAAAATCCCCTCATACTTTTGGTAGGGAGAGGAGAAAAGTAACTTTTTAAAACATACCAGAGCATTGTTCTCTTAACAAGGTCTGCCCTCAGGAGAAACTATTTAATCACAGTGTAACCTGCTGTGTGGTTTAATCAGAGCCTAACTCATCCTGGGAAAGTAAATACCCAACTCTAGTTGGCTCTAGTCTTCCATGTGAAACATGGGTAATACACAATTCCAGCTTCTTCTAGCCTTCTACTTGGGAGAAGGAAAATACCCACTGAAGCCCCGTGAAGCCATTCTGTCCAGCTGATATGGTTTGGCTGTGTCCTCACCCAAATCTCACCTTGAAGTGTAATCCCCATAATCCCCACGTGTCAAGGGCGCAACCAGGTGGAGGAAATCGAATCATGAGGACAGTTTCCCCCCGTGCTGTTCTCATGATAATGAGCAAATATCCAAAGGTCTTGTTGTTTTATAAGTGTCTGGCATTTCACCTGCTTGTTCTCATCCTCTCTTCTGCCGCCTTGTGAAGAGGTGACTTCTACCATAATTATAAGTTTCCTGAGGCCTCCCCAGCCACGTGAAACTGTGAGTCAATTAAACCTTTCTTCTTTATAACTTGCCAGTCTCAGATATTTCCTCATAGCAGTGTGAGAACAAACTAATACAGTAAATTTGTACTGAGGTAGTAGGGTGCTGCTATAAAGACATCAAAATGTGGAAGCAGCTTTGGAACTGTGTAACAGGCAGAGGTTGGAATAGTTTGGAGGGCTCAGAAAAAGACAGGAAAATGTGGCAAAGTTAGGAACTTCCTAGAGACTTGGAGGGCTCAGAAGACAGGAAGATGTGGGAAAGTTTGGAACTTCCTAGGGACATGTTGAATGGCTTTTACCAAAATGTTGATAGTGATATAGACAATGAAGTCCAGGCAGAGGTGGTCTCAGATGGAAATGAGTAACATGTTGGGAACTTGAGTAAAGGTCACTCTTGCTATGCTTTAACAAAGAGACTGATGGCATTTTGCCCCTGCCCTAGAGATCTATGGCACTTTAAACCCAAAAGAGATGATTTAGGGTATCTGGTGGAAGAAATTTCTAAACAGCAAAGTGTTCAAGAGAAAGCAGATCCTTAAAGTTTGGAAAATTTGCAGCCTGACAATGTGATAGAAAATAAAAACTCATTTTCTGGTAAGAAATTCAATCCTCCTGCAGCAATGTACATAGGTAACAAGGAGCCAAATGTTAATCACCATGACAATGGGGAAAATGTCTCCAGGGCATGTCAGAGACCTTCATAGCACCCCCTCCCATCACAGGTCCTAAGCCCTAGGAGGGAAAAATGGTTTTGTGGGCTGGGCCCAGGGCTCCCCTGCTCTGCGCAGCCTTGGGACATGGTCCCCTGTGTCCCAGCTGCTTCAGCTCCAGCCATGGCTATAAGGAGCCAAGGTATAGCTCAGGCCACTGCTTCAGAGGGTGAAAACCCCAGGCCTTGGTGGCTTACATGTGGTGTTGGGCCTGCAGGTGCACAGAAGTCAAGAATAGAGGTTGGGAAACCTCCATCTAAATTTCAGAGGATGTATGGAAATGTCTGGATGTCAAGGCAGAAGTTTGCTCCAGGGGCAGAGCCTTCATGGAGAATCTTTGCTAGGGAACTATGGAAGGGAAATGTGGGGTTGGAGCCCCCACACAGAATCCAAGCTGGGACACTGCCTAGTGGAGCTGTGAGAAGAGGGCCACCATCCTCCAGACCCCAGAATGGTAGATCCACTGATAACTTGCACTGTATGCATAGAAAAGCTGCAGACGTTCAACACCAGCCTGTGAAAGCAGCCAGGGGTGGGGATGTACCCTGCAAAGCCACAGGGGAAGAACTTCCCAAGGCCATGGAAGCCCACTGCTTGCATCAGCATGATCTGGATGTGAGACGTGGAGTCAAAGGAGATCATTTTGGAACTTTAAGGTTTAATGACTGCCCTATTGGATATCAGACTTGCATGGGGCCTGTAAGCCCTTTGTTTTGGCCAATTTCTCCCATTTGGAATGCATGAATTTACCCAATGCCTGTACCCCCATTGTATCTAGGAAGTAACTAACTTGCTTTTGATTTTACAGGCTCATAGGTAGAAGGGATTTGCCTTGTCTTAGATGAGACTTTGGACTTGGACTTTTGGGTTAGTGATGGAATGGGTTAAGGCTTTGGGGGACCGTTGGAAGGGCATGATTGTGTTTTGAAATGTGAGGACACCAGATTTGGGAGGGGCCAGAGGAAGAATTATATGGTTTGGCTCATGTCCCCACTCAAATCTCACCTTGAATTGCAATCACCATAATCTCCACATGCCAAGGGTGGGATCACGTGCAGGTAATTGAATCATGGGAGTGGTGTCCCCCATGCTGTTCTCATGATAACGGGTGAGTATCACAAGATCTGATTGTTTTTGTAAATGTCTGGCATTTCCCCAGCTTGTGCTTATTCTCTTTCCTGCTGCCCTATGAAGAGGTGCCTTCTTCCATAATTATGAGTTTCCTAAGGCCTCCCAGCTATGCAGAACTGTGAGTCAATTAAACCTCTTTTATTTATAAATTACCTTGTCTCAGGTATTTCTTCATAGCAGTATGAGTACAGACTAATACACCAACCTAAGTGTGGGGAGGGGAGACTAAGAAGCATTTGTGAAGTTCACAGTCCAGAGAAACAAGCTTACTAAGGACTGAGACCTAATCATAGAATTATAAAATGCTTCCTCCCCCAACATCAGACCACCACACTACTAAAGACCTATTTACAGCAGTTCCTTTTACCCAGTAAATCATGTCTGGTTATCAAGAAAAAATTACAAGGCATACCAAAAAGCAAAGCAAAAACAAACAAAAAAACAAAAAACATACACTCACACACATGGAGTTTGAGCTGACAGAGTGAGCATCAGTACCATACTCAGATATGGCAGAAATGCTGGAACTATCAAACTCTGAATTAAAAATAAAACAACTGTGATTAAAATGTTAAGATTCTAGTAAATTACATAGACAGCATGCAAAAACAGATGGACAATGAGAGCAGAGAGATGGAAATTCTAAGAAAGACTCAAAAATAAATGTTACATGTAAAAAGCACTATAATAGAAATAAAGAATGCTTTTTGATGGGCTTTAATAAACAACATAGACAGCATGCAAAAAGAGATGGACAACGTAAGCAGAGAGATGAAAACAAAAAAACACTTGAAATGTTGCATATAAAAACACTGTAATAGAAATAAATAATGTTTTTGATGGGCTTGTGTGTAGACTGAACATGACTGAAAAAAGAATGTTTGAGAAAAAAAAGATTAAAAGAAAGAACAGAATATTCAAGAACTGTGGGACAACTACAAAAGGTATAACATATGCATAATGGAAATACCAGAAGGAGAAAAAAGAAAGGAAAAGATAAAATATTTAATGCAACATGACTATGAATTTCCCATGAGTAATGTTACATACCAAACCACAGATCTGGAATGCTCAGAGAATAGCAGGCAAGATAAATACCAAAATAATAACACATATACATATCATATTCAAACTACGGTGTATCAAAAATGAAAAAAAAAATTCTGAATAAAACCAGAGGGAAAAAATGCCTTACCTATACAGGAGCAAAGATAAGAATTACATCTGGCTGGGCTCAGTGGCTCATACCTGTAATCCCAGCACTTTGGGAAGCTGAGGCGGGCGGATCACAAGGTCAGGAGATTGAGACCAGCCTGGCTAACACAATGAAACCCTGTCTCTACTAAAAATACAAAAAAATTAGCCGGATGTGGTGGTGGGTGCCTGTAGTCCCAGCTACTCGGGAGGCTGAGGCAGGAGAATGGTGTGAACCTGGAAGGCCGAGCTTGCAGTGAGCCGAGACTGCACCACTGCACTCCAGCTTGGGAAACAGAGCGAGACTCCATCTAAACAAAAAGAATTAATCTGACTTCTCAGAATCCGTGCAAGCAAAAAGGTGGAGGGTATGAACTACTACTGTTAAAAAAGGGAAAAAAAAACACCAATCTAGAATTCTGCACACTGTGAAATTTTCACTGAAAAGTGAGGATGAAATAAAGACTTTCTAAGGAAAGAAGAAGTTGAGAGGATTTGTTGCTAGTATTTCTGCCTGACAGGAAATGGCTTTTAAACATTCCTCAGAAGAAAAAGTATATATGTCAGAAACTTGGGTCTACATAAAGAAAGGAAAAGCATCCATAAATAAATAAGTGAAGGTAAAATTAAAAACTTTTTCTTCTTCTTAATTGATCTAACAGATGAAAGTTTTTTTCAAAATCATAATAGCAACAATGTATTCAATTATATATGCATATATGTATATATATGTATGCTTCTGCATGAGTTAAATTAATGATGGCAATGAAAAATGAGATGAATTGGTTATTATAAGGTACTGAACTACCCATGAAGGAGTAAAGTGTTATTTGCAAATGGACTTATGTTAGCTGTAAATGTATACTTCAAACTTCAAGGCAGTCAAGGAGTTAAAAAAAATATATATATATCACTGATATACTAAGAAGGGAGAGAAAAAAAAAAATACTCAATTAAAACCACAACTGGGCCAGGCCCAGGGACTCACGCCTGTAATCCTAGCACTTTGGGAGGCTGAGGAGGGTGGATCACCTGAGGTCAGGAGTTCAAGACCAGCCTGGCCAACATGGTGAAACCCCATCTCTACTGCAAATACAAAAATTAGCCGGGTGTGGTGGCACAGGCCTGTAACGCCAGATACTCAGGAGGCTGAGACAGGAGAATCACTTGAACCCCGGAGGTGGAGGTTGCAGTGAGCCGAGATTGTGCGACTGTACTCCTGCCTGGGCGACAGGGCAAGACTCTATTTCAAAAAAACAAAACAAAACAAAAAAAAACACAATTGATTTTTTAAAATAGTACAAAAAATTAGGAAAAAAGAATAAGGGAAACAAATAGAAAACAGTAACAAACATGACATTTTAATTCAACTATATTAGCAATCATATTGAACACTGATTATCTCAACACACCAATTAAAAGACAGATATTGTCAAAATAGATTTTTAAAACTCAACTATACGGCCAGGCGTGGTGATTCAATGCCTGCAATCCCAGACCTTTGGGAGGCCGAGGCGGTTGGATCACTTGAGGCCAGGAGTTCGAGACCATCCTAGCCAACATGACAAAACCTCATCCTCTACTAAAAATACAAAAATTAGCCTGGTGGTACATGCCTGCAATCCCAGCTACTCAGAGGCTGAGGCATGAGAATCGCTTGAACCTGGGAGGCGGAGGTTGCAGTGAGCTGAGATCATGCCATTGTACTGTAGCCTGGGTGACAGAGAAAGACTCTGTCTCAAAAATTAATTGATTAATTAATTAACTTAAAAAAATAACTCACCAGGGCACGGTGGCTCACGCCTGAAATCCAACACTTTGGGAAGACAAGGTAAGCGGATCATTTGAGGTCAGGAGTTCGAAATCAGCCTGGTGACACCCCGTCTCTACTAAAAAAATATATATATACAAAAAAAAAAAAAAACCCACTAGCTGCGTGTGTTGGCACACACCTGTAATCCCAGTTACTGGGGGAGGCTGAGGCAGGAGAATTGGTTGAACCCACGAGATGGAGGTTGCAGTGAGCCAAGATCATGCCACTGCACTCCAGCCTGGGTGACAGAGAGAGACTCTGTCTCAAAAAATAATAATAACAATAATAAATAAAAATAAATAAAAGCTCTATGTTGTTTATGAGAAACTCATCAAAATAAAAACACACATAAATTAAAAGTAATGGGACGATTAGAGATATACCACGTTAATACTAATCAAAAGAAAATGGGAATATTTATATTAATTTTAGACAGAGCAGAATTCATAGCAAGGGAAGTTATCAGGAAAAGAAAGGAAAATTACACAAAAATAAAGGGATCAATTCTCCAAGAATAAGTAATAAACCTCTTTTTATTAACTTTTATTTCAGGTTCAGGGGTACATATGAAATGTTTTTACATAGGAAACCTCATGTCACAGGAGTTTGTTGTACAGATTATTTCATCACCCAGGAATTAAGCCCAGTACCCAATAGTTATAGTTTCTGCGCCTCTCCCTCCTCCCATCCTCTACCCTCAAGAAGACCCCAGTGTCTGTTGTTTCCTTCCTTGTCTTCATAAGGTCTCATCATTTAGCTCCCACTTATAAGTGAAAACATGCAATATTTGGTTTTCTGTTGCTGCATTAGTTCACTGAAGATAATAGCCAACAATTCCATCCATATTCCTGCAAAAGACATGATCTCATTTTTTATGGCTGCATAGTATTCCATGTTGTGTATGTACCACATTTTCTTTATCCAGTCTGTCACTGATGGGCATTTAGGTTGATTGCATGTCTTTGCTATTCTTAATAGTGCTGCAATGAATATTCACTTACGTATGTCTTTATGAAGAATTATTTTTATTCCACTGGGTATATATCCAGTAAGGGGATTGCTGGATTGCATGGTAGTTCTGCTTTTAGCTCTTTGAGGAATTGCCATACTGCTTTCTGCAATACTTGAACTAATTTACACTCACACCAACAGTGTATAAGTAAGTGTTCCTTTTCTCTGCAACATTGCCAACATCTGTTATTTTTGGAGAGCTGCATGCATGTCTTTTTTGAGAAGTGTTTGCTCATGTCCTTTGTCCACTTTTTAATGGGGTTGTTTTTCTCTTGTAAATATGTTTAAGTTTCTTAACAATGCTAGATATTAGACCTTTGACGGATGCATAGTTTGCAAATATTTTTTCCCATTCTGTAGATAGTCTGTTACTCTATTGATAGTTTCACTGTGCAGTAGTTCTTAAGGTTAATTAGATCCCACTTGTCGATTTTCATTTTGTTGCGTTTGCTTTTGATGTCTGTCATGAAATCTCTGCTCATTCCTAGGTTCAGGATTGTATTGCCTAGATTGTCTTCCGGGTTTTTGTAGTATTGGGTTTTTCATTTAAGTCTAATCCATCTTGAGTTGATTTTTGTGTGTGGTGTAAGGAGGGGTTCCAGCTTCAGTCTTCTGCATATGACTAGCCAATTATTCCAGCACATTTGTTGAATAGGGAGTCTTTTCCCCATTGCTTGTTTCTGTCAGCTTTGTTGAAGATCAGGTGATTGTAGGTGTGCAGCCTTATTTCTGAGCTTTCTATTCTCTTCCCTTGGTCCATATGCTTGTTTTTGTACCATTACCATGATGTTTTGGTTACTGTAGCCCAGTACTATAGTTTGAAATCAGGTGATGTGATGACTCCAGCTTTGCTCTTTTTGCTCAGGATTGCCTTGGCTATTTGGCTCTTTTTTGGTTCCATAGAATTTTAAAATAGTTGTTTCTAGTTCTGTGAGGAGTGTCATTGGTAGTTTGATAGGAATAGCATTGAATCTGTGAGTTGCTTTGAGCAGTATGGCCATTTTAATGATATTGATTCTTCCTACCCATGAGCATGGAATGTTTTTCCATTTGTTCGTGTCATCTCTGATTTCTTTGAGCAGTGTTTTGTAATTTTCATTGTAGAGATCTTTCACCTCCCTGGTTAGCTGTATTCCTATGTCTTTATTATTTTTGTGGAGACCGTGAATGGGACTGCCATTCTGATTTGGCTCTTGGTTTGGCCGTTGTTGATGTATAAGAACGCTAGTGATTTTTGTACATTGTTTTTGTACCCTGAAACTTTGCCAAAGTTATTTATCAGCTGAAGGAGTTTGGGGCCAAGACTATAAGGTTTTCCATATACAGAATATGTCATCCGCAAACACAGATAGTTTGACTTCCTGTCTTCCTATTTGGATGTCCTTTGTTACTTTCTCTTGCCTTATTGCTCTGGGTAGGCATTCCAATATTACTTTGAATAGGGTTGGTGAGAGAGGGCATCTTTATCTCATGTCAGCTCTCAAAAGGAATGCTTCCAGCTTTTGTCAATTCAGTATAATGTTGACTGTGGGTTTGTCATAGATGGATCTTATTATTTTCAGGTATGTTCCTTCAATACCTAGTTTATTGAGAGCTTTTTAACATGAAGAGGTGTTGAATTTTATCAAAAGCCTTTTCTGCATATATTGAGATAATTATGTGGTTTTTGTCTTTACTTCTGTTTATGTGATGAATCACATTTATTGATTTGTGTACATCAAACCAACTTGCATCCCAGGGATGAAGCCTACTTAATCGTGGTGAATTCGCTTTTTGATGTGCTGCTGGACTTGATTTGCAAGTATTTTGTTGAGAATTGTTACATCAGCGTTCGTCAAGGATACTGGCCTGAATTTTTCTTTTTTTGTTGTGTCTCTGCCAGGTTTTGGTATCAGGATGATGCTGGCCTAACCGAATGAGCTGGGGAGAAGTCCCTCCTCCTCAATTTTTTGTAACAGTTTCTGTAGAAATTGCACCAGCTATTCTTTGTACATCTGGTGGAATTCAGCTGTGAATCCATCAGCTCCTGGGCTTTTTTTTGGTTGGTAGGCTATTTATTACTGATTCAATTTCAGAGTTCATTGTTGGTCTGTTCAGGGAATCAACTTCTTCCTGGTTCCTTCTTTGGAGGACCTATATGTCCAGAAATTTATCCATATCTTCTAGGTTTTCTAGTTTGTTTTCATAGAGTTGTTCATGGTAATTTCTGGTGGTTGTTTTTATTTCTGTGGAGTCATTGGTAAAATTCCCTCCATCATTTCTAATTGTGTTTATTTGCATCTGCTCTCTTTTTTTCTTTATTACTCTAGCAAATGGCCTATTTTATTAAATTTTTCAAAAAAACAACTCTTGGATTCATTCATTGTTTGAAAGGCTTTTTGTTTCTCAGTTTCCTTAAGTTCAGCTCTAATTTTGGTTATTTCTCATCTTCTGCTAGATTTGGGGTTGATTTGTTCTTGCTTCTTTAACTCATTCAGTGGTAAGTTTGGTTGTTAATTTAAGATACATATTTTAATGCTATGAATTTCCCTCCTAACACTGTCTTAGCTGTGTCCCAGATATTCTGGTATGTTGTATCTTTGTTCTCATTAGTTTCAAAGAATTTCTTCATTTCTGCCTTAATTTCATTATTTACCCAAAAGTCATTCCTCAGCTTGGTTTATTCTGCTGTTAATATCTGTGATTGCATTATGAAATTATTATATTATGTTATTCAGCTTTGTCAGATCTGTTAGGTTTTTTTTATACCAGCTATTTTATCCTTTAATCCTTGTACTGCTTTATTGTGATTCATACTTTTTTAAATTGGGTTTTCCATCCTCCTGAATTTTGATGACCTTTAGTCCTATCCATATTCTGAATTCTATTTCTGTCATTCCAGCCAGTTCAGCCTAGTTAAGAACTCTTGCTGGAGGACTGGTGCAGTTGTTTGGAGGGCATACAACATTCTGGCCATTTGAGTTACTGGAGTTCTTGCACTGGTTCTTCCTCATCTCTGCATGAGGTATTCCTTTAATACCTCATTACTGAGTATGCAGTATAAACTGAGTACAGTCTATTGACTTCTTTTCTGGATGTTTTCACTGGAAAAAAACTTTGTGCAGGGTCTTTATTTGAAGTTGACTTCCTGTCTCTTGTTTCAGAGTGGGAAAGTTAGTGAGGTATTTTTGGTGTTGAAGCTTTGGGATGTGATTCAGTAGGTGGCACTTAGGCTTATTAGTCAGTTGGTAGACTCTTTCTTGGTCATGTGGCTTCCCTGTTTCTTCACAATTGCAGCTACATTCCCTCTCAATGCTGCTCTGAAAGTGTGGGTGCCTCTCCCCCTGTAGACAGTGGTTTGGCACTCCTAGGCTGTCTACTGCAGCTCTGGGTGATCAATCTAATGTTTATGTTCCTTCCCCAGCTTGGTGACAGCAGAGAAAGGAACCTTGGTAGTGGTCATGGCCAAGGGTCCCTTGCTTATCTCCTGAGGACTCCACTCTAGAGAGACCCAGGTCAGCAATTGTTTGGTGCAATCACTCTAGGATGGAGGGTCTATGCTGTGGGCCCAAGCCAGGGGTCCCTGTCTGATGATGAGCAGTGGAGGGTGTGTGGAGCATGGGGGAGAGGAACTGACTTCTCCTTGGGTTGATTGCAGCTTGTTGGAAGTGTAGATAAAGCACTTAGGGTCTTTGTTCTTTTGTTAGTCTGAGGGTAGCAAAGACAGTTCCACTGTAGAGGCAGTGGCAGAGAGGTTTTCAGTTGCCCCTGGAGGCTCTGCCCAGGGAGTTGCCAAGTTGTTATTAGTTCAATAGCTCTGGCAGCGGGTGGCTGGAGGTCCAGTCTTGAAGGACCTTCCAGGTGAGGAGATATGGGAACAGGAACCCACATAACTGTCTAACCACTTTTCCATAGGTCTGCTGTGGTATCCTGGGGACCTGCTCCAGCTTCTACTTGCCGCTGATTTTCCAGTACCTGGAGGTATCACCAATGAAGGCTGAAAAACAGTAAAGATGGCAACCAAAGATGGGAGCTCCATCCCAGGGAGGTACAGACCTGTTGCCAGCCTGAACACATCTGTAGGAGGTAGTTGGGGACCCCAGTTGAGAAGTCTTGCCTGGTGAGGAGGAATGGAATTGGAGACTCACTTAAAGAAGCAGTTTGGCCACGTTTTCATAGAGCATCTGTGCTGTGCTGAAGGTCTGCTTTAGCCCCTGGAAGTCTCAGACATTCCAAAACCCAAAGGCCAGAATAACTAAGTAACCCAAACAGCAAAGATGGCAGCCTGCCCCTCCCTCTGGGAACTCCATACCAGGGAGGTTAGAAACCTCTGTTAGCCAGAGAACATTGGTGGGATAGTTGGAGACCATAACTGGGAGGCCCTACCTGGTGATGAGGAACAGAATTGGAGATCTGCTTTAAAAAGCAATCTGGCCACATTTTTGTGGAGTAGCTGTGCTGTTCTGGGGGATTCCTTCCATCCCTTGTCAGCTTGGACTCCCCAAGGCCCGAAGGCTAGAGTGGCTAAGTCACCCAAACAGCAAAGATGGCTGTCCACTCCTCCCAGGGCAGCTCCATCCCAGAGAGGTGCACTGCTGCTGCTAGTGGCTGGCTGGAATTCCAAACCAGTGGGTCCTATTCTGTGAGGTGCTGTGGAAATGGGGCCTGTAGACTGTCACTGCTCAGTGCCCTGGATTCAACCTCTTCCCTAGAGGTAGGTACAGGAGTCTAACTGCCAGCTTTGCCAGAGTTGCAGTTACTTTTGCTCTGGGAAGTCCAGAGAGCCCAAGTATCTATGCCTCCTAGGTCTCTGCAAGTGCCTGCATGGCTACTCTGCAGAAACTCCATGTAGTTCTGTGTGTCAGACTGAAGGCCTTGTGGAGTGGGTTCATAAGGGGATCTCCTGACCCAAAGGTTGCAAAGATCCATGAAAGAAGTGTGGGTTCCCAGGGTCACACATTCACTTACTGCTTCCCTGGGCAAGGGAGGTTCCCTTGGCCCCGCATCACTGCCAGGTGGGCTGTTGTCTTGCCTTGCTTTCCTCCATTCTCCATGGGTCAGGTTGTTTCCTTGATTAGTCCCAGTGGATGGTTCAGTTGAAGATCCTGTATTTAATCACCCCTTCCATTCCTCTCTGTGAGAGCTATGCACACTAGCTGCTTCTAGTCAGCCATCTTTGCCACCTTCTCCAAATAACAATTCTTATTCTGTATACATCTATCAGAGCATCAACATACATAGGGCAAAAGCTGATAGAGCTGCAAGGATAAATAAATAAATCTACTTCAACACCCATCTATCAGAAATGGGCAGAACTAACAGAAAGTCAGTAAAGACATAGTTGAATTCAACAACACTGGATATAATTGACATCTGTAGACTACTTCATCTAACGTCAGCAAAATACAGATTCTTCTCAAGCTCACATGAAACATTTACCAAGATATATCACACTTTGGGCCATAAAACACAGCTTAACAAACTTAAAAGAATAGAAATAACAGAATATCTGCTCTCAGATCAAAATGGAATTAAACTAGAAACAACAATGGAAAGATAGCTGGAATGTCCAAAAGTACTTGGAGATCAAACAACACACTTCTAAATGACATGTGGTACAATGAAGAAATCTCAAGAAAGTTTAAAAAATGGAATTAAATAAAAATAAAAACATAACATCAAAATGTATGGGATGTAGCATAACATCAAAATATATGGGATGCAGCTTGCAAAGAAATTTATGGCATTTAATGTATTAATATATTTTAAAAGAAGAAAATTCTAATATCAACCATCTAAGATTTTACCTTAGGAGATCAGAACAAGAGAAAATTAAATTGAAAATAAGCAAAAATAAAAAATAAAAAATTATTGCATAAATCAATGAAATTAAAAACAGGAAATCAAAAAACAAAATCAATAAACCCAAACTGATTATTTAAAAATATAAACAAAATTGACAAGCCTCTGCCAGGCTCACTAATAAAAAAGAAAGAAAGAAAGATTACTAATATTAAAAATAAAAAGGGACATCACTACGGATCCTACAGACACTAAAAGGATGATCAAAGAATACTATGAAGAACTTTAAGGTCATACATTTGATAACTTGAATTAAATGGATTAATTCCTTGAAAGAAACAATCTGTCAAAAATCACACAAGAAGAAATAGACTATCTGAATAGGCCAATATCTATTAAAGGAATTGAATCAATAATTAATAGTTTTTCAAAATAGAAAGTGTTAGACCCAGATGGGTTTACTGGTGAAGTCTTCCAACATTTAAGGAAGAAATTAAACCAATTCTGAAAAATCTCTTTCAGAAGATAGAAGCAGCAATGTCCTTCTTTTATTTGTGATATTAGTCATCTTATATGTTTTCTCTCTTTTTGCTTAGCCTGGCAAGGGGTTTATCAATTTTATTAATGTTTTCAAAGAAATAGCTTCTGGTTTCATTGACTTTGTTTATTGATTTTTCTGTTTTAAATTTCATTAATTTATGCAATAACTTTTATTATTTCTTTTCTTGTGGTTATTTTGGATTTATTTTTTCTTCTTTTTCTAGTTCCTTAAGGTGATAGCTTGGATAATTGATGTTAGGTCTGTCTTCTAATATATCTTTCCTAAATCTTGAGGCCAGCATTCCCATAAGACCAAACTGATAATGGCATTACAAGAAAAAAAATACTACAGACCAATATATTTGATGAATATTTGATGAATATGCAAAAATATTCAACAAAATATTAGCAAATCAAACCAAGCAATATATGCAATGACTTATATGCCATAACCAAGTGGGATTTATCCCAGGTATAAAGGCTGGTTCAATATGCAAAAATCAATTAGTACAATTCATCACATCAAAAGGCTAAAGAAAAAAAACACATGATCATATCAATAGATGTAGAAAAAACATTTTTTTCAAAATCCAACACTGATTCATATCAAAAAACAAAACAAAACTCAATAGACAAGGAATAGAAGGGAATAGCCTCAAACTGATAAAGAACATCTACAAGAAACCACAATTCCCATTACACTTAATTCTAAGGAACTTTGAGGAAAGCATCCCTCTAAGGTCAGGAACAAAGCAAGATATTTCCCCTCATGACTCTTTATCAATTTTATACTGGAAGTTCTAGCTAGGGCAATAAGGGAAGAAAAAGAAATAAAAGTATACTGATTAGGAAAGAAGAAGTATAACAATCTTTGTTCATAGGTGATATGATCATCTATGTAGAAAATCAGAAAAAAATCAACTAACAAAACTGGAATTAGTAAGTGATTATAGCAAGGTTGCAAGACACAAATGTAATGCACAATCACTTTCTCATATATCAACAATGAACAAGTGGAATTTGAAATTTAAAACACAGTACCATTTACATTAGCACTCAAAAAACTGAAAAAGTTAGGTATATATTTAACTAAATATATATAAGATTTATATGAGAAAAACTACAAAACTCAGATAAAAGAAAGCAAATAATAATTACATAAATAGAGAGATATTCCATGTTCATGAATAGGAAGATTCAATATTGCCAAGATGTCAGTTCTTCCCAACTTGATCTACAGATTCAGTGCAATCTCAACTAAACTCCCAGCAAGTCATTTTGTGGATAACAACAAACTGAGTCTAAAGTTTACATGGAGAGACAAAAACATCCAGCAGAGTTAATGCAATATTGAAGGAAAATAATGAAGTCAGATGACTGGCATTACATGACTTCAAGACTTCTAAGTCTATAGTAATCAAGATAATGTGTTATTGGAGAAAAAGTAGGCAAATACATAAATAGAACAGAATAGAGAGCTCAGACATAGACCCACTTAATATAGGCAACTGACCTTTGACAAATGGATAAAGGCAACACAGTATAGCAGAAATAATTTTTTCAACAAATTATGCTGGAAGAACTGAAAAACCCTATGCAAAAAAAAAAAAAAAAAAAAAAAAAGTAGAATAACCTAGATGCAGACTTCACACCCTTTACAAAATGAACTCAAAACATACCACAAACATAAATGTAAAATGCAAAACCATAAAACTTCTGGAAGATAACATAGGAAAATATCTAGATGACCTTGGGTTTGGTGATAACTTTTTATCTAAACACCACTTTGTATCCCAATGCCAAAAGTACAATCCATAAAATAAAGAATTGATAAGTTGAACTTGATTAAAATTAAAGTGTTCTTCTCTGTGAAGGACATCTCAAGAGAATAAAAAAGTTAAGTCACAGACTGTGAGAAAATACTTGCGATGATATATCTGCTATCTGATAAATAAATGTTATCCAAAATATATAAAGAACTCTTAAAACTTAACAATTAAAAAAGAAGCCCAGCTAAAAACTGGGCCAAAGACAAGAAGAGACACCTCACCAAAGAAGATATACAGATGGTAAATATGCATATGAACAGGTGCTGCACATTATACGTTATCAGGAAAATGCAAATTCAAAAAAGGAGATACCAATACACACCTATTTAAATGGTGCAAATCCAGAACACTGACAACAACAATTGCTGGTGAGGATGTGAAGCAACAGGTACTCTCATTCATTGCTGGTGGCAATGCAGAATGGTACAGCCGCTTTGGAAGATAGTCTGGCAGTTTTCTACAAAATACTCTTACTACGTGATCTAGTAATCACTCTTGTTGGAATTTGCCCAAAGGAGTTAAAAATTTTTGTCCACATAAAAACCTGCACATGGCTGGTTATAGAAACCTTGTTTATAATTGTTAAACTTTGGAAGCAACCAAGATTTCCTCAAGTAGATAAATAAATAAACAAACTGTGGTACATCCAAAGGAATTATATTCAGTGTAGTCCCCCCAAAATGTAATACTTAGGTATATATTTAACTAAATGTTTATAAGATCTATCTGAGAAAAACTATAAAACTCTGATGAAAGAAATCAAAGAATTAAATGAATGGAGAGACATTCTATGTTCATGGATAGGGAGACTCAATATTGTCAAGATGTAAGAATCTAAAGATCAACATAGATCTATTGATTGATTTATCAAACCATCAATCAACCCATCTGAAAAGGCTATATACTGTAAGATTTCAACTATATGACATTTTATAAAAGGCAAAACAATGGAGATAGTAATATAACCAGTGGTTAGGGAGGAGGGAGGCATGAAAAGGCAGAGCACAGAGGATTTTTAGGACAGTAAAACTACTCATTGTGGTACTATAATGACAAATACATGTCATTATACATTTGTCCAAACTTATAAAATGTACACCGCCAAGAGTGAACTCTAACATCAACTATGAGCTTTGGGTGATAATAATGTATATTTATCAATGGTAACAAATGTACCGTGTGTATGGATGCAGAGGGAATGTTGATAATAGGGGAAACTGCATATGTGGGACAGTGGGTATATGAGAAATCTCTGTATTTTCCACTCAACTGAAGTAAAACTACCCTAAAACTAGTCTATTTTTAAAGAAAGCATCTTAGAGTGATACACAATAATTTCTAACATTACTATCAAATTAGTAAAAAGAAGCACTGACACTGGATGTTTGCATTTAAAAAATTAAATGAAGCTTAGAGAATACATTTAAGCCTTAAGGTGAAGTGCAGAAAGAGTTAATGGGAAAGACATGTCTGGTAGTGCCCCACCTTTTTTTTTTTTTTTTTCTTACTCACTCTACCTCCATGAAGAGCACCTAAAGACATAACTAGTAGCCAAGATTAGTCAATAATACGTTTCTATACTTGCTTGTTTTAAATTAGAAACAAATTGGTACATAGAAAAGCTAAAATTGATATGAAGACTTTGTTACATAAATATGAGAAATGTCCACAAGCCTGGGATGGTAAAGCATGACCCATAACTTCTCTTCTTTCAGATGATCCCTGGAGTCTTTTCTGAAGAATGTACACTTATCCTTGCCTCCATCTCAGTCCCAGAGTAGGGTTTACCACCTTTCTTGACACAATGTCCACCATTCAGGTGCTTTTCAGCCTGCAGTAGTTTGGCCTTCTAACTCTACTGGGAATTGGCTCAAGGCAGAAATGTGCTGCTCAGTGTCTTCCTGGTAATATGGATGAAAATACCAAGTTTTGGGAAGATTTATAGTTATCCTGTAAACCATTTCTTGTGTAAACTACGTCACTCCTTTGTGGGGAATGGCCAGAAACAATCTCAGTCTAAACTTTTATGGGGAAAAGAATTTCCTGAGTTACTTCTGAAGTGATCTCACTCACATATTATGTAGGAAAAGCTTTTTCTAAGCTTTACATAGCAAGAATGTTGTCATAAAAAGCATGCTTACCACAGACAAACCTCACTTCTAAAGAGCCACACCAACATTTCAGCTTCAGCCCTGATGATCTCTGTATCTCACATTCCTTCACTTACACTTTCTTTGAACTGTGTGGTCAATGCCTCCCCAGCCCTAAATACAAAGCTTTCTTAATCACTTTCACGCTTACCTGACTCTCATTGTGAGAGATGACAGAAGCCCAGTGTTTCTAGGTTTATTGTAACGCTCAGTGTTTCTAGGTTTATTGTAACGCTAGTAACGTTTATTGTAATGACAACCAGTTTCAATAAGCTACCAGTTGACACGTCAATTCCTCTGAAAACACTAACTTTGACTCTTGGAATGATTTAAGGAAGGCACAAGAGAATGGAGGAAATGAACCCATCTTGAAGCTTGGCCATTGTGATAGTCTGTCACTGTGTGACAGTCATTTCACATAGAGTGAGTTCTAAGGTATAACACATCTTCTTTTTTTTTTTTTTTTTTTTTTTGAGATGGAGTTTCACTTTTGTTGCCCAGGCTGGAGTGTAATGGCACAATCTCAGCTCACTGCAACGTCCACCTCCCGGTTGGAGCAATTCTCCTGCCTCAGTCTCCCAAGTAGCTGGGATTACAGGCATGCGCTAGCACTCTTGGCTAAATTTTTGTATTTTTAGTACAGACGGGGTTTCTCCATGTTGGTCAGACTGGTCTCGAACTCCTGACCTCAGGTGATCCACCCCCCTCGGCCTCCCAAAATACTGGGATTACAGGCGTGAGCCACCATGCCTAGCCTGGTATAACACATCTTCTAAGACAAGATGTCTGTGGGAGTCAGTAGACAGCCTTTGGTGGGAACAAGAAGTATTTCAAGAACAAGATTCATCATAATTGTCCTTCTGTGACTCATCACAGAGCCAAAATATCACCTTTCTTGACTCCAGAATAGATGGCCCCTCCTCCAGCCACTCCTGTCAAAACTGTACTCCACTCCCTTCCCTAGGATTCCTCCAAATCCTCACAGTCAGATAAAGGCACTGCCTTTGCTCAACCTCCATAGCATTATGTACCTACTGGATATTTTAAATATTCAATTTGCATTATAAATGTGTAATTGTTTAATCTCTTTATTAAATGGTAAAAAGGCAAGAACATTTTTTTAACCTCCACACGACCTAGTGCTATACCTTGACCTAGTAGGAACTTGGTATTTGCCACTACTAAATACAGATGGTCTGCCACTATCACCAGTATGTTGCTAAGATTAATATTTATTTTTATTAGTCTAATATATTTGAAAGCTTCAAAAAGAGACATTCTAATAAATTCCAATGAAAAAATATTTGCTAGGATTCAATTAGAGCTTTTATGCCTTTAAAAAAAAAAGTTACTTAGTCCAAAAATCTAGGATCTAAGGAATTTTTTTTATGTAAGTCATTGGATGTAAGCAGATATATGTAATATGATAAAGCAACATTTAAATTATTAATAACAATTAACCATAGTAGAACAGAGTGCTTTTCTTTTTCTGCCACTGAAATGTGCATTCTGTCCCTTTAGAGGGTGGTTATGTAACATGCCATTGAAATCCTACCTGCCCCATCTCAAAACTGGTAGGGAGCCTGCTTGCCAACCCCAAATGTCTTACATTTCTTCTCCTATTTCATCCTAAGAATTACCCAGTCATTTTCATCAGGCTTCCATCCCAGGGCTCCTCCTGTAGCCCAATGTTGCAGACAGGTACAGTCAGCAAGTGTGCCAAGTGACAGGAGCCAATCCTGGAAATCAGAGTTAGAGAATCTCACACACACACACATACACACACACACGCACACACACAATACCCAAGCTAACCACAGTCATCAGAATTACTGAGTTGTGAAAATAGTTCATTTTGTAATCATTATGTTAATTAGTTAATCATTGCAAAGATTAGTGATGATGACGACCTTTGGTTTGTGCTCCTTTAAACTAGTTAACTATGGGATGGAAAATCAAAATCACAACTGAAAATATCAGAGAGGGTTGCCTATTTTCTTCACAAACACAGAGCCATAGACACTTCAACAACAAGTGATTCCAATGGGGCAATAGAGAAATGAATGGTAGGATCACACGGATTGGCTTCTGATGTACTCACCTCTCCCATGGGGGCCTGAACTCTGATTTCTTATTCAGTCCGCCTGGGGATTTGGTTCAATCTCTTAGTTATATGGATGAGGTTATACAGATGAGAAGAGATCCATGCAGCACACACACCCTGGAAGCCTGCAGAGCCAGTGCATCTGAAACAGTGAGGAAATCAGGGGTTGTTCAGCAGATGGTTCGGGAGGCAGCAGGAAGCCAGGAACACTGAGTCTTATTCAGTTTCTTTAAGGCAAGGTAGTAGAGCACATAACAGAGCAGGAGTCCTCCATGTATGGACCCCAGACAGGACCAGCAGCACCAGCGTCACCCTCAAACACGTTAGAATAGTAAATTCTTGGACCCTACTCTGGACCTATGGAGTTGGAACGCAGAAATCTGTTTAAACAAACCCTTCAGGTGTTTTTGATGCACTCCAGTGTTTGAGAATCCTGCAACAGGAGATAGTCAAGCAATCATTTGTATTGCCTTTTGAGAAAGCTCAACTTGCTTCTAGATATGAGTGGACCTAGATCTGGAAACTCACTGAAAACCTCACTGCCAATAGACTGTGAAGGTCATAGTGGGAATTTGAGAAATAACTTCTCTTTCCTATCCAGAGTAACTGATCAGTTCTAACAGTTTCCAGGAAGGGACATCCAGTTGAGTTCCCTCCATTAGGACCTGCTGTGGGACAAAGTTGCCTACATCATCATCATCATCATCACCATCACCACCAGCATCGTCATCATCACTGCCAACATTTACACAGTGGTTGCTATTTGCCAAGCACAATTATTAGAACTTTATAAATATTTCTCCACTTAATCTTCATATATATATATACACACACACACACGTGCACACACACACACACATCATGGTATTGTATTGTATTTGTATTCTCCCTATTATACAAATGAGGAGACTGAAATAAAGAAAGGTTAAGTGATCTTTCAATAATTTCACCATCCCTAAGGGGCAGAACAGGGTTTTGAACCCAAGTAGACTGCCTCCTGAATTCTATTCATGAACTCTGCACAAGAAAGGCAACCTAGATAGTGGTTGAGACCTCCTGATTTAGGGCCAGGACATCTGGATTTTAATCTGGCTGCAGCACTTACTATTATCAGTCATCTATTAATTGGCCTCTAGTCTCACCCTTTCCTAAAAATCCATCTTCCAAATGGTAAAATAATTATCTCTCCTATGCAAATGCATTCTTGCCATTATCCTCCTTAAAATTTTTCCATTATTCATGTTCCCTGTAAGATAAAATCTAAACATACTATGCCATTCAAAAGGAGTATCTGCCCACTCATCCTGCTTCATCTTCTACCATTCTTTCCCACATGCTAAGCCTCAGCCATCGCAAACAGCTCACTATTCCTTGAATAAGCCAGCCCATAATTCCTAGAAGGAAATTTCCTATAATCCAAAGTTTCTCTCACTTGGAAAATTCCTAGTTACTTTTAGTTTTCGCTAAACCACTGCTTCCTCTGGGGAAGCCTTCTCTGGGTGCCCCCCACACAGGCATACAGCATTCTTTTCTTTCTGCTTTCATTAGTCATATCTCCTTCATCACAGTGGCCCTGATATTGCATAGGAATTACCTGCCTGTCTCTCCTGCAGCCTATGGGTCTTTAAGAGCAGAAATTGTCATTTCATCTTCATCATAGCCCCAGTGCATATCATAAGTGCAAATAAATATTGGTTAAATGAATGAATGAAGTTAATAAGACCAGTGCACCCCCTCACTGCAGGGAAGGCAAAAGACAAGGTTAAGGGGTAACTAGAGAGACAAATGAAGTAGTAATGAAGTGATATAGTTGGTGTGAGATAATGCTTCAGGAATCCAATGTAGAAACAATGAAGCAATCCTAAGCACGTGGTTGAACTTGATATGCTTCATTTCCTCACATGACATCATTGAGATAGCTTCAACTGGGCATCCAATCCTGGGAATCATTTAGCGGAAAATGTCTTTATCTATCCAAAGATTTTTTTTTAGTAACTCTCTATGGCACAAAATTTTGAAAGTCCCAATAGGATTTTCCTATCATGGCTGTGGAAAGGGTTTCTCCTGATGGATGTTTAGCTCAAAGCCACAGTGATCAGAGGGCTCGCCCCAAAAATGATCATTCACAAAGGTCACATGGAGGAGTAAGTGGCAGCAATGGCTGTCATGAAAGAAAAGATCTGAAACTGAAGACATGAGAAGCCCAGATTTGAGTCTTTAACCATCAAACATCTACGTCTTAAACTAAAAAAATATTTTTTCTTAAACTTAAGTTTCTCTTTTGCTAAGAATAATATGAAACTATCAAAAATACATCTAGTATTTCATTATAGTAGCTTGCATAGTTTAATAGTGCATCTAACAGTCCTTGCCTGATGATTGAATTCAATCTGTTAGTAGCTAATTTTAATACTATTATGTCACTATTATTATTCTAATGTAATTTGTTATAATACATGTTATGTCATAACATATGTAATAATACACACACGAAATACATTAAAAATATATACATCTATGTATGTATGTGTGTATACATATATATATAGAGAAAGAAATAGATATTAATATATCAAGAAAGAGTAAAATATTAAACTGAAAAACAAATCCTAGTGGCACACTGATTTACCAAAAACCTGCCATATTAAAAAGCTTCAGAATTTTTTTCAAAGGATTGCTCTAGAAAGTCACAGTTGGCTCAAAATTGTTCCCGGGGTGAAATTTTCTAGATTTTAGCTTCCATTCATTGTTTAAAATTTGCCAGATAATAAAAGAGGGGGGCATCATCAAGGGAATGATCTAAGACCTTTGGACACACTTCTGAAAACTCTAAAAGAGGCTATTTACCAAATGTAACACAACCGTAATTCTAGATGTGAGATGAAACCCCATATCCTTAACAGTTTAAAAGCAGCAATGGTATCAAGAAACATGTTGAACCCCTGCTCTCTGTTGTCCTTTTCAGGATGCACATGGACCCAGTCCTTCATGGGTTACACATATTTGATTAGACAGATACAGGCGTAAACACAAACAGATGACAAAATTAAGAAGAGAGTCTATCCTAAGCCTTACAGGATCAGTACAAATCAAAAGCATACTTCAAGAATCTGGAGTGGGAAGAGATCCCATACTGAATAACAAAGCCCTTATGGAAAAAAAAAAAAAAAGTGAGGGAGGGAGAGAGAGAAAGAGAGAGAAGAGATCTTGAAGTCTTCATGGAAGAGACCATGAAGGAAGTACAATTTGGAAGAGAAGGTGTAACAGGACAGGAGTGTGAAGAGGACAAAGGCACAGAGACAAAACAGTATATCTTCACTGCAGGGACTTCACTGCAGGGACTTCACTGCAGCACTTCACGTGCTGTTCCCCTGACTGAGATGCTTCCCCCTAGATATACATACAGCTCATCCCTCACTTTCTCCAGATCTTTACTCAACACCACCCTCTCAGTGGGTACCTTATCCAAAATGTCAGTCCTTGCCACCCCCTAAAATTTCATATTACCTCTTCCTGCTTTAGATTTTCTCTTCAGTATTTGTCACTACCTAATCTACTTTATATTTTAATTATTTATCTTAGTTATTTTTTCTTTCTTCCACTACAGTGTAAACTCCCCAAAGCAGAAAATCCAATAAATATTTGTTGAACAAATAAATAAATCATACAGAGGACAAAAGGATTGAAGAAGAACTATTATTAAAATATCGGTTGACAGAAATAGAAATTTTATATGGGAGAGCCAGGTTCACGAATTTGGGCAGACAGTTTGGAGACAATTTGGAGAGAAGCTAGAATATCCTGCCAAGGACTCATAAATAAAAGGCTCCTAGGAGAATCTGAGGGTGTCACTTGGTCTACCTCTCTCATTTCCAGGCAATTCCACACTTAAGCCATCCCAGACAAAACAAGATATTCAGCTTTCTATCTACACAGAGTATATTGCATGTTTCTTTTTTTGTTTTGAGACAGGGTCTTGCTCTGTTGCCCACGTTGGAGTGCAGTGGTGGCATGACCCCAGCTCACGGCAACCTCTGCCTTCTGTACTCAAGCCATCCTCCCACTTCAGCCTCCCAAGTAGCTGGGACCACTGGCGTGCACCACCATGCCTGGCTGATTTTTTGTAGTTTTTGTATAGACGAGGTCTTGCCATGTCACCCAGGCTGATCTTCAACTCCTGACCTCAAGCAATCCGCCCACCTTGGCCTCCCAAAGTGCTGGGACTACAAGCATGAGCCACCGCGCCCAGCTCATTGCATGTTTCTTAGAAGTTGCGGCAAACATCACAAAGCTCAAATTTCTAGCCTCGCCACTACATTTTCAACCTCAGAAAGGGAAATTTACATCTTTGTGGAGCTAAGCCGCTGAATTCCTTCTCAGTGTTTCAGGTGATTGAGCCAGGATATAACTTACATTCACTCCACTGGAAAAGCTATAAAGGGCAAGGGTGGTTTAGTATGAACATGCATTTTTTTCAGCTCTGAACTCAGGGAGAAACAGCTCCCTGAAACCTACAAGAGGCCTCTGGCACATTGGCATTCACCACTATGGTTGTGCTCACAAGCAGAGGAAATTCTAAGCAGCTGGGGCCTTGAATGACAAGTATTTACTACCTGTTTGTGTGCCCTAGGCAGGGTCCTAAACTCTACCTGCATTCATTTCTGGTATTTCTCACCTGTCTAGATGGGAAGGAGAGGTATAAGAAGACATGAGACCCAATATATTTCAAATATGCTATATGAAAGGGAATCAGACTTCTAGCCAGCTGTCACTCCATACCAAAAGCCACTGGTGCATAGAGCATGCACAGGTGCAGGTATCCATTGGCAATGTAAGCGCCAACTCCTACCAGCAGGGAGCATACAATTTAAAAAGAAAAAGTGTGAAAGGAAATGACATGAAAAAGAAGTGGCGGATGGGGCAGAAACAGGGAGACATCAAGTCAGTCACAAACTGAACACAGTAGGCATTCAATATTCACTTCCTTAATTACATTATTTGGCGAAAGCTGAATTTGCCTTTAAGGAACATTTACTCCTACTTAGTTTAAATGTGCCTTGCTAGAACCAACAATAAGCTGTTGCACCAACTAGCAACAAGAAGCTTCTGACTGCATCCCTCTGACTGATGAGATGAAAAAACAACATTCCTAATTAGCATTTCAAATTCATGAGTAAAATAGTCAACAGACTGCAATAAAAACAAAAGAATTTAAACACACACAAGCACATTACCCTCTTTTCTTGACTCTTTTAAATAAGGCAGGAAGATAACTTTCTGTTTTTAAATTATTCTCATTGCATTTTCACATTACATATAATACTTACTTTTCCAATACGAACATCACACAGTTCATATTTACTTTACAACGGGAAAGGCATAGATAATATTTACCAATTTGGTTTTTTTTTTAACTGAAAACATCAATGGAGGTTAAATGGATAGTGTAACTGTCACTGAACTTCTGTTTTATTTTGAGCCCAGCAATAGGAGTGTGCTTTATATTTTCTTATATAGTTTTGTGGATTAAGGCCCTAATCCTCTGCTGTCCTACAGCTTCCATTTTTCAAATTATGCTGTTAATAATGTGATTATATATAAAAAATTACTTGCAGTGCAGTTTCAATGCATTTTGAAGCAGTAACTTGTGTCTTTGGAATTTAAAGTACTGATTCAAAACAAAGGAAAGGTTTAATTCTTATTTTACTTTCCTCTTTAGATGTATCTTTATTAACCAGTTTGCCACTTATACTTTGCCTATATAGGCAAGAGATATATATTTTGCTGATATTTTAATGCTCCTGAAAATTACTAATTTTCTTAGAACCCACAATTTCAAACATAGTAGTGTTAAGATTTTTCTGGAAAAGGAAGGGGAAAAGCTGAATACCTATCAAATACCTTTTCTGTATCTTCTTCTTTGTGTGCTGAGTGTTTTACATGACAGCTCATTTCTATGTAAGTATATTATCCTTGTTTTACCTCTGATGAAACTGAAACTTAGTAACTGGCCCAGGGTCACACTGCTAGAAATAGCTGAGCTGGAATTGAATGCAGGTCTGTTGAATTACAAGGCCGGGGCTCTTGTCCACATAGGGACAGAAGACAGAATTATGCAACAACTGGGAGGAACTTCAGAGATGGCCAAATGCACCACAACAAACCCTCTCTCCCTCTCCTGCCTGATTACAACTCTGCCAAATACACACATTTCACAGACAAAAGCACTGGGAATCAGGTTATTCAAATGCCTCACCAACTCACAAGTTACGCAAATGGTGAACATACTCATACAAGGTGACATTCAACAGTTTTAAAGATGAAAAATTATTTTCTAGTTTCTCCTCCACCCCCATTTTTAAAGTCAACTTTATTAGGATTATAATTTGTACTCAGAAAACTCCATTTATTTAAGGTACGCAAATTAAGAAGTTTTGACAGATGTGTACACTCTTGAAACCACTTTAATGGTCAAAATACAGAAGATTTCCACCATCCCCAAAAGATACCCTCTGTTCCCTTGTACTCTATTCTTCCCTCTACCCACACCCCAAGGTAAAAACTGATCTGCATTGGTTGCTATTGATTAGCTTGCGTGTTCTACGATTTTATGTAACTAAATTTATATTCAGATAGATTCCTTTGTGTCTGAATTCTTTCCCTTGGCATGATGATTTTGAGATTCCTTCATGATGTTTTGTGTGTTAGAAGCTCATTCCTTTGTATTGCTGGGTAGTACCCCCTTATATGGCTGCACCACACTTTGTCTCTCCATTACCTGTTGAAAGACATTTGGGTTATTTCCAGTTCTTATAGCTACAGCAAATAAAATTACTGTAAATATACGTATACAAACTTTTATGCTGTCATATGTTTTTATTTTTCTTGGGTAAATACCTCAGAGTGGGATGGTTAGGGTGTATGTAAAGTGTATGTTCAACTTTTGAAAAATTGACATCTTCCAAAGTGGTTATACTCTTTTACATTCCCACTAGCAATGTTGCATTCCAGTGCCTCTACATGCTTGCCAGCATTTAGTCAAAGTTTTCAGTCTTTTTAATTTTGACCATTCTGGTAGACATATAGTGGTTTTTTTTTTTTTTTTTTTTTTTTGAGACGGAGTCTCGCTCTGTCGCCCAGGCTGGAGTGCAGTGGCCGGATCTCAGCTCACTGCAAGCTCCGCCTCCCGGGTTCACACCATTCTCCCGCCTCAGCCTCCCGAGTAGCTGGGACTACAGGCGTCCGCCACATCGCCCGGCTAGTTTTTTGTATTTTTTAGTAGAGACGGGGTTTCATCGTGTTAGCCAGGATGGTCTCGATCTCCTGACCTCGTGATCCACCCGTCTCGGCCTCCCAAAGTGCTGGGATTACAGGCTTGAGCCACCGCGCCCGGCCGACATATAGTGGTTTTCATTTACATTTCCCCGATGACCAGTGATGTTGAGCATGTTTTCTTGTGTTTATTAAACATAAGAATATCTTCCTTTGAAAGTGTCTATTCCACAATTTTACTCATTTTCATAGAATTTTGCTTATTACAGAGTTGTAGTGTTCTCTGTCTATTCTGTATAAAAACACTTTTTGTAAGCTATATACTCTGGTGGTTTTATAGTTATGTGTACAAATTATTGGATACTCGTCCACTCAAGAGGTGGAGCTTAATTCAGCTTCCCTTGTGTATGGGCTGGATTTAAGGACTCACTTCTAACAAATAGAACATCACAGAGTTATGGGATGTTGCTCCAGAGACTTGATCACAAAATGACCGCAGCTGCTATCTTTAGTGCACTCACTCACTTCTCTCTCTTCAGCAACTCACTCAAGGAGAAGGGAGCTGCCATGTCCTGAGGACAGACAAGAGGCCTGTGGAGAGGCTCATGTGTCCAGAAACTGAGGTAATCTTCTGGATCTTCTACCAGTAGCCACATAAGAGGGCCTGAAAGCAGATCTTCCCCAAATTCAGTCTTTAGATGACTTTATCCCAGCCAACAGCTTAATTGCCAGTTCCCAGATTTTGGCCCACAGAAATTGTGAGATAATAATCGTTTGTTGTTGCAAGTTTCTAAGTTTTGTGGGTAATTTTTTATAGAGCAATAGATAACTAACACATAACATTGCAACAACTTTCTCCAATTCCATGGCTTTAATAAATAAAAATTGCCTTTTTGTCTTTCTAAGGGTGTCTTTTGAAGAGCAAAAGATTTTAATTTTGATAAAGTCCATTTTATCATTATTTCTTTAATGGTTCATGATTTGGCCATTTAAGAACTCTTTGCCTTCTTCAGGAACATAGAGGTTTTCTCCTATGTTTTCTTCTAGAATTTTTATCCTTTTGGTTCTTAAATTTACATTTACCATCCATTTTTGCTTGTACTTAGCAAATTCTTTTGCAGTACTTTTCCTTAGTTCAGCTAAAGATGAGGTTCTTTGTCCCACAGCCATGAAAATTCAGGCTCGCAGACAATATGAATGATGAGTAGGACAGGGTTTTATTAGGTGAAAAGGAAGAAAAGGGGGAAATAAGGACTCTCACAAGGACAGAGTCTCTGCTAGAGTACTTGCCACCAGCAGCTTGAATCGCAGGTTCCACACAGGAAGAGGAGGGGCCAGGCTCTTCCCCACTGCAAATGGCGCAAACTTCCCAAGGTTCCACCCCTGTGTGCATTCCTCCCAGTGCGCAGGCTTGTTGGAGATTATCCGGGGACCCCCTCTCATCTGGCACACTCATTATCTCTTGAATGAATGCAACATTCATTTTGTATGATCTGAGGTAAGAATCGAGGTTCATTGTTTCTTTACAAACATCGAGTTGCTCCACCATCACTTGTTGAAAACACTTTCTTTTCCCCATCAAATTTCCATCTTTGTGAAAAATCAACTGATCATAAATATAAGAGCCTATTTCTGGGTTTTTCTGTTCCATGCATCTATGTATCTACTCTTCCACCACTACCACACAGTCTTGATTATTTAACACTATATCAAGTCTTGAAATTGGGTAACATAGACCATCAACTTTGTTCTTCTTTTTAAATTTATTCAATAATTTGCATTTTCATATATGTTTTATAACTAGCATCTGAATTTCTAAAAACTAGCATGCTGACCCTTTGATTCAGAATATATTGAATCTGTAGATCAATTTAGGAAGAATTGAACTCTTAAGAAAATTGAATGTTTACTGTGTATGTTTAAAAAATTATTGACTCAGGGGGACATTAGTAGTATGGAAAATCATACTTTAAGGGAAATTCTGTTGTACAATTATGTGCCTTTTGCTGAAGTTACTTTTACACATGCCTCAGTTTCCTAGTCTATATGTGGGAAAATGGGATACTTACCTCTGAGGGTCACAACAGAAATATTAGAGAGAATATAACTATAGGATAGAGTCAAGTAAAAGAATTAAAGGGCCGGGCGCGGTGGCTCTCGCCACTTTGGGAGGCCGAGGCGGGCAGATCACGAGGTCAGGAGATCGAGACCATCCTGGTTAACATGGTGAAACCCTGTCTCTACTAAAAATACAAAAAATTAGCCAGGCACGGTGGTGGGCGACTGTAGTCCCAGCTACTGGGGAGGCTGAGGCAGGAGAATGGCATGAACCCAGGAGGCAGAGCTTGCAGTGAGCCAAGATGGAACCAGGGCACTCCAGCCTGGGTGATAGAGTGAGACTCCATCCCAGGAAAAAAAAAAAAAAAAAAAAAAAGAATTAAAGACATGTAGTCTTATTCGGCTCTTAGAACTTTGGGGGATAAATTATTTTTGGAATAATTTTGAAAAAATTATTTAAGAATGCATCTTAACTCGTAAATTTATTTTGTTTTCGGTTCATTTTCTGGTGACCTACAAAAACAAGCAGCCAATGTTTTACCCAAACCTGATAAGGAGCTGGCTTTGTTTCATTCATTTGTTCAACATTCATTTACTATGTACCAGCATGGATGAGGCACTGGGTACAGGGTATGTGTGTGTGTGTGTGTGTGTGTGTGTGTGTGTGTGTACGTGTATTATTGATGTACATAAGTACACCCATAATTGTGTGTGTCTTTATTTGTATTTGTATATTTTGATGAAAACTCCTGTAATTGTTCTTCTCCTTCTCCCCCAATCTTTTGAGCTAAGATTGAAATTATGTATCACTGATTATTTCAGTCTGTTCTCAAAACTATTTCTTTCAGCTTATTTTGTCCCTCATATTGTTGCAAAAACATGATTTCTCTGGCCTTTGCTCTGAGGTTTGAAGGAGGGGAAGACAGAGACTGAAGTTAGAGGTAATGATCATATGATGATCTTTTCCTAGTTCAGATCCCAGGCCATAAGCATCCCACCTTACAGGAGAAATACAACAGCCAACAAATATTTACTAGGTGCCTGGATTGAGTATATTGGAGGCTGTTTATGTCAATATCATCACAACTTGAACTACACTGTTTACCTGTGATGGTGGAAGAATGCTGAAAAGATGTAGGCAGAGCTGTGAGGAGGCTCCAGCAACCATCCAGGTGAAAAGCAGTGAAAGTCAGGATCAGTGGTGATAGCAGAAATGGAGATAAGTAGATGGATATGGGAAATATCACAACTGCTGATGGATTGGATACAGGATCTGAGAGAGAATGATGCCCAAGTTGCTGCAACTGCAGGATGCCGTTATGTTCACTGAGATTTGGTAATAGTGAATGTTGGTCAGGGTTAGTAGAGGGAACATGATGAATTTGTTTGGTTCATGTTGAATTTAAGATGTTTTTGAGATGACTAAGTGGGTACATGAGGACATGCTTGACCTGGTATTCAAAGGAGAGACCTGGACTGGAGATACACATTTCCAAGTCATGGCCATGTGGGCAGGAATTTAATCCTGATCATAGAGTTTGCCAGAGGAAGAAGTATAGAGCAAGAAGAGGACAGGGCCCAGGAATGAGTTTTTGGGAATTCTGATATTTAATGATCATATAGAGTAGCATGAGTCTGAAAGGGAATTAAGGAAGAACAGGGAGAAAACTTAGTTGAAAGACCAGTAGAGGGTGAAAGCCAGAAGAAAACAGTGTTTCAAAAAGGTGTGGATGACGTGAGTGGGGCTATAGTGTTCAATACTGCTGAAAATTCAAGTAAAATGAAAACTGGATGAACACACAATTTCATAGCAGGATATAGTTTCCAGCTAAGGAGAGTCTTATTTGTGAAAGAGAGAGAGAAAGAAAGAAAAAGAGGAAGACGGAAGGAAGGAAGGAAGGAAGGAAGGAAGGAAGGAAGGAAGGAAGGAAGGAAGGAAGGGAGGGAGGGAGGGAGGGAGGGAGGGAAGGAGAGAGGGAAAGAAAAGGAGGGGAGGGGAGGAGAGGGGAGGGGAAGAGAGGGGAGGGGGAGAGGGGAGGGGAGGGGAGGATAACTTCTTAGGAGAAATAAATCAAAACAACCCAGAAGTGTGATTTTTGGTACTTTCTACCTATGGATTGGAGATTTCAAATTTTAGATTCCTCTTTTCATCTACCTATGGATCAGAGATTTCAAGTTTCAGATTCCTCTTTTCATTATCTTCTTTAGCTAGCAAGAAGAAAATAACTTTCTTTACCTTTTGACAGACTGGAATATGTCAACGTCTCCTTTGAGAAAAATTCTAAATGCGGCATTATCTAGCTTTAAAAAAAAAAAACAAAAAACAAAAATCTTCAACTACCTATGGAAGTGTATTCCAGAAGGAACTGTCAGGATCAGCAAGCATCTTGAGTCCCTGTAAGATTGGTTCATGACGTCGCTACAGCCTGGAGTCCTCAGCAATCAGAAACCCAATAGATGAAGTTTACAAAAACAATTTAGACAATCTAGAATTGGCAATGGTGTAGAAATTCCTTTATATTCACTGGTAAAGCAGTTTTGAGATACAGAGAGAAGCATATCCAAGCAAACTAAAGTTGGAGGCTATTATGACATTATGCAATGTTTCTAAAGTTGCTTTTTGACACATGGACTTCTTTTTTCTTAGCAAATAAATTTGTAGACCCAAAGTCAATAAATCTGAACTTAATTTTGTTAAATAAACCAACTGTATGATGTAAACAAGCCATTTAAGCCTTCCAAGCTTCAGTTTTCTCCTCTTTCAATTTAAAAAGTTTCTACCCAAGTCTCATTGTTGTCACTGTGATCAAAGGTCATGCCCATAAATGTGCTTTAAAAACACTAAATGAGTCTGGGTGCGATGACTTATGCCTGTAATCCCAGCACTTTGAGAGGCTGAGGCAGGTGGATCACTTGAGGTCAGGAGTTCGAGACCAGCCTGGTCAACATGGAGAAACCCCATCTCTACTAAAAATACAAAATTTAGCCAGGTGTGGTGGCGGGCACCTGTAATCCCAGCTACTCAGGAGGCTGAGGCAGGAGAATCGCTTGAGTCCAGGAGGTGGAGCTGCAGTTAGCTGAGACTGTGCCACTGAAATCCAGCCTGGTGACAGAGTGAGACTCCATCTCAAAAACAAACAAAACAAAACAAAAATGCCACCAAATGATATAAAAATGCCATAAAGATATTTTTATTAACCTTTTAAACATATTGAGTATGACTTAAATTTCCAAAGATGGTTAAGAATTAAAAAAAAGCCCTATGTTTTCAGCAGAGATTTTAAGACTTTTTAAAATTTACACATTATAATTTATATCCTATAATTTCCATGGTATTTTTAAAAGTTCTACCCTAATGCCCTCTCAAAAACAAACAAGTAAACCCACAGTAAATGTCTAACATTGGTTTTGCCCTAACACTTTAAAAAAATAAATAAATCTCACCTTATTTAGGTGGTAAAAGTCACTTCACACATCAGCTTCAATTCTCACCTTCCCATGAGATCTTCCCTGACTTTAGCCGTAGTGACTGTCCTGTCTGTGGTTTTTAGCCACAGGGCCCAGCATGCACTGTGCTTTTTTACTCTGTTCTCTAGTTGGGCATGTGCGTGTTCTGCTTCACCAGGTTCAATGATGATCAGGAGAGATAGCATTGAACAATTCCAGGTACCAACCATAGTTCTTTCTTAGTTCATCACAGATCTTAATCCACGCCATACATATATGTTTGTTAAATTCTTAAATTGAAATAGCATGGAGCAGTGTGTGGAGCAGAGAACAGAGAGTTCAAAAGCCTCCAGCTTGGCTCTGTCATTCACTAGCTGGTGGGCACTGAGTAATTTATCTAATGTCCCTGAACCTTCTCTATCAATAAAAAACGGCGCTGGGCTAAGTCCAGTTAATTTTATGATAACCAAAATTACATTGATGGACTCCATCCAGCAGTTAACCTTTAAACTCTCTTCCTACAAAGCTGACAACACCTTAGGTCTGTTTTCAGTCTAACCTCTGGATGCTCTTACTATGAATACTATTAATATTATTAACATAGTATTCCTTGAGCATCTGCTAGGTGTTATGCCCCTGTGCCAAACACTTTCCTTGTATTATCTCATTGAATATTCACCTCACAGAGACACTGTACCAATCGGGACTTGTAGTGCCAACTATAGAAACCAATTTTAGCTGATTTAAGGAGGATATTAGGCAGCTTATAGGATTGTGGAAGGGCTGGAGAACCCTTTTGAGGCTTTACAGGCTGGAGCACCACCTAAAAATCACACAATTGAACCATTTTGGTGAGGTGACCATTGCTACTCTAGGAATTGGCTAGTGCAGCCTGTAGTGCTAACCACTGGGACTGCCATCTCTGCCACCACTGCTGCTCCTGAACTTGATTCTTCTACCACCATCCACTGTGAGAAGTCACTTGTTAACTGCAGCTCTGGGGCAGATGCCCACACCATAATTACAAGGGAGGCTGGGAGAGCAAGTAGCTGACATTATATAGTGAACACATTCCTGAGTCACAGGCGGGAGAGTCCACACACTGGACAACCAAAAAGAATGATAAATGTCCGCTGTAAATATCCTCACTACTATTATCTCTATTTATCAAACCAGAATATTGAGGTTTAGTAAGGTTTAATAACTTGTCCAAGGCCACAGAGATGGCTAGTGGCCAAAGCAGGCTATCTGGCCCCATACACTACAGTCTCTCCAACAATGATCTGCCCTCTCAGGCTCAATAACTTCCAATGAATGGGAGGCTCCAAAGAGGTTAGCTTGGGTTGTAGATTTAATTTACCTTTATCATCATAGTTGTCATCATCAACATTATCACTATATTTAAAGACAATCTTCAAAGTTGTGACTCAATGACCAATCTACTCACAAACCCCCAAGTCACTTAAATGTACCCATAGACCTGAAGATGTATTTCTATTTTTTTAAAAAGTAGTTCTCATAGGCAGAAATGAGAATAGAAAAACACCTCTGGTCAGAGAAAAAGTGACAACTCACAACTAAAGAGCCAGAGTTCAGCCACAAGCTAGTGCTGGAAACTGTGGTCCCATCTCCTAAGACAGCTACCATTTTACAGTGAAACAACAACAGCTCTCCAAATCTCAGTGTATTCTCCCTGCAGCTGTTTGCATTGCAATTATGAAAGAGGAAAACTGAAGGTCCTCTGATAATAGCTCAGTGGAGAGAACACTGCACGCTTTAGAGTGGAATCTACATCAAGAAAGTGGGGAAAGTAGTCCTCTTCCCCCTCCCCACCCACCTTCAGACTGCTTTTTCCTAGAGCGTAGGAGAGTTGCTAGACAGCCAATTCCTGATTATATGTGGTAAGGAGGAAGGAGAAGGAAGGACAACATGGACAGCCCCCAAACCACATTTTTTGGCTACAAGCATTGTCTCCTGTACCACAGATCTTTTGCCAGAACTGAACATTAGAAACCAAATCTCTAACTGGGGTTGTTGTCCTGCCTCCCCGCAGCCCTGGCTGCCAGTCCTCTTTGGTAGAGGAGGTTATAAGCAAGTAAAGGGCCCAAAAGCCCAAGTATGAGGAGATGGCAGGGAGAATTCAATAGCAGAAATAATCCACAGAAACCAGAAAGGCAGCTACTCTTTTCTGAGAGAATCAAGAATTAGCTACATTCTTGCTCTCTAAGCAACAACTGTCATGTGATCTTGTTTAAATACCGAGGTTTGATCAATTTCTAAAAATTATTTTGATTTTCCAAAACCCATATGTATAATCTGCTCCATCTCAATGAAGAAAGTGGGTGAAAAATGTGTACTCACTCACCCTTAGTCATCTGATTCTAATTTAGAACACACTTTTCCTGGCTTTCTACTACAACCAAAGCTATTCATTGCACTGATCATAACAATTCTCCTAAAACAGGCAATAAAAGGAGCAGAACTTCCTCCTGTGGCCAGAAACTTTCCCAAAGCTTAGGCCTTCCAGCAATTACATGCCTTTTCACTGCAGTACCTTAACCTATTGCTAAT